>NC_090437.1:570707101-571309066 GCF_031143425.1 Pleurodeles waltl
TCCGTGTACATGAGCATCATCTTGCGAGGGAGCTGAGGCACCGGCGAGTGGGGGGGCAGCAGCACACAGATCTTCAGAGGCAGAGTCATCCGACACCAAGGGGACCAGTGGGTTGAAGGGCCAGAGGATTACCATGGGGGAGGCAACTACCTCTGGAGGTAGTGACACCGATAACTCCTCCTATGGGAGCTACCTGGTGGTGGTAGACTCTAGTGGGCCCACCCCTACTGTGTCATCTTCCGCCACTACCCATACCATCACCGCCCTCCCAGTTGCTCCTCACCGAGTTGCCCTTGCCCGCTCACCCAGAAGGGTGGGCTTCTCCTTCGCCCCAGGCACCTCCTCCCCTGCCCCAGTCGGCCCTGCTGCCCTCACGGAAGAGGCTATTGACCTCCTGTGAACCATCTCTGTAGGGCAGACAACCATTATCAATGCCATCCAGGGGCTAGCATCAGAGGTGCAGAAGACCAATGCCTATCTGGATGGCATTCACGGTGCCGTGTCTGGCCTACAGAGATCTTTTCAGGTTCTGGCCTCCTCTTTGATGGCAGCCATTGTCCCTGTTCATTCCATCCCCCCATCCACCTCTACCCCTTCCAGCACCCCACTCCCTTCACCCATCCGAAGCACACATTCTGCCATGCAGGCACACACGTCAACACACAAGAAGCACACTTCAAAACGCAAGCACCACACCTCCCACCACAAGCATACACACAAGCAACATACACATGCACACACACCAACATAAACTTCCCCCAGTGTGTCCACCTCTTCTGCCTCCCTGTCTGTCCCCTGTACATGCACACCCACAGGCACTGCACCCTCATTCAATGTTGCTGACCCTATTCCTGCAGTCACCACAATAGCACACATCCATTCATGCACCCCAGACACCACACCTGCACTCACCACAACGACTTCAGTTGACACATGCAGCACACTCACCAGACTTGCAGACACCCAGACAACATCCATTTGCACTGGCAGCCTGTCTTGTCCCACTGTGTCCACCCCCCTCCTCCCAAGACACTCAAACGCACCAGAACACCCACCCATCACACATCCACAACACCTCAGCATACTGTCCAGTCACCTGCACCCACGTCACGCACACCTACACCTGTCACGATCACTCCCTCTACCTCCACTCCCACGCCTTCCTCCAGTTCCACCCCAATTGCACCTAAGAAACTTTTCCTATCCTGTATTGACCTATTTGAACCCACTGGCCCACCCCATCTCGTCCCTAAATGTGCTCACCTCCTTGCCCCGTCCACTCCTCCCACGTCACAGCCCGCCCCTGTCTGCCCTTCCCATTCCCGTGCTACCTCCCCTGTGAGGAAGAGATCCCGTGCTGGCCCAGGAACATCTGCCACACCCTGGCCAAGTCCGCTCCACCAGCTGCTGTGACTAAACCTAAACCCACTCCACCTTCCAAACGGAAATCTAAGCCCCTCCTCCCAGTCCTAAATCCCCACCACCCCCTGCCCCTGTTACCTGAGGTGCCTGGATGCCCCATTGTTGTCCCAAGGAGGTGGAGTACCATTGCACTTGTGGGAGTCAAGTTGGGGCCATTGTGGCCCATCGGACTTCTTTTACTATGGACTGGCCATTGTCCTTCTATGCACTTCTGTTGCTCAGTGAGCACAATAAAGGTTGATGTGTGACCTGTGTTGTTTGAGGCACACTCTGGATCCGTGGTCTCTTGTTTCATTGTTTGGGGGTGTGGGGCACATGTATGTACTTTGGGCAGGTTGGATTTGCCTTGTGTCGGGTAAGTACCTCTTGCTGGGGGATGTATGGTTTGTGCTGCTGTGAAGGGTTGTGGGAGAATTGCAGGGTAGGTGGAGAGGGTGGTATGTAACTGTGTCCTTTTTTCCCTTGTTTACTAGGTTGGGGGACTTACCGTCATCGTCTTCATCGGTGGTCTCGGTCGTGGAGGTATATGGCAAGGAGCAGGGCTGGCATGATCTGCAACTCTCTCTCCATGTCTGCTTCGGCATGTTGCGTGAGCCCGCGGTGAGTGTTTCCTTATATTTGGTTTGTTTCCGCCTGGCTTTGCATGGCGGTGGTTCCCGCACCAGACTGATGATGGTCTAGTGCTTCATTATTTGATGAGCGGGTAGGGCCTTTCCGTCGGCCTGTGGGCGAGCTCTGTTGTCGTGGGTGGCACTCCTCTGCTGGCAGTGAGTGGTTTTCAGGATGCCTGTGTTTCAGTTGGTTCATTATTTGGCGGTTCAGACCGCACGTCTGTTGGCGGTTGTTACCGCCATCGCCGGAGGTGTGGTGTTTACCGTTGTGTTCATAATGAGGGCCAAAGTGTTGACACCGTTTGATTGCCTTTGAAATTCAGGCAACCATCAAATTCACCTATGACATCAATAGATTTTCCCCCATAAGCTATTGGCTTAACTTTAGATTTCCTTAATTCACCCTTTTGTACCTTGCTCCACTCATCAGCATTGATTAATGTGAACAAAGAACCAGAGTCTGCCATCATGTCATACTTAATCCCATTAATCGCAATGGAACACAAAGGTTTCATAACCACAGAAACATTCTCTTTTCCTTTAGTGCAGCCTATTTCTTATTTTTCTTGCACTACAAACACCACACTGTCTTCATCTGAGTCACTTAGACATTTGCTTGTACCTTCCTATACTGCATTCACAGATTTGGCATTTTTTAGATCTTTAACCCAATTGCCTTTGCATACTTTGATGAAGGGACCTTTTTTCTTGCATTTGTTGCAGCTTTTATCTAACGCCGGACACCATTGCGAATCTCCTAACTGTCTTTTGCTACCACAGCGATAAAATTCAATAGATTTTCTTCTATTCTCACTAGATGATGTTGTCTTTTTATCCATTTGTTTGCTATTACACTGCAATTGTACACTTTGTACCTCAGTTTTTATACTCATTTGCTCCATAAATTTAGTTGTTGATTCAATGGTGCTAGCAATTTTTATAGCCTTTTCCAACGTGAGATTATCCACTTTCAATAGTTTTTCTTGGATTCTAGTATTATTTGACTTTTCAACCACTTGATCGTGAATTACTTCATCTTCAAATGTTTTAAAATCACACATGGAAGCCAACACCCTTAAATCACTCACAAAGTTTTCTATTGACTCATTTGGCATTTGCTGTCTCCTATAAAACTTATGTCGCTCCATTATGACATTTTTTTTTCTTAAAACGTGCATCCAATGCCTTCATAGCTGCTTCATATTCACCTAATTCATCACCCTCACCTACAACCAAAACTTGTGGCAAATGTTTTAACACTTTTCTACCCTCCATTCCCAATGAATGTAAGGCACATTTCTTCTTCTGCGTGAATATATCCCCTTCGATCCGATCTAAATATGTTACAAAATCCTCTTTCCATTGCTCCCATTCGATAGGAGGTAAGCCAGGAGATGCTAAAAATGGGACTGGAGGCATCACTGATTGTTGCGTAATGGCAATTTCAAATGTGAATATTAGACACTATGGGGGTCATTCCGACCCCGGCGGGCGGCGGGCACCGCCCGCCGGGCGGAAACCTCCAAAAGACCGCACCGCGGTCAAATGACCGCGGGGGTCATTACAACTTTCCCGCCGGCCCAGTGGGAAAGCCCCTGCAAAGAGGAAGCCGGCTCCGAATGGAGCCGGCGGATTTGCAGGGGTGCGACGGGTGCAGTGGCACCCGTCGCGATTTTTAGTGTCTGCAAAGCAGACACTGAAAATCTTTGTGGGGCCCTGTTAGGGGGCCCCTGCACTGCCCATGCCAGTGGCCCAGTGGGAAAGCCCCTGCAAAGAGGAAGCCGGCTCCGAATGGAGCCGGCGGATTTGCAGGGGTGCGACGGGTGCAGTGGCACCCGTCGCGATTTTTAGTGTCTGCAAAGCAGACACTGAAAATCTTTGTGGGGCCCTGTTAGGGGGCCCCTGCACTGCCCATGCCAGTGGCATGGGCAGTGCAGGGGCCCCCAGGGGCCCCACGACACCCGTTCCCGCCAGCCTCTTCCTGGCGGTGTAAACCGCCAGGAACAGGCTGGTGGGAAGGGGGTCGGAATCCCCATGGCGGTGCTGCAAGCAGCGCCGCCATGAAGGATTCCCTGGGCCAGGGGAAAACCGGAGGGAAACTGCTGGTTCCCCTTTTCTGACCGCGGCTTTACCGCCGCGGTCAGAATGGCCCGGGAAGCACCGCCAGCCTGTTGCCGGTGCTTCCTCTGCCCTCCACCCTGGCGGTTTGAAACCGCCAGGGTCGGAATGAGGGCCTATGTAAATACCAGCTGTAGATAAGAAGAAGATCATAATACATTGTCAGTTGAAATATAGATGTTAACTAGCAGGGAAATCCAAGTTTTGCTGTTTTGCGAATCATCATTAATATAAAGAAACAGAAACTCGCATATATAACGTTTATTGGTGTGTGAATCACATGTTTATACTGAGCGACTCGCAAATAACTAGTGCAGACGCTTGCAAGTTGACATGATGAATTGACTCAATATGCCCGTTTCCTGGACAACAGTACATCAACATTACATTTAGCGTAATTAGACACGTAACCAAACGTGATGAGTCCATTTCCACAGCAACAGTACGTCGGACGTGAGCAGGATGAAAAAAGAAATGTCAACAATCCTAAGTCACGGGCCACATGTCACACACGCACAAGAGTGTCTCGCGCAGAGTCTTGAGACTATGTGCGCACTGTTCACACAGAGAAATAGAAAAATAAACTTGCTCACGTCAACGATCACGATCCACTGTCATTCACTGATATACGACAGATGAGACACAAAATCCTTCTTCAAATGCCACTCCTCTGAGAACTCTCAACACCAAATATCTTCAAGTGAGAAGAAATGCCAAGATCGTTTGCACTCCACCCTGTAATCCTGCAGTTTCTCTACTCGTAGCCAATTTAAGTAAAAAACACGCTGTATGCAGTTTCTTTTGATGTAATCTTTTACTTCCAAGATGCACATCACAACAGGGTGAAGACAGAGTGGCAACTGCCAGTTCCTTCCACATCCCAGCATTCCACCCCCCCCCAACCTTCTACATTCTTCTTAACCCCTTCTACATTCTTCTTAACATTCTTTTGCAGTTAAAGCACTACACAACAACATGTTTACTCTTTGAGACTCACATACTCTGCACTTTGTTCTTTCACCAATCCCTTTGGTCACACAACACATTGATGATCCTCTGTTTTCTGATCATTTGTTGAAGGTGGATAAGGGGTAGGCATTGATCTTCTAAGTGGATGGGCATTGGGTTTGGTTGTCGTCACTTTCTGAGAAGACTCGGACCCTTGTTGTGATTCACTGATTTCTGATATTTTTTTATACATTTTCCAGACTTTTCTCCATTATATAAGCCTTGCTACACTTGTTGTTACAAGTATAAAATAAGTGATCCTCTTCACTCATCTGTTTCAATCTTTTGTGAACTTCGTATTGCTGCATTTCTGCAGCATCTCAGCTTCTCTTCTGTCAAAAGGGTTGCTCTGAGGAGTTATTTTCCGTCTCTATAAGACTACTTGACCCCCAACGCCTATGTTTTGACCCCAAAATGAAGTATATAGGCCTCTCCTGAAATATTACATCATCACTGCAACACATCTGCCATTTTTAGAAATGTCATCTAGAAGCAATTCAACCTGGATTATCAATGATACAAAAATACAAATCAAAAACGAAAATCTCTGGGCAAATGTTTTATAACAGAGTTATATCACGGGGCCAGGACAGTATGTAAGACATATTAGAGTTGTAAGCTAGCAAGAAAATGCTGAGTAAGGAAAAAATACACTTCTGGCTGCTGACACTTAATGCCCTTATGTCATAAACTCTTGGTGGTGTCCCTCTAGTGGTCCTCCAGGTTCAAATAAATGAGGCTCATCCTTCTTCAGCAAGCAAAGGTTGTAGGAAGGAGCTGAAGAAAGTTTCACATCTTCACACCTGTTGTGTGCACTCTTAAGATTCTGTGCACCTATGAACAAGTTCCAATTGGAGACTGGCATATGGTATGGATGAGGAAAGTGCAACTTTATCAGATTGGCTCAAGTTTTTATTTTTGATATGTTTTCCATGGTTCAAGTCCCACAAGAGGGATTTGCAGAGTTTGGAGTCTTTAAATCAGTGCCTAAACAGTAGTTGGTCTGGAAGAAAGGCTTATTTAAACTCATGCCAGCTGTCTACAGAGATAGCGAGGGTGGCCGAGGCCATGCCTTCCCCCTCTAAGCCTTGTTTTACATTCGTCAGGAGCCAGGATAGTGGGCAGCAGCACAACACAGACTCCACTCCACACCTGTTGGAGCAAAAGGAAACAGACTCCCAACAGACCAGTTGAAGCCTTCATCCCACTATAATACCCCTTTTTCCACACCAGCTCTCCTGCTGACACTTTCCACCTGCTTTGAGCTGGAGTAAATTTCAGCAGGTTTCTCTCCCTCATATCAGAAAGAAATTCATGGAAAAGTACCCAGCATTACTAGGTTCATATAGTTATAGGCCATTCTAGGTACACAAGTTGTAATTGTCAACATTTCCAAGCATCAAATGTCAAACACTTTTAATGAGATCTTTGGAGTGAAGTTCTGGTGCAGTTGTTCATTTTTTGATCAAACTGTTTCTGCTAACAATTCAGGAATATTTTCACCAGAAATGAGTGCCAACTAGTGGGTGAGACTCACTTTCTTTACAAAACCTAAAAAACAGGAATACTGAGTTTTCTCATAGCCTGATACTTTGATTACAGGCACAGGAAAATATATCACCCCATTTTGGGGCAAAAAGGTGAGCAATGTGGCGCTGCCCAACACTTCTCCGTGTTGGTTTATAGAAGATAGCAGACAGGGTGAACGTCAAGTCTTTGATAATGTATCGATACAACCTAATGCTGTGGAACTGCAGATACAGATTGAGAAACTGTGGTGACTTTCAAATTCAATCTAATTCAGCTTCAGCCGAGTCCCAGAAAATAGATGTAAAAAAACAAAAGGGGCTATGGTAAGGACACCCTGACCCCTCAGCTCTGGTGCAGGGGTCCAAGATGGAACTCCCAGAGCAAAAAAAACATATTTGAAAACTTTTTGATGCGAGTCACTGCTGAGTTGCGGATCCAGTGAAGATTTTTTTTTAAAACAAGTGCGGGCTCCCTTGCTTGCTTAACTGCAGCCCTCAGGTAGGCCAGGTCCCAGGAGCATTCATATTTTGAATGTGGGGCTGGCCAACTGGTCCCCCTGCTGCCCCACGGACTGCCAGCTCCATGGGGCTTCAAATAAATGCAATGGGGGGTCTGCCCAGCCCCGCCTGCTGCCCCAGAGACCGCCACCTCCCCAGGGGTTTAAACATGTGCGATGCAGGAGGGTGTTTGGCCCCACCCAATGTCCCGGGGACCGCCACCTCCCCAGGGCTTTAACTCATTGATAATATCAATGTAACATTTGCAGTAAAATTGTTTAGCAGAAAACTGTGCATGGTGGTGTGAGAGTTACAGTTACCTTAGGGCATAAGTTACAGCTACTTTAGATAACTCTAACTGTAACAGGTGAATTTCCATGGTTTAGAACATTCAATTTTAATACATTTAAAATGTGAGCTTAACTATAACCTCCCTGTAACCTTTGGTTTTGTAAGTGAATTTCTATGTTTTTTTAAAGGTGGTCTTGGGTGGGATTGCCTATATCGGCAGTCTCCCCCCCGGGAAGTTTGTGGGAGATGGTTCAGCCCATTGGCGCCGTTTTGGGCGCCGTTTGGGCTTCATGGGGGTAGCAATTTTGGTAGCATGGGTGTCCTATAAAGGTGGGCAGACATTTTAAACGGTCACCATTTTGTGGTGACACAGTGGTGGTGAGCGGCAGGTTTTTCCAGTCAGGTCGGGCGGTTGTAATTTAGCTGAGTCAGGATCTCTAGTGGATGAAGTTTAGCAGTGTAGGGTTGGCGTTTAGCGGTATATATAAAAACATATATATATATATTACAGGACATAGCCGGGTAGGAGTGTAGGACCAAAGGGAGAACTCGATGACATGGCTTACGAGGTGCAGGCGGGTTCAGAAGTAAGCAGCGGTATGGATCCCTGGGTGAAGCAGGCCCTGCAGCTCCTTCAGGCGGCAGGGCACCCTGATTTGCTGGCGGATGGCGTGGGGCACCGGGCCCGCCCGGCTCAGCGGGCAGCGAGCGGTGTTGCGGCCGCCATCGTGGCATGTTCGCCACCCGAGGGAAGCGAGGACGGGCCACGCCACAGGTGAGGAGGATGGGACGGGGGTGGGGTCGGGAGGTTGCTCCGAAGCGGCCGCCTAGCAACAAGCGGGAAGGAGTGTGTGGCGGCCGCACCTCATCCTTCCCACAAGAGGCGCGGGGAGCCGGGGGCCGGCCGGGGGCGGCCCCGCTTTTACAGGTGGCACGCGGGCGGCGGCCCGCCTCTCAGGGGCACGGCTGCCCACCAAACTTGAACAAAATCATAGCGCCAAAAGGCAGGAGGCGGGCCTGGGCAGGCAAGCAGGCGTGGCTTCGGCAGGACGCGGAGCACGGGCCATGAGCCAGGCCCGGCCCCTGCAGGACCATGAGGCGGTTACAGGCACTCCCCTTCCCCAGAAGAAAAGGGACAAGGGGAGCCTACAAAGCGCAATGGGGAGAGGGCGGGACGGCATTGAGGAGGTGGACAGGGGCCCATATGTTGAAGCAGAGGCTGTGATCGGGAAGGCCAGGGAGGGGTGGGGGACCCCGAGGGTGGACAGTGCTCAGAGTATAGGTTGGGAGGTAGGGACTTCGGAGGACAGCAGTGGTGCAGGGTCAGTAGGGGGTAAGGAATGGAGCCACATTCTAGAGTGGAGTGATGAGGCAGATCAAGGTAGAGGGGGATGGCATAACGCTGAAGGTGCACCTGCCGTGTCACACTTATGCAGGTAGGAGGAAGGGTTTAGAGGAGGAGTTGGCCAAGGGTGCAAGCAGTTCGGACAGCGAAGGGGTAGTGGGGAGGGGAGAGGTAAGTGGTACAGTAGGAGAGAGAGTCCAAGGTGATGTACCCATGCTCACCGACAGACTGGGCCTTTTGCAGGGGGAACGGAGCGGGAGCGAGGACGGGGACCCAGGCGGGCTGTTGGCGGCCTCAGCATCCTGGGAGGAAGAGAAGGCAGGGCCCAGTACAGCTGGCTGGATGGAACCTCAGTACAGCGGCAGGGCAGTGCAGGCCAAGGCATTGGCATGGCGCCGCCGGATCTGATTGGTTGTTGCGTCCACCGGTTGATCGGTGATTAGTGTTAAACGGCCTGGCCACGCAGTACGGTGGGGAGGGCCACGGGCGGCCCCTCGGTGACCGCGCACATCGGTGGCACAGGCGGAGGACATCATCAAGAGGGCGCGGTTTGGGGAGGTTTTGGTGTCCAGTGACAGTATGAATGCCAGTGAACATGAGATATTAGACTACGAGGATGACAGTGCGGAGGAAGGGGAGATACGGGAGGAAGAGGACGAATGGTGGACCGCGGGGGGAGTCTAACATTGTTCTTCAGTCATTGCAGGTGCCAGCAACGGCCTCGGGTGAGAAGAGAGCTGCAGGGCGGACGGTTTCGGAGTGGCCCACGTCGTTGCAAAAAGGTAACATGACAAAAGTGTTGACCCAAATGGGGGTGGCCGTAGGTAAGGAGACGGGTGCGTGTTGCGTAGGGGAGCGATTGTATAAAGGAGTGTACGTGTCAGATGTGGGGGTGGGCACAGATGCGGTGAAGGATCAGGTGAGTACAGTTGTGGAGGAGAAAGCAGGTAAGGCCAGTAAAGAGTATGGGGCCGGTAAGGTCAGTGGGAAGCACAAGCATTTGCCGTATATGGGGATGGCGAAGCCATTGGGTGCCCACCTTATGTTGGCTACCAAAGAAAAAATATGGAAGGGGGAATATGTGGAGATGCTAAAATTGTTGTATAGGGAGGTACGAGCGAAGAAGGGATCTAAGGAGGAAGAGTATGAGTTGGCGAAGCGGTCCAGGGTCCCGGTGGCCATCGAGAATTGGATGGCGGCTTTTCTCATTTTCCCCAGAGTGTATTGCAAGCGTTTTCTGGAACGGGCGGTGGCCCTGTTCAACTATAAGGATGTTATTCGAAAAGCGTACCTCAATTACGGTGGTTACGCTTGGGTGCAATATGATGAGGAGTTTAGAGCTCGTATGGCGGCCGATGAGGATGTAAAGTGGGGCGAAATCGATACAGATTTATGGTAGCATACAATGGGACCGCCGAAGTTTGGCAAGGTTAGCGGCTTACCGATTATAAATCGGCCCTTTCGGGATCGCCCGACCCAGGGTGGGGCCACTTTGGGGACCAACACACGCGAGAAAGGGGGGTCCGGCACAGCGAGCGCGGCCGTGCGCAAGACTGGAGCATGTTGGGACTTTAATAAAGGGTTGTGCACTAGAGAGTATTGTAAGTTCAAGCATGAATGCTCCAAGTGCGGGGGAAAACATGCCCTTACTAACTGCTCCTAGGGCAACAGAGTCAGACAGCAGTCTGCGTCATCTGGAGGCAATAACCAAGGGAGTCAAGGACAGGCCAGGACAAGAGGGCAGGGTAGTTTGGGAAAAGGCTACTACGGCAATTAAAGTAGACAAGATCAGGTTTTGGGTAGGTCAATATGACCTTGTGTGGTAGGGGCAGGTTTTGTTGCGGGGTTTCACAGAGGGGTTTGAACTGGGATACGGCGGACCGCGGCAGCGACGGTGGGCGGAGAATTTGCTTTCCATTCACGGGAAGGAGGAGCTTGTGCGGCTCAAGCTGGAGAAAGAAGTGGCGGAAGGGAGAATGGAAGGCCCTTTTTTGGATTGGCCTTTGGAGAATTTGATTGTGTCCCCTATTGGGGTGGTGCCCAAGAAGGAGCCAGGGCAGTATCGTTTGATACACCACTTATCGTGGCCAGAAGGGGCTTCGGTTAACGATTTCATTCCGGAGGAACTTACTAAGGTGTTGTATGCCTCAGTGGACGTGGCAATGGCACTAGTGGAAGCCTTGGGGCCGGGCACCCTTATGGCAAAAACAGATATCAAATCGGCTTTTAGACTACTGCCAGTACACCCTAGGGATTTTGAATTGCTGGGTATTCAATTTCAGGGCAGTTGGTATGTAGACAATGCGCTTCCCATGAGCTGTTCTATTTCTTGCTCCTTGTTCGAATGCTTCATCACATTCTTGCAGTGGATTTTTGTGAAGGTGACTGGTCATGGGTCAATCACTCATTACTTAGATGATTTTTTCCTTGCAGGGCCGAATGAGTCTGAGTCCTGTAGAGCGGCACTGGAGAGTTTTCAGTTGATCATGGGGGACCTGGGTGTGCCCCTGGCCCCTGAGAAGATAGTGGGGCCCTGCTCCGCCCTTTCTTTTTTGCCCATCGAGCTGGACACCGTGGATATGGTGGCTCGCTTGCCCGTGGAGAAGAAACAGACCATGTTAGAGACTGTGCGGTTCATGCTCCAAAAACGGAAGGTGACAGTAAAGGATATTCAAGTCCTGTTGGGGCACCTCAATTTTACATGTCGGGTTGTGCGGGCGGGGCGCACTTTCTGCAGGAGGCTCGGTATGTCACTGTCAGGCCACACCATGCCCCATCACCACGTTCGGCTTAGCGCCAGGGTGAAAGAGGATTTGAGGATGTGGTGTGTTTTCTTGGAATCCTTCAATGGGATCCCGATTCAGGCATGGCCTTTATGCGAGTGGGACGTTCAGATTTTCTCGGATGCGTCGGGGGCGTTGGGTTTTGGAATCTATTGGCAGGGCAAGTTTTGTGCGGAGGAGTGACCAGCTGTATGGCGCGCAGGAGGGCGCAGCATTGCCTTTTTGGAGTTGTTTCCATTAGTGGTGGCGGTGTGTGTGTGGGGCCAATGGTTGATGCATAAACGAGTACTGTTTCGAGTGGATAACTTAGCCAGCAATCGGCTAGAGAAGCGCAGGTGTTGCAGCTGCTCTGCGTTTTTGTGTTGGAATGTTTACGGTGTGATATCTACTTCAGGGCGCGGCATGTGCCGGGGGTGAATAATGACATTGCGGATGCGTTATCTCGTTCGCAGTGGGAGAGGTTCCATTGGTTGTTTGCAGACGAGCCCTTGAGCAGAACTACTATGCCGGTGGCGCTTTGGAACGTAGGAGACAGAGGATTCTGCAATTGGTTGTGAATTCATGGGCACCTTCCACTCAGCAAACGTATGTACGGGCTTGGTGGGATTTTTGGAGTCGGGGCTCGGCGACGGCGGTTGGAGCAGGACCGGGTGGGGGACGTAGTCAATTTCATCATGGGGATGGTGGATAACGGATTGTCTAAGGTTTCCATCGCAGGGAAATTGGCAGGTATTGCTTTTATGGGCAAGTTATTGTGGGATTATGTGCCGTCGGTGGGGGAGTTGGGCCAACGCATCTTGGAAGGTTGGGCCAGGGAACATGGGGCCAGAGTTCAGCTACAACAGCCGATTACGTTGGGTATATTGAAGAAGCTTATGTTGGCGATGGAGACCGTTTGTACGGAGGAAGTGGAATGTGCTTTGTTTCGGACGCTTATGTCCTGGATGTTTTTTGGGGCTTTTAGGGTATCAGAACTTTTAGGTTCCAGGGTATCAGCAGGGATCAGGTGGGAGGAGGTGTGTCTTTCATCACGGGGAGTGGGAGTGTACTTGTGACGGTCAAAGATGGATCAACGTGGTACGGGACGACAGGTGTTCATGAAGGCTTACCCTGCAAAGGACATTTGTCCAGTACAATAGGCGCTGCGACTGAAGGGGTTATTGAGGAAGCACAAGGGTGGGTGTTTTTGTCATTTGCAGGGTGACGCAGTTTCAGTGTATCAGCTGCTTGCAGTTTTGAGGGGATGCTTGAGGGCCATAGGCTTGGAGGCTTCGCAATTTGGAACTCATTCCTTTAGAATCGGCATGGAGACAGAGGCAGGCCTGCGGGATTGGCAGAGGGCAGCGGTGTTAGCGTTGGGGAGATGGAGATTGAATGCATATAGGCGGTATGTGCGACAAGGGCTTGCGACAACGGAATAGTAACGGAATAGTAACATATATCTTTTCTTGCTACAGGTTCCGTTCCGGGTCCAGCAGTGCAGTTTATATCCATCTGGGTTGTGGGACATTCATTTGTAAAATGGGCGTGGAGACAGGCGCGGTCGACTACACTAGGGGACAACTTAGGGTTGGACAGGGAACGATACCGTGTAAGGTGGGAAGGAAAAAGGGGTATGTGTTGGACAGAGTTTTTGGAGACGCTGCAAAGGCTGAGAGGATGGGGTTTTTGCCAGGATGTACTGTTAGTGCATCTAGGGGAAAACAACTTGGTTAAGCGGACGGGACTGGATATTTTACGTCAAATGAAGAAGGACTTGAGTGTCGTGCGCCAACAGTGGCAGGGTAGTCATGTAGTTTGGACGGCTTTTGTCCTTCGGCGAACTTGGAGGGGAGCTCGAAAACCGGGTGCAATTGAAAAGGCAAGGACGAAGATCAATAAGGAGATGCATACGTATTTAAGGAATCATAGGCGCTCTCGGGGAGCGGCGCACTGGCGTCTATTGGGGGGCAGAAAAGAAGAGGGGGTTCCCTTGCAGGGGGCCCTCTCCTTTTCTGGTGGCGAAGAAAGAGAACGGGCACATGACAGACGATAACTGATTGGAAGAAAATATGACAAGACAATTGCAGATTGGACGAGGGTGGACGGTAGCAGGGCTACAAAGATAACATGGAGCTTTAGGGGCTGGAGACTTGCACGCTCAAGACGCTAGCAACTGACTATTAAGGTATTAGACAGATTAAACAGGAGCAGGACGAAAGGAGGACTGGACTAATGAGCGGCAAGTTCAAAGGGGGAGGGAGGGAGGGTAGGATAGGGGAGGAGGGAGTGGTTTGGTAGGAGAGATTATGTATAGTGAGGCTTTAGTTTTGTAAGGCGCAAGGCAAAGGGCAGTAATTTGTGAGTGCACCTGTTTCCAATAAAGCGGCCTTTTACACACAAAAAAGGAGTAATGGTGCTGATTTATTCTCCCGCAAGGTGGTCTTGGGGGGTAGCGCCGATATCGGCAGTCTCCCCCCGGGAAGTTTGCGGGAGATGGTTCAGCCCATTGGCGCCGTTTTGGGCACCTTTTGGGGTTCATGGGGGTAGCAATTTTGGTACCATGGGCTGTCCTATAAAGGTGGGCAGACATTTTAAACGGTCACCATTTTGTGGTGACACAGTGGTAGTGAGCGGCAGGTTCCCCCCCCCCCCTCTCCCACCCCCCATAGTTGTAAGGGGTTCGCAACGGGGGGATATTTTCATTTTCAGGGTGTCAGCTTGCAGGCCCTATTGGAAAGGGGAGCATGGGAGGGGAGTTTTTGTATTGTCGCGCAGAACAGGTGCAGGCGAAGACAGAGAATGGGCGCATGACAGACGTTAACGGATGGGAAGAAAATATGACAAGACAATTGCAGATTGGACGAGGGTGGACGGTAGCAGGGCTACGAAGATAACATGGAGCTTTAGGGGCTGGAGACTTGCACGCTCAAGACGCTAGCAACTGACTATTAAGGTATTAGACAGATTAAACAGGAGCAGGACAAAAGGGGGACTGGACTAATGAGCGGCAAGTTCAAAGGGGGAGGGTAGGATAGGGGAGGAGGGAGTGGTTTGGTAGGAGAGATTATGTATAGTGAGGCTTTAGTTTTGTAAGGCGCAAGGCAAAGGGCAGTAATTTGTGAGTGCACCTGTTTCCAATAAAGCGGCCTTTTACACACAAAAAAGGAGTAATGGTGCTGATTTATTCTCCCGCAAGGTGGTCTTGGGGGGGAGCGCCGATATCGGCAGTCTCCCCCCGGGAAGTTTGCGGGAGATGGTTCAGCCCATTGGCGCCGTTTTGGGCACCTTTTGGGGTTCATGGGGGTAGCAATTTTGGTACCATGGGCTGTCCTATAAAGGTGGGCAGACATTTTAAACGGTCACCATTTTGTGGTGACACAGTGGTAGTGAGCGGCAGGTTCCCCCCCCTCTCCCACCCCCCATAGTTGTAAGGGGTTCGCAACGGGGGGATGTTTTCATTTTCAGGGTGTCAGCTTGCAGGCCCTATTGGAAAGGGGTGCATGGGAGGGGAGTTTTTGTTTTGTCGCGGAGAACAGGTGCAGGCGAAGACAGAGAATGGGCGCATGACAGACGATAACGGATGGGAAGAAAATATGACAAGACAATTGCAGATTGGACGAGGGTGGACGGTAGCAGGGCTACGAAGATAACATGGAGCTTTAGGGGCTGGAGACTTGCACGCTCAAGACGCTAGCAACTGACTATTAAGGTATTAGACAGATTAAACAGGAGCAGGACAAAAGGAGGACTGGACTAATGAGCGGCAAGTTCAAGGGGGGAAGGGAGGGGGGAGGGTAGGGTAGGGGAGGGGGGAGTGGTTTGGTAGGAGAGATTATGTATAGTGAGGATTTAGTTTTGTAAAGCGCAAGGCCAAGGGCACTAATTTGTGAGTGCGCCTGTTTCCCAAAAAACGGCCTTTTACACACAAAAAAGGAGAAATGGTGCTGATTTATTCTCCCGCAAATTCTCTTTCCTAACTATTTCGTCTCTGTAACCTTAGGTTTTTTGAGTGAAAAAACCCCAACATATATATATATATATATATATATATATATATATATATATATATATATATACATATACATATATATACATACATATACATATATATATATACATATATATATACATATGAAACACTTAACTTCGGCAATTCCCTTGCCGCTCCTAATCGCCAATGGTGCCTGGATAAGACGCGCGCCACCACGTCTGACATACAAACACAACCTTATTTTTTAATAAGGCAACCGGCACTCCGTGAATGTGCAGATCTAAGGTTTAATACAAACAAACAGGAACGCGTTTCGGCGTCTCCGCCTTTCTCAACCTGTGTGGGCCGCCATTTTTGCCCCATTTAAATACAAGTGTATTTCTTAAAGCAACAAAGTAACAAAAATACTGATAGTTAAACATATAATATTTACAACATCCATCATTACGCCTAATTGCAAAAACATGTATAAATGCATATATAAATAAATGCCTATGAATTTTACCTCCTATTTTACATGTTTTGTCTATGAAAACCTTGTTCTTATCCAAAAACGAATCTAATCTAAGTAATAAATAGAAGCAAATATGTAGGCAAAGATAACAAAAAGAAATTGAATTGAAACTCTCATACTAGTTATTAACTAAGCATAATTCAAAGATTAATTGCATACCTGAATCAACGATTTACCAACAACAAAAACAAAGCTATACTATACTATGTAACCATGGAAAAATCTTAGAAGAATCGTTAAACATGTTGGAAACACATATAAATACTGCAACGACCATGATATAACACAATAGCAATAACTATGTACTTAAACCTGTGGAATATTATGGTACCATTGTTTTCACGACAGTAAAGAAAATATTATTAATTTTTAATTTTTAATTTTTAATTTTTATGAAATGGTACCATATGTCTCAAGCAGAAAAAAATGTGTGTATCAACAGACAGAACATGTGACTAAAAAGGCCTAAATGAAAGAATATACTGAATAAGGAACCCACTTAGTTCAAATGAATATATAGTTCTTCACTGGAGTTTAATCCTACTGGCTCTCTAGAATCAAGTGTCAAAATATATCTGGATTCTAACTTTCTCAGGTTTTTCTCCCTGTCCCCTCCACGTACATCTTTTTTTATTCCGTCAATTACACTATATTTGATACTTTCCATTCGTCCTGCATGGAACTCATGTACATGTCTAGCAACAGGGTATGAATCGTCTTTGTTGGTTATTGCCCTAAAATGTTGGAGTATTCTTTTGTGCACTTGGAGTTTAGTACTACCAACATATATCTTGGGACAACTGCATTTAAAAATGTAAATGACATATTCACTCCTGCAGTCGTATCTGCCTTTTATGGTGTGAATAGTTCTGTCTCCTTGCTGGATACTCTTAATATTTTCACCATTTTTACATGCTTTACATTTGGCACATTTAAAAAATCCATTTTGCGATTGAAGCCAGCTACTTTGCATAGTCTTCCCCTGTCTCACATCGCTTTTCACAAGGACATTTCTCATTGACGTCCCTTAACATATATATATATAACATTGTGACGCCCGCCACTAGGTAGCTCTAGTTAGGACCTTGCTTCCATAGGAAGGCTTTTTTATGGGTGAGCGCAAAGCACTCCGTCCCATTCTATAATCTCTCTTTTTGTGCTTCCAACCACGCCCATGTCACATAGTCACATTCATTGGTTCGTGGGCTTGCCTTCTAAAATCCGTTTGTTTTCATTTGTGAAAGGCATGCATACCTCATGCCCTTTCTGGTGTTTAGCCCATCTCCACAGCACCTACTAAAAACATGTGAGGCTGATGTTTTCAGACTACTTTATCGGGGGGGTTTTCTTGCAGTGCGATCGCGCTGCATTTTACATAGTGCGATCGCGCTGCGTTTGTTTTCTTAACAAAGCTAATAGCTCTAACTCGAGCAAATGCGAGATCTGTCTCCATCTTCACCTCTGCCCTCTGCCCTTAGTGCTCTGTAACCCCACCATGAAGGGTCACTTGCACTGTCTGTTTCCAAACTGATGATCCGACGCACAACAGTGTTGTACCGCCGGCCCCCGCAAGTTTAGACAAAATGTATCCTCTTCATCTAACACCACTCAACAGTGGCCAACATGACCTTCTCATCCTATTTTTAAGAGTCACTTTCCGAAATCCCTCTGCTTTTGAAGCCGGCCTGAAATAACAAAGTCAGAGTAAACAGCTTGATCAGCTCTGTAACTGAGAGGTCACCACAAGGGCCTCTCTCAGGAGAAATAAGATGGCCAGAGCTGGCGACTTTGGAATTGGGGATCCGGGGTTGAGTCCCGTTGTCGGCTCCACATTCTGTGATTCTAGGCAGAACACTTAATCACTCCTTGCTTAAAAACAGAAATAAGAATCTGACCTTATGAAACGTAACAAGGTGCTTGTGTAAATCTCTCCAAGGCAGTTTAAGGCTATATGAAAAAAATGTATCGCTGGTAAGTGCCCGTTTTAAGTTTATTTTTTTCATAACTTCTTTAGTCTTTAGAAGACGCTTACAAAATGCAAGACACTCCCTAACACTAACAGGGAGAAATAAAAGCACGTATGCATTCATGAAATATTTGAACTGTAAAATATGCTACCATTACAAGAATTGTTCTAGGTAATTTAAAAGAGTTATTTATTGCTTTCCGCCCTGGCAAAGAATTTAATTTTTCTGTTTTGTATTGTTCGGCCTGCAGGGTACACAAATACTGCGTGTTAAATATCTTGTATGCCTGACTGGCTCAGGCTGCATTTTCGGTTCGACAAAGGGTTGTTGTTTTGCCATCGTCCTCAAGTTATTTTCACATGTAAGTCACCAGTGCGTAGTTTTATGGGAAAACGACACATGGGAGGCAACAGAGGGGATTCATTCCAAACAAAACCACAGTCGGATTTCAGTTATGAATTCGTGCCGAGACTGCAAAGTTCGTGTAAACGAGGTCAGACATCTTGATCTCTCTTGAGGCTGAGAACTTCATTGCTGCTTTTTATGGCTTATTCACCACAGACATTGAACATAATAGTTCCAGACAGCAGTGAAAGTACATTAAAAAAAAGTATCTGGATTGTGATTCTGAGTCCAGTGGGGGCGGGGTCACTGAGGTGGGGGCTTGATGGAAGGCATGGATGGCTAAAAAGAACAAAATATTATGTAACTATGTTGTTGGTCTTTCAACCTTCAGGTCATTGCACATAAAATAACAGACAACCTTTATTGGTGAATGTGGTCCCTTCTGATATATGTGTGTGTGTGAACAGAGAGCTACGGAATTAAACTCTGGTTGGTGCAGCAGGGAATAGTTTCTAGTGTGTTTTTATTGTTAAAAAGGTTTGAGCCTGTGGTAGAAAGCACGCCGAATATGTATGTCATTTTTTAGGGGCGAGTGCAAAGCGCTCCGTCCTGTGTTGTATAATCTCTTTGGGCTTCAAACCACACCCATGTCACGTCAGTCTCTTTCATTGGTTCGTTGCTTGCCTTTTAAAAGCTGCTTGCTTTCATTAGTGTAAAGCATGCATAAGTCATGCCTTTTCTGGTGTTTAGGCCTCCTTGAGCGCAGCACTGAAAACATACGAGGCTCCAAGTTTTCCGTCTGGTTTCTGGACTGCTTTTTCTCTTTTTTCGCAGCGCGATCTCCCTTGTCAGAAGTCGAGCGTTTTGCATGACATCGACCCTGTTACACAGTTATTTGCACTTGCCGGTTACGTAGATAATTGCACTTTTGCCAGTTACATGGATAATTGCACTTTTGCCGATAGGTTTCACTACGAGTGAACTTTTAATTCCCTTTGTGTTTCTGCTTTGCACTGACGGTGGCCGTCCGCTCGCTTATGTGAAACTTTTACTATTCAGTTTATATGGCAAGAAAAGTCCAGTTAGTTATGTGAAACTGTTTTATTTTCATTTTCAACTTATGTGGCAAGAAAAGTCCAGTTAGGAGTTTACAATACTAATTCCTCGAGCGCAAGTGCTTGTTTGTTTTGCCTATAACTTTGGCGTTGTTTAATGAATGTTTATGAAAATGTCAAAACTTATACTTTGCCAAGTTCAGCTTCCATTTTTAAGTTTCGGGGTGATCCGTCAAGCGGGGGCTGAGAAAAAGGGGGGACCCAAAACGCATTTTCCCCATTCATTTTTCCATAAGACCTTTAGCCACGCCTACAGCCCGAACCACTGAACGGAATTACATCACATTTGCCACAAAGCTAGATGCTCTTCTACAGATCACACTTTTAGTTGTATGGTGTAGATCTGTTCGGTAGTTTCAGAGTAATTTAAGGCCAAAAAAAATATATATATATATAAGGACGTAGATCTTCTGCGGATTCAACTGTCCCTGATTGGCTGGCAACACTTCAGCAAGGTAATGTTGACAGCCATCTCGGGACTCGGCTTCAGCTGAGTCCCAGAATTTTTTTTATAAAAAGAAAAGGGGCCAGGATAGAGTCACCCTGACTCCTTACCTCTTGTGCTGGGGTCCCTTAGGGACCCTGCCAGGGCTAAAAAGCATTTTCTTAAACAAAAGCGGAAAAATACAAGGATGGATCCGCAGATTTGTTCGAGATAAAAAATAAAAACGCAGTCTCCCGGGTTTTTCTTTTTCCCTGGGTGGGCCAGGTCCTGGGACATTTAGGGTTAATGAAGGAGGTGACTGCATGGGGCCCATCTCCTTGGGCTTTAATAAACCCCAGGGACCACCACTTCCAAGGGTGATTGAACTAATGTGAGTGGGGGCCGTGCAGCCCCCCAGGGACCAACACCTTACCCAGGCTGAATATACAAATATGATCGAGGGCCCATGCGGCCCTTCACATCCTGGGGTAAAAATATTTTGGGGAAGTTGGGCCCTGGGGCTATACTCAATTATGAGGGGGGCAGCATGGCTTCCCTGCTGCCCCAGGGACCACAACATCCAGAGACAGATATTTAAAAAGGAAATGGGGTCACTTTGGGACGCTCAAGCCCTGGGAACCACCACCTCCCTGGGGCTATGTATACGTTGGGGGGGGGCGTGCGGCCCACCTCAAAGAGCCACTGATGGCCCTTGGGACTACCACCCTCTAGGGCAGGCTCCTGCTATGTCCAGGGACACCCACCTCTAATGCTATATGTATTTAACCAATGGCTTTATCTTGACCACTGACTCCATTTTGTGCTTAGCTTAGCTTCAAATGCTTCAAACGTCGTCACATTGGTGGTGCAGGTATTTTTCCACGCACAGCCTGTGAACCTGTTTTTGCTTTTCTCACCAGGGAAGAGAACACAACATGGGGGAGGCAATACTGATAAGAATGTACCAGGCTGAGAATGTTTATGGTACAAAAGGGTACAGCTCGGTTTTGGAAATACACTGTGAGATCTGGCCAGTCTCTAGTGTGTTTTTTCAACACTAAACCTGATACGGCCAGTACTTAAATTTCACAACTTACTCAAAGGAATGGGTGGGGTTCTAGAACCTTCCTCTTAAGTTTGTTTAAAGTATATAAGATGGAGATGCTTGACACTGAAAGAGAAGGAACTCATCTCTGAGGATGGATGTATTGGTCAGAGTAAAATCCTATTTTGGTTGTTCTCTTTTGTCCCAGTTGTCACGGGTTCCATAACTTGACGTTGGCAGAGAAAGGATGATGTTGGAGTCAAGCCCCATGATGATGCATTTTTAATTCTTAATAGCCAGCAAAAATATACGTATATATATATTCATTGTTGATGTATTGCATTTTCTTTGATAAGTATTATTACAGTGCTGTGCTTATTTTAAGAGGTGCACTGTGTTGCTGCCTTCTCTTTAAGTGCTCATATTATCTTCGTTTAACCTGGGAAGTGACTTAATAAATTAATTGCTCAGACTAAGAGTGCTGCATTCTTTGCATTCCTTTCACTTCGTTCCCTCTCGGTCTGAAGCAAAGCAGAATACTACCCCCGGACAAAGCTGTTTTCTGTTGCTGGGCTGCAGCTTTGCAGCTGCAGCCAAGCCGCAGCATGAAAAACCTCAGATTGACAGCGGGACCTGTAAACCCGTGCCGGGGACAGAGATGAAATGCTTCAGCAAGCACAGAGCTGTTGTCACACTGAGCTTTGGGGGTTCGACTTGAGCTGGACTCATTTACCTTTTTTTTCATAAAAATAAATTAATATATTTTTTTAAATAAAAAACATTTTTCATTGTAAATTCTACATAAATATCTCATTCTAGGTATATCATACATTAAAGTCTAAAAAAGTTCTATCTCTCTCCCTCTCACTTTCTTTCTCTCTTTCAATCAATTTCTCCCACTTACACACCCACTCGCAGACCCACTCAGATACTCATGCATGCACTCACAGACCCACTCAGAGCCTTATACACTCACTCATAACCCCAGTCAGACCCTCACCCATCCATTCACAGAAACACTCAGACAGTTACACACCCACTCACACACCGACTCACATTGACACACACCCACTCACAGACCCACTGACACCCTTATGCACCCACTCACAGACCCACACACACACACTGATGCACCCACTAAAACACTGATGTGTGCACTCTCACACCCAGGCAGCTAATCCTACAGCCACTCTCATTCCCATATACACCCTCTCACACCTATTTTGACAACCACAGAGGCCATAGACAACTCTCACCATGCACAGCCTAACGGCAATGAGCAGCATGCGGTTGGGTGGTTAGGGATGTTGGCTGCAAGGTCTGGCTGCAGGCCAGGTCTTGCAGGCAACCTGCGGTGCACATGGGTGAAGGCCGTGCACGGTGTATGGTTGGGTGCTCATAGGGGTTGGCAATAGGGCCTTGCCGCAGACCAGTCCCCGTGGCCAGGGACAGAGAAATTCACTGAAAAAAACAAAGGTTACAGGGAGGTTATAGTTAGAATGTAAAACAAAACATAGAAATCCACTGGAAAAAACGAAGGTTACAAGGACGGTACTGTCAGGCTCACAGTTTAAATGGACAAAACCTTAGAAATACACCAGTTATAATCAGAGTTATCTCAACAAACTATAACTGGTGCCCTAATGTAACTATAACTCGCACCCTCACCATGCACTGCTAATTACTCACAAATTATGGCACTGATGACATCTTTGATAACATCTTTGATAATATCTGTTGGACCTGGCTTTTTGACAGGGTCATCCCCAAACTTTTTGCCTCCTTCCTCCTATTTTTTCTGACCTGTTGTTGTTGGCTTTTGACCTCTGGGCTCTTTACCACTGCTTACCAGTGCTAAAGTGCATATGCTCTCTGTGTAAATGGTACTATTGATTGGGTTATCCATGATTGGCTATTTAATTTACTTATAAGTCCCTAGTAGAGTGCACTATATGTGCCTAGGGCCTGTAGATTAAATGCTGCTAGTGGGCCTGCAGCACTGGTTGTGCCACCCACTTCAGTAGCCCCTTAACCCTGTCTCAGGCTTGCCATTGCAAGGCCTGTGTGTGCAGTTTCACTGCCACTTCGACTTGGCATTTAAAAGTACTTGCCAAGCCTAGAACTCCCCTTTTTCTACATATAAGTCATCCCTAATGTGTGCCCTAGGTAACCCCTAGAGCAGGGTGCTGTGTAGGTAAAAGGCAGGACATGTACCTGTGTAGTTATATGTCCTGGTAGTGTAAAACTCCTATATTCGTTTTTACACTACTGTGAGGCCTGCTCCCTTCATAGGCTAACATTGGGGCTGCCCTCATACACCGTTGAAGTGGCAGCTGCTGATCTGAAAGGAGCAGGAAGGTCATATTTAGTATGGCCAGAATGGTAATATAAAGTCCTGCTGACTGGTGAAGTCGGATTTAATATTACTATTCTAGAAATGGCACTTTTAGAAAGTGAGCATTTCTTTGCACTAAAATCTTGTTGTGCCCTTCAATCCACATCTGGCTAGGTTTAGTTGACAGCTCCTTGTGCATTCACTCAGACACACCCCAAACACAGGGTACTCAGCCTCACTTGCATACATCTGCATTTTGAATGGGTCTTCCTGGGCTGGGAGGGTGGAGGGCCTGCCCTCACACAAAGGACTGCCACACCCCCTACTGGGACTCTGGCAGACAGGATTGAACTGAAAGGGGGCTTGGTGCATTTCTTAGACACTCTTTGAAGTCACCCCCACTTCAAAGGCACAACTTAGTATAAAACAGGGCCTCTGCCCTACCTCATCAGACACTTGCTGGAGAAGAAACCTGAACCAGAAACTACATCCTGCCAAGAAGAACTGCCTGGCTGCTCAAAGGACTCACCTGTCTGCATTTCTACAAAGGACTGCTGCCTTGCTGTTGGCCTGCTGCCTTGCTGAACTGCCTGGCTGCTCAAAGGACTCACCTGTCTGCTTTTCTACAAAGGACTGCTGCCTTGCTGTTGGCCTGCTGCCTTGCTGAACTCTTGTCTGGCTGTAAAAGTGCTCTCCAAGGGCTTGGATAGTGCTTGCCTCCTGTTCCCTGAAGTCTCAGGACCAAAAAGACTTCTCTCTTCCACTTGGACGCTCCGTGCGCCGAAATTTTCGACGCACAGCTTGTTCCGCGGCAAGAAAAACACTGCACACCGACGCTGATCGACGCGACGCCTTCGGGACGACCAAGACTTTGACGCACGGCCTCGCAAGGACAACGCTGCCCGACTCCCCAGGAGAAATCGACGCGACGCCTGCCGTGAGATCGAAACTTCGACACGCAGCCCCGCAGAATGACGCGCAGCCGGAAAACAAGCAGGAAAATCCACGCACAGACCCGGGACATCTGGTACTCCCCGCTATCCACAGAAAGAGACTGCCCGCGCGCCGGAAAGCGACGTATGACTTCCCGCGTGGAAAATAACGACGCAAGTCCGTGTGTGCTGAGGAGAAATCGACGCACACACCAGTTTTCCACGTATCTCTTCTCCTGTGGCCCTCTGATGAGATTTTTCACCAGAAACCAGGTACTTTGTGTTTGAAAGAGACTTTGGGGGTCATTCTGACCTTGGCGGTCCATGACCGCCATGGCGGAGTGCGGCGGAAGCACCGCCAACAGGCTGGCGGTGCTTCCTGGGCGATTCTGACCGCGGCGGTAAAGCCGCGGTCGGAAAAGGGGAGCCAGCGGTTTCCTGCCGGTTTCCCGCTGGCCCAGGGAACCCGCCATGGTGGCGCTGCAAGCAGCACTGCCATGGGGATTCCGACCGCCTTCCCGCCAGCCTGTTTCTGGCGGTGTCCACCGCCAGAACCAGGATGGCGGGAACGGGTGCCGTGGGGCCCCTGGGGGCCCCTGCACTGCCCATGCCACTGGCATGGGCAGTGCAGGGGCCCCCTAACAGGGCCCCACATAGATTTTCACTGTCTGCTTAGCCGACAGTGAAAATCGCGACGGGTGCCACTGCACCCGTCGCACCCCTTCAACTCCGCCGGCTCCATTCCGAGCCGGCTTCATTGTTGAAGGGGCTGTCCCGCTGGGCCGGCCGGCGGTCTTCTGGCGGTCGCCCGCCGGCACAGCGGGAAAGCCGGAATGGCCGCCGCGGTCTTATGACCGCGGTGCGGTCTTTCGGCGGGAACCGCTTGGCGGGCGGCGACCGCCGTCCGCCGCGGTCTGAATGACGGCCTTTGTTTGCTTTCTAAAGACTTAAGACACTTTATATCACTTTTCAGTGATATCTTTACAAATTCATATTGCAACTTTGATCGTTTTGACCTGCAAATACCCAGATAAATATTATATATTTTTCTAAACACTGTGTGGTGTATTTTTGTGGTGTTATATTATGGTATTGTATGATTTATTGCACAAATGCTTTACACATTGCCTTCTAAGTTAAGCCTGACTGTTCGTGCCAAGCTACCGGAGGGTGAGCACAGGCTGATTTTGGATTGTGTGTGACTTACCCTGACTAGAGTGAGGGTTCTTGCTTGGACAGAGGGCAACCTGACTGCCAACCAAAAACCCCATTTCTAACAATATCCATGTAATATTTGCAGTAACATTTTTGACGAAAAAGCTGTGCACGGCAGGGGCGTGAGTTATAGTTACGTTAGGCCACAAGTTATAGTTAGATGAGATAACTCTAACTATATGTGGTGAATTTCGAAGGGTTTGTACGTTTAAAATGTGAGCCTAACTATAACATCCCTGTAACCTTTGTTTTTTTCCAGTGAATATATATAGAATATATATATATATATATATATCATTAGTTTTATAAAGCAAGGCTTATCACCCAGGAGCTGGTGGATTGTCACTGCAGTTGGCAGCTATTCCTCGAAGAGCCAGGTTTTGAACTTTCTCCTGAAGTTGATGAAGGTGTGCGTGGTCTGCAGGTGGGGGTGGTCATTTCAGATCTTGGCGGCTAGATGGGAGAAGATGCATCCTCTGCTGTGGCTGCTTCAAACTCTCGGGACTTGGGCGAGGGATGTTGATCAGAACTTCTCATGCAGGCTCTCACATCCAGAAATTCTAAAACATTGTCTCATGCGACAAATGGAATGTGGAGTAGCTTTCAGGGCAAAAATGTAGTTTAATGAAGTAGTTTAAATTGAAATACACATGGCTGGCCACAACTTGTGATGGAAGTTGCAGCCATGATTTTCTGTTAGCGGTGAAGGTCTCCGTGACTGAAATGGGGGCTGCAATGGATATAAAGGGGTCAGGGAAGAGGTTTCTGACCCCATGTTTTAAAAAAAAAATATGATAAATTGACCCGTTGACTGCCATGGATCTAATGGTTACGTCCGTGGCTGCGCCCCTCAGTCGCCACGGATGTAACCATTATGTCCAGGTTCTGGCCCTCTGGGGACCCGCTAGCGCTCCCTCTGAGGGCCACCCCCCTACCCCTCCAGGTCAGGGCTGGAAGGGTAATCATTTCTCCTTCCACCTCGACCCCCCAGTGACGTCTGATGACGTCAGCACACGATCGGCTGCTGACCCCATCAGAGGTCACCTCCCAGCGTGCTGGAAGCGTTCGTCCAGCGTGATGCAGAAGAGAAATGCAAAAGCATTTCTCTTCCGCTTGGGAGGAGGGGGCCGGCAGAGGCATGAAAGGAAAGGAAAGGCTTTTGCTTTCCTTTCATGTCTCTGCAAGCATTTCTGCTGCAAGATCGCGATGCGATCAGGCAGCAGATATGCCCACTAGACACCAGGGAATTTATTTATTTTTTGTAATTGTCATGAGGGGAGCGGCCCCTTGGGCAAGGGCCAGTCACCAGGGGGCCAAATCATTTTTAGGCAATTTCTGCCTCCCTGGGAGGAAGATCGGCCAAATATAATTAGGCTGAGCTGCCCCCAGGGGGGGGCAGAAAACCTGTAGACACCAGGGATACATTTTTTTTGTTTATTTTTTTCTCTTATGTGTGGGGCGCAACCCCTTAGGCAAGGGTCGCTCCCTGGGGGGGGGGGGGAATTATTTTTAGGCCATTTCTGCCCCCAGGGAGGGAAGAAACCACTAGACACCAGGGTTTTTTTATTTATTATTATACATAAGCATAAGGGGAGCGGCCCCTTGGGCAAGGGCCACTCCCCGGGGGGGGCAAAATATTTTTCGGCCATTTCTGCCCATCCCCGGGTGCAGATCGGTCTAATATAATTAGGCCGATCTGCCCCCAGGGGGGTAGAAAACCCCTAGACACCAGGGATACATTTCTTTTTGTTTATTTTTTTTGTTTATATGTGGGGAGTGATCCCTTAGGCAAGGGTCGCTCCCCGGGGGGCCAAATTACTTTTAGCCCATTTCTGCCCCATAGGGGCAGAAACCACTAGCCACCAGGGATTTATTTTTAATACTTACGCATAAGGGGAGTGGCCCCTTGGGTAAGGGCCGCTCCCCAGGGGGGGAGCAAAATATTTTTAGGCCTTTTCTGCCCCCCCAGAGGCAGATTGGCCTAATATAATTAGGCCGATCTGTCCCCAGGGGGGCAGAAACCTCTAGACACTAGGGATATATATTTATTTTATTTAGTTTATGTTTTAGGCAAGGGTCGTTCCCAAATTGTATTTAGGCCATTTCTGCCCTCCTTGGAGGCAGATCGGCCTATTTTTGTTAGGCCAATCTGCCCCAAGGGGGGCAGAAACCACTAGACACCAGGGATTGGTGTGTGTGTGTATGTGTATGTGTGTATTTTGTTTGAGGTGGCAGCCCCTTGGGCAAGGGTTGCTCCCCATGGGGGCACATTACTGGTGGCAGATCGGCCTATTTTTGGAAGGCCCATCTGTCCCCAAGGGGAACAAAAAGTCCACAAGAGACCAGGGAAGATTTGTTTTTTTCAAAATAATAGGGTCGGGCCATACCCCCACTCCAAATAAATGGGGCCAAAGTTGTTCTGCCCACCAGTGGGAAGATTGGGCAATTACCCCCTGATCCACACCCCGGGGGCTGAAAGTCGACTAGATGCCAGGGAACAAAAAAAAAATAGTGGAGATTCCCTAGATGGCTGCTCAGTTCAGCATCAAAAATACAGGTGCCCCCCCCCCCTGCAAAAACAGGTAGATTTGTATTTGACTATTTTGATGTGCCCAGATAGTGTTTTGGGGCATTTCCTGTCGCGAGCACTACGCCTACCCACACAAGTGAGGTACCATTTTTATCGTAAGACTTGGGGGAACTGTGGGTGGAAGAAAATCTGTGGCTCCTCTCAGATTCCAGAACTTTCTGTCACCAAAATGTGAGGAAAAATTGTTTTTGGGTCAAATTTTTAGGTTTGCAAAGGACTCTGGGTAACAGAACCTGGTGAGAGCCCCACAAGTCACCCCATCTTGGATTCCCTCAGGTGTCTAGTTTTGAAAAATGCACAGGTTTGGTAGGTTTCCCTAGGTGCCGGCTGAGCGAGAGGCCAAAACCCACAGCTAGGCACTTTGCAAAAAACAGCTCTGTTTTCTTTTGGAAAATGTGATGTGTCCACGTTGTGTTTTGGGGCATTTACTGCCATTGGCACTAGGCCTACCGACACAAGTGAGGTACAATTGTTATCGGGAAACTTGGGGGAATGCTGGGTGGAAGGAAATTTGTGGCTCCTCTCAGATTCCAGAACTTTCTGTCACCAAAATGAAAGGACAAATAGTTTTTTGACCAAATTCTGAGGTTTGCAAAGAATTCTGGGTAACAGAACCTGGTGAGAGCCCCACAAGTCACCCCGTCTTGGATTCCCCTAGGTGTCTAGTTTTTAAAAATGTGCAGGTTTGATAGGTTTCCCTAGGTGCCGACTGAGCTAGATGCCAAAATCTACAGCTAGGCACTTTGCAAAAAACACGTCAGATTTCAATGTATTATTGTGATGTGCCCATGTTGAGTTTCCTGTTGCAAGCATTAGGCCTACCCACGCAAGTGAGGTACTATTTTTATCGGAAGACTTGGGGGAACACAGAATAGCAAAACAGGTGTTATTGCCTCTTGTCTTTCTCTACATTTTGTCCTTTCAAATGTAGGACAGTGTGTAAAAAATACTTCTATTTGAGAAATGCCCTGTACTTCACATGCTAGTATGGGCACCCCAGAATTCAGAGATGTGAAAATAACCACTGCTTCCCAACACCTTATCTTGTGCCTATTTTTCACTCTTTATATTTCAGCAAATTAATTGCTGTATACCCTGTATAGAATGAAAACCCATTGCAAGGTGCAGCTCATTTATTGGCTCTGGGTATCTAGGTTTCTTGATGAACCTACAAGCCCTATATATCCTTGCAACCAGAAGAGTCCAGCAGACGTAACGGTATATTGCTTTAAAAAATATGACATTGCAGGTAAACGTTACAGAGTAAAACGTGGAGAAAAATTGTTGTTTTTTTCAACTCAATTTCAATATTTTTTTATTACAGCTGTTATTTTCTGTAGGAAACCCTTGTAGGATCTACACAAATTACCCCTTTTACCCCTTACTGAATTCAGAATTTTGTTTACTTTTCAGAAATGTTTAGCTTTCTGCGATCCAGCATTGGTTTCACACCCATTTCTGTCACTAACTGGAAGGAAGCTGAAAGCACAAAAAATAGTATAAATGGGGTATGTCTCAGTAAAATGTCAAAATTGTTTTGTAAAATGGGGTTTCCTGATTCAAGTCTGCCTGTTCCTGAAAGCAGGGAAGATGATGATTTTAGCACCGCAAACCCCTTGTTCATGCCATATTCAGTGACAAAAACGCAAGCCTTCTTCTGCAGCCCTTCTTCCCATTTTTGAGAAAAAAAATGAAATTGTTGCTGTATTTTGGCTAATTTCTTGGTCTCCTTCAGGGGAACCCACAAAGCCTGGGTACCTCTAGAATCCCAAGGATGTTTGAAAAAAAGAACGCAAATTTGGTGTGGGTAGCTTATGTGGACAAAAAGTTATGAGGGCCTAAGCACGAACTGCCCCAAACAGCCCAAAAAAGGCTTGGCACCCCAGAGGGAAAAGGCCTGGCAGCAAAGGGGTTAATGAATTACTTGTAATAGGTGTAAACAATTTCTTTTTTCCGTTTGCCTAAATCTGGGGATGCATCTGCGGGGCCCAGCGCAGCCTCTGGTGAATATCCACAAGTGGATCTGCGAATTTCGCAAAATATAACTAAAAAAATATATATACACCTACTTAGACACCCACTCTCACATCCAGACACACCCTTTCACACCCACCCTCACAATTAGACAGACACTCTTACACTCACACTCAGTTAGACACTCTCACACTCAATCTTACACTAAGACAGGCACCCATTCTCAAACCCAGACAGTCACTATCATGCTCAGTCTCACACCGAGACAGACACTCTCACATCCACTATCACACCCAGACATTCTCTCACTCATTCTTTCACCCAGTTACTCTCACACTCACTCTCACACTGAGAGAGACGCTCTCACACCCACCCTCAAATTTAGACAGACACTCTCACACCTACTTTCACACCCAGAGAGACACTCTCACACCCACTCTTACACCCAGACAGACACTCTCACATTCACTCTCACAATAAGACATACAGACAGACGCTTTCACACCCAGACACACTGACACTTACACCTAGACACACACTCTGACACTCACTCTCAGACCCAGACAGACACTCTCGCAGACAGACACTCTCACACTCAGTCTCACACCCAGACAGACACTCTTACACTCAGTCTCACACCTGGACAGACACTCTCACACCCACCCTCACAATTAGACAGACACTCTCACATCTACTCTCACACCAAGAGAGACACTCTCATACCTACTCTGACATCCAGACAGACACTCACACACTCACTCTCACATCCAGACAGACACTTTCACACCCACCCTCACAATTAGATAGACACTCTCACTTCCACTGAAGTACTGGGTTTTTCAGAACCCAGTGGTGCCAGGGAACACACCCTAAGACTTCGAGTCCTTCCTGTTTCAGACTACAGAAACACAGAGTCTTCTTGGTGAAGTCAAAGATCTTGTTTATTGGCTGCAGCCAGTAACAGGTATCCTAGAAGTACAACACGGTGTATATTCTCAGGAGACTGCTCTCTTTGCAAAGCCAACCTTCTCTTTTATACAAAATATTATGCTTTAGGCAAACATTCCTTATTTTACAGTTGACCATTCACATATTTTTACTACAAAGTAATAGCAGGGTTATGATGACAAGCCCATATTTCAGTTTGACCAGCCCTCAATCAATTACCCGGCAAGGCTTAGTACTTTCATCAGATATCGACGGACCCCCAATATAAACGGGCACCTCCTCCTTGTAAAGCAAGTCATAAAGAAAGAAACAGAGACAGGTGTGTGTAAGATTAGGCATGGTTTGTGTGTGATGAAAGGTTTTATGATGTGTTGTGCCTTGATACTAATCTCATTCGGCCACTGGGAAAGAAACTGGCCGAACAGGTTTGGCTTCAGGCAGTGGAGTCAGCTTGCCCAGGTCACAGAGGAGTCAGCAAAGATGTACGTGTCCTTCAGACTCGTTTTCAGCATTAGACATTGGCCTATGTGAGGGCAATCACAAAATGGCTGTCGTTTAAATGGAACACGAGGGTTCAAGACGGAAACTCTGATATTCGGGTGATTTCGTTACCCGAACATGAATACAATGCTTGTGCATACTATTCTAATCATTCCCGGTCTGCTGATACCAAAATCGTTGTGATACGACGACGTTTATAACACGGGTCCAGAATTTTCAGTACCACAGACCCTCCTTTTGCCCTTACATAGGCAATAACCTATACTCACGCTAATCTGAGTCCAGGTCTATATTCATAAAGTCGTTGAGATGTTGCTGTAGCATCATCCTATTACTTAGCTCGTCCCTTGATACAGGTTTCCTTACACACGATGTAGCACAGAGTCCACATATTGCAGGAGCACACTGTACACACAGACAGGACAGGAAAAGAATGGCTAAGATCATCCCAATGACTATCAGAGTCTTCCATCCCCAGGCAGATATCAACTCCCAGAACCACCCCATCAATGACCAATCTCCTTTATCCACGTGAATAGACTCGGAGATCTTATGCAGTTTGGAAATGGCCTGGTAGACTGTCGGAGCGTTATCTGGGATGAAAACACAGCAACTTGATTGGATCACTTTACATACCCCACCTCGGTCTGCAAGTATGACATCTAATGCGACCCTGTTCTGAAGAGTCATAAGGCGATCCGACTGGAGCTCAGCAGTCAAATTACTAAGGGCACCGGCGGTTTCAACTACCGTGGATTCAACCACCCTTGTCAATTGCCTTATGTTCCTGCTGTTAACCATAGGGCCCCAAAACGGCAGAAAACCCTTTGCGAAATCTCCAAATTCTTGTCCTGTAGTGTCTTCTTTACTTCTGACACCTCGAACTATCCTTGTCTTATGGAAATCTGCCGCGGCCGTGTAGGTGGGAGGTAACAGGAACGAAACAAAACATGTGCCTGAGAAGTCAGGAGGCAACCATGTATAGGCTCTGTTATGGCAGATTAAATAGGTACCCTTAGCTGCTAAGAACGAAGGAGAAGTCTGAGACGCAAAAACATATGTTTCAGTGCAGATACTTTTCCCTAACTGAGCTCTGGGATTCTTGCCATTACCTTGCAGACATAGGTGACCCTGATGGGGTACAATCCAAATCGGGGAGGATCTCTTTGCTCGCTGGTTCCCACTCAGAGTAACTCCATATCCTGTTATGTTCCATCCAATATATGCTAATGTCTCATCTCTCGGGATAGTCTCATAGGAAATATTTTCCCTAATCATATCTACTATACCCTTAGCTAGAGCACTATTCTTAGGATTATCTTTCACAGAACGTAGGGGGTTGGCTTCATACGCGTATATGAACACCGTTCTAAATGCCCATACAGAACCATTATGGCTGAAAGGCAGGACCAAATAAGGGATACCTTTATCAGTAGTATGAGGCATAAGACCACACACCCAACAGTTAGTTGTGTTCACTACTAATTGGTGTTGGTGTAGAAGCTGAATGAATGAATTGTTGGCAAACTCTAATCTTCTGGCAGACTCGTGTTCAGGCAGGGGGTGAAAAGAATGCGAGGAAACAGTAGAAGGAGGTATGGGCTGAGTAATGGGTGCAAATGTCACTTGAAAAGAGAATAAAACATATCCTATTAAAAACGTCATTACACTAAGCAACATGAAAATACATAATATCAAAAATCGTTTCTTTGTCATTATTATACCCATTCTGGCTTTAAAGTCCATCTGTCTGGCAGGTCTCTCATTCTTGAAAAACTCCATCCTCTCTAAATGCTGCTCGTGGTGGTAGGGTGTTCTATGCTAGGGAATGCTTCTGTCAGTCCAGGGCAACTCCCTTAGACCGACCAGAACTGTCGACCTAACGTCTTCAGCTGCACTCCAAAGACTTGGGCAACCACGACCCTACAGCTGAACCCGGATGGCGGTTCGAAAAGAAAAAAAACAAAAATAAGAAAGTTTCTCAGATGAGAGAGCCGCACTTTAAAAAAATAGCAAAGGAACGGGAAAAAAATTATTTGTCCTTAGTTCTTGGTCTCAAATTATAACGCCTTTTTCCAGGTACTGTCTGGTTCTGGAACAAGAGTTCAGGCTCTGTAGTGTTCAATCGAATTGACGGTGGCACAGCTTCTTGCAAATTATTGTCACTTTCTCGTTCAGAAATTGTTCCTTCTACACGTGCATCGCTAAATGGCAGAAAACGAGGCACAGTCTCAGTCTCAGAGTCAGCGATCCCCTCCTGGACCCACCGGTCGTACGGTAGAGGAAAAGGGACCTTCTTGCAGTGTACGCCGTGGATCCAGTTCTTTTTCCCTTCCACTCGAACAGCTGATCTTGTTGAGAGAAGGACGAGGTAGGGGCCGGTCCAACGGGGCTGGTCATTCTTTGTCCGCTGGAAGTTCTTGACCAGTACCCATGATCCAGGATTGATAAGATGTCCTGGAGCTTCAGAGACCTGAGGCAGAGTATCGTGAACCTGTTGGTGTAGAACACGCAATTTAGCAGTCAATTCATACAAATAATCAAGCAGTACAGGGTGTTCGACCTCACTGAATTTTGTTGGTCTTGGCACTCCCCATATGTTGGCCGGGCGGCCAAACACAATTTCATAGGGACTAGGTCCCACTCGCGAATGCACAGTCATTCTTGTTGATAGGAGTGCTAGAGGCAGAGCGTCAGGCCATTTAAGACCAGAGCTCGCTTGTATCTTTGCCAACTTCAGTTTTAGCGTGCCATTATAGCACTCTACTAGTCCAGCTGATTGGGGGTGATTTGCAGCGTGGAATTTTTGCTGGATACCTAGCCCTTCACATACTTTTTTCATCACTCGACCCACAAATTCACTCCCATTATCACTCCAGACCATTCTCGGCATTCCAAACCTAGGGAAGAATTCTTTGACAAGGGCTTTAGCTGTGGATAAGGCAGTGTTGTCTTTTAAGGGATATGCTTCTACCCATCTTGAAAAAGCACAAACAACAACGAGTACGTATTTCAGATTGTTGCACCTTTCCATGTGGATGAAATCTAGCTGCAAAACCTCGAACGGATACGTTGGAGGTGCAAAATGACCAGCTGGAGTTGGGGTTCCCCTACCAGGATTGTATTTCAGACACACCATGCAATTCTTGACCAAATTTTCTGCACATTTAGGAATTCCAGCATTTTGCCATACTGGAGCCAACAACTTACAAATCCCTTTCACACTGATATGGGCCATTCCATGAGCCATTGTCACCACTGCAAGCACATACGCATCGGGTAACAACCATCGCTGATGTTCTGACAAGTCAACCCAACAACCATTTTCATCTAATTTACCCGTACTATCTTTTCACACACTCAATTCTTTCTCTGAAGCTTCAGCTTGAATAGACTTCACACCCTCTATCGTATCTTCACATATTCCAACGTCACCAACCCATCTTGCGGGGCCTGCAACATACATTCGATTCATCACATCTTTTGCTGTTTCTTTTGCGATTTCATCAGCAAATGCAATGCCACGACCGACATCATCAGTAACCTTCTTGTGTGCACTGCATTTCACAATCGCAACTTGTAATGGCAAGGTCAGTGACTCAAGAAGCTCATTCACCAACTGACCATGCTGAATTTTAGCTCCATGCGAAGTCAGGAACCCACGTTCTTTCCACAATCGACCAAAACTATGGGCCACACCAAACGCATACTGGCTGTCGGTATATATGGTCACTTTCATTCCTTTCGATAACACACACGCTCTCGTAAGTGCAATCAGCTCTGCTGCTTGAGCTGAATTATGTGGTATACGTGCAGCTTCAACAATTGTATGCAAAGTTGTGACAGCATATGCTGCAATCGTATCACCATTCGGAAGCTTGAAGCATGAACCATCCACCCATAAGGTACCATCACACTTTACAAGAGGAGTATCTTTAAGATCTACTCTCCCTTTCGTTTCTTCTTCTGTCCTAAGAAAACAATCATGTTGTTCAATATCATCTGTCTCTACTGAAATCGGCAATAACGTGGCTGGATTCAACGTATTGCACCTCTTTATGTGCACATGACTCGCTAACAGTGTCAACTCGTAACCTGACAATCGAGCACTAGTTAAATGCTGTGTCTTGGTCCTGTTTAACAACGTGTCCACTGCATGTGGAACCATCACAATCAACATATTATTCATCACTAACCCAGCAGACTGTCGAATAGAAACAGCTGCTGCCGCTGTGGCTCTCAAGCAACTCGGCAATGCTTTAGCTACCGGATCCAAAGTCGACGAAAAATATGCGCATGGGCGCTGCTTGTCTCCAAAAGACTGTGTCAGCACTGACAATGCACAACCCTCTCTCTCATGGACATACAGTGTAAAGGGCTTACTGTAGTCGGGGGTACCCAACACAGGAGCCGAACACAATGCATTACGCAATTCGGAAAAACTTTTCTGACAATCTTCAGACCACGGAACGGGGTTTGGTGTATCTTTATAGGTCAATGCTACCAAAGGTTTGGCCAGCAAAGAAAAATTCGGTATCCATTGTCTGCAGTATGATGTAATGCCCAAGAAAGCACGTACTTCTCTCTGTGTCCTTGGCGCACTCAATTTTGCAATTGCCTGAATTCTTTCTGAGGTCAGTTTCCTTCCCTCCTTCGATAAGAGATGACCTAAGTAGGTCACTTCTTGTCGACAATATTGCAGTTTTGAAAGGGACACTTTGTGATGTAAATCAGACAAATGACGCAACAACAACAAGGTGGCTTCTTTACAAATCTCTTCAGTATCTGTAGCGACTAGCAAATCATCAATGTACTGAATAAGGGTAGCGCCGTCAGGTAAAACAATTGCATCAAGCTGTGTTTTTAAAGCCTGACTATATATTGATGGACTTTCACAGTAGCCTTGAGGAGCGCGTTTGAAGCGGAAACTTCGGCCTCCTAAACTGAATCCAAAAATATCCCTGCTCTCCTCTGCAATCGGGATGCTGAAGAAAGCATTCTTTAAGTCAATCACCGAGAACCAGGTGGCGGAAGCTGGAATCATAGTTAATATGGCAGTGATATCAGGAACAACAGGAAACTGTGGCACAACTATTTTATTTACCTCTCTAAGATCAATCACGAGCCTGTAAACAGGTGGCTTAGAGGGGTCAGTACGTTTCAAAACAGTAAGAACAGGACTATTACAAACGTTGCCTCTTGTCTCTTCAATTACATCTTTTTCAATTAAATCATAAATGATCGCTAGCAACGCCTTTTCACCTTCACTAGAGATCTTGTATTGTTGAATGCGTGGTAATTTAACATTTGCTTTCAATGTCACAACATAAGGCGGTATTTCCAACAGACCCACGTCATTAGGACCAGTAGCCCAAATGGTATCAGGAAGAAACGACAATTCGGTTGGAAGTTTTTCCTTCGACAAATACATTGGAGAGACCAATTTCCTACCCAGTGTAAGTTGTACTCCCGAAGGAGAACAATATAATGTTGCATACAATCTTTTCAACAAATCCAATCCTAACAAGTTTTCACCACAACCTGTCATCAGAATAAGGGGTGCTTCCAATTCACAAGGTCCAACAGAAAGGGACATAGGACTAGAAATCGGTTCCTAACCGGGGCGCCAGAAAAACCTACTGAAACATTCATCTCGCCAGACAAAGGTACGCCAGGGAGTTTTAAGTGCATAATAGAACTCTTTGTAGCACCAGTATCCAACAGAAAAGGCTCCGACACACCTGAGGTAATCACCTTAACATAAGGTCCATTCTGATCCACTGGAACTAAAAAAACTCCCTCCCTTCGTCTATGGCTGTCCTAGCAATTATAACCTTCCAGATTATCATCTTCTGCATAGTAGTCGTCAGCATAGTACTGAGCCATCCTACCAGACGCGTTATGTTGCTGGTCAAAACTATTCATTGAGTTTTGAGACGGAAAGGAACGCGTGTCCTGTGGAAAACTTCCACGTCCTCTACCTCTAGGAGCTTGTTGAACACCTCGACCTCTTGTGCCAGAAGCACCATTCGTACGCTGTAACAAAATAGGACAACTATACTTGAAATGACCCTCTTCTTTACAATATGAACACTGATTGGGACCTACAGGAACACGTGGTTGAGAAAACTCGAACCTTTGCGAGTTTCTCTGGAACTGTTGAGGTTGCTGATAGTTACTCTGGCCACCACGTGGCGGATACGCCTGTTGTAAAAGAACCTTCGTCTTTAATTCTTTAGTTTTCTTGTCTGCTCTATCCATCTTTATCCCTATTTTCGTAGTACTGTGCAGTAGCCAATATTTGTGCTGAAGAGGAAACGGCCCAAGAACTCTCTGAATCCTTCAATTTCTTACACAGCTCGGCAAGCAAATTGTGCACAAACTTGTCGACGAACAACCGTTGACGAACTTCTGTACTCATATCTTGACCACTGTGGTCGATAAACGTTTCCTCAAACCTGGTGAAGAAATCAGACACTGTTTCATCTTTCTTCTGCTTACACGCAGACAATTTATCCCAATTCACACGCATCGCAGGCATTAAAGTCTTCATGTAAGTAATGATCCTAGCAGGCAGTTCTGCTACCAAAGGCTCAGGCTTGGCACCACCAACTTGTCTATCATTTGCAGCACTAATATTAGCCCATGAGTCACCTAACTCTTGTGCATGATCTGTATGGCGAATCAATCCCCACAAAGGCTGTGGAACAACATTCCCAAATAACATGTCTATGTCGGCTAAATTCATAATGCATGAGTCTGCAGTCTGTGATAATTCCTTATAATACCCTGCAGGGTTTTTACGGGGATCAGGCAAAGTCTGCTTAAGGGCTAAAACGTCAGCTCGCTTCCACGGAACATGTACCCAAACACGCTGAAAATGAGCTGGGACAGCATCAATGTGATTAGCATCATCAGCCTCAACAGCGTCCTTCCATACCGGAGGGACTTCTCTCATTGGGTACTGTCGCACCTTTTTTTTAACAGAGGAGTCATGTTGGAACAATGACTGAGAAGGATCATTATTCCTAAAGGACAACAACGTCGCAACTGCTGTCTCAACATCGGGACCCACAATCGTGCCCTTTTCAAACTCAAACCGTACACGGCACAAATCAGGCGGATTTGTTTCCAAATCATTATCTTCCAATTCCTCACAAAGGAAAGCACACATTTTCTCAAAAACGTATCTTTGTTTTGGTGCTCCCCATTGACGGAAGACATCCATAACAGACTCTACATCGTATCTTAAAGGGTAAACAACCCATTTACGCGCCATACGGTCAAACATTTCTCTCTCTTGAGAATTAGGCAGTTGACTACGCGACTGCTTACGCTCCGAATCTGGGGTCACACCAGATGACCCAAAGAGAGGAAATATAAGGCTGGCAACAGTATCTGTCATTCTCTGTCGGACAGAAGGAGAAGTTGATGAAAGAACAGGAGGAAAAACAGAGGGAGGCAAGGCAGACGCAGAAGCAGACGCAGAGGCAGTATCAGGAAGAACACCAGAAGAGGCAGTCGATGTAGCACATAAAGTCGTAGGAGGTACAGATGGAGCAGGTAGCGAAGTCGGCGGCCCTTGAAGGGGCTGCGCCATAGTAGTAGGAGCCAACTGAAAAGGAGCTGGCGGCTGTGGAAGAACCTGAGGCACAATAACCGGAGGTTGCACAGCTAAAGGTTGCGGAGGTGCTGTAGCATTCTGCGCATAAGGGGGTGGCGAACTCAACAAGTGTGACATTAAAGGATCTTTCTCAAGTTCTTTTGCTGCATCTTGCTGAAGAAGCGGAAAAACTGGATAACATTTATCGGTCACCAATTTACGTTGCCTGTGCAACTGCTCATTCATCTGTTCTTCTTCATCATCTTTAAACTGCATAGCAGCTTGCATTATCGAGATACCCTCTTCCCTCTTATTTCTCTTTGCTAATTTAATTTCCTTCTGTTTGGCTTCCTTACGCCATAGGCGGAAAGAGTCAAACATCGCCGGCCGGGCTTTCTTCTTAAAAAGTTTAACCTCCAGATTATTCAGAATCTCTGTGTCAAAACTACCATATTGGGGCCATTTTAAAACACCATCTTTCCTGGTGTATCGGATCCATGCTTCATTATATGTGAGGGGGCCTATGCCATGTTTCACATATAGTTCATAGGTTGGAGTTCCAATCGGAGGAACCGGACACGAGTCCTCCAATCGGGAGTCCCTATTATAACCAAGACAAAACAAATTTCCATATCTGCTAAGACCAGGCATCTTCGCTCTCTAGTCTAGCTTCAAACTTCAAAGGATTATCGAATACGATAGTCTTGTGAATACACGAATCCCTCGGCTTTGGTACTTGCAAGTTCCAAATCAAAGATCCCAAGGGGATACCAAACTAAGAACCAAACTAAGGACTGGGAGACGCTCCACTTATACTTAACTGAGGTATCGATGACGTCACCAGAAGACTCGTTTATAGTTTCGCTCTACCAAATCATCAAGGGTCCAAAACAGGGCGATAGTCAGGGCAGCAGTCCTTCGTAGCCGTCGGGAAGCGGGGAACCTCGCAGCAAAGACTTTCAGACCACGTCGACATACAGGGGTCGATGAAGTGGCGGCCTTCCTCCAGAATTTTCACACAAAGCTCCTCACGAACCTCTGGCTTGGACTGGTACCGCTGAAATCGCCCCACGTTGGGAGCCAACTGAAGTACTTGGTTTTTCAGAACCCAGTGGTGCCAGGGAACACACCCTAAGACTTCGAGTCCTTCCTGTTTCAGACTACAGAAACACAGAGTCTTCTTGGTGAAGTCAAAGATCTTGTTTATTGGCTGCAGCCAGTAACAGGTATCCTAGAAGTGCAACACGGTGTATATTCTCAGGAGACTGCTCTCTTTGCAAAGCTAACCTTCTCTTTTATACAAAATATTATGCTTTAGGCAAACATTCCTTATTTTACAGTTGACCATTCACATATTTTCACTACAAAGTAATAGCAGGGTTATGATGACAAGCCCACATTTCAGTTTGTCCAGCCCTCAATCAATTACCCGGCAAGGCTTAGTTCTTTCATCAGATATTGACGGACCCCCAATATAAACGGGCACCTCCTCCTTCTAAAGCAAGTCATAAAGAAAGAAACAGAGACAGGTGTGTGTAAGATTAGGCATGGTTTGTGTGTGATGAAAGGTTTTATGATGTGTTGTGCCTTGATACTAATCTCATTCGGCCACTGGGAAAGAAACTGGCCGAACAGATTTGGCTTCAGGCAGTGGAGTCAGCTTGCCCAGGTCACAGAGGAGTCAGCAAAGATGTACGTGTCCTTCAGACTCGTTTTCAGCATTAGACATTGGCCTATGTGAGGGCAATCACAAAATGGCTGTCGTTTAAATGGAACACGAGGGTTCAAGACGGAAACTCTGATATTCGGGTGATTTTGTTACCCGAACATGAATACAATGCTTGTGCATACTATTCTAATCATTCCCGGTCTGCTGATACCAAAATCGTTATGATACGACGACATTTATAGCACGGGTCCAGAATTTTCAGTACCACACCACTCTCACACCAAGAGAGACACTCTCCCACCAACTCTGACATCCACAGAGACTTTTATATCTACTTTCACACCCAGAGAGACACTCTCTCATCCAGTCTTACACCCAGATAGACACTCTCACACCCAGACGGACTCTCTCATGCTCAATCTCACACCAAGACAGACACTCTCACATCTGCGCTCACACCCAGACGGACACCCTCACACCCAGTCACTCTCATGCTCACTCTCACGCCAGACAGACACTCTCATATCCACTCTTACAGCCAGACAGACACTCTCACTCTCACTCTCACACTGAGACAGACACCCTTTCACCCATCCTCACAATTAGACAGACACTTTCACATCCACTCTCACATCAAGAGAGACACTCTCACACCCACTCTGACATTCAGAGAGACTCTAATATCCACAATTACACCCACAGTCACTCTCACACTCACTCCCATACCCAGACAAACACTCTCACACCCACAAAGACACTCTCACGCTCACTGTCACACCGAGAGAGACACTCTCACATCCACTCTCACACCCAGACAGACTCTCCTACAGTCACTATCACACCCAGTCACTCTCGCATTCACTCTCACACCCAGACAGACACTCTGACAGTCAGGTATTCATTATGACTTTGGTGGGCTAGGCAGAAGAGCACTGTCTGTCCTGGGCCAAAAGACTGCTAGTGTCAGCAGTCTCACGACCTCCATATTACGAGTCACAAACTGCAGACCAGTCAAAATCAGCCAAAAATCCAACACTGTCGGCCTGACCAAGGGAGGGAGAGAGGCCGTTCTGCTGCCAGCACCGTCACGGCACCCATATCCCACCCTTCAAAATATGACCCACAAATTAGCACAGCGGTCTTTGCAGGCTGATAATCCATTGGCGGTCTGAACTGCTGCGCAATTCCTTGAACACACCACCTCATTGGACAGTACGAATAACCCACACCTGACACATACACACACCATACACACCTGATCACTGCACTATAAAGCACCCCCCACATACCCATAACCCTTTGCATCCTGAATTATTCACAGAGAAACTGAAGAATGCACTAATAGAAGACACTGCACCTGGATACGATAGGCACCACTACAGCTAACAAGCAGCACACACTACACAACTGCACATCTGCACACAACAAACACGTCACCACTGCACACAACCACCACAAACCACAAGCACACCGAACCATGCAACCCCACCTCACCAAACAGCACACCTCGAACCCCTGAACATTACAGACCCCACCACCCACAGCACATCCACCAGGTCATGACAGAAACACCCACGATTCACAGACGAGGAACTGAGGGTCATGGTAAACAAAATCATCAGAGTGGAGCCACAACTGTTTGGAGCACAGGTCCAGCATACATCCATAGCTAGGAAAACAGAGTTATGGCAGACGATCGTCGACTGGGTGAACTCAGTGTGAAACCATCCACGCACAAGGAAGGACCTCAGGAAGAGGTGGAACAACCTAAGGAGGAAGGTCGGTCCATGGTGGCAAGATACGAGATAGCTATCAACAAGACTGGTGGTGGGTGCCCTCCTCCTCCAGAGTTAACATTGTGGGTGGAGAAGGTCTTGGCCATCCTACAACCAGAGGGCCTGACTGGAATATCAGGAAGAGTGGACTCTGGTAAGTCAACAACACTCCCCCGACACCATGTACTCCTGCACAACATATACCCCCACCACCCTTAAAACCCCCTCACTGCACTATTACCTGCACCAATCCTTCCCTCCTTTGCATGCCACTCCTCCCCACTACCACTAGTCCCACACAGGCCCACCAAGTGCACGGATATCGCCAACTGTAGCAAGTACTACAACTACCACAAGGCAACACTCCCCACCCATGTGTAACTACTAGTTCCTCGCCACATTATGTCACCTGCACATATAACCATGTCACCCCTTCATCTACAGGATACTTGGACTGCTCACTAGTACATGGCAATGACAGCATCGATAACCACAACCTACCATACTACAAGCATAAACAGCACTATCCATCAGGCATTAAACATTGCCAGTGGTCAAGCAGCTGTCATTGCCATCACTGGAAAGCATGTCAATGCTATGATTACAAACAACCATGTGAACAACAAGCACATTTCAACAATGTAACACATTTCTCCTCCATCCACAAGTATCCCTACTACTGCCAACCAGCAGAGGACGCCAGAGACAGACAGTGGACCCCTGGAAGTAGGCCCAATTGAGGACTACAACTCTAGATGCCTGGAAAGGGATGCCTCACCCGGCCCATCCGGGATGACTGATCAGTCCACCACCACCAGCCTCACCATGCCTATATCTGAGTGGCTACCACAGCCCAGGAACCCCCTCCTCTCCAAACCTGTTTCCCAAGGACAAATCAATCTATAGTGTACCCCACAGTACATGGACCTGAGTCGACCCCTAACATCCAAGACGATGAAGGTCCTGGTGTCAGTGGAAGTGGGCACACTTTGTCTCGGTCACAGGCACAGGGGGCAAGGGGCAGTGGGAGGGTAACTGTGGGTCAAGCAATGAGGTACCAACAGGAAACGAATGGCCAGGAGGCCATCTCGGAAACGACTGGCCAGGACGCCATCTCCAAGGTCCTGGGAGTATACCAGCAAAGGAGAGGATGGGTCAAATACTGACAACCTTGCAGGAGAACCAGAGGCTGCAGAGGGAATACCACCAGGAGGCCATGTAGCAGTGGCAGGCACACAATGCCACCATGGCCTGCATTTGTGAGGTGCTCACGTAACTTACCAGCATCCTGTGTGCATCCTTCACCCACCAGCAGGCCCCTACTAGTAGCCAATCAACACCTGTGCCATCTACATCCACCACAGCTACTGCAAGGGAGGCCCAGCCAGAGGACCCATGGGCTATGAACACCCCTGCCTCTGCAGGTGAGGATCCCGCATGCAAACAAGGTCATCCATCCAGGCATCTTGCAGGACTTGAGCCCAAGACCAAAAAACACTGCCAGGAAGTGATCTCTCTCCTGAACATTCTCCCTTGTGTGCCACTGAGACACCCAGTTGACTGCCCACTGCCAAAACTCCATTTCCTCTTGGCCCTTGGAAACGGGATCTGTGAAACCAACAGCTGGGCCACTTACTCTGATGCTTTCAAACCCCATGACCCCACTCACCAACAAATGCACTTTGAATCACAATAAACACATGTCACCGGTACCATTTATTGTGAAAGATGTAAATTCAAATGTACATATAGGTGTCAATAAGTCTGACAGATGGACTGATGTGGCAGGAATGTCGAGCAGGTTGGTCATGACATCTTTCCTGTACTGTAATCCTATACCAAGGCTGCCAACAATCGTGTCAGAAAGCAGACTGTAACCACACATCTGACCTAAAGACAGAACAGGACAGGGTAAAGCTTCAATGATGTCTCCCATGTTGCCCATCCAATGCACATACATATATTATGCATTCCACAGGAATCATATTGCAGTGGGGAGGTCACCACATATCTACAAGGTAGGTCTGTAGGTCACACACATACAGAGTAAAAGGACCATTCCTCATAGCTAACATCACCAACAGAAAACCTATCTTGCAATGTCTAAAACAGGTAGGTACCAGGCATCAGCTTTGGGAAAAGTGTGGATGTGTGGCTGCAGTCATGAATCCATGCCACATGGGGAAACTATGCTGAAGTCATGCCATGCCAACAGCAAGTACCACATGGCTTTGGCAGTACAGTAGTTACACCTCCCCTGATGGTAAGTCAGCATCCCATCAAAATGCATAACACAGATGGATGGATGTAGTACACTAATTTCCCCTGATGCTAAACTCAAGGAGGGACAATATCACTAGGCAGACAGGGCTAGAGATCCCATTAACTTTAGACCAGACATATCTGACATTCAGTGAAAGAACTTCTGAATCAACTCAGCCCTAGAGTCAGCTGCATCCTCCTCATCTGCCTCGTCAGTTCCAGAGTCATCAGCCTGAGCCACTGGTCCAGCCGCCACCTCCTCCTCATCCAACAGTGGAATGTGTCTTCTAAGGGCAAGATTGTGTAGCATGCAACAAGCTACAATGATTTAACAGACTTTCTGTGGTCTGTACTGTAGGGCACCACCGGACACATGTAGGCATCTGAATCTTGCTTTCAGTAGCCTAAATGTCCTTTCGATTATACACCTCGTTCGGCCACAAGCCTCATTAAAAGTGTCCTTCCCATCTGATGTAGGGTACCTCACTGAAGTCAGGAGCCAGGGCAGGTTAGGGTAGTCAGAGTAACCTGTGTGCACAAAGGCACAAATCATTAGGGATCTATGAGAGGCATAGAGCTGACTGTGAAGTGAAGTAGCATAGACGTTACACATAGACAATTGTAAACTTACCAATGAGCCAGGCCCTCTCTCTCTGTAGTTACAACATCATTTGTGGGGCACTGCAGTTCCTCAAGGTGTAAGAATCATGTACAGATCACTGAAACTTTGCTGTCACATGGAATATGTATAGTTCGCCAAGACACACCACCTGCACATTAATAGAATAGTGATTCTTTCTGTTCTTGTAGACTTGCTCATTGGCCCTGGGAGGAAGTAAAGCGATGTGGGTGCCATCAATGGCCTCTATTACCGGTGGAACATATGCAATGTCATAAAAGGCTGACTTCACAGTGTACAGATCAGCACATTGTGGGAACCTGATGTAGCTGTTCAAGTGTTTGAGTAAGGCATCCAGTACATCCTGTAACACAAAACTGAACATTGGCTGTGGCATTCCTACAGCCAGTCTCATTTTCACCTAAAAAAAGATCCTGAGGTGAGGCAACGCAGGACAGATAACACCTGTACTGTTGATGGAATCGCATATGGATTACGTGTGGCTGGCAGGAGATTCGGCTCCAATTGTGTACACAGTTCCCTGATGGTCTGAGGGCTATACGATACATCTGTATTATGTGTCTTTCTTCCATGGTAGCAACGTCGACTAGGGGCTAGTAGACTGGTGCATTTCTTAATCTCCCCATTGGACGGTATCTAGGCATAGGACAGAACACAGTTCAGGACATCTGTTATACTGTTGTTACTAAAGTACACCATAGCAGTGGTAAACAGGACAAGTCATGTAACGTATTTGACACCTGACACAGGGAAACACTTATTCACAAAATACACAACTGCAACATCCTGGCTGTCATTTCCATTGCTATACTTGTCACTAGGGGTCTGTACAGAGATGGATGTTGGACATATTAAACTCATCCCTAAATCGGATACAGTTATCAAACGTCCACACATTGCAGAGATACACATCAGACATATTGGCAGGTAACACTCACTTCACTAGTAAGTTCACATGAGTTGACATTGTACATCAAGCAACTAGTGATTAACTTCATGCTATGACGCACTAGGATGACATAGAAATCTTAAAATATATGTAAAATGGCAGCCACCTGTTCTGCATGCGGAGGACAGATGGAAGTGACCTTATTCTGCTGGTGTTAGTCATCATGGCAGCAGGCGGTCAAAACCGCTGTGCAGCTCCTCACTGGTTATTATTGATCTATATGGGAAACGGGCCAATGATGATCACCGCCGGTGGTGACAGTCATGACTGCGGCGGCCGTACCTGCCATTTTCTATAGCCCAGCTCATTTGACTCCTGACACACAAGCAAGCAAGACCTCCCCTGTATGGACAGTTGTAAGGGACTCCAGATAAACAGGTCAGTACAATGTTGTATACTTATCAGCTAGGGTGTTGTTAGACAGCAAATGTGTGTGAATATAGACATGGTATGATTGACCGGTGGGGTTGTGTTGTATGACTGATAATGGTGTATTGTGGACTCTGCATGAGCATGTGCTGTGCATGCTGTGTGTAGGACAGTGCTGTAGGTGTACTATAACTCTACATAAATATTTCCTTTTGTCTGTGTCTCCCATGCAGGTCAGTGCCCATCAGTAAAAGGGGTTATGGAGAGCCATTGCAAAGCAAGTGTGGACCCTGGGTGTCCATAGCCGAAGGAGCACCCACTGCAAAAAAAGGTGGGAGGCCCTGAGAAGCTGGGCCCAGAAGATCACAGAGGCCTAGCTGGGGATGTCCTCCCAACAAGGGAGGGATGCCCGTCAGACCCTGACCACCCCCATTGCCCGTATATTGGCAGTGGCCTACCCGGGGATAGATGGGTGCTTGAGGGAAGCACAGCTGCCACAAGGGGGTGAGTACAGACTGTATAATATCAGTTGTATGGGATTCTATTGTGTCAGTTGGATTACGTAGGTACTAATGAGATGTGTGTACATTAGATAAGATCATAGTCCTGGCTATTACTTCCACTGTTTAGAAGTGGTGTAAGTTAGCTTCTAAATACCATGCAAGCAGTAATATGGTAGTGCTATACCTCCTTGTCCAGTTGCGTTTAGACACACACCTATGTTGAGTGATTTCCAAATCTGAATTCCCTGTGTCTGCTTTAGCTAGCCAATGTCATCTAGATATGGCTGACATTGGGTAATAAGTCCTGTGAGTAGGGAACTTTTACTGTGAAATCATTGCATTCTCAATGAACTTCTGTCCTTTACCAACCTGGCCAGTATTTTGTGTGCAATGTACCTATGCAGGACATATGAAAAACAATATGTTAAAAGTGTCAGATTGGTAAGTATACATGGATAGTTGGTCATTTTTACCATTGTAAAACGACTGATAACAGACTGAAGCATGTCCAGACTATTCATTTTGTTGGAATTAGGAGGTAACAGCTTGCATATTGGGTTATGTCTTCATGACCAATGTTGAGTACAATGTTTCATAGCCATTCCTTGCCACACCAGAGGAGGAGTAGATCACTTGTTAATATGTGTACTAGATGGGTAGGTATTGATCCTTTCCTGTCCTCTTCTATCCTTGTGTGCATCAACATCATCATGTGAAGGAAAAGGGTCATCAGTGAGTGGGGAAGCTGTAGCCCACAGGACCCAGGAGGCAGAGTCCACCAATGTCGAAGGTACCAGTGGGACAGAAGGCAGGGGGAACACCACGGGGGAGACCGGTACAGAAACATCACCTTCAAATTCCTCCTCAGATGAAAGCTCCCTGGCAGTGGCAGACGCATCTCGGTCCATCCCAGCACCATCCTTGTCTGCCACCCCCCTTACCATCACCGCCCTCCCTGTAGCTTACCACCCAGTTGCCCGTGGCCGCTCACCCAGGAGGGTGGGCGTCTCCTTCGTCGCAGGCACTTCTGCCCCTGCCCCAGTCAGTCCTGCTGTCCTCAATGAGGAGGCTATTAACTTCCTGAGGCCCATCTCTGTGGGGCAGACAACCATTGTGAATGCCATTGAGGGACTGGCTACCTGGAAGGCTCTCACAGTGCCTTGGCCTGGCCTGCAGAGATTGTTTCAGGGTTTGGCCTCCTCTTTGATGGCAGCCAGTGTCCCTTCATCTTCTGTCTTCCCTCCATTTACATGTGCCCAGACCAGCACCCCCTCCCTTCACCCAACCAGAACACACATACAGACCAGTATTCACCCACTACAACAGACAAGGTGCATAAGGACAAACACAGGCACCTCACACCTTGCAAACATGACAACAGCCACTCCCTACACTGTCTCCCCACCACCTCCTCCATCACAGTCACATTATCACTCACTACACCAACACTCCCTGATCCTGCCACCAGTTCTGACATACCCACAGAGCAGACCCGCAGACATCCGCCTCACACACCACATGTGAACTCACCATGACAACCATCACAACCACATACAGCACATCCACCCTACTTGCAGCTTTTGGGGAGCGGGCACTCACCTAAAATCCAGGCTGTCTGCAGGGGGATGACTGTTCACCCAACCTCCTGGGGCACCCCTCAGTGCTGCTGATTGCACCAGGAGCCCCGGCAGGTGCCCCAAAAGGGAAGAGGGTTTGCAAAAAGAAAGAAACACTGCACTCCTTTTCAACAGGTCCAGCTGGGTGCGGTTCTTCGGGTTATGGAGGACTGTCAGTGGAGCCCCTGGAAGTTGCCTTTCTGTGATGATTTACGATATTGGTGAAGCTATGTGCTATTAAAAGACTGTTTCACAACATTCAATAAAGCATGCACTGGTTTCATTAAACAGCATTCAAAAAGGCATGCACAGATCTCATTAAATTCACCTAATTTGGTTAAAACAGCACATCCAACTGGTAATGTCAGCAACTTGGCCCTCACTCTCTTCTCACATATTTATATATACGAAGGGTGACAAAATCTGAATGTCTCTAAAAAAAAAATAGGAAGTGCTGCAAGTCTCTTTCATGGATTTGCACTTTCACATAAGGTTTTCTATGATAAAACTACAACATAAAATGAGTTGCAATACCAAAGGCAAGAAAACTCACCTATAGAGTATTCCTAGCGCTAAATTGCATAATCACTGTTCACATAAAATGAATTGCAATACCAAAAGAAAATAAACTCACATAATTCTAGCACTAAATTGCATAATCACTGTTAGTACAAAAATAAACAAGTGTAGGCTAGTGAAGTTCTGGTACAGTTCTCAGTTACAAAGGGAAAGCTGTCAAGGCCCCCACGCCAAATCTGTTATTCAACCCTCATGAAGTCCCCACTCATAAGTCATGTCTGTGCCTTAGAAGAGATCTTTCAAAGTCTGAAGACGGCTAGAATGCAATCAGTCTAAGTTTTCAGCCAAAAAACAAAGTGACCATAATAAAATTCTACACAAACAGATTCTAGCATGCTCCACTTAGCTGACAGAAGTGTGTTCTTTCCTGAAGAGCTCTGCGAGGTCCTTTGCTGCCAGCCGAGTCAAGAGGGTAGCCGGTGGGGCCAAGAGAGAATTCCAGAGTACAGAGGGCTTTCCTTGCCAGACAGGAAGAAAGCCAAGCATAGTAATGTGCACAGCTAGAGTACGTATAGCCAGCATGACTCAAGTCTTTGAAAACATGAGGCAGCTGCTCCCTGGAGACCTTGGGTGCGTAGTGGTTTTCCTGTCAACTAATAAACAAGTGAACCTTACCCATTTAGAAGCATGAGGACTTGACACAGTGACTTGTGTTCAACAAGCATTGGTGAAAACAACTATATAGTGGAACAAGCATTGGTAACGTCAAGTACATATCAAACATTGGCAATATATATCCTGCAATGTAGACAGTACAATGATGTTACAAGCAACCCAGTGGTGCTACACGCACATGATTAAAACAACGCCCCTGAGGATGTTGACAAATTAGGCAGAGTTGTTGGGTCCTGACAGCAGCCACGATCCCAACATCCACTCACTGCATCTCTTCCCCCTCCTCCCAAAAAACTTAAACACCCACACTCACCCACCCAACCTAGACCCACAACACATAAGCACACATTGCACACACCTGCATCCACATCCAATGCACCAATACCTCCTACAACCACTCACTCTACCTCCACTTCTAAACCTTTTACCCAGGACTGCCCCACGTACTCAAAAATGTTCTCCATGCCATTCTTGACATGTTCACTGCTCCTGTCCCACCCCATGATGCCCCTAAGCGCCATGTGTCTCTGCCTCAAGCCAGACCTTCTACCTCCCAGTCATCCCATGCCCCTTCCCTGAAAAGAAACCACCCCCTCCAAAGCCTAAGGTCCCTACTCCTATCACACAATCCAAACCCCCTCCCCCACAATTGAAATAGCCAACCCCCCTCCCAAACCTAAACCCAAGGACCCCCCATTATAGCCTAAGCCCCTACTCCTGCGCCTGACCCCTGAGGTGCTTGCCTGCCCCATTGATGCCCCGGCTATGTGGAGGCCAATTTGTAGTCAGAAGTCACGTTGGGGCATGTGACTGTGCCCAATGTGCCTGGGACATATCAGATATTTCAACTGGCCTATAGGCCTCACCTGTATATAGTTGTAATTATCTATTTGGATTTTTAATACATCTGCCCACTTAGCTGTGGATGTCAAGTGTGAGAAATTGTCCTGGATTTCTTTCAACATGATTGTGTTATATCTATATACTTTGATGTTAGTGTTGTATGTGTATGGGATGTATCTGTGTTGCTGCATAAACTGGGTTGATGACTTGTGCCATATACTTGTTGTCATGTGTTGTTAAGGTCATGTTTGCCATTGTTTGGAAGTGGTGTGTGCATCAGTGTGTATAGTGATGCATCTGTGATGGCCTTTGTATGTTGGTTGGATGTAGAGTGTCACCTGAGGCCTTGTTTGGATGTCTGTACTATTTATATGATTGTGTGTTGTTGCTATGTATTGCTGCCAGTATGTGTTGTCAGGTTACGTTGTTTGATGTGTCTTTCTGACAATGTGTTTGTGTGTTTGTTATGTTGTTATCATTGTGTGACTGTTGGGTGTTGTGTATGGATGTGTTTGACAGTGGCAGTAGTGTGTGGTGTGCTGTGTGAATGGCACATGTCTATTGGCCATGGTGTGTGTATTTTGGGTATGCCTTTGTGTGGTTGGTGTGTGCATGTGTGTCTGTGGATGTGTGTTTTGATACAGGCATTTGTTTGCGTGTGTGGGCATCGCTGTCTGTGCGGGGTACGTGTGTTGTGTGTGGGAGTGTTATACTGCCCTTCCCTCCATTGTGTGTTAGGTGGGGGTGCTTACAGTTGTCGTCTTCATCGTCGTTGCTGGTCCTGGTGGTGTTTGGTGAGATACAGCATGGGAAGACTTTCAGTTCGGGTTCCAGGGCAGCCTGTCTGTGTACCTGGAGGTGAGTATCTCCTTTTATACTGCCAGTTTCCACCAGGCTTTTCATGGCAGTCACACTGCCCCAGAGATCCTGGCCATCTGCTGACTCATATTATGATGGGCAGTGAATTTGTCCCCGCCGGCCTGGAGATGGCTTCCGCCTTCAGTGGTCTGACTGCACTGGCGGTACTAGTGGCGAATTAACTGTGTTGCGGTTGGCTCACTGCTGTGGTCGGAATATGGTGGTCTGCACCGCTAGCCTGGCGACAGTGCAACCGCCACCACAGGCGTGGCGATCCGGGGATCACCAAACTCGGAATGAGGGCATCAGTCTCACACCCTGACTGGCGCTATCACACCCACTCTCCCACCAAGACATTCTCACACTCACTGTCACAGACAGAGACACTCACACCACCCTCACAATTGGACAGACACTCTCACATCTACTCTCACACCAAGTGAGACACTCTCACACCCAATCTGACATCCAGAGAAACTCTCATATCCACTTTCACACCCAGAGAGACACTCTCACACCCACGCTCACACCCAGGCAGACACTCTCACACCGACGGTTACACCCAGACAGACACTCTCATACTCACTCTCACAACAAGAAAGACACTCTCACATCATACTCACACCCAGACAGACACTCTCTCGCTTGCTGTCACACCCAGACATATACTCTCACACTCACTCTCACACCAAGAAAGAGACTCTAACACCCACTTCAACCTCCAGATTCGCTCTCCTATCCACTCTCCCAGACATATAGTCTGACACCCACACTCACATCCAGATTGACCCTGTCACCCCACCATCACAATTGGACATACACTATCACAGACAATGTCACACCAAGAGAGACTCTAAGACACGCTTTCACAACAAGACAGACACTCTCAGACCCAGTCACTCACCCAGACACACACTGGTTCATATAAATATATTTCTATATGGTGCTAGGTAGTGATTTTTTGATCAGGGTTGGGTTGGGTTTTGAGAAAGTAGAAAAAGTGTTGGTGTGTAAATTATTTGAATAATTTGTAAAAAAAATAAAAAGAGGTAGACCTGGTATTTTCATTTTACAATGGATTGTGGTGCAGTTGTGAAACTGTTATGAACTTGTGATCTCCTGCTCCAACAGAACATTGCAAGGTAGGTTACTATGGTAACAGCTAGAAAGAGCATGGGGGAATGAAATGAAAAAGACTAGACGGACTTTGTAGCTGCAGTTCTAGTGAAGAAAAAACTGTTCAAAAAAGTGTTTCATTGTGAATTAAGTATTTTATTCAGGTATGAATATGCATGGTAGCATGTCAAAATATATTGGGAAAATTAAGTTTGTAGTCCTGCCAAATCTGCAGATCTGTTTGTGAAGTTACACAGGAGTTGCGCTGGGCTCCACAGAAAATTTGTAGATTGTGCTGAAGCCGGTATGGAACAGGGCTATCTTTTCAGGAGTGTTGGAAAGAGTTAAGTGTAAAATCCAGTCCTAAGATGCGGAGCAAAACCTAGATGTGAATGAGACATTTTGATTCAGTTTGTGATTTTGTAACCTTGAAAAGAAAGTTGAAAAGGTTTCCATTAGTGGTTCCATTGCATGAGAGTGGTGTACCATTCTTCTTCTGAGAGTCAAATATACACAAAACCAAAGACACTTAGGCCCTCATTATAACCCTGGTGGTCAGTGATAAAGTTGCGGTAATACCGCCAACAGGCTGGTGGTAATTACCGCCAAATTATGACCATGTCGGTGAGAACTCAGATAGACAGCCACTTTACCACACCGACCGCCAGGGCGGAAACAACAGCCACCACGGCGGTAGCCGCCTAAAGGCAGGCGGAAGTCCATGTTCCGCCCACCATATTAAGAGCTTGCAATCCGCCACCTTTCCGGGGGTGGTACCAACGACATCAAAACCCTGGCAGAAACACTGCACAGAAGTGAAAGGACTCACCATTGAAGACACAGGGAACAACCACGCTGCCAAAGAGCCCGAGCTGCATGTCTTCCCAATGCTCTTCTACGTGCTGCTCCACCACAAACACCAACGACGGTGAAGACGACGACGGTGAGTACAGCCACCTAGCACACAAGGGAGGGCGGCAGAAAAACGTGAGTGACACACACACACACAACACACACACCCCTACCCCCAACACCATACACACAATCAGCTGCAGTAATAAAACATATATACCTCATACCTCAGATGAAAAGTGCAAGGACAACATGAATTTACCAAAGGGAGTGTAATAAGATCAACACAGTAGAAATAAGAAATATGCAATGTAACTGGTATATACAAAGGTACAGTCCAAGGGACACTCCCCAGTCCTCAGGGTCCGTGGGCCACAGGGCCACAGGGACGTAGGCCAAAGTCCAAGCCCCCACTTGTCACCTGCATCAACATGGAGAGAACACTGCAGGGGCATCAGTTGGTAAATAGGCAGGTACCTCAGGGGGACAGGGAACGGGGGGCACATGAGCCAGCAGATGGAACAAGACCACTGGTTCTGGAGGGGGGAAACATGCCCTGTGCTTGGTCCTGGGGAGTGCAAGGCCACAGTCTCTCAAGTGGGTGACTTGCCCACATGCTCCGGAGGGGGCAACATGCCCTATGCTTGGTCCTGGGGAGGTTGGAGTTGGTGGGTGTCTTACCCACTGGTTCTGGATGGGGCATTGTGCCCTGTGCTTGTGATCCTGGGGAGTGCAAGGTCACAGTCTCTCAAGTGGGTGACTTGCCCACATGCTCTGGAGGGGGCAACATGCACTGTGCATGGTCCTGGGGAGTTCAAGGCCACAGTCTCTCAAGTGGGTGACTTTCCCACATGCTCTGGAGGGGGCAGCATGCCCTGTTCGTGGTCCTGGGGAGTACAAGGCCACAGTCTCTCAAGTGGGTCACTTGCCCACATGCTCTGAAAGGGGGCAACATGCCCTGTGCTTGGTCCTGGGGAGTGCAAGGCCACAGTCTCTCAAGTGGGTGACTTGCCCACATGCTCTGGAGGGGGCAACATGCCCCCTTCTTGGTCCTGGGGAGTGCAAGGCCACAGTCTCTCAAGTGGGTGACTTGCCCACATGCTCTGGAGGGGGCAACATGCCCTGTGCTTGGTCCTGGGAAGTGCAAGGCCACAGTCTCTCAAGTGGGTGACTTGCCCACATGCTCTGGAGGGGGGCAACATGCCCCATGCTTTGTCCTGGGGAGTGCAAGGCCACAGTCTCTCAAGTGGGTGACTTGCCCACCTGCTCTGGAGGGGGCAGCATGTCCTGTGCTTGGGCCTGGGAAGGCTGGAGTTGGTGGGTGTCTTACCCATTGGCTCTGGAGAGGGCATTGTGCCCTGTGCTCTTGATCCTGGGGAGGCTGGAATTGATTGGTGTCTTATCCACTGGTTCTGGAGGGGGCATTGTGTCCTGTGCTTGTGATCCTGGGGAGTGCAAGGTCATAGTCTCTCAGGTGGGTGTCATACCCACTGGATTTGCAGGGGGCAGGCCGCACAGCAGCCCATGGACGCAGGACTGCATACCATCCACTGGCGGTGATGGCTGCTCAGTGGTGGTAGTGGTGCTGGTGCTGGTGCAGCCGCTGGTGAGAGGAAGCATCAGCCCATCCCCTGCTGCCTCAGATGGCTGCCCACTAGTGGTGGTGGTCGTGGTGCTGCTGCTGGTGGGGGGGAGCTCCTGCCCATCCCCTGCAGCCTCGATGGCTGCCCACTGGTGGTGGTGGGGGTGCTGCTGCTGCTGGTGGGAGGAAGCTCCTGCCTATCCCCTGCAGCCTTGGACTGCTGCCCACTGGTGGTAGTGCTGTTGCTGCTGGTGGGGGGAAGCTCCTGCCCATCCCCTGCAGCCTCAGACTGCTGCCCACTGGTGGTGGTGGTGGTGCTGCTGCTGCTGGTTGGGGGAAGCTCCTGCCCATCCCCTGCAGCCTCAGACGGTTGCCCACTGGTGGTGGTGGTGTGCTGCTGCTGCTGGGGGGAAGCTCCTTCCCATCCCCTGCAGCCTCGATGGCTGCCCACTGGTGGTGGTGGGGGTGCTGCTGCTGCTGGTGGGAGGAAGCTCCTGCCTATCCCCTGCAGCCTTGGACTGCTGCCCACTGGTGGTAGTGCTGTTGCTGCTGGTGGGGGGAAGCTCCTGCCCATCCCCTGCAGCCTCAGACTGCTGCCCACTGGTGGTGGTGGTGGTGCTGCTGCTGCTGGTTGGGGGAAGCTCCTGCCCATCCCCTGCAGCCTCAGACGGTTGCCCACTGGTGGTGGTGGTGTGCTGCTGCTGCTGGGGGGAAGCTCCTTCCCATCCCCTGCAGCCTCAGATGGCTGCACAACCATGGTTGGGGGTGGGGGCTCCGTCTGAGTCCCTGCCCCTGACTCCTTGCCCTTCCTGGCAGCAGCTGAGGCTGGCTAATTGCTCTTCATGGAAGCAGCTGGGGCTGGCTCCTTGCCCTTCCTGACAGCAGCTGGGGCTGGCTCCTTGCCGTTTCTGGCAGCAGCTGGGGCTGGCTCCTTGCCCTTTCTGGCAGCAGCTTGGGCTGTCTCCTTGCCCTTCCGGGCATTAGCTGGGGCTGTCTCCTTGCCCTTCAATGCAGCAGCTGGTGCAGGCTGCTTCACCCTCTGCACAAGTGCCCTGGATCCTTTCCCACCACAAGTTGGTGTGGAGACTACTGGCCCGTGGACTGGCTGGCTGAGGTGCTTGCCTGGGTTTTTGCCACCCTTGCCAGACGTGGAGGTTAGGGATGAGGGGGAGGGAAGAGGTCAATGGTGGAGAGGAAACGCTTCTTAGGGACACTGGGGTGGAAAGAGGGAGAAGGTTTGGGAGTGGAGGAAGTGGGAGTGGTTGTAGGAGGTGTCTGTCTGCTGATTTTGGGTGCAGGTGCATGGGCTGGTGGATGGCTGTTGGGTGTCTGAGTGCTCGCATTTATGTACTTTGGGGGTGGACAGACACAGTGGGAGAGGAAACAGGGAACATGTGCATGGCTGTTGTGGAGGTGTCTGCCAGTGAGGTGTGTCTTCTGCTAGGTGTGGTGGTGATGCTGGTAGTGGATAAGGATGTAGTGCATGCAGGTGTGAGTTTAGATGCAACTGGGTGGAAGGTGGAGGAGGAGGCGGAGGGGGAGACAGTGGAAATTGTGGATGTTGGTATGTCTGCATCTGGATGGTGTTTGTGTGAGTGCCTGTGGGATGATGTGTGGTGCTTGTGTTTGCCTGTGCCATTCTTGTGTGTTGTCTTGTGTGCATGCTTGTCTGCCTGTGTGCTTGGGATAGGTTGGGGTTGAGGGGAATGGGATTGGGAAGAGGAAGTTGGAGGGGGGTGTGTTGAAACGGGGACAATGGCTGCAATTACAGGGGAAGCTAGAGCCTGGATCGATCTCTTTTGGGCCGCCAAGCCAGAGTGGATGCCCTCCTGAAATGCATTAGTTTGTTGCATTTGGGCTGCCAGCCCCTGGATGGCATTCACAGTGGTTGACTGCCATACAGAGATGGATCTCAGGAGGTCAATAGCCTCCTCACTCAGGGTATCAGGGCTAACTGGGGCACGGCCTGAGGTGCCTGGGGTGAAGGAGATGCCCACCCTCCAGGGTGAGCGGGCACGGGCAACTTGCTGAGGGGCTGCTGGTACGGGGGTGGCAGATATACCTATAGCTGGGGTGGTCACAGATGTGTTCACCACCACCCGGAGAACTTCCACGGAGGAGGCATCAGAGTCTGAACTGTTCCCTCCAGTCCCCGCAGTGGTGCTCCCCTCGCCCTCCTTCCCACTGGTGCCCTCACCATTGGTGGACTCTGCCTCTTGGGTCCTGTGGGATGCAGCTCCCTCTGTCACCGGTATTCTGCTCCTCTTCCAGATGATGCTAGTGCACATAAGGATACACCACTCTCACACACAGGGAACAGCCCTACGCGCTATGCATTGCACTACCAGTTATTTTGCTAGCCACCAAGGCATGGGGAGGGGCACACACTGCTGAATGCAGCACACCTGGGACCCAGGCAGCCCTGACCAGTTGGGGATGCCTAGGAGCTAGGTAGCAGGATTATCCCTTCAGGACCCTTGCCACCAGGGGACCTACTCTGTACTGTTAGGCCTGGGCTAGGGGCACACACATCCCCCACCCGGATACCACCCTACCATGCATAAGTTGTAATGATGGTACTGTACTGAACCCCTTGTGGCTGCTGTGATGCCCTAAAGTGCCCATCCAGCTCAGGATAGGCCACCAGCAGTATGCGAGCCATCAGTGGGGTCAGGGTTCGACGGGCACCCCTTCCGCATTGGGAGGCCATCCCCAGCTTGGCCCCTGCCGTCTTCTGTGCCCAGTGTCTCAGGTCTTCCCACCGTTTCTGACAGTGGGTGCTCCGGCTGCCGTAGAACTTAAGGTCCGCTCGTCCTTGGCGATGGCACGCCGTATACCCTTTTTTTGATGTGCGCTGACCTGCAGAGGTAAAACACACAGGAAAATAGTATCAGTCAAACAGTCCTGCCTGCTACACTTATGGCTCACCATACCCCTTCACATCACCATTTGCACACACGTGGCCCAACACACAACCAATATGCCGCCCAGAGGACATCCACCCACTCCCCTTACACGAGACCTTCACACACACCACTCCATGCATTCATGCCCCATGCATAATTCTCACAGTGTACTCACCTGTTGGTTTGGAGGCCCATACTGCAGTCCGTACTGGGGTAGGACCCTATCCACCAGTCACTCCAACTCCGCCAAGGTGAAGGAAGGGGCCCTTTCCCCAGTCACATGGGCCATGGTAGGTTCCAGACACAGGTGACAGCAGCACATGCAGTGTAGGTCCTCTCCTGTTGAAGGTCAGGAAGCAAGTGAGGAATATGATAGAAAATGATAGAAAATGGCGGTCACATCCGCATCGGTGCATACCGTCACCACCGGCGTACATCAACATTGGCCACTGTACCCCATAGGGTCCAATGTTAACCAATGAGGAGTTGCACAGCAGTTCCCAACCGCCTCCTGTAATGGTGCACAACATCAGTGAAATTACCTCACTTCCATCTGTCCCTCCATACAGGACAGGCAGATGCCATTTCGGGGGGGGGGGGGGCACGCCCTGGATAATAACTGCATCACAGTTAAAATTTGCACATACAGAACAAATCCCACTTTCCCAATACATATTGACATCGCGGATTGTACTGTTATGGCTCCAATGTTCAGTTTGTGATCGGCTCCTCACTCTTTTGCCCCATAAATTGCTACCGCTGCAGATGAATAGGAGATGGAGACATACCCCTGTGTACAGACCCCTGGTGGACTTGGCAACATTGGAGGACAAGCACATCATCCTCACCTATAGACTTGACAGGGCCACACTCACAGAGCTGTGTGCCCAATTGGACCCTGATCTGATATCTGATATCCGTCACCCCACTGGTATCCCCCCTCTTGTGCAAGTTCTCTCAGTGCTCCATCTCCTGGCACCTGCTTCTTTACAAGTGACAGTGGACTTGGCAGCAGGAATGTCTCAGCCAATGTTCTCAATAGTGCTGACCAGAGTGTTGTCTGCCCTGATTAAACACATTTGCAGCTACTTTGTATTTCCCCAGGTGGAGGATTTGGCTGCAGTGAAGGCCGACTTCTATGCAATGGGATATATCCCCAACATAACTGGGGCAATTGATGGAACTGATATTGCATTTGTGCCCCCCCATCACAATGAACAGGTGTACTGAAATCGTAAGAGTTTTCACTCCATTAATGTGCAGATGGTGTGCTTGGCGGACCAGTACATCTCCCATGTCAATGCTAAGTATTCTGGGTCGGTGTATGGCGCCTTTACCCTGAGGAATAGCTGCATTCCAAATGTGATGGCACAACTACAGAGGTGGCTAATAGGTGAGCCCTGGTTCACACCCAGTAGGTGTTGGTGCATGGCTATGGTGTGGGCCATATGGGATAGTGCGTGGCTAATGTTGTCCCTCGATATTTGCAGGTGACTCTGGTTACCCCAACCTAGCATGTCTACTGACCCCTGTGAGAAATGCCAGGACAAGGGCAGAAGAACATTACAATGAGGCACATGGGCAAACAACAAGGATAATCAAAAGAACCTTTGGTCTCCTGAAGGCCTGGTACCGGTGCCTCCATCTAACAGGTAGATCCCTGTGCTACTCACCCAAATATGTCTGCCAGATAATCTTAGCATGCTGCAGGTTGCACAACCATGCCTTGAGACGCCATGTACCTTTTCTGCATGAGGCGGAGGCTGGAGATGGCCATGTGGCAGCAGTGGACCCTATGGACAGTGATGATGAGGAGGGAATGGATGAGGATGAGGACTACAGAACAGCAGTGATACGACAATACTTCTAATGATACACAGGTAAGACAGTGTGACATTTCATTGTCAATTATTTGTATATGCACTGGCATGCTGTTATCTCCCACTTCTATGCCCACTTACTGTACCCTTTGGCAATTCATTTTACAGATGTTGGTGCCCAGTATTGCTCCTGGTGTGATCACTGCAGCCAAATACAGGTCTTTCCTATGTGCATAATTAATGTACATTTGAATTGCAATGTTTGAACCTGGTTAAGTGAATACATACTTTAAAAATATAACATACTCCATACTTTTTTCCAAGGGTGTTTATTGAATTGCTAAGAAGAAGAGGGCAAGTGCAAGGGGATGGGGTGATGATAGAGGAAAGTCCAGGGTATTGTTCCAGTCTATTTGTAGCACAGGTGCATTGTCCATGGGGACATATGAAGGGGAGCAATGGCAGTTCAAGGTGGAAAGGGTGACAGAGTGGGACACAAGGGAGAACATCAGGAGAGTCTCATTTCCTGGTGGGGGTCTTGGCAATAGTCTCTGGCTTCTGCCTGGATCACAGGGAACGTTTGTGGGGTGGTTCTCCTTCTGCAGGGGGAGGGGTGTTGGTGGACTGTGAGTCCTGTGGCAGGGCCTTCTGTCCACTAGCGTCAGCGGAGGTGTCTGGCTAGTGGCAGGGGCCCGCTGGTGTGAGACTGCCTCCCTCATAATGTTGGCCATGTCTGTCAGCACCCCTGCAATGGATACCAGGGAGGTGTTAATGACCTGCAAGTCCTTCCTGATCCCCTGGTACTGTCCCTACTGGAGTCGCTTGTTCTCCTGCACATTGTCTGGGATCTGGCCCATCGTGTCCTGGAAATGTTGGTAGGCTCCCAGTATCTCAGTGAGTGCCTCCTGGAGAGTTGGTTCCCTGGTCCTGTCCTCTCCCCTGGTGCACAGCACTCCTCCTAGTTTCCCTGCCTTCCTGTGCCTCTGTCCCCTGAACCGTGTGCCCACTGCCACTGACCCCAGGTCCCTGATTGTCTTGGGTATGAGGTGTACCCTGGGGTCCCTGTAGAGGTGGACACACTGCTGATTGACGTGTCCTGGGAAAAGAGGTGTGGGTACGCTGGGTGGGTGCTGTGGTGGTGTTTCCTGATGGGGGAGGCTCTGTGGCGGTGTGTGACTGTGCCTGGGTAACCACCTTTCTAGAGGTCCTTGATGGGCCAGGTTGGTTATGTAGATCCAGATGACCAGAGTTGCTATCATCACTGTGGGCCTCTTCAGGAGGGGGACTGGATAGTGCTGGCACCTCATCTCGGGTGACATTGGCTGGGATACCTGTGGGGATGTAAATGAACCTGTGGGGATGTATATGTGTGACATTTTGTGCATCGTCGGGTTGCCCTCTTTGGTTGAATTTGCCATGGCAGCTTTCACTTGTGTAAGTTGGTATGTGGTGGGCTAGCTGATTCTCTCTAGTGTGCATGCTTTAGTGATAGGTGTCCATGCAGGGCTGTGAGTGGTGTCCATGCATTGGTATGGCATGCAGGGCTTGGCATTGGGATGAGTGAGATGTGAAGGTGGGGTGTGTGGGAGGTGGTGTAGTGATGGGAGTGAGGGTGAGGGTATGTATTGGCATGCAGGTAGTGGGGTATTAGTAGAATAGAGTTGACTTACCAGAGTCCAGTCCTCCTCCTTCTCCGGCCAGGCCTCCAGGATGCATGATTGCCAAAACCTGCTCCTCCCATGTTGTTAGTTGTGGGGGAGGAAGTTGGGGTTCACCGCCAGTCCTCTGTACAGCTAGTTGGTGTCTTTCTGCAATGGAATATACCTTACCACGTAGGTAGTTCCACCTCTTCCTGATGCCGTCCCTGGTTCTGGGGTGCTGTCCCATGGCGTTGACCCTGTCCACGATTCTCTGCCAAAGCTCCATCTTCCTAGCTATAGATATCTGCTGCACCTGTGCTCCAAATACCTGAGGCTCTACCCTGACGATTTCCTCCACAATGACCCTTAGCTCCTCCTCTGAGAATCGGGGATGTCTTTGTGGTGCCATGGTTGTTGTTTAAGGTGTGTAGATGAGGGTCTGTAGGGTAATGTGTTGGGGTGTGTGATGTGGGGTGAGTGTTGTATAGGTGTGAGTGGTATGTTGCTCTAGTTGTGTGAGTGGTCTTGCTGCCTCTCTCTGGTGGCCATTATTTGTAGTCGTAAAGGGTTGTGGGTAGTGTGGGTGGGTGTTTTATAGTGGTGTGGGTGTTTGGGTGTGGTTTGTGTATGGGTGTTAGGTGTGTGTTATTTAAATTGACCAATGTGATGTTGTTTTGTACAGGGAGTGCAGAATTATTAGGCAAATGAGTATTTTGACCACATCATCCTCTGTATGCATGTTGTCTTACTCCAAGCTGTATAGGCTCGAAAGCCTACTACCAATTAAGCATATTAGGTGATGTGCATCTCTGTAATGAGAAGGGGTGTGGTCTAATGACATCAACACCCTATATCAGGTGTGCATAATTATTAGGCAACTTCCTTTCCTTTGGCAAAATGGGTCAAAAGAAGGACTTGACAGGCTCAGAAAAGTCAAAAATAGTGAGATATCTTGCAGAGGGATGCAGCACTCTTAAAATTGCAAAGCTTCTGAAGCGTGATCATCGAACAATCAAGCGTTTCATTCAAAATAGTCAACAGGGTCGCAAGAAGCGTGTGGAAAAACCAAGGCGCAAATTAACTGCCCATGAACTGAGAAAAGTCAAGCGTGCAGCTGCCACGATGCCACTTGCCACCAGTTTGGCCATATTTCAGAGCTGCAACATCACTGGAGTGCCCAAAAGCACAAGGTGTGCAATACTCAGAGACATGGCCAAGGTAAGAAAGGCTGAAAGACGACCACCACTGAACAAGACACACAAGCTGAAACGTCAAGACTGGGCCAAGAAATATCTCAAGACTGATTTTCCTAAGGTTTTATGGACTGATGAAATGAGAGTGAGTCTTGATGGGCCAGATGGATGGGCCCGTGGCTGGATTGGTAAAGGGCAGAGAGCTCCAGTCCGACTCAGACGCCAGCAAGGTGGAGGTGGAGTACTGGTTTGGGCTGGTATCATCAAAGATGAGCTTGTGGGGCCATTTCGGGTTGAGGATGGAGTCAAGCTCAACTCCCAGTCCTACTGCCAGTTCCTGGAAGACACCTTCTTCAAGCAGTGGTACAGGAAGAAGTCTGCATCCTTCAAGAAAAACATGATTTTCATGCAGGACAATGCTCCATCACACGCGTCCAAGTACTCCACAGCGTGGCTGGCAAGAAAGGGTATAAAAGAAGGAAATCTAATGACATGGCCTCCTTGTTCACCTGATCTGAACCCCATTGAGAACCTGTGGTCCATCATCAAATGTGAGATTTACAAGGAGGGAAAACAGTACACCTCTCTGAACAGTGTCTGGGAGGCTGTGGTTGCTGCTGTACGCAATGTTGATGGTGAACAGATCAAAACACTGACAGAATCCATGGATGGCAGGCTTTTGAGTGTCCTTGCAAAGAAAGGTGGCTATATTGGTCACTGATTTGTTTTTGTTTTGTTTTTGAATGTCAGAAATGTATATTTGTGAATGTTGAGATGTTATATTGGTTTCACTGGTAATAATAAATAATTGAAATGGGTATATATATTTTTTTGTTAAGTTGCCTAATAATTATGCACAGTAATAGTCACCTGCACACACAGATATCCCCCTAACATAGCTAAAACTAAAAACAAACTAAAAACTACTTCCAAAACTTTCAGCTTTGATATTAATGAGTTTTTTGGGTTCATTGAGAACATGGTTGTTGTTCAATAATAAAATTAATCCTCAAAAATACAACTTGCCTAATAATTCTGCACTCCCTGTATGTGTGTATGTATTTTGAGTGCAGTGGTAAGTACCGCCAATGGTTTACCGCGGTTGAATGTCCGCCGTGGTGATTTGTGGGTGATAATGTGGTAGGCGTTGTTCTGTTGGCGTAACGATGTGGGTTTGTATACCGGCAGTTTATCACTGACCTTTGGTGTGGTGGACTTGTGTCGGATTGGTGTGTGTGTCATAATATGGTGAACGGATATCCGCTGCTGCGTCGGTATGTTGGCGGCAGTCAGCCAGACACACACTCTCACCCACTCTCAGAGTCAGACAGACACTCACATCCATTCTTACACCTAGATAGACACTCTCACACTCAGCCTCATACCAAACAGAGTCTTGCACAGTCACTCCTATACCCATCTACTCTTCAGCCACTCTCACACTTAGATAGACATTCTCACTGCCACTCTCATAATAAGACAACACTCTCACACCCATACTCATACCCAGTCACTGTAACACCAATACAAACACTGTCTCACCCAGTTTCACAAATGGAGACTGTGACAACCAGTCTCACACTGAACCTATGCAGTAAGTCTCATACACAGACATTCTGACACCCACTTTCACGCCCAAACATACAGTCTCACATCCAGTCTTAGAACGACACACACAGTTTTATAGTAATGTTAGAGAGAAAATGATTTACTTAAACATCTTTACTTGAACATCTGATGGCACACCAATGAGGTACTCAAACACTCACTGGGCTATGTAGCCAGGTACTGACACAAACTATTCAGCCATACAGACAAGTACTCATTCAAACATCACTTCATTCTACTACTGCAGAGGTTAAGTGTTCACTTTTACTCCTATCTTGAATTAACATTAAAAATGCATTTATACAGTTTTGAACTCTACTTTTAGTAGAAATAATGTATTACTCTAGTAGATAATCACTAAGATACATGTATTCAGTAGTGAACACACTGACAGAGCTAATTGGTTCTAATATACAATTTTACACTGTTTTCTGTAGATGTAAATGTATTTTTCATTTGATTTACAGATATTCAGTTGTGCTGGAAAAACAAAAATCAGAATGCCTAATAAGAGAGAAACAAGAAGGAAACAGGGGAAACAATAGTGCCTGATTGAAACTGACAGTTAAAAAGACATATAAAGAGCAGAATGTGGACAAGAAAAAAGAACAGCTGGTAAGAGTACTAAGAATTTTCTAAAACAAAAAAGTACATCGAAAATTGCAAACTGAAAACAATTTGTCCAGTAGAAAGAGTACTTGTAAATCAAATAATAAAGATGGATGACTACATTCTTGTAAAACTAGGAAATGTAATAAGGAAAGAAAGAAGTTAACTTAGAGACAAAAACAGTTTAAGGAGATAAGAGTGAAAATGTTTTGAGCTAAGGTAATCCAGAACTTGCTAAAAAAGATAAAGTATGAGAGGGTAAGTGCTATAGTTAAGCAAAAGCAACATATTGAGAGTATAATAGACAAAGCATTTGTTCTAAAAAGGAAACTTTTTACCTTAATATCAAACAGAATAAAGTCACTAGACAAAACAGTACTGTGCATGAGGAAAAGAAATAAGGTAAAGGCTTGTTAACCAAAGTCATTTTTGTAAAATTTTCAAAGGTGAATGGATTCACATATCTAGCACAGAAACATTTTTTCATGAAGAGGGTTACTTGCAAGAGAACACATTAGTGCAAGTAGTTGACACAAGTGGCCGTTGGTATGAAATGAAGGATGGCACTCCCATAGAAAAATAACAGATAGATCATGGGAATGTAGAACAACTCATAGCTGAAGAAGTACAAGGAAGGCATAAACAAGGTCCTGTGTACAAGTGGAAGTGTAGCAGTATTTGTATCCTGTCCGTCAGGAATCAATTGTTAAATTGAAATATTTCCTAAGAGTATTTCCATGGAGGAGTCTCAAACAGAACATTACGATACTTCAAGAGTTAGATCTATGAAAAGTTAGAAAATACACTAACTTACAAGGTTATTCATTGGCATATCTTGCAAAGAAAGTGTGCAGAAGCAATTTTCACCAATTTATAATGTTAGCTGTGCATAATTCAAAAATGTGCAATTTTGTTAGGAGACATTGGCCCTCATTACAACATTGGCGGTAAAAGCTGCGTACCGCCGTGCAGAAGACCGCCAACACACCGCCGCGGACATCCGCCACAGCTATTATGACCCACAGCTCCCGAATCAGCCAAAATTCAGACACCCACACAAGTCTGCCACACCAAAGGTCAGTGATAAACTGGCGAAAACAAAACCTCCACCATCACACCAACAGAAATACGCCCACACTATCACGACCCACGAATCCACGCGGAGGTCTTTCAACTGCGGTATTCCATTGGCGGTACACGCCGCCGCGCTCAAAATACACACACATACAAAACACAGCCACATTGGACAATCCGAAATACACACACCTGATACACATACACACACCACTCCCACACACCCAATACAATATAAAACACACACCCACATCACCCACAAACCCTTACGACCATAAATCACGAACGAAGGACAGAGAGAGACACCACCATCAACAACACTAGCATCCACAGGCACACACCATCACCCACATAACTTCCACGCACCGCACACTACACACCACTACATATCTGCACACTTATCACCCCACACACCACCCCACACATCACTTACACCACCCCATGGCACAGCAAAGACACCCCAGGTTCTCGGAGGAGGAGCTCAGGGTCATGGTGGAGGAAATCGTCCGGGTAGAGCCACAGCTATTCAGAGCACAGGTGCAGCACACCTCAATTGCAAGGAAGATGGAGCTATGGCAAAGAATAGTGGACAGGGTCAACGCAGTGGGACAGCACCCAAGAAATTGGGAGGACATCAGGAAGAGGTGGAACGACCTACGGGGGAAGATGCGTTCCGTGGTCTCCAGATACCAACTGGCGGTTCAGCGGACTGGCGGCGGACCCCCACCTTGTCCCCCACAACTAACAACATGGGAGGAGCAGGTCTTGGCGATTCTGCATCCTGAGGGCCTCGCAGGAGTAGGTGGAGGAATAGACTCTGGTAAGTCAAATCTTAACTATTACATCCCCCACCCTACCTGTATGCCAGCACATACCCCCACCCTCACCCTCACCCCCATCACTCTAACTCCTCACAAATGTCCCAACATCACAAACAACACATACTAACACCAAGCCCTGCAGCATGGACACCCATTACCAAAGCATGCCCACTGCACATACCCATACACCCCCCTAAACCATCATCACACAAGGTCCCACACAGGAATGCTAGCACTGGGGTACATGCTCACCCACCCATTGCACACCATGACACACACAGATGTAATAACCATCCTTTTATACCCCTGCAGGACCCCTACCCAATGTCACCGGACAGGTGGGTCCACACATGTCCACACCACCAACAGAAGAGGCCCACAGTGATGACAGCTCCTCTGTCCAATTGGATCTAGATGACCAGCCCGGCCCATCGGGGACCTCGGGACAGTTGGTTCCCCACACCCAGTCACAGGCCACCACAGAGCTTCCCCCCTCTGGAAACACCAGCACAGCACCCACCCAGCGGGCCCATACCTCAGTCCCCAGGATATGTCATTCAGCAGTGTGTCCACCACTATAGGGAACACAGGCTAACCCACCACCCCAACAACAACAGGGACCTGGGGACAGTGGCAGTGGGCACACGGTCCAGGAGACGGAGGCCCAGGAACACAGGGGAACTGGGAGGGCTGCTGTGCGACAGAGGGCGGACAGGCCCAGGGAACCCCTTTTTCCACGAGGCCCTCTCCTCCATCATGGGAGCCTACCACCACTCCCAGGAGACGATGGCAACGGTACTGACCAAGTTTCAGGAGACCCAGCGCCTGCAGGAGGAACAGTATATGGGCTTCAGGGAGGAACTCAGAACCATCAATTTCACCCTGGGCACCATCGTAGGGGTGCTGAAGGAAGTACTCAGCACCAGGAGGGACACTGTGGCACTAGAAGGGGCCCCTGACACTAGCGTGGACGACAAACTGCCCACCACCTTCGCCGGCGCTAGTGGCCAGAAGGCACCGCCACAGGAACACCCCACTAGCACCCCACCCCCTGCAGAGGGAGAACCACCTCGCAAACGGTCCCTGAGATCCAGTACAAAAACAGAGAACGATGCCAAGACCCCCGCCAAGAAATTAGACCACCCTGATTGTCATCCTACTGTCCCACTTTGTCACCCTGTCCATCCTTAAACTGCCCCAGCTCCACTTCCTATGCCCATATGGGCAATGCACCTGTGAGAATAATAGACTGGACTCTGCCATGGACATTCCTCCGCCATCACCCCTCACCATTTTACAACCCCCTCCAATATTGAGCACTTAAATAAACACCCTTAAAGGACAAAACAATCTGGAGTCTGTCTGTGATTTCGGAATACTGTATTAGCAATAACTGTGGCAAAAAGCTTTTTCATTGGTAATGTCAACATACCTATGTCACACAGCTCTAGTCCATGAGGAATCAAAGCAGATGTCACACAGTGGGACCCACATCTGTGAAATCGTAAGGGAAAGTGACAACTCAGTGACCATACACTGGGTAAATCTGGCACACCTTCTTTGGTGAGTAGAATAGGGATGCACCTGTCATATGGAGGCACCTGAACCTGGCCTTCAGGAGGCCGAAGGTCCGCTCGATCACCCTCCTAGTTCGCCCATGGGCCTCATTGTAGCGTTCAGTAGCCATGACAGGTTGGGGTAACCAGAGTCACCTGCAAATGGCGAGGGACAACTGTTAGACACACACTAACCTGGAGGGATATCTCCAGACCCACACAACCATTCCCACTGACTAGCTTCCAGGTGCTCACCTAATAGCCACACACGGTGCCTCTGGAGTTGACCCATCACATAAGGCAGTGGTTCCCAAACTTTTTTGATCCCCGGCTCCTTTGACCTATTGGCTGTGTTGGCCACGGCTCCCCGTTATGTTACTTTTTTTGGCGGGTGGGGGAACGTAATCCCAGCCTGTACCTGTACCTACACTATTTACCGTTTGTCTTCTTTATTCTCTCCTTCACGTTGCTGAAAACCATTTATTGGAAACTATTTTTGTTATAGGGATATTATTAATGGTACTTTGGCGCCCTCCGCTGGTCAGAATAATTAATGCAGGGTGTTTTTTTCCAATACCACGAGGAAAAGCTACCGATTCAAAGCACCTCCGAGTGGTTTCCAGACTGTGTGCGGCGCCCCTGGCTAGTTTTGATGGCGCACCAGGGAGCCGCGGCGCACAGTTTGGGAACCACTGACATAAGGGATGCTGCTTATCCGCAGGATGTAAGCGTCATGCACTGAGCCAGGGAACATGGCATTCACATGGGAGATGTACTGGTCTGCCAAACATACCATCTGTACATTCATCGAATGATAGCTCTTCCGGTTTCTGTACACCTGCTCACTCCTGTGGGGGGGCACCAAAGCCACATGTGTCCCATAAATGGCACCTATGATGTTGGGGATATGTCCCAGGGCATAGAAATCACCTTTCACTGTAGGCAAATCCTCACCTGAGGGAAAACGATGTAGCTCCGCATGTGTTTCAGCAGGGCAGACAACACTCTGGACAACACGTTGGAGAACATAGGCTGATACATCCCTGATGCTATGGCCACTGTTGTTTGAAATGACCCACTTGCAAGGAAATAGAGTACTGACAGCACCTGCACTTGAGGGGGGATTCCTGTGGGATGGCGGATAGCTGACATCAGGTCTGGCTCCAACTGGGTACACAGTTCCTAGATTGTGGCACGGTCAAGCCTGAATGTGATTATCAAATGTCTTTCCTCCATTGTCGACAGGTCCACCAACGGTCGGTACACCGGAGGATGCCGCCATCTCCTCACATGTCCCAGCGGACGGTGCCTATGAAGGACAACAGTGAGCACAGAGTCAAACAACTCAGAGGTACATACCCACAGCTTACACAGAACACCATTCATAATCTAAAAAGTGGCCTGTATGTGTGTTGAGTCTAGGCCCAGGTATGTGTGACGCAGTTGAAAATGAAGCCATGTGGGCCCCGGAAATGGCAGCTGCCTGACCTCTAAAGTGGGACAATGGGATGTGAGGTAACTGCGCTGGCGTTGTACACCGTCGCGGTAGGCGGTCGAAGACCACAGCGCAGTGCTGCATTGGTTGACATTGGACCCTATGGGTCCCAGGAGCCAATGACGATGTACGCCGGCGGTGACGGTACGCACTGCTGCGGACGTGACCGACATTTTCTATCTGTTCAATCACTTGATACCTGATCTTCGACAGGAGAGGACCTACACTGCAAGTGCTGCTGTGACCTCGGTCTGGAAGAGACAATGGCTCGAGTGTCTGGGGAAAGGGCCCCTGCCTTCTCATCGGAGGAGTTGGAGAAACTCGTGGACGGGGTCCTCCCCCAGTACACGCTACTCTCCGGTCCTCCAGACAAACAGGTAAGTACACTGGGAGTATGCTGTATGGGCTATGCCTGTGTGGAGAGGGGTGGATGTAAGATGGAAGCGGGGAGAATGCGGCGTGCATGAAACGACAGTGAGTGCATGTGCCACATGGCAAGGGCAGGGATGGGGGCCAATCACTTTGACAGTGCAGTTGGTAATTACTTTCTCTTCCCCCTGTCCAAATCATGTAGGTCAGCGCCCACCAGAAAAAAAATATTTGGCGTGCCATCGCCAAGGACGTCCGGACCATGGGGGTCTACCACAGACGGAGCACCCACTGCCGGAAAAGATGGGAGGACATTCGCCGCTGGAGCAAGAAGACGGCGGAGGCTCAGCTGGGGATGGCCTCCCAACGTTGGAGGGGTGCACGTCGCACCATGACACCCCTTATGTTCAGAATCGTGGTGGTGGCGTACCCGGAGTTGGATGGGCGCTTGAGGGCATCACAGGAGCCACAAGGGGGTGAGTACACTCGCATTCTGCTGATTTTGGGCACAGTGGAGGTGTCTGGGTGGGGGAGGTGGGCTGTGGGTTTCCCTAGGCCAGGGCGAGTTCCGTAGGCAAGGTCCCTCCGTAAGGCAGGCCATGTGGCACCCCAGCGCACCTCTGTAGAGTGACAACTACACCTAGTCATGCCCCTGTGTCATCCATGTGTGCAGATGTCATCCATAGCCTGGTAGGCCATTTCCCAGGAATTGAACAGTGGAGCCCTAGAGCACGGCGTAGTGCAGGGGGCTTCTGTGTCTGTCGTGTCCGCCAACGGTAGCGGTAATGCATGCACTCAACATGTCTTTCTTCTGTCGTCCCCCCCTTTTTGTGGTCTCCCTGTTCTTGTGTGCATTAGCATCATCAGGCGGAGGAGCAGTGGCACCGGAGCACGAGGGGCCTGCATCCCACATGGCCATGGAGGGCCACACTACAGAATCAGACTTCACCAGTGGGACAGAGGGCGAGGGGAGCTCCACGGAGGGGACAGGAGCTGAGACCAGTGACACGGGCTCGTCCTCTGATGGGAGCTCCCTTGTGGTGGCGGCAACATCTGTGCCACCCCCATCTACAGGTACAGCCTCCACCCCCCTTCCAGCACCGCCCTCCCAGCAGCCCCTCAGCCTTCGCCCCGTGCCCGCTCACCCAGGAGGGTGGGCATCACCTTCACCCCAGGCACCTCAGGCCTTGCCCCAGTCACCCCTGCTGTCCTCAGTGAGGAGGCCATTGACCTCCTCAGGTCCCTCACTGTTGGGCAGTCTACCATTTTGAATGCCATCCAGGCTGTAGAAAGGCAATTGCAACAAAGAAATGCATTCCTGGAGGGCATTCATTCTGGTCAGGCGGCCCTTCAGCAAGCCTTTCAGACTCTGGCCTCAGCACTGATGGCAGCCATTGTCCCTGTGTCTAGCCTCCCACCTCCAACTTCCTCCACCCGACCCAATTCCCTGTACCTCAGCCTATCCCAAGCACACCTACAGACCAGCATGCACGCACGTCAACACACAAGGGAAGCTCAGGCAAACATAAGCACCACACATCACACAGGCACTCACACAAGCATCACATACATGCAGACACACAAACATCTACTGCCTCCATTGTGTCCCCCTCCTCCTCGTCTCCCTCCTCCCTCCCAGTCTCATCTACACTCACACCTGCATGCACTACCTCTACAGCCACTACTACCATCACCAGCACACCCACCACCACACCCCGCTCACGTGCAGTCACCACCCCCACTACCATTCACACATCCCCTGTGTCCTCTCCCAGTGTGTCTGTGACGCCCCCTCCCAAGATACACAAACGTAGGCACACACCCACCCAACAGCCATCCACCTCACGACAGCCTCCAGCGCATGCACCTTCACCCAAAGTCAGCAAACAAACACCTCCTACAACCACAACCTCTTCCTCCACTCCCAAACCCCCTCCAGCTACCCGTCCCAGTGTGTCCAAAAAACTTTTCCTGTCCAACCTTGACCTCTTTCCCACACCTCCCCCACCCCGTCTGTCTCATAGGTCCCGAACTAGCACCTCAGCCACAACATCTACGGGACCAGTGGTGCCTGTAGTCACCGGAATCTGGAGTGCACCGGCCACCAGGGCAGCCATTGTGGCACGGAGCCACAGCACAGACAGTCCCCCACCTGTGAAGCATCAGAAGTTGGCCAGTGCCCGGCGGGAGAGGGGGAAGACTCCAGCGACCAAAGCCGCTCCCAGGGGTACAGGTGGGAGTGTGGAGTCAGTTGCGACACCTTCCAAGGTGGGGAAGGGGCACAAGAAAGTCAGCAAGTCTGGGAAGAGCAGCACGGCAGAGAAGACCGCCATCATCCCAGCTGCCCAGGAAGCCAGCACCAGCCCAGCTGCCCAGGAGGCCACCGCCAGCACAAGGTCAGCTGCCCAGGAGGCCACCGCCAGCACTAGCCCAGCTGCCCAGGAGGCCACCGCCACCACCAGCTCAGCTGCCCAGGAGGCCATCGCCAGCACCAGCCCCGCTGGGCCATGAAGGACCGCCAGCAAAAGCCCTGCTGGGCCATGAAGGACCGCAAGCAAAAGTCCTGCTGGGCCATGAAGGACCGCCAGCAAATGCCCCGCTGGGCCATGAAGGACCGCCAGCAGCTGAGTCACTGCAGTGGAGACCGCCGCTCCAAGCACCACTGAACAGGGCACCACCGCCTCAAGAACCGCTGAACAGGGCACCGCTGTCTCATGCACCGCTGAACAGAGCACTGCCGCCTCAAGAACCGCTGAATAGGGCACCGCTGCCTCAAGAACCGCTGAACAGGGCACCGCCGTCTCAAGAACCGCTAAACAGGGCACCGCCGTCTCATGCACTGCTGAACAGAGCACCGCCGTCTCATGCACCGCTAAACATGGCACCGCCGCCTTAAGCACCGCTGGCCCATGAGCGCCAAGGGCACTGACGCTTCTGAGTCCGTCACGGGCAGAATGAAGCACTCTGGGCACCATGCCCCCTCCAGAACCAGTGGAGAGATCCGTCCACTACCTCTGTCCTTAGCAGGATGAAGCACTCTGGGCACCATGCCCCCTCCAGAACCAGTGGAGAGATCCATCCACTACCTCTGTCCTTAGAAGGACGAAGCACTCTGGGCACCAAGCCCACTCCAGAACCAGTGGAGAGATCCATCCACTACCTCTGTCCTTAGCAGGATGAAGCACTCTGGGCACCAAGCCCCCTCCAGAACCAGTGGAGAGATCCATCCACTACCTTTGTCCTTAGCAGGATGAAGCACTCTGGGCACCATGCCCCATCCAGAACCATTGGAGACTGTTATCCACTTGAGAGACTGTGGCTTTGCACTCCCCAGGATGGAACAGTGGGCAACCCACCCACTGTAGAGACTTGAGAGACTGTGGCTTTGCACTCCCCAGGATGGAACAGTGGGCAACCCACCCACTGTATAGATTTGAGAGACTGTGGCTTTGCACTCCCCAGGATGGAACAGTGGGCAACCCACCCACTGTAGAGACTTGAGAGACTTGAGAGACTGTGGCATTGCACTCCCCAGGATGGAACAGTGGGCATGTGGCCCTCTCGTGGATTTGGCGTCGTGCACTCAAGCGGCTGAGGTGCCCCCCCCCCTTTCCCTCCCCCTGAGGTGCCTGTTTTGTTACTCTCTGATGCCCCTGCAGTGTTCTCTCCGTCATGGTCGGGGATCCTGTGTGGGCCTCGCCTATACCGTGTGGGCCCAGTGTTCTTCAGACTTAATTGGAGCACTACCTGGACTACTATGCTTGGTATATATTTTGTACATGGTGTATATATATATATTTTTGCCTACTTGATTTTAATATATTACAATGGTTACACTCATTTTCTATTGTCTTTGCATTTTTCCAGGGGGATTGGGGGGGTGTAACTGTGATGTATCAATATGCATTAGTGTGTGTGTTGTAGTGGGTGAGGGTGGGGGTGTTGCGTTTGTGTGTCCCTGTTTTTTCCCTCCCCCCTCCCCTGTGTCGTAGGTGCAGTACTCACCGGGGTCTTCGTGCTCCTGGTAGAGGAGTAGGAAGACTATTGCAGGGAGAATTTGGAGTCCCGGGTCCATGGTGTCCTCGTGGGGTGTGTAGATGTGAGCGTTTTCCCTTCGGAATCCTGTTTCCGCCATGTTTTTATCCACGGTGAATCCTCCCCAGAAAAGGTGGCGGATTGGTGGGTTGTAATAGTGTGGGCGGTACATTGTCTCCCGCCTGTCTGTTGGCGGTGACCGCCGCGCTGTTTGTTTGTACCACCGTGGCGGTCTGAGTGTTAAAGTGGCTGTCTTTGTTGGAGGTTTCCGCCATGGTTGTAATTGCTAATTTTTTACCGCCGGCCTGTTGGCGGTCTTACCGCCGCTTTAACACCGTCCGCCAGGGTTGTAATGACCACCTTTATTTTCAGGAGATTTGAATAGAGCTCTGTTACATGGTGTGAGGCAGAGGTTGAGAAAGTTCCTGAAGGTATTCAGTTCCATTTCTTTGGGCCTGAAGAAGATAATAGAGAAAATGCAGAGGAACGGCTGAGAGCTGTAGAAGAAGTGGATACACAGATAACTGCTGAAACATTTACACAGGAGATAGAAGGGTCCGGTGCACTGTGTTCTGAAAGACCTGAGTATGTTTATGTTTGTTGTCACCGCACTCATTACAAAGGCCAAACTCATAATATAGTTATATTTTCTAAAATTGAAGAAAACAGCAATGATGAGTGGAAGGAATTTGGTGCATATCTATTTGTAGAAGAACAGTTTAATTTAGACACTAAGGACACAATATGCAAGTATTATAACAATTTAGACAATTATATAATGCCAGCTAGAACAATTCCTAATAGATTAGAATTAGTGCCAGTTCCTGAAGAATGTAATCACTTAAATGTGTATGAATCGGTTCTCATGCAAATGCAAACTGTGCACTCATTTCAATCAATTATTCAAATGAAGCCTGTCACAGGGTCCTACCGTAGAGTACGTTGTTCATTTCTGTTATAAAGAATGTCAGACCAGTCAGGAAAGCATACTTGAAACGATATGTTCTTTATTTTCTTCTTATGTTATCTGAATAGGTGTAGTCTGCCTGTTTTTGTCCTCTTCTTCCTGTGTTGTGCTGCCTCATGTGGTGCTTTCTTCTTTTATTAGGCTCTCGGCTTCCTTCCACTGCCACTGATTCGTGGGCTCTGGGAGAAAAAGAAACAAGAAGGACAGGGTCAGGTAAGTGTTTTCGTGTTTTGTTTTTCAATTTGGATTGTTTAACTTTGGTTTCTTTTATCTTCACTGCTGTCTTAGTTAATCATTTCTTTCATGCAGAATAATATAAAGAAATGGTAAGGGGTATGAGGTTCCCTATGTCCTATTATTAGTGCTTTGGAATCACCTGGTCTGTGCTTTGTGCTTAAGAATATTATACGTTACCCCACGATACATCACAGTGATAGGACTTACTGTGCTGTAGTGTTTTTGCAGGATAAGTGTTTGGATTACCCCTCATGGCCTAGCCCAGCGTGTTTTGGACCTTTCGCCTCTTCACCCCCCTTTTTCCCTACCCACTTTAATACTGGCCCCAGATGACCGCGCAAGCGGTCATGTAACTGGTTGAGCCATGTCCCTCCTGGGGTGTGGCAGGCCCCTCCATATCTCCCGGATTTCTCTACATTGGCCTGCTCCTCCTCAGCCCTTCTTTCTTTCTCTGTGCAGCTCTCCTTCGTCCACGCTGTCTCCGGTTCCCGTCCGTCTCTTCTCCGCCTCGTCTCTCCGCTCTGTCTTTCTCTGTCTTGTTCTTCCACCGTGTTTGCGTCCACGTCTTCTTCTGTGTTCACATTTCCCTTCGCCTCCTTCTCCCCGGCAACATCTTCTTCCTTTTCCAGCAATGTTGGCACGCCCCCCCTATGCATGTTGATTTGTTTTCCGCATTCGTTCCCCTGGGGCAGAGGGGGGGGCATTTCCGGGCTCTTCCGCCTACTTCGGTCTCCTTCGTCCGGCAGCTCCCTGCCGCAGAGCCAAAAACAGAGAAACTGCCACCAACACAACTACAGAAAGGACTTAAAAGAGGAGTTGTAGTATCCCAAATGAGGATAATATCAAATTGATACAACTGCAAGTTCTAGGGTTCCAAACAAATAGATGTGTCATGTATGGTCGCTGTAGATACAGATGTAAAGGATACTTTTATACAAGGTGTCATTTTGGATTTCCACGGCCAATCATTTCAAAGGGAAGAGTGAACAGTTTTGAGTCTGCAGTCAGGCATACACTGACACAACAATCATCAAAAGATATATATAATCTAAGAAGATCAGAAGCTTCCAAATATATTAGTGATTATAATCCTATAATTTTGAAATTATGTAATGCAAAGCTGTTGTTTGCTATATTCATCACAACATCAGTGAAAACAGAGATGAAGGAAACATGGGATGAGAGTTCTGCAGAAAAATCTCTGTCAAAGAAATCATACAGATTAATCTTAAAAATGCTCTCATTTACAGAGATATGCTCATTTGAGTGTTGTGACAGGCTGACTGAGGCTGACTGAGTTTAGCAAGCTTGTTCTCAAAGTCTAGAGGAACTGTTTGGGTTAGTCTAGGCCGTGCCAACACACCAAATAAAGTCTTGAAATCTTTCCCACAGAATAAGTACCTAGCAGACTTTGAACCAGAGAGTTCAGATATTGTAAAAACAAATATGTTGGATACCTACTATCCAAGAAGAAATATGTGTCTTTAGGAAATTCTGCAGCACTATAGGTTCAAAAATAAGGCTTTGGAAAACATTGATGGAGGCAAATATGGAGCAGCTGGTTGCAAGAGTTGTGTGGTTTGACATCCAAAAGGTAACAATAAACCACAAAAAACCTACTTGTCAAACTGCTGAAATAATTTTTTTTTCTACTTAGTACTTATTCAGCTATTCAATCCTTGGCATTCTAAAACAGAGTTACTTGTACAGCATGACTTCTATAAAAACTCTTTCAATACTATAAAAGACAGCATTCAGTGTCCAATATTTCTGAATTATCTGAAAATGTTAAATGAATAAATAGAACAAGAGGAAACAATTGCTACTGGGCTAGCAAAGGAAAGTTCACAAAGCAGCCAGAGTTTTGCACGTCTCAGTTAAGATCCTCTACGATAGATAATAATCAAAAAAGAAGCTGCCATAGCGATGATGGAAGTGGAGACAGCAATGTAACAAGCAAGAAAAGAAAATGTTGACTGTGAACAGTTAGAGGAACAACTCAATAGTGAGCAGAAAGAAATATACATGGAAGTCAAAATAAAAATAGAACATGGATTCCTTTATGAAAACCATCAATGTAAGTGATCACGTTTTAGACCAATTCTTTTGTATATCAGCTTTTTAATACAAGTTCTGACTTCCTATCTACAGAAGACTACAGATACTATTTTATCATGTGTAGTAACAGCCCCTACAGGATTAGCTGCGCACAACATCAAAGGAATTAACTTACATCATCTACTTATGCGCCCTGTTGAACAGAGCAATAAACTGGAGTGTCAAAAGTTATCTGGAGAAGCTTGTTATGAAGTTTCCAGAGTTTTGAAAAAATTGAAGCATATAATAATCGATGAGGTGAGCATGCCCTGAAAATGTAATGTTTGCCTTTGTACATTTACGAATGCAACAGATATTAATGACAGACTGTGATGTCCTCTTTGGAGGAAAACATCTAATTGTTTTTGTTGATTTGTTACAACCCACCCCAGTGAAAGGCAGCCTACCTTTAAGACACTCTTGCAGATCTGTGCACTGGATCTGTACTCTTCACTCAAAACACTCAAGAAGATGCACAAGAAATTGTGATGGATCTACTTGGTATCTTAGAAGAAAAGATGGCACCTATTTATGACCTATTTGGACTGTTACTCTTGGCAGCATGATTGCGTAAATTGTTCCTTTTCTTTAAAAACAGATATAGATTCAGAACGACTTATCTACATGACTCTACCAACCTTTAAAACTGTCAGTTTTGACAAACTGTTTAAAGATGCACCACATAATAATACCTGCACAAAAGCAAGTCAGATCTGCTATCAATTTTAAACATAGGAAAAACTGGCAAGTATATCATCATAATGCTACAGTGTTGTAATGCAGATGGAACTAAATTAGAAACTCAAATTATTAATTTTAAAGCTGGACAAATCTCCATTCTTTTTCATGAAGGACTAAGGGCCTTATTACAATCTTGATGGTGGAGTTTCCTCCTTCACAAATGTGACGGATATCCAGTCTACCATATTATGATCTCCATTGACTATAATGTAAATTTCGCACTTGTATAGCACACTACTCACCCGTTAGGGTCTCAAGGTGCTGTACGCATACTGCTGTGGAACCCCTCCTGGCTTTTCCCTGTGAGGCACCCACTCCTCGACAACCCCCAGAATGAAGCCAGGCATCCAAGCACTGTTGGGGCCATTGTGGAGATTAAGCAAGCTATTGCCCAGAGTTACAGAGTGGGACCCATTGATTAGAATTAGGCACCAAGGCGAGAATTATCTGGTCCTAAAGAATTGAGCCCAAGACCCGCTGAGGCAGGAAGTAAACCCTGGTCCCGGGCCAGATCTCTGCATGAGAGTCTGCTGCTCTAACCATTGTGCCACACTTCTCCACAAATAATGGGATCATAATACGACAGATGTGATATCCGCCACATTGGTGATAGAGGAAACCACTCTGTCAAGGTCATAATAAGACCATAAATGTTACATCAGGACACCACACCACCTGCTTCAAAAAAAAATACTGGATGGACAGAGAGTAATGATAGCAACATTACATTCAAACGGAGATTATCCTATAAATTGCCAAATTCTTACATTCTGTTTCTTGAACCAAACTTCTAACTAGGATTACTTCTTAAAAAATGAAATACTACAGTTGTGGGACTTCTAATACAACAAGTTAAGACATTAACAGCCTACCGGGGTGATGTCTTTACAATGGATCCAAATCTTCATATCTAGTTACTCTTGCACGGATACAATAGACATAGCACTAAATTGGAAACACAGATCACAAACTACAAGCCAGGGCAAGGGTCTACTGAAGAGAAAATGGAATACTGCTAAACTTCTATTTGAAGAACACTTCAAAAACTATAAAAATAATATCACTACTGATATAGTCCACTTCTCCTGAATGGATAACTATATTTAATGACGTCAAACAGAATACTAGAGGTGATATTTTTATATGCGTTTTTACCTACTACTATTATTAATACACATTAAATATATAAAAAACTAAAATGTTAAATATATTATTTAACAAGTAGAGATAAGAGAGCTTGGTAAATATTTGCAGAGAGTGTCATACATAGTATTGTTAATTTCAAATAATGTGCTATGTAGTTATGGGTTTTATTTACAGTCCATGTGACTGTCCCTCCCACCCACACTGTTCAAGGATGAGTATCTATACACACTCCATTTATAGTGCAAAAGTATAGAAGTTGAGAACAGTGGACAGAGGAGCATGAAATGCTTAAATAATATTTGTAATTGCTATACACTAATATAACTTCCTTGTGTCTTGTAATTAACAATATCTATTATTACAGGTTGTGAGGTTTTAATAGATAAGATAATATCAAATGTTAACTTATTTCTATGTTTTCTCTCTTTTTACACAGATTAAAGAGCCTATTTATTGCCGTAATGTAGGTAACTAATTACATCTTTCATCAATGATAGACCATCCATAAATATACCCAAGTACACATAGTTAAATATACTGATACACGAATGCACACTAATAGAAATACACCTATGTATTTGTATATGCATACACCAACATAACCTTTCATAGCCAGGCAAACACTAATGCATACACTCACAAACCAAAGCTATCACTGGCATATACCTTGACACATCCAGTGACTCCCTCACCTATACACTGATACATGCAGGTATGTAGTAATCCTGGCACTGACACACCCAGATAGACGCTAATCCATACAATCACATACCCAGCAAAACATACACATAGCCAGACTACACACTTCTATATACCCTGACACACCCAGGGAGTCACTTACATGTACAATAATGCATGCAGGCATATACTAATCTAGACACTGATACACCCAGATAGAGACTGATGCATACACTGACATACCCAGGCACACATAAATGCGTACACTTATATAGCCAGATACACACTCATACATTCACTGAAACACCCAAGCACAAACTGGCGTACACATTAGCACAGCCAGTCAAACATTAATGCACCCACTAACACACCCAGAGAAATACTGATGCATACAGTAAGAGACACAAGCACACAGATCTGCATACACTGACACACCTAACTACACATGGATATATATCATAACACACCCAGAGACTTACTCGTGTATACACTCATACATGCAGACATATACTAATCAAGACACTGACATACCCAGATCAACACTGATGCATGCACTGACATACCCAGACACACACTAATGCATACAATAACATACCCAGACACATATTCATCCATACACTCATACACCCAGGCACTGACTTATGCATACACTGATACACCCATCCAAACTCTGACATGTCTGCTAACCTACCTACACAAACACTGATGTATACACTGACATACTCACACAAACACTGATGGATACACTAACATAGCCAAATACACACTCATCCATCCACTCATAAACCCAACAACATAGTGATGTGCAGATTAGCAAACCCACGCAGACACCAATGCTTACAGTTACTCACCCAGCCACACACTGCTATATACCCTAACATACGCAGTGACTCACTCATGTATACACTGATACATACAGACACATACAAATGCAGACAGTTACACACCCAGATAGACACTGATGCATACACTGACATACTCCGTCAGAGAATGATGAATACACTAATGCACCCAAACAGACCCTAATACATACAGTAACACACCCAGGCACACACTGATCCATACACGAACACACCCAGGCACACACTAATATATATTGTGACAAATTTAGGGACACACTTATGCATATACTGACACACCCAAGCACACACCTATATATACACAGTAACACAGCCAAGCACACGCTAGTACATATCCGGAGAGATCCAGGGAATCACTTATCTACACACTGATGCATGCAGGCACCTACTAATCCAGACACTGACACACCCATATAGACAATGATGCAGACACTCACTCAAACACTAAGGGATATGCTATTATACCCAAGCAAAGAGTGATGTGTACACTTACACACCCAGGGACACATTTATCCATACACTGACACACCCAGGCACACTCTGACATGTATGCTGACATACCCAGACTGACCCTGATGCACACACTAACATACCCAAGCAAACACTTGCATACACCAACATAGGCAAGTACACATGCATCCTTACACTCAAGCACACACTGCAATGTAAATTAACACACCCAGGCAGACATTCATACATACACTAAAATGCCCAGGCAAATACTGACGCACACAGTAACACACCCAGGCAAACACTGACACACTCAGGCACACACTGACATAAACCCTGACATACCCAAGGACACACTGATCTATTCACTGCTACATGAATCCACATACTAATCCAGACACTAGCACACCCAGATACACACTGATTCACTGACATACTTAGGCACACACTCATCCATAAATGGATACACCTAGGCACACATCCATACACTGACACACTCAGATCCACACTGATCCACACACTGACACACCTAGGCACACACTAATGAATACACTGACACATGTAGGGGCACACTAATATATACACTAACACACCCAGGCACACACTGATCCATACACTGGCACACCCAGACACACACTGATCCATACACTGACACACCCAGATACACACTGATCCATACACTGACACCTAGGGACAGACTGATACATACAATGAGACATCTAGGGACATACTAATGTATACACTTACACACCCAGGCACACACTGATGACACCATGACACACCCAGGCACAAACTGATGTATACACTGAGACACCTAGGCATACACCGATGAGTACACTGACACACCTAGGCACACACTCATCCATACACTGACACATAGAGACACACACTGATCCATACACTGGCACACCCAGGCACACACTGATCCATACACTGACACACCCAGATACACACTTATCCACACACTGACAGCTAGGCACAGACTGATACATACAATGAGACATCTAGGGACACACTAATGTATACACTTACACACCCAGGCACACACTGATGGCATCGTGACACACCCAGGCACAAAATGGTACATACACTGAGACACCTAGGCACACTCATATCCATATTCCAACACACCTGGGCACACACTGATGCATACACTAACACACAAAGGCACACACTCATGAAAACACTAACACACCCAAGCACACACTGAAGCATACAGTGACACACCCAGACACACACTAATGAATACAATGACACACTTAAGGGTACACTAATATATATGCTGACACACCCAGGCACATGCTGATGACACAGTGACACACCCATGTATACATTGATGCATACACTGACACATCCAGGCACACACTGATGCATAGACTGACACACCCAGACACACACTAATGAATACACTGCCACACCTAGGGACACACTAATATATGCACTGACACACCCAGGCATTCACTGATGACACAGTGACACACCCACACACACATTGATCTATGCACTGAGATACCTAGGCACACACTGGTGCATACACTACCACATCTAGGGAAATACTTTTCTGTACAGTGACACACCTAGGCACACACTGATTCATACACTGACACACCCCACTACACACGCATGCTGTAGTATCAGACTTAGTTGTCAACTGATACACTCACTGCAATATGTAGTCAAGTTCTCATATAACCTAGTCATTCATTCAAACAGCCAGTCATTTAAACATGTGTTTGTGCTACTACTGGTGACACTGACTGTGTAGTTTTACTGACAGCTTAACTTCACATTGTAAACGCTGCTTGACAAGTATTACTCTTCTATTTTACTATGCAAAAGCCTACCCCTTAAGTAGGCTGTAGGTAGGCATATACTAGGTGAGTTCTAATTACAAGATCAAAATAGTATTCTCAGTAGTCAACTCAGTTAGATGTGCATACTTCATGCATACACTGAGACACCCAATCACACACTGCTGCACACACTGACACACCTAGGCACACAATGCTACATACACTGACATTCCCAGGTACACACTGATGCATACCCTGACACTACCAAACACACTTGTTAGAAATGGGGTTTCTGGTTGGCTAGGGTGTGCACCTAAACCAGGCTGAACCAACTCACACTAGTCAGGGCAAGGAAGGTACACGTCCAAGATAACCCCTGCTCACCCCCTTGGTAGCTTGGCATGAGCAGTCATGCCTATCCCAGAGGCAATGTGTAAAACGTTTGCACAACACAAACAACACACGTGACCCAAAATGTACACCACAAAGTAAACACAACACTAAGCTATGTAAAAATAAACTGTATTGCACAAAACATCATTAGACCAACATTACACGTAAGTAATATTCTGCTACCTTAGCAGTTGTCAGAACGTTACACAAGTTACTAATACTCTGCAAGAATATGCAGTTGTCACATTAGAACACGTAAGTACTCAGGATTCTGCAACATAAGCAGTAGTTAGGAATCACAGTAGATATATAACTGCACGTGTCATAAAAATAGCATAAATGACCATGTTAGGAACATTATAAAATTATATGCCAAGGTACTGTCATATACGGACCTAGAATGCCCATAAAAAGAATATCAGCACTTCTCTTCAGCTTATTACCAGAGGAAACAAGACAGCATTAATATCTCATAAAACCCAAAGTAGGAACCCTAGGAAAATCCTAGGTTTCGCAAAGGAGTAGTTGTTTGTACGTGAATTAGGCACTCACAGTGCCAGGAAGCCGAAGTGTGGGGCCAAGTCCAGACCCCGCAAGTAGGGGGGTCAGGAGAGATCTGGCAAAGCGGGTCCTCCGATGAGGCTTCCACCCGCTCGCGATCCCAGGGGCAAAATTTCAACTCCACAGAAAAAGGGGAGGGGGAGCCTCCATTGAGGGCTCCCTCCTCGTCTGATGCTCCCTCATCAATGGGAGCTGGGCGGAGTGGGAGCCTTGATGAGGTCTCTCCTCCACTTCAGTAAGCGGCCGCACCCAACAACGTGCGCAAGCCGATTTCCTGTCCTTCTTGGCCGCCGTGCAGCAAGCGCACCACAAGAGTTGCCGCTTTGTGTCGCAGGGTGCTCCTCAGGGAGTGTGTCGCCCGGAGGGTACGGGTAGGAGTTCAGATGCTCCACTCTTTGGTTCTGTGTGCCCCGGGGGTCCGGGAGAAGCACAGCTCTGGCACACTTGGTGTCAATCAAGCTGGGTTGCAGCAGTGAACTCCGGCAGTCAAGAAGCGCTTTCCCAAGTGCGAAAGGCACTTTGATTCGGCCTGGCTGCGGCAGTGATTTTAGCAACCGAAGAACGCTTTAAACAGCATGCAGAAACAACACTGAAATCCCGGGCTGCGGTGGTGATTTAGCTTTGTGGTAACGCACTACAAGCGCTGGGAGGCCACTTCTGGGAGCCCAGGTTGCAGCGGTGAAGCTTATTTTACAGCCAACAGGTGTAGAGGCATGGGGGGAGCACAAAGGTGTAGCTCTCATCCGGCACTAAGTAAGGGAAAGGAGCCCTCCTTCACCTAAGTTAATTGCAGGTGTCAGGGGCCATGCACCCTGCCCTTGGAGACGAGGGGGGGAGCTCAGGGCTTCAGGCCCAACAATAGGCCAGCACAAGGGGTGCAGGTGATGGCAGTTCCTCCTAGTGACCAGGTAGGTCACAGGCTAGCACAGCAGCAGCAGTCCAAGGCGGTCCTGGTGAGTCTTCTCAACAGCGTCCTGTGTCCAGTTCCAGGTAGGGTTTCTGGAGTCCCAAGAATATCTAAATTGTGGGGAAAATTCCCCTGTACTTATACTAGGTTTACAGTGTTTTTAACAATGGGGAGGAGAGGGTGTTCCAACCAGTTACAACTGGTTCTGGGGGTGCCCTTTCTCTCCTCCAGCACAGGCTCCAAACATTAGTGGGGGGTAAACTACCCTATTGTGTGAGGCCAGGGCACAGCCTTTACAAAGGCAGGTGTGCCCGCCTCTCCCTTCTCTCAGCCCAGGAAGGCTTTACAATATGTAGATGCACCTCTGTGACACCTCCACCCTCCCTGTGTTCAGGCTGTCTGAAAAGTATGCACAAAGCCCCACTGTCAGTCTGCCCAGACCTGGATTGGAGGCAACCTGCAAAACACCAAAGTCATCAGCACAGATAAACGCGCACTTTCTAGAAGGGGCATTTCTGTGATAGTAATAAAAAATAGACCTACACCAGTCAGCAGAATTTCTCACCACTATCACAAGCATACCAAACATGCCTACACTACCCCTCAAAAATCAGACAATACCCCTTACACATAAGGCAGGGCATTTCCAATGCAATCCTATGAGAAGGCAGCACTCACAGCAGTGAGACACCAAGTTAGGCTGTTTGTCACTACCAGGACAGGTCACGCAACATGGCACATATTCTGCCTTCTACATACATGGCACCCTGCCCAAAGGGCTAGCTAGAGCGTACCTTAGGGGTGATTTTCATGTAGTAAAAGGGGAGTTCTGGGCCTGGCAAGTAAATTTAGATGCCAGGTCCCTGTGGAAGAAAACTGCACACAGGCCATGCGCTAGCAGGCCTGAGATAGCTTTGACAGGCTACTTCAGTGGGTGGCGCAAGCAGCGCTGCAGGCCCACTAGAAGCATTTAATTTATAGGCCCTGGGTACATGGATACCACTTTACAAGGGACTTATAGGTAAATTAAATATGTCAATTAGGTATAAGCCAATCATACCAATTTTGTAAGGGGGAGCACATGCGCTTTAGCACTGGTTAGCAGTGAAAAAGTGCTCAGGGTCAAAACGTCAGCCAACAAAGGTCAGAAAAATAAGGGGACAAAAGGCAAAAAGTCAGGGGAATGACCCTGTAAAAGGGCCAGGTCCAACACCACTCATTAACACATTGACACACCCAAGCACACACTAATGCATACACTGACAGAGACACTCACTCACTGATGCATACACTGACACACCCCAGCATACTATGATGCATACCCTGATATACCCAGACACACACTAATGCATGCACTGACACACCCGACACACCCAGACACACACTGATGTTTACACTGACACACCCAGGTACACACTAATATACACACTAACACACCCAGGCACATACTGATGCTTGCACTGAAACTCCCAGACACACAATGATGCATACACTGACACACCTAGGTACACTAATGCATTGAATGCTACAGCCAGGCACACTCTGTATAATACACTGGCACTCCTAGGCACACACTGATGGGTACATTGACACACCAAGTCACACACTAATGCATACACTGACACACCAAAGCACACACAGATGTATACATTGACACACCCAGGTACACACTGATGCATACATTGACACACCTAGTCGCACACTGATGTATACACTGACACGCCCATGCAAACAGATGCATACACTAACACACCCAGACACACACTGATGCTTGCACTGAAACTCCCAGACACACAATGATGCATACACTGCCACACCCAGGCACACACTAATGCATTCAATGCCACAGCCAGGCACACTCTGTATCATACACTGGCACTCTTAGGCACACACTGATAGGTACATTGACACACCAAGGCACACACTAATGCACACACTGACACAGCCAGGCACACACAGATGTATACATTGACACACCCAGTTACACACTGATGCATACACTGACACACCTAATCACACACTGATGTATACACTGACAAGCCCAGGCACACAGGTGCATACACTAACACACCCAGACACACACTGATGCATACAGTGTTACACCCAGGCACACACTAATGCTCACACTGACAGAGTCAGACATATAATAATATATAAATTGATATATGCACACACTTATGCACCACCACTAACACAAACAGTACTATAGCCACTCAAAAATAAAAACACAGAAACAGATCTGCCTTACTAAATATGGCTGTTCTAAAATGAAACTTTTTTGTAGAAAACATTCTGAACAAAATTTTTTTTTTGGTGTGTTTAAAAAAAATAACACTTAAAGATTGTAAGTTTAAAAACAATAAAAGTATATGCAAAACTGTTGCATAGTCAACAAACTAATGTTTTGTAAAACTAAAATAAAGAAAAAGAATTAACAGCGGTGACTCTTAACCTTTTTGAGCATGGTAATTATATCTTCATTCTTCTTGATAACAAATTCTTGGCACTTGCCACAATGAAACGCCATGTTGTTAAGTTCGTTGCACATAGGTGCAATAGAGATGTTTGGAGGAGCTTGTCCAGAAGATGATGTAGATGGTACAGCCGCTGAAGTATCAGTAGCTCTAACTCTCATCCTCTGCAGATATATTCACTCATTGTAGCTTCTTATGTGTTTCCACACTGGAGAAGTGCTATAACTATAGATTTTTTCAATCTCTCTAGAAAGCTGCCTCCCACGTGGGGTGCATTCCACAAACCTCATACAGGCTTTTTTCTCACCACTGGGGACAGTGTACTAACTCCAAAACATGACTTTCCTTTCTAGAACCTCCTTTCTGATGTTCCTCCTCTTCTTCAAATGCTTCACAACTGCCTGGATTCCCAACTTCTGCCTTTTTTTATGCAGTGAAACACCCCAACCTTCTTCACCAGCCGAGAATAGAAAAATTGCACTGTTGGCTGTGTTTTTTTTTTTCCCAAAAGTTGAGTGTGGTTCATATGAAACAATAGAAAAGCAGATTTTTTTTGTCATTCCCTGACTCTGCAGATTTCGTGATAAATCTGCAGATTTGCCATAATCTGAAACTGCCGTATTTATACAGAAAAAAATACCAATTTACAAACTGTGATTTATCATATGAGTGGTTGTATGAGTCATTTAGTGGGTGTGTGAATGGCTGTATGGATGAGTGAGTGGTTGGTTGAGTAATTGTATGAGTCTATAAAAACATATGTGAGTGATTTTGTGGCTGTATGACTGCGTGTTCAAGATGGTGGCATGGGTGTCTGTCTTAGTGGGGTGTCAGTGTGTTTAGGTAGATGATCATATCAGTGATGTCATCCTTTATGTCATTTGAGATGTTATTTGTGATGGCATCAGTGATGTCACTGACCATGTCATGTGTGATATAATATGTCAGGTCATAAGCAGTGCATTGCGTGGGCATAAGTTATAGTTAGGTCAGGTAACTATAGCTGCTGAATTTCACTAGTTTTTGTCAAGTGAAAAATGAGCCTAACTATAACGTCCCTGTAACCTTGGTATATCCCTGGGGAATCCAAACACTTGGGGGCTAGGAGGTTAGGTTAGGGTATTCATACCTTGCCCCCTTGCCCCCTTTTCTTTTTTTAACTTTATTTTGCAAGTTTTTTAGCTTTGTTTTTGGGACTCAGCTCAGTTCGAGTCCCAAAATGGCTGCCAACACTTCCTGGTTGAAGTGTTGTCAGCCAATCAGATTTCAGCACAGGGACTGTTGGCTCTGTGGAGGATCTGCATCCCTAGATATCTTAATTTCTTTTTTCTTTAATATCTCCAATACTACTGAATTAATTTACACCAAATAACAGAAAGGATGCCTTCTGGACCAAAAGCTACCTTTATGCAAAATTTGGTGAAATTTTTTTAAGCGGTTTGGCGCTGTAGTCGTGTCTAAAAATCCCTACTGAAATTGCATGGGAAAAAAGCGTTTTGGGATCACTCATTTTCTTGGCAATGTTGTTGGCAAAACAAAAACACTTTTCCTATAGAAACTAGGTCCTAACTATAACCACCTACAGGCAACCAGCAGTGGGTAATATATATATATATATATATATATATATATAAATATATATATAAATATATATATATATATACATATATATATATATATATATATATATATATGTGTGTATTTATATATATATATAAGTGTGTATAGATATATATATGTTAGAAATGGGGTCTTTGGTTGGCAGTCAGGTTACCCCCTGTCCAAGCAAGGACCCTCACTCTAGTGAAGGTAAAAGAGAATCACCCTCAGCTAACCCCTGCTTACCCCCTTGGTAGCTTGGTAAGAGCAGTAGGCTTAACTGCAGAGTGCTAGATATAAAATATTTATCTAATGTACCTTGGGTGCATCAAAAATAACCCTGCATGGGCGAGTGTGCGTCAAAAAGGGCTTGTGATGCGTTGATTTACCTCACGAGCGAGACCTTGTGTTGTTTATCCTTCGTCCGGTCGGGCGCATCGTTTCTTCTCTCCGAAGGAGAGCAATGCGTCGATCCAGTCAGCACTCTCAGGTCAGGGCAGGCTTTGCGTTGTTTTTACATGCCCGGTGTCTGCGTCGGAAATCCAGCCACGCGATGATCTGAAAACCACGCATCGTGGGTTGCGATCTCACCAGCCTCCGTCAGCGATGCTGCGCATCATTTCCCCAGCTCCGTGCATCGATTCTTCAGTTGCGTTGCAGGCGAGTGTCGTTTTTCAGCCGTGAAGCCGGCAGCACATCAATTTTTCAATCGCAGATCTGAGTCGCTATGATCTTTTCCCCACACTGCGACTTGTGCGTGGATTTCTTCCTCTTAGGCTGCCAGCTTCTCCTTTCAGGGTCCCAGGAACTGGATGGGCACCACAGGGCAGAGTAGGAGTGTAGGAAGTTGGCTCTGTATGTGCTACTTCAAAGTAAGGAATAGCATGCACAGAGTCCAAGGGTTCCCCTTAGAGGTAAAATAGTGGTAAAAATAGATAATACTAATGCTCTATTTTGTGGTAGTGTGGTCGAGCAGTAGGCTTATCCAAGGAGTAGTGTTAAGCATTTGTTGTACATACACATAGACAATAAATGAGGTACACACACTCAGAGACAAATCCAGCCAATAGGTTTTTATATAGAAAAATATCTTTTCTTAGTTTATTTTAAGAACCACAGGTTCAAATTCTACATGTAATAGCTCATTCGAAAGGTATTGCAGGTAAGTACTTTAGGAACTTCAAATCATCAAAATTGCATGTATACTTTTCAAGTTATTCACAAATAGCTGTTTTAAAAGTGGACACTTAGTGCAATTTTCACAGTTCCTAGGGGAGGTAAGTATTTGTTAGTTTTACCAGGTAAGTAAGACACTTACAGGGTTCAGTTCTTGGTCCAAGGTAGCCCACCGTTGGGGGTTCAGAGCAACCCCAAAGTCACCACACCAGCAGCTCAGGGCCGGTCAGGTGCAGAGTTCAAAGTGGTGCCCAAAACACATAGGCTAGAATGGAGAGAAGGGGGTGCCCCGGTTCCGGTCTGCTTGCAGGTAAGTACCCGCGTCTTCGGAGGGCAGACCAGGGGGGTTTTGTAGGGCACCGGGGGGGACACAAGCCCACACAGAAATTTCACCCTCAGCAGCGCGGGGGCGGCCGGGTGCAGTGTAGAAACAGGCGTCGGGTTCGCAATGTTAGTCTATGAGAGATCTCGGGATCTCTTCAGCGCGGCAGGCAGGCAAGGGGGGGATTCCTCGGGGAAACCTCCACTTGGGCAAGGGAGAGGGACTCCTGGGGGTCACTTCTCCAGTGAAAGTCCGGTCCTTCAGGTCCTGGGGGCTGCGGGTGCAGGGTCTCTCCCAGGCGTCGGGACTTAGGATTCAAAGAGTCGCGGTCAGGGGAAGCCTCGGGATTCCTTCTGCAGGCGGCGCTGTGGGGGCTCAGGGGGGACAGGTTTTGGTACTCACAGTATCAGAGTAGTCCTGGGGTCCCTCCTGAGGTGTTGGATCTCCACCAGCCGAGTCGGGGTCGCCGGGTGCAGTGTTGCAAGTCTCACGCTTCTTGCGGGGAGCTTGCAGGGTTCTTTAAAGCTGCTGGAAACAAAGTTGCAGCTTTTCTTGGAGCAGGTCCGCTGTCCTCGGGAGTTTCTTGTCTTTTCGAAGCAGGGGCAGTCCTCAGAGGATGTCGAGGTCGCTGGTCCCTTTGGAAGGCGTCGCTGGAGCAGGATCTTTGGAAGGCAGGAGACAGGCCGGTGAGTTTCTGGAGCCAAGGCAGTTGTCGTCTTCTGGTCTTCCTCTGCAGGGGTTTTCAGCTAGGCAGTCCTTCTTCTTGTAGTTGCAGGAATCTAATTTTCTAGGGTTCAGGGTAGCCCTTAAATACTAAATTTAAGGGCGTGTTTAGGTCTGGGGGGTTAGTAGCCAATGGCTACTAGCCCTGAGGGTGGGTACACCCTCTTTGTGCCTCCTCCCAAGGGGAGGGGGTCACAATCCTAACCCTATTGGGGGAATCCTCCATCTGCAAGATGGAGGATTTCTAAAAGTTAGAGTCACTTCAGCTCAGGACACCTTAGGGGCTGTCCTGACTGGCCAGTGACTCCTCCTTGTTACTTTCTTTGTTCCCTCCAGCCTTGCCGCCAAAAGTGGGGGCCGTGGCCGGAGGGGGCGGGCAACTCCACTAAGCTGGAGTGCCCTGCTGGGCTGTGACAAAGGGGTGAGCCTTTGAGGCTCACCGCCAGGTGTCACAGCTCCTACCTGGGGGAGGTGTTAGCATCTCCACCCAGTGCAGGCTTTGTTACTGGCCTCAGAGTGACAAAGGCACTCTCCCCATGGGGCCAGCAACATGTCTCTAGTGTGGCAGGCTGCTGGAACTAGTCAGCCTACACAGATAGTTGGTTAAGTTTCAGGGGGCACCTCTAAGGTGCCCTCTGTGGTGTATTTTACAATCAAATGTACACTGGCATCAGTGTGCATTTATTGTGCTGAGAAGTTTGATACCAAACTTCCCAGTTTTCAGTGTAGCCATTATGGTGCTGTGGAGTTCGTGTAAAACAGACTCCCAGACCATATACTCTTATGGCTACCCTGCACTTACAATGTCTAAGGTTTTGCTTAGACACTGTAGGGGCACAGTGCTCATGCACTGGTACCCTCACCTATGGTATAGTGCACCCTGCCTTAGGGCTGTAAGGCCTGCTAGAGGGGTGTCTTATCTATACTGCATAGGCAGTGAGAGGCTGGCATGGCACCCTGAGGGGAGTGCCATGTCGACTTACTCATTTTGTTCTCACTAGCACACACAGGCTTGTAAGCAGTGTGGCTGTGCTGAGTGAGGGGTCTCTAGGGTGGCATAATGCATGCTGCAGCCCTTAGAGACCTTCCCTGGCATCAGGGCCCTTGGTACCAGAGGTACCAGTTACAAGGGACTTATCTGGATGCCAGGGTGTGCCAATTGTGGGATCAATGGTACATTTTAGGTGAAAGAACACTGGGGCTGGGGCCTGGTTAGCAGGGTCCCAGCACACTTCTCAGTCAAGTCAGCATCAGTATCAGGCAAAAAGTGGGGGGTAACTGCAACAGGGAGCCATTTCTTTACACAAGCCCCCCCCAGCCCACAGGCCAGGAGACTCAGCCAACGCTGGAAGAGTCTTCCTAGTCTGTCAGGCGAGGAAGAGTAGAGGAAATGGCTGGTTTGTTGCAGGGCCTACTCTGCCTTACATCCTCCTGTTCAGGTCATTCCCTCTGGGGAACTGACTCACTTCCACAGTGATAGGACCTAGTCTGAACTGCCTCTTGTCTGTGCTTTTTATGTCTTTACCCATTCTCTCTATTTTGAGGTCAGAGGTATCCACCTCTGCTAATCTTATCTTAGCCAGGGTCACCCCTAGCTTACCCAAAGAGGTTACCCAGAGCTGGAGTAACCCCACCATGACCAACAGGGTCAGGGGGCCTAACTTGTTATTTGGCATGGGGTCAGACCACCATGCCAAGGATAGTGCAGCCATAAAGGCTAACACCCAGCAGAGGCCACTGACAGCTGTCAGTGCCCAGAACCACACCTTTAGCTCTTCACCTACAAGGGAAGGGGCTAAGTTACAGGCTTCTTTGGGTTCAGGGTGCCTGTCTGCTGTATTAGAGTGGGGGGTTACCACATCTTGTAGTAAACACCCTTCTTCCACTCTTTCTTCTGTTAGCTGAGGAGCCACCCACTCAGGCTTAACAGTTGCCTGACTAGCCAGGACTTCTTGTGGGTCAGGTTGGACTTTATCAGAGCCATTTTTGGAGTTCTCCCCTACTGGAGCAGAATCTCCTTGGCTTGCTGGAACCTTGGCTAAAGGTTGTCCACCTTTCCTACTCTGTTTCCTTTTCTTTTTCTTCTGGGGCCTACTTGCATTTACTGCAGAGGCAGGCACTCCAGAATCCTTGGGAGAGGACTGGCCCTGGACCAGTTCTTCTCTTAGGCTCTGACTAACCTCTGGGTAGTCATTTCCAAGGAGACAATCAAGGGGGAGGTCTGTACTGACTACCACCCTTCTCCAGCTAAAAGTTCCACCCACTTCTATGGGCACAAGAGCCACAGGCCTATTAGTGACCCTGTCTGGGCTAACTCTTACTCTGGCCATCTCACCTGGGATGTACTGGTTTGAGAGTACCAGCCTGTCATGCACAATAGTGTGACTGGCACAAGTGTCTCTCAGGGCAGTGGTTGGGATTCCATTCACCAGTAGGTGGTGGAAGTGTCTACTTCCCTCTGGAATCTCCAACTCACCTGTTGGGCCCTGTTTCCAGTTGAAGGCTATGAAGACCTCCTCATCTGAGGAGTCATATCCCATGGCTACACTGGTTACCCCTGGAATTTTGTTCTGGGGTTTGTTTTTGGGACAAGAAGTGTCCTTGGTGTGGTGCCCAGACTGTTTACAGTTGTGGCACCATGCCTTAGTGGCATCCCAGTTCTTACCCTGGTACCCACCTTTGTTTTGGGTTGTGTCTTGGGGCCCACCCACCTGTTCTGGTTTTTGGGGGCCTACAGAGGACTCTTTTTCTTTGTTTCTAGGGTCACCCACTTTCTCCTGGGGAGTTTTTGTAACCCCTTTCTTTTGGTCACCCCCAGTGGAAGTTTTGGTTACCCTAGTCTTGACCCAGTGGTCTGCCTTCTTTCCCAATTCTTGGGGAGAAATTGGACCTAGGTCTACCAGATACTGATGCAACTTTTCATTGAAGCAGTTACTTAAAATGTGCTCTTTCATAAACAAATTATAAAGCCCAACATAGTCACACACTTCATTTCCAGTTAACCAACCATCTAGTGTTTTTACTGAGTAGTCTACAAAATCAACCCAGGTCTGGCTCGAGGATTTTTGAGCCCCCCTGAATCTAATTCTATACTCCTCAGTGGAGAATCCAAAGCCCTCAATCAGGGTACCCTTCATGAGGTCATAAGATTCTGCATCTTTTCCAGAGAGTGTGAGGAGTCTATCCCTACACTTTCCAGTGAACATTTCCCAAAGGAGAGCACCCCAGTGAGATCTGTTTACTTTTCTGGTTACACAAGCCCTCTCAAAAGCTGTGAACCATTTGGTGATGTCATCACCATCTTCATATTTTGTTACAATCCCTTTGGGGATTTTTAGGATGTCAGGAGAATCTCTGACCCTATTTAAGTTGCTGCCACCATCGATGGGACCTAGGCCCATCTCTTTTCTTTCTCTTTCTATGGCTAGGAGCTGCTTTTCCAAAGCCAATCTTTTGACCATCCTGGCTAACAGGGGGTCATCTTCACTGGAGTTATCCTCAGTGATTTCAGAGGTGTTGGTCTCTCCTGTGAGGGAACCAGCATCTCTGACTATTATTTTTGGAGTCAGGGTTTGAGGGACCCTGTTCTCCCTAGATAGGACTGGTAGGGGGGAATTTTCCTCCTGGTCACTATCCTCTTCCTCTGAGTTGCCACCCTCAGAGGGGTTGGCCTTTTCAAACTCTGCCAAAAGCTCCTGGAGCTGTATTTTGGTAGGTTTGGGGCCCATTGTTATTTTCTTTATTTTACAGAGTGACCTTAGCTCCCTCATCTTAAGATGGAGGTAAGGTGTGGTGTCGAGTTCCACCACAGTCACATCTGTGCTAGACATTTTGCTTCTAAAAGTTGGAATACTTTTTAAGAATCTACAACTGGTTCTAGAATCTAATTCAAACTTTTACAAACTTTTAAACTCTAAAAGAAATGCTAAACAGGATCTAACACAAGGCCCTAGCAGGTCTTTTAAGAATTTAGAAAACTTTTCAAATTGCAAAAATCAGTTTCTAATGACAATTTTGGAATTTGTCGTGTGATCAGGTATTGGCTGAGTAGTCCAGCAAATGCAAAGTCTTGTACCCCACCGCTGATCCACCAATGTAGGAAGTTGGCTCTGTATGTGCTACTTCAAAGTAAGGAATAGCATGCACAGAGTCCAAGGGTTCCCCTTAGAGGTAAAATAGTGGTAAAAATAGATAATACTAATGCTCTATTTTGTGGTAGTGTGGTCGAGCAGTAGGCTTATCCAAGGAGTAGTGTTAAGCATTTGTTGTACATACACATAGACAATAAATGAGGTACACACACTCAGAGACAAATCCAGCCAATAGGTTTTTATATAGAAAAATATCTTTTCTTAGTTTATTTTAAGAACCACAGGTTCAAATTCTACATGTAATAGCTCATTCGAAAGGTATTGCAGGTAAGTACTTTAGGAACTTCAAATCATCAAAATTGCATGTATACTTTTCAAGTTATTCACAAATAGCTGTTTTAAAAGTGGACACTTAGTGCAATTTTCACAGTTCCTAGGGGAGGTAAGTATTTGTTAGTTTTACCAGGTAAGTAAGACACTTACAGGGTTCAGTTCTTGGTCCAAGGTAGCCCACCGTTGGGGGTTCAGAGCAACCCCAAAGTCACCACACCAGCAGCTCAGGGCCGGTCAGGTGCAGAGTTCAAAGTGGTGCCCAAAACACATAGGCTAGAATGGAGAGAAGGGGGTGCCCCGGTTCCGGTCTGCTTGCAGGTAAGTACCCGCGTCTTCGGAGGGCAGACCAGGGGGGTTTTGTAGGGCACCGGGGGGGACACAAGCCCACACAGAAATTTCACCCTCAGCAGCGCGGGGGCGGCCGGGTGCAGTGTAGAAACAGGCGTCGGGTTCGCAATGTTAGTCTATGAGAGATCTCGGGATCTCTTCAGCGCGGCAGGCAGGCAAGGGGGGGATTCCTCGGGGAAACCTCCACTTGGGCAAGGGAGAGGGACTCCTGGGGGTCACTTCTCCAGTGAAAGTCCGGTCCTTCAGGTCCTGGGGGCTGCGGGTGCAGGGTCTCTCCCAGGCGTCGGGACTTAGGATTCAAAGAGTCGCGGTCAGGGGAAGCCTCGGGATTCCTTCTGCAGGCGGCGCTGTGGGGGCTCAGGGGGGACAGGTTTTGGTACTCACAGTATCAGAGTAGTCCTGGGGTCCCTCCTGAGGTGTTGGATCTCCACCAGCCGAGTCGGGGTCGCCGGGTGCAGTGTTGCAAGTCTCACGCTTCTTGCGGGGAGCTTGCAGGGTTCTTTAAAGCTGCTGGAAACAAAGTTGCAGCTTTTCTTGGAGCAGGTCCGCTGTCCTCGGGAGTTTCTTGTCTTTTCGAAGCAGGGGCAGTCCTCAGAGGATGTCGAGGTCGCTGGTCCCTTTGGAAGGCGTCGCTGGAGCAGGATCTTTGGAAGGCAGGAGACAGGCCGGTGAGTTTCTGGAGCCAAGGCAGTTGTCGTCTTCTGGTCTTCCTCTGCAGGGGTTTTCAGCTAGGCAGTCCTTCTTCTTGTAGTTGCAGGAATCTAATTTTCTAGGGTTCAGGGTAGCCCTTAAATACTAAATTTAAGGGCGTGTTTAGGTCTGGGGGGTTAGTAGCCAATGGCTACTAGCCCTGAGGGTGGGTACACCCTCTTTGTGCCTCCTCCCAAGGGGAGGGGGTCACAATCCTAACCCTATTGGGGGAATCCTCCATCTGCAAGATGGAGGATTTCTAAAAGTTAGAGTCACTTCAGCTCAGGACACCTTAGGGGCTGTCCTGACTGGCCAGTGACTCCTCCTTGTTACTTTCTTTGTTCCCTCCAGCCTTGCCGCCAAAAGTGGGGGCCGTGGCCGGAGGGGGCGGGCAACTCCACTAAGCTGGAGTGCCCTGCTGGGCTGTGACAAAGGGGTGAGCCTTTGAGGCTCACCGCCAGGTGTCACAGCTCCTACCTGGGGGAGGTGTTAGCATCTCCACCCAGTGCAGGCTTTGTTACTGGCCTCAGAGTGACAAAGGCACTCTCCCCATGGGGCCAGCAACATGTCTCTAGTGTGGCAGGCTGCTGGAACTAGTCAGCCTACACAGATAGTTGGTTAAGTTTCAGGGGGCACCTCTAAGGTGCCCTCTGTGGTGTATTTTACAATCAAATGTACACTGGCATCAGTGTGCATTTATTGTGCTGAGAAGTTTGATACCAAACTTCCCAGTTTTCAGTGTAGCCATTATGGTGCTGTGGAGTTCGTGTAAAACAGACTCCCAGACCATATACTCTTATGGCTACCCTGCACTTACAATGTCTAAGGTTTTGCTTAGACACTGTAGGGGCACAGTGCTCATGCACTGGTACCCTCACCTATGGTATAGTGCACCCTGCCTTAGGGCTGTAAGGCCTGCTAGAGGGGTGTCTTATCTATACTGCATAGGCAGTGAGAGGCTGGCATGGCACCCTGAGGGGAGTGCCATGTCGACTTACTCATTTTGTTCTCACTAGCACACACAGGCTTGTAAGCAGTGTGGCTGTGCTGAGTGAGGGGTCTCTAGGGTGGCATAATGCATGCTGCAGCCCTTAGAGACCTTCCCTGGCATCAGGGCCCTTGGTACCAGAGGTACCAGTTACAAGGGACTTATCTGGATGCCAGGGTGTGCCAATTGTGGGATCAATGGTACATTTTAGGTGAAAGAACACTGGGGCTGGGGCCTGGTTAGCAGGGTCCCAGCACACTTCTCAGTCAAGTCAGCATCAGTATCAGGCAAAAAGTGGGGGGTAACTGCAACAGGGAGCCATTTCTTTACAAGGAGTCTCTCCAGAGACTCCAGGTGCTGGCAGGGAGAAGTCTTTTCTGTCCCTGAGATTTCAAACAAATCAAGCCCTTGGTGATCTTCAGAAGATGGAAGGCACACAAAGTCCAGTCTTTGCCCTCTTACTCTGGCAGAAGCAGCAACTGCAGGATTGCTCCACAACACACAGAAAGGGTAGCTCTTCTTCCTCAGCTCTTCAGGTCTCCCCCAGGCAGAGGTTCCTCTTGGTTTCCAGAAGTGTTCCAAAGTCTGTGGTTTTCGGTGCCCTTCTTATACCCAATTTCTCATTTGAAGTAGGCCTACTTCAAAGCAAAGTCTCTCTTGAATGTGAGATCATGCCTTGCCCGGGGCAGGTCCCAGACACTCACTAGGGGGTTGGAGACTGCATTGTGTGAGGGCAGGCACAGCCCTTTCAGGTGTGAGTGACCACTCCTCCCCTCCCTCCTAGCACAGATGGCTCATCAGGAAATGCAGACTACACCCCAGCTCCCTTTGTGTCACTGTCTAGTGTGAGGTGCAACTAGCCCAACTGTCAGACTGACCCAGACAGGGAATCCACAAACAAGCAGAGTCACAGAAATGGTATAAGCAAGAAAATGCTCACTTTGTAAAAGTGGTATTTTCAAACACACAATCTTAAAATCAACTTTACTAAAAGATGTATTTTTAAATTGTGAGCTCAGAGACCCCAAACTCCACATGTCTATCCGCTCCCAAAGGGAATCTACACCTTAATAATATTTAAAGGTACCCCCCATGTTAACCTATGAGAGAGACAGGCCTTGCAACAGTGAAAACCTAATTTAGCAAGATTTCACTGTTAGGACATGTAAAACACATTACTATGGGGGTGATTCTGACCCCGGCGGTCTTAGACCGCCGGGGCCAGGGTCGGCGGGAGCACCGCCGACAGGCCGGCGGTGCCCCGAAGGGCATTCTGACCGCGGCGCTTTGGCCGCGGTCAGTGCAGGAAAACCGGCTGTCTCCCGCCGGTTTTCCGCTGCCCCTAAGAATCCTCCAAGGCGGCGCAGCTCGCTGCGCCGCCTTGGGGATTCTGACACCCCCTGTCACCTGGGTTCGCCCGCCAGGAACAGGATGGCGGTAGGGGGTGTCGCGGGGCCCCTGGGGGCCCCTGGGGGCCCCTGCAGTGCCCATGCCAATGGCATGGGCACTGCAGGGGCCCCCGTAAGAGGGCCCGCTTGTATTTCACTGTCTGCATTGCAGACAGTGAAATACGCGACGGGTGCAGTAGCACCCGTCGCACCTTCCCACTCCGCCGGCTCGATGACGAGCCGGCTTCATGGTGGGAAGGTCGTTTTCCCCTGGGCTGGCGGGCGGCCTTTTGAAGGCCGCCCGCCAGCCCAGGGGAAAACTCAAAATACCCGCCGCGGTCTTCCGACCGCGGTACGGTATTTTGGCGGCTCCCGCCGGGCGCGCGGTGACCGCGCCCGGCGGGAGTCAGAATGACCCTGTGACCGGGCCGCCCCGGGCAACAGCGGGGAACCGGCAGAAACGGAACCGCTACGGCCGCGTTCCCAGGTTCCCCTGGGAACGCGGCCGCAACGAGGCCAGCGTCCTGAGGTTGCCTCGGCAACCTCCGATGACGAGGAGGCTCCGGATTGGCCACCAGGCGGCCAAAAGACGGAAGCTCCGGTCGAGAGAGGGAGAGCCAGGAAGGAAGAGAGAAAGGAGAACGACGGCGGCGAAGGCGAACCGGAGAAAGAAGAGAGAGACGGCGACGAGGACATCGGAGGAGGACCCCAGTGGCCTGGAAGCGGCGGAACCCGAACCCAGAGGAACAGCGCCCGACCGGAAGCAGGGGAGACCAGCCCAGACCGACGAGAGGACCTCCACAGAGCCAGCCACGACCCTGGAGGGTCGTGGCTCTACAAGGTACGGTCCTTCTGGACAAACCGAGGGGCACAATAAAAGGGGAGAAACGCTGGGGAAGGGAGGGAGGCAGGGTGAGGGGAGGGAGGAGAGAAGGACACTTTAAAGAGCACCGGGAGAGCACAAAAGGGTAAAGTACGGAATATACACAAGCCCTGAAGTCCTCACTGGCACCTATATCACACATAAACCCCCCCCCTCCTTAAACCTTTTCCCCAGTAAAACATATAAGTAGAAGACGTGTTATAAGGCGTTCGTTCCACTCACCAGCGGTATGTGTTCCCTTTTTCTTATATGTCACATCCGGGACCTTATGAGGACGATCCGGTACGCCACCTAGAGAAAAGGAAGAAAAGGGACACAGATTAGAAGGAAGATATTCACCACTCCAGAGAAGAAACCAGCGCTAAACGTCGTACTGACTTTTCATCAGTTCTTATTTCAATAAATACTTACCTCAAAAACCCAAATTTACCTCTCCTGAGTGTCTATACTGTGGGGACTGTCTACAGTGGTGTCAGAAGTGGGATCTTGTTTCTAAATCCCTCTCCATAAAACAGTCCAGACAGTATACACAATGAGTGAAAGTCCATCGTTAGAGACCGTGATTAAGCAACTAGCGGAAGGGCAAAGACACTTACAACTCGTATGGGAGGCCCAACAGAGAGAGGCCAAAGAAGACCGAGAAACCTTACAATCTGCTCTGAAGAGCCAGGCGACCATACTGGCGAACAACCAGTTAGTCCATGAAAGTGCGATGAAAAAACTAACGGAGACTATCGCCGCTAGTAAGGTACATCCGAATGTACCTAGTTCCGTATTACAGAAGTATCAGGAGGGAGAGGATCCGGAATCCTTTTTCACCAACTTTGAACGGGTAGCCTCCTCCGCCCTATGGCCAGAAGATAAATGGGGACAATATGTGGCCCCCCTGCTCACCGGTCTCTTACAATCAGCATATCAAGCCGCTAACCCAGGTGGTGTCACCCCCTATCAAGACATAAAAACAAGTATACTAGAAAGGGTGGGTCACGACACAGAATATTACAGGATGAGATTTCGTAAAGTCAAATGGGGCACCAACGAAGATCCTAGAACCTTTTATTTTCGTGTGAAGGATCTAGCATTAAAATGGTTAGGCCATATTGGAAATAGTCGGGAGGAAGTCATCAAAACCATTATACTGGAACAATATCTACATGGTCTACCCCCATCCACAAAACACTGGATAAGACAACACCCAAAAGTGGATACTGAGACGGCCATTGATCTGGCCTGTGCTTTTCATCGATCCACCGATGTCAGAAACTGTCCCACGCGAAGTATCATTAAACCAGTTCTACCGACCCCAAAGACATTTGTAAAAAGTCCACCCGACTATCTAGTACCACGTAGGGTTCCTGAAGGCCCGCCTACCATGGGACCCCAATGTTATAGTTGTGGCGAATGGGGACACATCGCACGTATGTGTCCCCAGAAACAAGAAATGGGAGAACCAATGGAGATAGGGATGACAAGGCGAAGGGTGTTATGTACCGGGAAGGGCGCCCTAAAATTTAAAATGATGATACAAGTGGACGGGAAAAGTGTATATGCCCTGGTTGACTCCGGCTGCAGCCAATCAGTAATTAGGAAAGACTTGATAAATAATGATATAGAAGAGAAACAATGGGTATCTATATGTTGCATACACGGGGACAAGGCCCAGTATCCTATACAGATACTCCAGATCAGGTGGGGACCCTATCAGGACTTCCTCCCAGTGGGGATAATGCCCCGGTTAATCGAGGAATGTATCATTGGGACAGACTACATCCACTTCCAAGAACTATTAGACTACGTCAGAGATACCAAACAAACTAAGGATTGGTGGAGAGAGGCACCTTTTTCAGAGAGTGATATTGAGTGTCCGCTATATCGTAGAAAGTTGTCACGAAGGGAGAAACGACAGGGAAAAGGGGACTATCGGAAGACGAAAGGTGACAACACCTATGGAGAGATAGTGGCAGAAATTCATGAAGTTCCTAGTACTTTTGTCCAACAACAGAGAGAGGACCCCTCCCTTAACAATGCCTGGAGGTCGGCAGTAACAGAGGAGACAGAAGAGGTGGGTCCCTACTTTCTAGTGCAAAAAAACTTATTATATCGGGTTACTACCACACGACGGGGAGAACGTAAACGCCAACTTCTGGTACCTACCCACTATCGGGAACATGTTCTTACACTAGCTCATAATCACCCAGGGGGAGGACACTTTGGGAGAGAAAACACCGAGGAATATTTGCTCAGAAGGTTTTATTGGCCTGGAGTGTACGCCCACATACGTAGGTATTGCGCCCAATGTCCCCGTTGTCAGTTAACCGAACCTAGTCGGCCTAGGAAGGCACCTCTCCTACCCCTTCCCATCATCGATATCCCGTTCAAAAGAATAGGGATGGATCTAGTGGGACCTTTGATTCCTTCGTCAAAAGGACACACCTACATCTTAGTCATTGTAGATTATGCTACACGATACCCAGAGGCCATTCCCCTGACTAGTATGACAACCAAGACAGTGGCCCAAGCTATGATTAACGTATTTTCTCGTCTTGGGTTTCCACATGAAATCCTCACGGACCAGGGGACCCCTTTTAGGTCCACCTTAATGAAACAAGTGTGTAAAACATTGGGGATAGCTCAGATCAGAACCTCCGTTTACCATCCTCAAACTGACGGACTAGTCGAAAGATATAATCGAACCATTAAAACCCTGCTGAGAAAGACTATCAATGAGACAGGGAAGGATTGGGATCAAAAGTTACCCCTAGTGTTGTACGCCATACGGACACATGAGCAAGCATCCACGGGGCATAGCCCCTTTGAGTTGGTCTTCGGACGCCAACCTCGTTCCCTTTTAGACATGGCGGTAGAATCCTGGGAGGCCGAGGCTGAGGAAGCAGGGACTCCTTTGTTAGAATATGCAAAAAAATTGAGGAACCACCTACACAGCTTATGGACCGACGTACACGCAAACCTGGAACAGGCCCAACAAACACAAAAGTCCTATTATGACAAAGGAAGTAAACTACGGGTTTTCCAACCCGAGGACCAGGTCCTAATAATGAGACCCACCTCCGAACATAAACTCCTGGCCAAATGGCAGGGCCCATATCGAGTAATCAAAGCAGTTTCCCCTGTCACCTACCTTATCGAAATATCCTCCCGTCCAATAAAAACACAAATATATCATGTAAACCTGCAAAAAAAATGGGAGACCCCCGCACAACCTGAACGTTCCATAGAAATGGGTCAGTTTGTGTGTCTCGACAAGACCCTAGATATCGAGTTCTACCCTACCAACCCCGATACTGAAAGTACCCTACCCATAGTAGACGATACTTTACCTGAAGGGCAAAAGCAACAAGCCCTTAAGGTTTTAAAACAATGGCAACCACTCTTTTCAGAGAAACCAGGAAAGACGTTTTTAATTCACCATAATATATGCACGAGCTCCGGGAAGATCACAAGAGAACGCCCGTATCGTATTCCAGAAGCTAGAAAACACATAATCGAAGAAGAAATCAAAACAATGTTATCCCTAGGGGTCATCGAACCGTCCACTAGTCCCTGGTGTTCACCGGTTGTCCTAGTACCGAAGCCTGATGGTAGCATCAGGTTTTGCATAGATTTCCGCAAACTTAACTCAAACTCCCTATTCGACACCTATCCCATCCCTAGGGTGAACGATGTTCTCGAAAAACTAGGGAAAGCAAAATACATGTCTACTATCGACCTAACTAAAGGGTATTGGCAGATTCCCTTAGCTCCTCAAGATAGAGAAAAAACAGCTTTTTCTACCCAGTCCGGGTTATATCAATTCACAGTACTACCTTTTGGGCTTCATGGAGCCCCTGCAACCTTTCAAAGGTTAATGGATAGGATTCTAAAACCATATCCTACATTCTCCGCTGCATATCTAGATGATGTAGTCGTATTTAGTGAAACATGGGAGGACCATTTAATACACCTACAGAGAATATTCCAAGCCCTTCAAACTGCTGGTTTGACGGCCAATCCCAAGAAATGTGTGATAGGTAAAACCGACATCTCCTATTTGGGATATCGGATTAATCAGGGTACACTACAACCTCAAAATGGGAAGGTGGATGCCATTTTACATGCCCCTCTTCCACACACGAAAAAGGAATTACGCTCCTTTTTAGGATTAGTGGGCTATTATCGGCGCTTCATTCCACATTACTCCACCTTAGCAGCACCTCTTACGGACCTACTCACTAAACAATATCCCAATCGACTTTTGCCTTTTTCGGAGACGCAAAACGCGAGTTTTGAACAGTTGAGAGTTTCCTTAACCTCCGATCCCATCCTGCACTGCCCGGATTTTACGAAGCCGTTTCACCTCTACACTGACGCATCGGATGTGGGGCTTGGAGGGGTTCTGACTCAGCCAGATAGCGAGGGGCTTGACCATCCGGTGGTCTACATCAGTAGAAAACTGTTTTCCCGGGAACGTAACTATCCAATTATAGAGAGAGAGTGCTTGGCTATCAAGTGGGCCATTGACTGTTTGCAGTACTATCTCCTAGGGCGGCCGTTTATACTATTCACGGATCACGCTCCTCTTACGTGGCTGGCTGCGCATAAAGATTCTAACTCCAGGATACTGCGATGGTTCCTTGAACTGCAACCGTTCTCCTTTCAGGTTCGGCACGTCCCTGGATCTCACCAGGCCCCCGCTGATTATCTGTCCCGGTTTCCTCTGTCTTTGCCTGTCCTGGAGCAGGACAGTTCTTGGGGAAGGGTGTGTGACCGGGCCGCCCCGGGCAACAGCGGGGAACCGGCAGAAACGGAACCGCTACGGCCACGTTCCCAGGTTCCCCTGGGAACGCGGCCGCAACGAGGCCAGCGTCCTGAGGTTGCCTCGGCAACCTCCGATGACGAGGAGGCTCCGGATTGGCCACCAGGCGGCCAAAAGACGGAAGCTCCGGTCGAGAGAGGGAGAGCCAGGAAGGAAGAGAGAAAGGAGAACGACGGCGGCGAAGGCGAACCGGAGAAAGAAGAGAGAGACGGCGACGAGGACATCGGAGGAGGACCCCAGTGGCCTGGAAGCGGCGGAACCCGAACCCAGAGGAACAGCGCCCGACCGGAAGCAGGGGAGACCAGCCCAGACCGACGAGAGGACCTCCACAGAGCCAGCCACGACCCTGGAGGGTCGTGGCTCTACAAGGTACGGTCCTTCTGGACAAACCGAGGGGCACAATAAAAGGGGAGAAACGCTGGGGAAGGGAGGGAGGCAGGGTGAGGGGAGGGAGGAGAGAAGGACACTTTAAAGAGCACCGGGAGAGCACAAAAGGGTAAAGTACGGAATATACACAAGCCCTGAAGTCCTCACTGGCACCTATATCACACATAAACCCCCCCCCTCCTTAAACCTTTTCCCCAGTAAAACATATATGTAGAAGACGTGTTATAAGGCGTTCGTTCCACTCACCAGCGGTATGTGTTCCCTTTTTCTTATATGTCACATCCGGGACCTTATGAGGACGATCCGGTACGCCACCTAGAGAAAAGGAAGAAAAGGGACACAGATTAGAAGGAAGATATTCACCACTCCAGAGAAGAAACCAGCGCTAAACGTCGTACTGACTTTTCATCAGTTCTTATTTCAATAAATACTTACCTCAAAAACCCAAATTTACCTCTCCTGAGTGTCTATACTGTGGGGACTGTCTACAGACCCCCTATATGTCCTACCTTAACCTATACTGCACCCTGCCCTTGGGGCTACTTAGGGCCTACCTTAGGGGTGCCTTACATGTAAGAAAAGGGAAGGTTTAGGCCTGGCAAGTGGGTACACTTGCCAAGTCGAATTTACAGTTAAAAACTGCACACACAGACACATATATATATATATATATATATATATAGAGAGAGATATGGTCACTGCAAAAAAAAAAAAAAGTTCCAGGGACGTTATAGTTAGATTCTATAATTACTCGTACAAAACCATAGAAATTCAGTAGTTAGAGTTCTTTCAAGTAACTAAAACTTATACCCTAAGGTAACTATAACTCACGCCTTCACCATGCACAGTTGTCTCATCAATAATTGTATTGCAAATGTTGCAGTGAGAATATGAAAGAGGGCACAGAATATGTCATCAGTGATATAAGATGTGGAGTAATTAGCTGTGCCTGGCAAAGGCACGGGTTTTAGTAACTTGAAAGAACTATAACTATAACTTCTGAATTTCTATGGTTTTGTACGAGTAAATTCAGAACCTAACGTTATCGTCCTTTGTAACCTTTGTTTTTTTCAGTGAATTTCTATTTTCTTTTAACGTATAGTAATTTACATTACTGTACGGTAATCCAATCACCACTCAATCGGCCATGCATGGTGGTGGTTGGCCAGAGGCCCTGGGCTGTGGCCAGACCCTGTGGCCAACCGCCTATAAGCACCCAGTCTTGCACTGTGCATGGCCTCCCGTGCACAGTAAAGGTTGCCCACAGGGGCTAGCCTGAAGCCAGTCCCTGCTGTCAACCCCCCTAACCACCCAACCTGATGTTGTGCATGGCCCTTTGTGTGTTCACTGCATAAATTGTCTGCGGCCTCTCTCTGTGTGACAATAGGTGTGAGAGGCTGTATCTGGGGATAAGAGTGGCTATCAGAGTGTCTTTCTGGGTGTGAAACTGCATATATCAGTATTTTAGGGGATGCGTCAGTATGTGCATGGGTCTGTGAGTGGGGACATCAGGGTGTCAGTGAGTCTGTGAGAGGGTGTGTAACAGTCTGAGTGGGTGTGCGAGTGGGTGCGAACTATCTGAGTGGGTCTGCATGAGTAGGTAAGAGTCTAAGTGAGTGCATGAGAGTCTGAGTGGGTTTGTGAGTGAGTGTCTGAGTGGGTCTGGGAGTGGGTGCGTGAGTGGGACTGTGAGTGGGTGTGTTAGTGTCTCAGTGGATGTGTGAGTGGGAGAACTGATTTAAAGACAGAGAGAGCGAAAGAAAGTGAGAGGGAGAGAGTTTTTTAGTCTTTGATGTCTGATATACTAAGAAAGACTTGTTTGTTTCCAATTTAAAATGAAAAATGTATTTTTTTAAATGTAAAAAAACTTTATTAAAAAAAAAATGAAATGAGTCCAACTGGACTTGATCACCTAGAACTGAGCTACAGTGTTGTTTGTGTGTTTTTTTTTTAGCTCTTTATGGGCTATCTGGGACTGCAAGGGAGCCCTTGCAGTCCCTCCTTATTTATTTATTTTTAATAAAAAAATGTATAATAAAATGCCCTTACGGGCTACCAGGTACTACGGGCGGGGGAAGCCCTAAGGCTTCACCCGCAGTGCCATTGCTTCAGCAGGCACAGAGCTGTTTTGACAGCCACTCCGTGCTTCCTGAAGCATTTCATCTCTGTCCCCGGCACGCGTGACTCTACCCTAGCTCCTTTCATTTGTATTTTTACTTTACTGAAACCATGTCCCAAGATGGCTGCCAACACTTTCTGGTTTGAAGTGTTGCCAGCCAATCAGAGCTGTGCATTTTCCTGCATGAGCTCATCTTTGTTCATGAATACTTTCCAGCCAGAGATATACAAATTTGAATTTCCCTAAATTTCTCAAAAACTACTGAACAGATTTACACCAAATAAATGAAAGCGTACTCTGCGTACTGAAAACAAGCTTTCTGCCAAATTTGGTGTAATTCCGGCCAGTGGTTCAGGCTATAGACTTGTCTAAAAGTCCTATGGGAATTAACATGGGAAACTCAATGTTTTTTTACCCCCCCTTTTTCTTTGCCCCCACTTTACAGATCACCCAAAAACCCACAAGAATCACTGCAACACTTTTTTGGGAAAATTTTGTGAAGATTTGTCAAATGGCACCCAAGATATAGGCAAGTCAAAATATGATTTTTCTATGTAAACATGGCCCTAACTATACTTCATAACTACCTAGCGGTGACCACCACTAGGTAATATATATATATATATATATATATATATATATATATATATATATATATATATATATATATATACATAGATGTATCTTCAATCTTCAAGATAAGTAAATATGGAGTTAAGAATGGTAAATCTGTACTTACCTATTTGCACTTACTTTTTTGATATTTTGGTTGTCGATCTTTTTGACACAATATTCTGTCCACATGATATGTTTGTCATCGATATTCAACTTTGACTTCTTTATTTTTACATTTTGATTTTTCAATAATTAGCATTTATCTAGGAATTTTATATAATGCTGTGCATCACCTTATGGATTTTTCAAAACAAGTGTAAGTTCAAAATAAAGATTTTTGATGGCTGGAGTGTGGCTTAGTAGAGATCATGAGCCCTATCCGATATTCATAGCTTTCTAACAAGTTTGTAGGTAAGTATGAATTAGGTTCTGCTTTCAGGATGGGGATCACAGAGTTCCAGGGTTTAGGGCCCTAGGTTTGAAATTATTTACCCTTTGTTGTTGGCTGATTATATATTGCTAGCACAGTATAGTGGGTAACCAGATTTTGAAGATATCTGGGTTCTTTCTTTTTAAGTTTGAAAGAAGGTGGTTTGACATCAATGAAGATAGCTGCCTGCTAGAAAAGATCCGTAGCAGTTCAGGAGAGGTGTTGGCCTCCATGCAAACTATGCTCACCTCATACTTATGGGTGTCCTCAAAGCAGCAACTTCCCTCGGCTTCTGCGCTATTTGTGGCTTATCATGCTAAGCAGTGAAAGACCACACATTTCATAAGTTGGGATGGGTGTCTTAACTGACTGAAATCACACCCACCATTTTCTTTTCTGGGTTTTTGTTCTAATGCTGCTATGGACATTTTTAAATGAAGGATTTTCCTGCCTCATGTCTTTTTTAACATGTTTACCTAGCAGGCTTACTATTTTCTGCAATATTGACTACTGTGGGCAGCAGAATGCTCTAGCCACATTATATTTACTTCTTTCTTTCATATTGGGATTTCTACATCTTATAGAGAGTGATGAAAATCCTCACTATTTAAGATTGTGCCTACAGCTCCATGATATTTAGCATATTGCAGTTTTTTTGGAGTTTACTTTAAGTGACAGTAGACCCCTCTCACAGCAGCTTTCTATACCTCAAAACCCTCTTCTTCTAGTGACTTGTTACTGCTACAAGCCTCTCTCTAGAGTTTATGGGAAAACACAGACTGCAAAACATAATTCTACTTATTCAGCACCACAATCTGCAGTTCCTGTTTTTCTGGATCCTAATCCCTTTTCTATAATACTGGAAAATATGGAGGATTCTGAACTTACTAACCAATTTCCCTCATCATCAGCTAATACGTCAAATATACCTATTTCTATCAACCTAAGTAAAAAAATATGAGTGGTACTCCTATTCTTTTCATCAAACAAGAGTGGTAAAAAGATCTTCCCTCACCCACTAAGTTTCCTCCACCCATATCTAAGGAATTACTCCTAGAGGAAATAAGAACCTGTAATCCGTATGTGGAAAAAATAGGTAAAATTCATAACCTTAATGATATATGGTCAACCATCGACAAGAGTCACACAAATGGAGCACAGAGAGAAATCAATTTAAGCTACTACTCTAACAAGTCACTTTTCTGCAAATTAAAGTTTCCCATCTCAAAAAATAAGTGGAAGACCTTGAGAACGGCAATAAATGGAACTAGCTCTGCACTTATGGCTTGAAAGCAGGTTTAGAAGGATCCAATCCTATTTCCTTTTTTTCAGTCATTTCTTCTGAAAGTTCTCAGAATTCCTGAATTACCCATTTTAAATATTCAACAAACACATCAATTAGGGCATAGTTCCTGCACTGCCTCTTCCTCTCAAAGGCCAAGAGGTGTCATCTTCTACTTTTTGGAATATATTGACTTACTGAAAGCCCTATAATCTGCTAAACGCTATGGTCAGATATCATGGCTAGAATCTTCATTGTTCTATTCCCAAGACTTCATCAAGGCTACAGCAATCAGGAGAGAGAAACTTCTAGATATGCGACCAGCAACTTGGAACCTCAACACCAGATTTGGACTATTTCATCCTTGTCTTTTTAAAGTAACTTATAAAAACAAGATCCTGCTTTACTACAGAGAATTTTTGAGAGGAAAGGAAAGTTGCAAGACTATCTACTACTTGACTATTCTCTTCTGATTCTGTCAAGAACAGTTTTGCTATGTTACTCTCTAACTAATTTATATTTTATATAATTTATATCTTTATGATACGCCTATACTGATGATTATTGAACTCTCAAAAGGCACTAAAAATCTTTAATTACATTAAACATTGGAAAACTCTTTACACCACCACAAATTCCAATATTTACCTAAATAAACTAATTATAGAAAGGTTCCAATATAACAAACTCTCTATGGAATCTACTGCTTTCTACCTTCTTAGAGGACATGCTAAATAATATGGAGGCCAAAACAAAGCTGTGAAATTATTAGCTACTCACCTTTAAATGAAAAAATAATGTATTAAACGTTATCCTTTTCTAAGAGCAGATTCCTCTCCTTTTTTTAAAGATATAGTTTGCTTAAATTAATTCACAACATATCAGGATACTCTTCACACCACAGAATTGACTTCATACCCAGGTACCACACAACATTACTTATCCTCTATTCATAAAGACTTTGGCACTTCCATAGACTTCTCCCCACTGAAAACATATATTGCCTGTAAAGATATAGCTAAAGCAGTGACATTAATTAAAACAGGAGAAACCCTGGACATTGAATTTTATTTACAATACTCCAAATTTGTGATTTCAAAACTTCATGAATTCTTCTAATTTCTGTATCTATGAAGTCATCTAGCTGCACCTTTCAAGAAGCACTAATTTACTTCATTCCTAAAGTCTGACATGACCCACAAATGTGTACTAATTAAAGACTGATCTCTCTAGCGAATCCTGGCCACACAATCTTTTCCTAAATTTGTGCCCTCTATCTTGATCCCTTTTTATCACTTCTCAAGGGTAAGGAACAATCAGGCTTCATCAAAGGTTGGTTGGCACATTTCAGATAATACTGGAGTATTCTTCAATGTTTAAGTAAATCCAACAAATACGCATGATCAATAGCCGTTATTTCCCTCGACGCTGAAAAAGCTTTTTTATCCCATGGATTGGACTTTTATCTTTCACATTATTTCATGGTTTTGTTTCTGTCCCAACTTTATTTCCTTCATATCCTTTTTAAATACTGACCTGAAACCCATCATATTTGTGAATGGTCTCATTTCTTCCTATTTTTTTTTACATAGAGGTGTACAACATGGTTGTCCTCTTTTCCCCAGTTCTTTTCATTTTTGCATTGGAACCTTTTGTTACAAAACTGTGTACTTTCTTTCAGTAAGCCTTATAGATTGTACTTGAAAATTATCCTTGCCTTTTGGAGAAGCTAATCTAGTACATTTGAGACTGGTTCAGTACAGTGTTTAATTAGCTCTGGTATTTACCGGTGGGGACCAGTGGCTCTCATTTTTGGAGACCGACACTTATATTTCCTCATCAGACATTTTCCAGGAGCAAGACACAAAAGAGAAAGGAGGAAGAAAAGATAGAAAATCTGTCATAAAAAGAGAAAGCAGGAACCTGTAAGAGGGAGACAAAGATGCAGGGAATGTCTTGGCAGTGGGTTAAAGAGTCCTGAGGTGAATTCAGAACTATTCAGCATTGGTATTCAGCACACAGACATTTAAGAGCGCCAGCAGCTGGCTTCTGACAGTGCTTTAGGTACCGGCACTCATTATTTTACAAATTAAATGCTGGGACAGTGTAGTGTGTTACCAAGGACTGAGACATAATTTGGCAGCTTTGTTTTGTAGTTTGCCTGCAAGACTTTTTTGGAGCACTTTAATGATAATATTTCAGGAGCCCTCTCAGCCCATTATGAAGAATCTGGTCACCTCTCCTCACTGATTAATTTGTTACAGTGGGAACATTTTCCTAAGTAACGGAAGTTGTAACTTTGTATAGTTGAGTCTGGCTCAATATATGATGAATACGAAAATTCTGTATAAAACCTATTGCCAAGTTGTTTGCATTCTAGGGAGTCCAAAGGTTTGTGTTCAATGTTAAAGTAAACTTTTCAGTATCAGTACCTTTGGTAATAGAATTTCAGGATTTGATACATTCAGACAGGGGACCTGTTGTCAACCGATGAAATATAAGATTGTTTTCAGGTTTGTGATTTAAATTTATATGAATCTGAGTATCATTGGGGTTCATTTGTACTTCGATATTGTAGCTTACGAGTAAATGTGCCAGAGGGAGCTGAGGTGAAAGTGAGGAGCACCTCTGTGTAACACCACTTTCGCCATTTCAATATGAAGATTCAACATGAACAACAGGCATTGGTTGACTGTGATTTAAAAGGAAGGAGAGACTTCACTCTAGTGCAGTACCCATAGCCTAGTCCACTCAGTGAGTCTGTTCAGTAGAATTTCCTGGTCCACAATAGTCTGATGAAAGGTCCAGGATGGGCAGCTTATTCTAAGCTAGGGTGATCAGAAGATTTTCCATGATATTCACGAGCGAAGCTTATGTTTAGGCCATTGGCTCACAGTTGGCTTGTTGGCTCTTTGTGGGGGAGGTGGGGTTAACCAGTAAAAGATAGAAAAAGTGGTTTTGTGGGGTTTCTTTAACAGAAGTATACTAATTGCAGAGTGTAACCAGGTGGGTGTTATTCCCTTGGACATGGACATATTTAAAACCTCCAGTGCTGTGAAGAATTGCTTTGTGTAGGCTACAAGACATGGCTCTACATCCATATGTAATGCTTTATTTTGTTTGAACTAGTGCTAATACGTGGTCTTCCTCAAGCAGATTAAATGCAGAGAATAGTGTTATGATGGGGAGAGGAGAAATAAAAGGGTGCAGTGATGGCTTGTGGTTAAGTCAATAGTATTCTGTATTTTAGAGATTGATTTTTGAGATTTTCTTTTGGGAAGTAGTCATAACGCTGCCACGATGTTGTTGGGAGGTGCAATGTTTTGCTTTATTGCTATTAAGGTGGTACTTTCCTCATAGATATTGAAGATTTTGTTTAATTTATTTTGGGTCTTCAGGCATTCATTTGTTATATGCCTTTATCAGTATTTATTTACTGTTTTAATGGATTTCTGGCAGTATCTTTCAGTAGTTTATAATATGACATACTTTGTGAGTGATTTATGTTATTCTAGTAGACATTTGCATTTTAATTTTGCCTGTTCTACATTGAACCATTTATTGAAGGTTTTTAGCTCATTTGTTTTTCTCAGTTTGACGGAGGCCCGCTTGTCCAATTCAAGAGGGTATGCTTTGTGCATAACTGTCAGCATAACCTACGAGCCACGGTTGTTAAACACTATTTTTCTCATCATGTTATATAATTTCTTGTAATCTTTTTCACTTATAATGTTGCATCACCTGGAAGGGGACAGGATTAGAAGCTGTCTTGCAGTGAATATTCATCAGATGGATGATAATTAGTGAGTGGTCAGGCCATGGCAGAGGTTGTAATTTTAGGTTCACAATTTCAATATTGTGTGAGAAAACTAGGTCTACTATGGCCTTCCTAGTGTGCTGGTGCACTGACTCATTGTTTGCAACACTGGGCATCTAGGCTTTCAAAGAGATCCCAAACTGATTTTGAGTTAGGTTGGTTGGCAATAAAGTGAAGCATCCTGAGGGCACAGTTGTTTTCGCTTTGGTCTTTAGGTGAACGGTTAAAGCAGGACTTTCTACTACAAAATTTGGCCAAAAGCCTAAACGTTGGTAGGTGACCTCTGCAGATGAATGAACAGTTTGGACATAGTATACATCAAGCTGTGACTTATTCAAATTAAGAGTATGAAATGTCAGTTATTTTTGTGCAGTTGATCACCAAGGAACAAACCTGGACTACTCTCCTGTCTCTCAGCTTTTCTGCTGCTGGATATTGTCCAAAACATCTATGTTAGAAATGGGGTCTTTGGTTGGCAGTCAGGTTACCCCCTGTCCAAGCATGGACCCTCACTCTAGTCAGGGTAAAGGAGAATCACCCTTGGTTAACCTCCGCTCACCATCTTGGTAGCTTGGCACGAGCAGGCAGGCTTAACTTCAGAAGCAATGTGTAAAGTATTTGTACCAACACATACAGTAACTTAATGAAAACACTACCAAATGACACAACACAGATTTATCTAAACAAAACAAGACCAAAACGACAAAAATCCAACATACACATGTCTAGGTGTTTTATTAATTCCTTAGCTTTATTTCAGTAATAGAAATGCCATAAAAGCTCATCCTACAATGCACATATAGAAATGAGTAAAAACCATAAATTAGTACACTATAATGTAAGACATTATGCCTATGAAATGTTCAAAAGAACAATGCAAAATTATTAAAACATAATCAGAATAATATGAATCCATCAGTATAAAAATCAATAATATAAAAACCTTTGCCCAATAGTCTAAAAAAGCAGAAAGATGATAAAAAGACAATGTAACAATGTTAGCGGTTGATATCAAATATTCCCTATAAAAAGTAGCATTTCCATTATTATCTGTAATCATACGCTTATTTAGAGGGGCCTCTAAACATTTTGCTCTTACATGCCAAATTGCATCTAAAAAACTGGCCAGCGCACATACCACTATACCATGGGTATTCATTTTGCATATCCTAAGAGCTGAAAACCGATTATTAATGCCCATGGATGTGCAAAGGGGTATAATCCATTGAATCAGTTGTTTATCATATGTGGGACAATGGAATAGTACATGTGCAATACATTCTGGTGACCCACAGCCCATTGGGCATAGGTCTTGTTGGGAATCCTGTTGGGACCATCTAGAGGTAAAAGTACGTAGTGGTAACGATCCCAGCCTAAACCTAATATAAAGTGCACGTGCTCGAGCGGATAAGATCAGGTCCATGTAATTTTCAAATTCATAATGGCATTTGGCTGATATAAACTTATCTGTCAAGCTAAGCGAAGACGCCTCAGCCAATTTGGCTATGTTTAATTTTAACCAGTATGCATCCTTAACAATTTGCGTCGCATTTTTGGGAAGACCACATGGGGCTGTCCAAAAATGGGCCAATCCTAAGTTGATCAAACTATTTTCAACATGGTTACACCATGGAATTTTCCTTATTATATTTGTACTAAGCATGACGTTCAGACAAATCCTAAAAGAGCCGAAGATATCCATGGACCAAATCCTGATCCAATACAATTTTGGTCTTAAGGCGGCTATATGAGCAATAGAGTCTAAATTCAGGTCCATCTGAATTGGCAACGTGGGAGAACTAGTGGGTATTTTGAGCAAAGCCTTTATAAATGAATTTTCGGTGAGCTGTAAGTCCCTCAAGTTGCCATTCCCTAATAGCTCTGCTCCATACAAGGCGCTCCCTCTTGCTTGTATTTTATATACTTCCATTGCAGGAGAGATTGCAAATGAAGAAGATCTGTTGGCAAATCCCAGGACACCCCGAGTTCTGTTTCAGTCTCATATGAGCCTTTAATAGCTGGGCCTGCCATTTATGCGTATCCTCTAGTCTAACCCCCGGGTAATCAAATTAAGCGACTCTCTCCAGTGCTTCCCCTTCCAATGAAATTATCTTCCTTACTTTACATTTTTTGTCACCGAAGATCATGTATTTAGTTTTCGTAGAATTGACTTCAAGGCCATGATCTTTACAAAATTACATTAACTTCACAAGTAAGTTGGTAAGGCCGGAGGTGGTTTGGGATAATAGCAAAGTATCGTCCGCAAATAATAAGCATCTAATTTTGGTGCATCGTTATCACAGGCAAGTAAGTAAAGGATGCATGCGTTAATAAACATTAAAAACTGTGGGGGCCAAGACACATCCCTGCCTCACCCTCCTTTTTATCGGAATTTCACTTGTTACCTCCCCATTTACTCCCCATCGGATTTTTGCAAAACTCTCGGTATATAAGCTTTTGATTATGTTTAATAAGGGACTCAGAAATCCGACTCCTTCCAGTACCTCCCACAGTTTGCAGGGCGTGACCATGTCAAATGCAGATTTAAGATCCACAAAGAGATTCCCTCCATCCAGATCTACAATCTTCCATTTGATCGTAAGAAACCTAAATATCTGTTTTCTGTCTGAACCCTGCTTGGAGGTCACTGAGCACTTGAGACTCTTCTAACCATTCCTTGATCCTTGTCAGGACCTGGTAACAAAATATTTTTGGGAGATTATCCAAAAGGCTAATTGGCTTATAATTCACCAGAGCGGCCCTATTCCCCTTTTGGTAAATGGGTACAATAATTGCACCCTTCCAAGAGCGGGGGTGAATTCCACTAGCCAAGACGGCATTTGATACATTATTAACATATGGACCCCACATATCTAAATCAGATCTACATAGATCAACAGGTATGCCGTCAAGGCCAGTGGCTTTTCCAAGTTTTTGGGCCATAATGGCCATTCTAGTTTCATTCAGTGTAAACGGGGTCAGACTGTTGTTAGAAGAGAAGTGTGGTCCAGTTGCAACACTGTTATTGATTTCAACATCATACAGCTTCGAAAAATGGGCCACACAATTTTCCGGGGAAATATGACAATCAGGTCCAGAATTTTGATTTCGCCCATTGGAAGCCACCAAGGACCAAAAACGTTTCGATTGCTTTTCCTTGGCTGCTGTCAACAAATCCTACCATGACTCTGCTTCCCAATTGTTTTTACAGGTCTTTATTGTTAGGGCATATCTGCGACTAGCGCTAATTATCAAAGAACTGTCTTTGGATTTGATTGCCTTTATCAAGCTGCACTTGGACTCCCTACATTATTTGCCAAACCACCTATGATGGGGTCCAACTATTGGGTGATTGGTTTCTTTGACAGTTCTAAAAAAAAGGTCCCTCAAAATGGAAAAGAGATCCATATGCAGACTAATAACCTCATTTGGGGAATATAAACAAGAATCTTCCACTAATTGGTGGGTTGGTACTAAATCAAGCATGTTCCCCCACAATTTTCTTGAATTTTTAAAACATTCCCATTTCAGAGCACGCTTATTTGAGGAAACTACTAAGGGTAAAGAGGTTCCATTGCTAAGTTGCATGTCTGTTCTTTTGGCAGTAAGCCCATCATATGTAACTAGGATTGGAGCATGATCACTATTGTACTGTTTTCCTACACAGATATCTTGGATAGTATGCCATATCCTCACATCGATAACCACATAATCCAGTGTACTACTGTAAAACCTTCTAAAAAACGTAGGTTTCGCAGGAGTATCCGATGGAAAACACCCATTCCCTGGGCGAAGACCATGCATTTTCATAAAGTGTATAATGTGCAACGCCCTAGCGCTTAATTTGGACTGCTTCTTCAAAGAAGAAAAGGAGGGAATATTCCATGATACATCTTCTAACTGCGTGACCTCAGAGAATGCACGATTTGGTTCAAGCGTCACATTTAAATCCCCGGCAACAAGAATAAAATGCGATGATATATAATCTGACACCAAAGCATTCTATCACCTGAATGGTTTTGGGCAATTGGTTCAGTGGACCTGGTCTATTATAAACATTGACACACAGCAAGGAAAAACCACACTTTTGTTGAATAGATAAAGCCAGTATATCCTCTGAGTCCACTGAAATTTCTCTAATCTTTCCCAGATGTGAGATCCTTGTCCATATAACAAGCCCCCCTGCCGCTCTCCCCGCCAAAGATGGTCTAGCTTCTTTGCAGAATGAATTAAACCCTTGTCTAAAAACATTAGTAGTTGACCAAGTTTCCTGAAACAAACATATATCGAATTTATCAATAAACTCCCCCCATTCTGGATCATCTAATTTATTGCGAATTCCAGCCAAATTCCATGTCAGGAGCTTTGGGGTTGAAGATTCCTGAATTGCAGTGGCCTTCCCCAAAGGTATCAAACTACAGGGACTAACATTGGTGTTTCTGTGGGGTAATTTAACCATGGGTATAACTGAAACAACCAAAGGCAATCCCTTCATCCCAGAGGAGGGGAGCTCTAAATCTAACACCCCTTCTACCTGTAGGTTAGTAATACAAAAGGATCCACTACTGACCCGATCAAAAGGAAGTCAGTCAGTATCTACGGCCACAGATGCTTGTACTAGCCTCCTTGAAGTAGACAGCACATTCTGGGAAGCATGCTCCTTTTTATTAGCTAAGACAGAGGTCTCCTCAGAAATAACTAGGGGGTTTTCCTTCTCAAATCGTAGGCTGGGGTTTGGGGCAGGTAAGTTCAACCTTGTCAAGGAGTCCTCTGCAGGCCAACAGCTTGTAAAACAGATGTTTGAACCATTTTGCAAGGGATTCTGCATTTCCAGGGATAGTAGAACCCTTACCAACTCAGGGGTAGATAATACTAACTTTATTATATCCAAATGGCCCTCAGACTCTGGGTAGCTCTGTGCAGATATTATGTCTGAGTGTATGATGGAACCACATTGTCTGGTGTACCGAATCCAATGTGTAACCTTATTTATAAGGGATGCCCTATCTTCCTGAGCATTTGGCGCTAAGGGTGGAACTCTGCACATGATGATTGTGTGTCCACTGCCCTTGGGCTGATATAGGGTTTGCACAGTTGGCGCTTCCCTTACAAATACTGCGCGTGGTCGAGAAGACGTAGGAGCTCCAGAATCAGTTTTTGTGCTGGGAAGACTGATAGGACCAATCTGTGGGGCTACAATATTCCAATCAGAGGTACTATTTACACGGGATAAAGTATTTTTCCTGATAACAGGTTCTCCATTAAGACCGATTTTGGCATTTGACTCTGTCTTGTGCATAATAAGAGTTTCCCTATAGTGGCATTTAGAGCAGAGTAGAGTCAGAACCTCTGCTATTGATGCCTTCAGGTCTTTCACTTCTTATTTTAAGTCTACTACAAGGGCAATCAAATCTGCCTCAGAGTAGAATATGGTGGAATGATGACTTCTAAGTCGTGCACTTGGATTAGAATTACCCAGTTCTTCAATTTGGCCCTGGGGCTCCAACAGAGAAAAGCGATTAGAACAAGGGATGTCATGTACAATCACACTTCATAATGAAATTTTCTCTGGGCTTGCCTGGGCTCCACGTGGTTCTCTAATACTTATGTTAGATCTTTCAGCCTGTATTGGCAATGGCCTCATAGCAGCACCGCTAACAGGAGTGTTTCCCTTGTCACAAGGTTTAAGAAAAGACGTAAGTGAACCATTTTTCAATCGTTTCTGAGGGACTTTTTTCTTTTTGGTAAACAAGGTCTCCACTTCCTCAATTAAATTGTCAATTTCGTCCATCACACAACAAGATGAGGTATAAGGTGCTTGGTGCAACTTAGGAATTTTGGTCAGGGCAATACCCCCGGCGGGCTACTCCTTGCCTTGCGTTTCCCCATTAAAACAACTCACTGTTGCTTCCAGAGCAGCTATAAGTCTAACATCAATGAATTCAGTTGCACAGAGCTTCAATATGTTACAGGGGAAACTCCGAGCTCAGAGCCACAAGGGGTTGCCCAGCCCAGCCTCTAGACAGTCTTTGATGGGCGCGTCCCACACTGCGGGGCACCACGGCGCGCTTTGAGCGCCCGCAAGTTGTGGCCAGCCCCCAGCAGCAGGCGCAAGGCTCCCTGGAACAGTGAGTTCCCGTCGAACATGGCAGCAGCTGAAGAAAGTCTGTGGGGCACCGCGGCATGTTTTGAGCGCCCGCGAGTTGTGGCCAGCCTCCAGCAGCAGGCGCAAGGCTCCCTGGGACACTGAGTCCCCGTCAAACATGGCAGCAGCTGAAGAAAGGCTGCGGGTCACTGCGGCACGCTTTGAGCACCGGCGAGTTGTGGTCAGCCCCCAGCAGCAGGCGCAAGGCTCCCTGGGACAGTGAGTCCCCGTCGAAGGTGGCAGCAGCTGAAGAAAGGCTGCGGGGCACCGTGACGCACTTTGAGCGCCCGCGAGTTGTGGCCAGCCCCCAGCAACAGGTGCAAGGCTCCCTGGGACATTGAGTCCCCGTCAAAGGTGGCAGCAGCTGAAGAAGGGCTGGGGGGCACCGCGGCGCGCTTTGAGAGCCCACGAGTTGTGGCCAGCCCCCAGCAGCAGGCGCAAGGCTCCCTGGGACAGTGAGTCCCCGTCGAACGTGGCAGAAGCTGAAGAAGAATTTTTGTGCAGGAGATCACCAAGGAACAAACCTGGACTACTCTCTTGTCTCTCAGCTTTTCTGCTGCTGGGTATTGTTCAAAACATCTATGTTAGAAATGGGGTCTTTGGTTGGCAGTCAGGTTACCCCCTGTCCAAGCATGGACCCTCACTCTAGTCAGGGTAAAGAAGAATCACCCATGGTTAACCATCTTGGTAGCTTGGCACAAGCAGGCAGGCTTAACTTCAGAAGCAATGTGTAAAGTATTTGCACCAACACACACAGTACCTTAATGAAAACACTACCAAATGACACAGCACAGATTTATCTAAACAAAACAAGACCAAAATGACAACAATCCAACATACACAAGTCAAGTTATGAATTTTCAAAAGATTAAGACCATCATTACATCCCTGGCGGTTGGTGTTAAAGTGACAGTAATACTGCCAACAGGCTGACGGTAACTACCGCCAAATGATGACCATGGCGGAAAGATCTCCGAAAGACAGCCAATGTACCATACCGACCGCCAGGGTGGAAACAGCAGCCACCACAGCGGTAGCCGCATTGTGGAAGTCAAAGTTCCGCCCACCAAATTAAGACCCTGGAAACTGCCACTTTTTCCGTGGCGGTACCAACGACATCAAAAGCCTGGCAGAAACTGAGCTCAGAAGGGAAAGGAATCACCATTAGAGACACAGGGAACAACCACGCTGCCGTGGAGACTGAACTGCATGTCTTCCCCATGATCTTCTAAGTTCTGCTGCCTTGCACACAAGGGAGGGAAGGAGGAAAATGAGAGTGACACACACACGCATGACACACACACACCCCCCAACACCATACACACAATCAGCTGCATTACAAAAACAATTTTACCCCGTAACTCGGATGAATAATGCAAGGACAAAACGATTTTGCAAAACTGAATGTAATGAGATCAACACAGCATGAAAAGTAATTTAGGCAGGATAATAGATAGCACAGGAAAAGGGACAAAGCCCAGTCCACAATGTTTGTAGGCCACATGGCCACAGGCCACAGTCCAAGGCCACACATGTCACCTGCTTCAACATGGAGAGAACACTGCAGGGGCATCAGTTGGTAAATAGGCAGGCACCTCAGGGGGATGGGAGATGGGGGATGCGGACTCACCTCAGCCGGGAGATGTAACAAGACCACTGGTTCTGGAGGGGGCAACATGCCCTGTGCTTCGTCCTGTGGATTGCAAGGTCAAAGCCTCTCATGTGGATGTCTTACCCACTGGCTCTGGAGGGGGCATCGTGTCCTGTGCTTGGTCCTGTGGAGTGCAAGGTCACAGTCTCTCGAGTGGGTGGCTTGCCCACATGCTCTGGAGTGGGCAACATGCCTGGTTTTTGGTCCTGGGGAGCGCAAGGCCACAGTCTCTCAAGTGGGTGACTAGCCCACATTCTCTGGAGGGGGCAACATGCCCCGTGCTTGGTCCTGGGGAGTGCAAGGACACAGTCTCTCAAGTGGGTGACTTGCCACATGCTCTGGAGGGGGCAACATGCCCCGTGCTTGGTCCTGGGGAGGCTGGAGTTGGTGGTTGTCTTACTCACTGGTTCTGGAGGGGGCATGGTGCCCTGTGCTCTTGATCCTGGGGAGTGCAAGGTCACAGTCTCTCAGGTGGGTGTCATACCCACTGGATTTGCAGGGGGCAGGCCGCACAGCAGCCCATGGAGGCAGGATTACATACTGTCTGCCGGTGGTGCCGGCTGCTCAGTACTGGTGCTGCTGCTGGTGGGGGAAGGCTCCTGCCCATCCCCTGCAACCTCAAACAGCTGCTCAGTGGAGGTGGTTGTGCTGCTGGGTGATGAGGCTCCTCTCCATCTCCTGCAACCTCGGACTGCTGCTCAGTGGAGGTGGTGGTGCTGCTGGGGGGGGGAGCCTCCTGCCCATCCCCTGCAACCTCAGATGGCTGCTCAGTGGAGGTGGTGGTGCTGCTGGGGGGGCTCCTGTCCATCCCCTGCAACCTCGGACAGCTGCACAACCATGGTTTGTGGTGAGGCTCCGTCACAATTCCTGCCCCAGGCCCCTTGGTCTTCCTGCCTGCTGGTGCAGGCTCCTTGCTCTTCCTGGCAGCTGGGGCAGGTTCTTTTCCCTTCTTGGCTACTGGTGCAGGCTCCTTTGTCTTCCTGGCTGCTGGGGCAGTCTCCTTTCCCTTCTTGCCTTCTGGGACAGGTTCCTTGCTCTTCCTGGCAGCTGCGGCAGGTTATTTTCCCTTCTTGGCTGCTGGTGCAGGCTCCTTTGTCTTCCTGGCAGCTGGGGCAGGCTCCATTCCCTTCTTGCCTTCTGGGGCAGGCGCCTTGGTCTTTCTGGCAGCTGGGGCAGACTGCTTTCCCTTGAGGCTGCCTGGTGCAGGCTCCTTCACCTTCAGGACATTTGGCCTGGATCCTTTTTCACCATGAGTGGGTGTGGTGACGACTGGGCCCATGGACTGTGTGGCTGACGTGCTTGGCTGGGTTGTTCCAAACCTGCCCATACATGCAGGATGGGGAGGGGGAGGGAAAAGGTCAATGGTGGCTAGGAACAGTTTTTTTGGGACATTGGGGCGGGAAGAGGGAGAAGGAATGGGAGAGGAGGAAGAGGGAGTGGTTGTTGGAGCTGTCTGTTGCTTTTGGCTGCAGGTTCATGGCCTGTATGCTGTTGTGAGGTGGATGGCTGTTGGGTGTCTGAGTGCTTGCGTTTGTGTACCTTAGGAGGGGGGGATCGACACAGGGGACGTGTGCATGGCTGTTGTGGAAGTGTCGGCCAGTGAGGTGTATGTTCTGCTTGGTGTGGTGATGATGCTGGTAGTGGATGATGATGTAGTGCATTCAGGTGTGAGTGTAGACGGAACAGGGAGGGAGGTGGAGTAGGAGGAGGAGGGGGAGACAGTGGAAATAGTGGATTTTGGTGTGTTTGCATCTGGATGGTGTTTTTGGGAGTGCGTGAGGGATGAAGTGTGGTGCTTGCGTTTGCCTGTACCACTCTTGTGTGTTGTCTTGTGTGCATGCTTGTCTGACTGTGTGCTTGGGATGGGTTAGGGTTGAGGAGAAAGGGACTGGGAAGAGGAAGTTGGTGGGGGGAGGGTAGAAACAGGGACAAAGGCCAGCCCTCAGAGAGGAAGCCAGAGCCTGGATCGATCTCTGTTGGGCCGCTAATCCAGTGTAAATGCCCTCCAGGAATGCATTAGTCTGTTGCATCTGGGCTGCCAACCACTGGATGGCATTCACAATGGTTGACTTCCCTACAGAGATGGATCTCAGAAGGTCAATAGCCTCCTCACTCAGGGCAGCAGGGCTAACTGGGGAAGGCCCTGAGATGCCTGGGGCGAAGGAGATGCCCACCCTCCTTAGTGAGCGGGCATGGGCAACTCGATGAGGGGCTGCTGGGAGGGCAGGGCTTGTATAGGGGGTGGCGGATGTACCTGTAGCTGGGGTGGTCACAGAAGTGTCTGCCACCACCAGGGAGCTTCCATCTGAGGAGGTATCTGTGTCAGAAGTGGCCCCTCCAGTCTCTGTCATGGTGCTCCCCTCGCCCTCCGTCCCACTGGTGCCCTCAGAGTCAGTGGACTCTGCCTCCGGGTTCTAAGGGATGCAGCTCCCTCTGTTGCCAGTGCCTCTGCTCCTCTGCCAGTTGATGCTAATGCACATAAGGACACAATGACAAAACCAAAAGGGGGAAAAGACAAAGGATACTCTGGGTCAATGGCTGCACTAACACCACCGTTGGTGTACACAGCACCCTCACACACAGGGAACAGGCCTACTCAATATGCCATAGCACCTGCAGAGAAATAGCTTGCCACGAAGACATGAGGAGGGGTACTCACCGCCAAATGCAGCACACCTGGGACCCACGCAGTCCTGACCAGTAGTGGATGCCTACGAGCTAGGTAGCAGGATTATCCCTTCAGAACCCTAGCCACCAGGGGACCTACACTGCAATGCCAGGCCTGGGCTAGGGGCACCCACTGACACACATCCCCCAACCGGATACCACCCTACCATGCGTAAGTTGTAATGATTGGCAATGTACTTACCCCCTTTTGGCTGCTGTGATGCCCTCAAGTGCCCATCCAGCTCTGGATAGGCCACCGCCAGTATGTGGGCCCTCATGGGGGTTCGGGTTCGACGGACACCCCTTCCTCATCGGGAAGCCATCCCCAGCTGGGCCTCCGCCGTCTTACCTGCCCACCGTCTCAGGCCCTCTCACCGTTTCTGACAGTGGGTTCTCTGCCTGCCATAGACCCCCAGGGTCCACACCTCCTTGGCGATGGCATGCCATATACCCTTCTTTTGATGGGCACTGATCTGCAGAGGCAATACACACAGGGAAATAGAATTAGACAAACAGTCCTGCCTGTTACACTTATGGCCCACCATACCGCTTCACATCACCATTTGCACACACATGGCCCAGCACACAACCTATATGCCACCCAGAGGACATCCACCCACCCCCCCTTACTCGAGGTCTTCACACACACCATTCCATGCATTCCTGCCACATGCATCGTGCCCACAGTGTACTCACTTTTTGGTGTGGAGGCCCATACAGCAGTCCGTATTGGGGTTGGACCCTATCCACCAGTCTCTCCAACTCCTCCAAAGTGAAGGCTGGGGCACTTTCCCCAGTCACACGGGCCAGGTTCCAGACACAGGTCACAGCAGCACATGCAGTGTAGGTCCTCTCCTGTGGAAGATCAGGTAGCAAGTGAGGGATAAGATAAAAAATGGCGGTCACGTCCGAGCGGTGCATACCATCATCGCCGGCGTAGATCACCATTGGCCACTGTAACCCATAGGGCCCGATGTTAACCAATGAGGAAGTGTACAGTGGTTCCCGACAGCCTCACGCAACGGCGCACAACGTCAGCGGAATTACCTCACTTCCACCTGTCCCTCCACACAGGCCAGGCGTACACCATTTCGTGGGGGGGCAGGCCCTGGCAAATTGCCTCGTCACTGTGAAATTAGGAGATATTGGACAAATCACACTGACCCATTACAAGTTAACAGCATGCAAAGTTCTGTTGTAGCTCCATTGTTCAGTTTGTGGCACTCACTATTTTGCCCCAGAGATTCCTACCACTGCGGATGAATAGGAGATGGAGACATACCCCCGTGTACAGACCCCTGGTGGACTTGGCAACACTGGAGGACAGGTACATAATACTCACCTATAGACTCGACAGGGCCACAATCACAGAGCTGTGTGCCCAATTGGAGCCTGACCTGATATCTGCTATCCGTCACCCCACTGGGATCCCCCCTCTTGTACAAGTTCTATCAGTGCTCCATTTCCTGGCAACTTTCCAAGTGACAGTGGGCTTGGTAGCAGGAATGTTCACAGCCAATGTTGGCGTCACAGCCAATGTTCTCAATAGTGCTGACAAGAGTATTTTCTGCCCTGATTAAACACATGTACAGCTACATTGTTTTTCCCCAGGTTGAAGATTTGGCCACAGTGAAGGCCGCTTTCTATGCCAAGAGACATATCCCCAACATAATTGGGGCGATTGATGGAACACATATTTCATTTGTCCCCCGTAAGAATGAACAGGTGTTCAGGAATTGGAAGAGTTTCCACTCTATGAATGTACAGATGGTGTGCTTGGCGGACCAGTACATCTCCCACGTCAATGCTAAGTATCCTGGGTCGGAGCATGATGCCTTTGTCCTGAGGAATAGCAGCATCCCAAATGTGATGGCCCAACTATAGAGGCACAGGGTGTGGCTAATAGGTGAGTCCTGGTTCCCACCCAGTATATCTTGGTGTATGGTTATGGTGTGGGCCATATGGGATAGTGTGTGGCTAAATGTTGTCCCTCAATATTTTAGGAGACTCTGGTTACCCCAACCTCTCATGGCTGCTGACCAGGACAAGCACAGAAAAACATTATAATGAGGTCTATGGGTGAACCAGAAGTATAATTGAAAGACCCTTTGGCCTCCTGAAGGTCAGGTTCCGGTGCCTCCATCTGACAGGTGGATCCCTATACTACTCACCCAAGAAGGTCTGCCAGATAGTGGTGGCATGCTGCATGTTGCATAACCTGGACCTCAGATGCCATGTCCCATTCCTGCAGGAGGAGGAGGCTGAAGATGCCTGTGTGCCAGCAGTGGACCCTGTGAACAGTGAGGATGAGGAGGCACAGGTAGGACAGTGTTACTTCACATTTCAATGAAATTTGTTTGAATTTATGTGGCACTGGCATGCTGATATTTCCCAATTCAATGCCCACTTACTCTTCCCTCTGGAATTTCATTTTGCAGATGTTGGTGACCTCACATATACTCCTGGTGTGATTACTGCAGCCAGCAACAGGTCATTCATCTGTGCTCATTTCCTCTACAGTTGAATTGCAATGTTTGTATAGGAAGCTGGCCTGGCTTTTAGTGGGTACCAATGGTACTTACACCTTATGCCAGGTCCAGTTATCACTTATTAGTAGAGTGTATTAGTGTTATAGCAGCTTAGGCTGATAAAGGTAGCTATAGCAGAGCAGCCAAGGCTTAACAGGAGACATGCAAAGCTCATGCAATACCACTTATATCATATAGGTACTATATAATAAGAAAGACAATACTCATAGTTACTAAAAATAAAGGTACTTTATTTTAGTGACAATGTGCCAAAAATATCTCAGAGTATATACTCCCTTAGGAGGTGAGTAACATACACAAAATATACACAAAAACCAAATCAGATAAGTAAAACTGTCAGAAAGTAGTGCAAACATTGTAAAACACAATAGGATGCAATAGGCCTAGGGGCAACACAAACCATATACTAAGAAAGTGGAATGTGAACCACAAATGCACTCCTAGGCAAGTGTAGTGTGTAGAGGGTCGCTGGGAATGTGAGAAAACACTAAGGGTTTAAAGGAGACCCCACCCCAAGACCTTGGAAAGTTGGAGTAAAATACTACTATTTCCCCAGAAACACACTAAAGTCATGAGAAAAGGATTTTGCAAGGACCACAACAGACTGCAAAGCACTGAAGATGGATTCCTGGACCTGAAGACCTGCAAGGAAGAGGACCAAGTCCAAGAGTCGCTAAAGTGTCCAGGGGAGGCAGGAGCCAACTAAACCCCGGATCAAGGTGCAAAATGGCTGCTTTCAGATGGAAGAAGCTGCTGGTTTTTCAGCAACGAAAGGAGGTAGTTCTTCTTTGTGCAGAAGTTGTCCCACAGCGTGCTGGAGGATACAGAGTTGTTTCCTTGGCAAAATACCACAAACAAGCCTTTCTACCTGCAAGAGTCGCGGTTGGAGAAAAAAGGTGCTGCCCGGGCCCAAGAAAGACCAGGGTGTCGCCACTTGGGAGAGGAGACAGAGGGGACCCTCTGCAACGTACAAAGCCCATGGACAGGAAGGAAGCACCCACAGAAGTCCTTGAACACGGGTTCAGGAAGACTGAACATGGCAGTCATCTCAACACTGCAAAGAGAGGTCCCACGACACCGGAGGTCAACTCAGGGAGCTGAGCATCGTTGTCTACATATCTCTGGTGGTTCCCTGAGTGCTGGGGACCTAGGCTCGGCTGTGTATGAAGGATTTCTTGGAAATGTGCACAGAAGCCCTTGTAGCTGCAGATCACACAGTGCACAGGATTACTGTCAGGACTTACCTCCTCCACATCTGGACAGTTGGACCTCTGGACAGTCTGGGTCACTTAGGTCCACCACCTGTGTTCAAGGGGCCATTCTCATCAGGATGAGAGGGGACCCAGAGTACCGGTGACGCTGAAGATTGGTGCCTGCTGAAGCAGGGGGAAGATTCCATTGACCCACAGGAGATTTCTTCATGGCTTCCAGTGCAGGGTGAAGGCAGACAGCCCCCAGAGCATGCACCACCAGGAAACAGTTGAGAAAGCCGTCAGGATTAGGTGCTACAATGTCGCTGGTAGTCTTTTGGCTACTTTGTTGCAGTTTTGCAGACGTCCTGGAGCAGTCAGCGGTTCATCCTTGGCAGAAGTCGAAGAGAGAAGTGCAGAGGAACTCTGGTGAATTCTTGAAAGTCGTTCTCTGAGGAAAAGCCCACTGGAGAGAACCTAAATAGCCCTCAGAGGAGAATTGGCCACCTAGTCAGGTAAGCACCTATCAGAAGGGGTATCTGACTTCACCTGCTGGCACTGGCCACTCAGAGGCCTCCAGTGTGCCCTCACACCTCTGGATTCAAGATGGCAGACATCTGAGACACACTGGAGGAGCTCTGGGCACCACCCCTGGGGTGGTGATAGACAGGGCAGTGGTCACTCCCCTTTCCTTTGTCCAGTTTCATGCCAGAGCAGGGACTGGGGGATCCCTAAACTGGTGTAGACTGGCTTATGAAAGGAGGACACCATCTGTGCCCTTCAAAGCATTTCCAGAGGCTGGGAGAGGCTACCCCTCCCCAGCCTTTAAAACCCATTTCCAAAGGGAGAGGGTGTAACACTCTCTCTCAGAGGAAATCCTTTGTTCTGCCTTCCTGGGACTGGGCTGCCTGTCTGTGGGGTGGCAGCAGCGGTAGCTGCAGAGAAAACCCCAGAGAGCTGGTTTGGCAGTACCCAAGGTCCATAGTGGAGCCCTGGGGATGCATGGGATTGGCACCCCAATACCAGATTTGGCATGGGGGACATTTCCATGATCTTAGACATGTTACATGGCCATATTCGGAGTTACCATTGTGAAGCTACATATAGGTATTGACCTATATGTGGTGCACATGTGTAATGGTGTCCCCGCACTCACAAAGTCAGGGGAAATGGCCCTGAACTATGTGGGGGGCACCTTTGCTAGTGCAAGGGTGCCCTCACACTTAGGCCCTCATTCTGAACACAGTGGAAAACACCGCACCGCAGTCGCCGGCGGTAAAAACCACCAACAGAGGAGGGGTCCGGACCGCCAAATAATGAAGCAACTGAAACACAGGCATCCTGAAAACCACCCACCGCCAGCAGAGGAGTGCCCACAACGATGGCAGAGGCCGCCCACAGGCCGACGGAAAGGCCCAACCCACCCATCAAATAATGAACCACTAGATCGCCGTCAGTTGCGGGGAAGGAACTACCGCCATGCAAAGCCACACAGAAACGAACCAAACATAAGGAAGCACTCACCGGAGGCTGACATAACACGCCGAAGCAGACGTGGATAGAGAGCTGCAGATCATGCCAGCCCTGCTCCTTGCCATATATCTTCACGACCAAGACCGCCAATGAAGACGACGATGGTAAGTACTGCAACCTACGAAACAAGGGAAGAAAGGGCACAGCTACATACCCACCCCCTCCACCCACCCTGCAACGTTCCCCCAACCCTTCACAGCAGCACAAGCCATACACCCCACAGGAAGAGGTACTTACCCGGCACCAGGCAAATCCAACCTGCCCAAAGTACATACATGTTCCCCACACCCACAAACAATGAAACGAGAGACCAGGGATCCAGAGTGTGCCGCAAAAACACAGGCCACACATAAACTTTACATGCAGCTCTCGGAGCAAACGATTCTCAAGCAAGGCCAATGGCCAGTCCATAGTGTCATGAGTCCCATGGGCTACAATGGCCCCAACCTGACTCCCACAAGTGCTACGGTACTCTGCCTTATAGGGGCAACAATGGGGCATCTTGGCACCTCAGGGAACAGGGGCATGGGTAATGGGGGTGGGGATTTACGACGGGGATGGGCCTTAGATATGCATGCGGAAGGTGGAGGGGGTTTGGGTTTGGCCTTGGAAGGTGGGGGAGTGTGCTTGGACTGCGTGGAGCCAGATGGAATTGGCTCAGCACAGGGCTTCTTCCTCTCTGGGGAAGGGGCATAGGAATGTGAAGAGCGGACAGGGGCAGGCTGTGAAGTGGAAGGAGTGGAAAGGGCAAGGAGGTGTGCACATTTAGGGACGAGACGGGGTTGGCCAGTGGGTTGGAAGAGGTCAGCACGGGAGAGGAAATGGTTTTTTGGAGCAATTGGGTTGGACCTGGAGGAGGGCGTGGGAGTGGAGGCAAAGGGTGTGGACATGAGTGGTGTAGGGGTGCGTGTTGTGGGTGCAGGTGACTGGACAGTATGCTGAGGTGTGGTGGATGTGTGATGACTGGATTTTTTGGTGCGTTTGTGTGTGTTTGGAGGAGGGGGTGGACACAGTGAGAGAAGACAGGCTGCCAGTGTGAATGTATGTTGTGTGAGTGCAGGTGTGGTGTCTGGGGTGCATGTATGGATGTGTGCTATTGTGGTGAGTGCAGGAATAGGCTCAGCAACAGTGAATGAAGGTGCAGTGCCTGGGGGTGTGCATGTAGAGGGGACAGACAGGGAGGCGGAAGAGGTGGACACTGTGGGAAGTGGATGTTGCTGTGTATGCATGTGTATGCTGGCTGTTTTAATGCTTGTGGTGGGAGGTGTGGTGCTTGTGTTTAGAAGTGTGCTTCTTGTGTGTTAAGGTGTGTGCCTGCATGTCAGAATGTGTGCTTTGGACAGGTGAAGGGGTGCTGGAAGGGGTAGAGGAGGCTGGAGGGGGGAAGGAATGACCAGGAACACTGGCTGCTGTCAAAGAGGAGGCCAGAGCATGAAAAGATTTCTGTAGGCCAGACATGGCACTGTGAATGCCATCCAGATATGCACTGGTCTGCTGCATCTCTAATGCTAGCCCCTGGATGGCATTGACGATGGTTGTCTGCCCAACAGAGATTGTTCCCAGGAGGTCAATAGCCTCCTCCGTGAGGACAACAGGGCTGACTGGGGCAGGGGAAGAGGTGCCTGGGGCGAAGGAGACGCCCACCCTTCTGGGTGAGCGGGCACAGGCAACTCGGTGGGGAGCAAATGGGAGGGCAGTGATGGCATGAGGGGTGGTGGAAGATGATACAGTAGGTGTGGGCCAACTAGGGTCTGCCACCGCCAGGGAGCCCCCATCGGGGGGTATCGGAGTCACTACCTCCAGTGGTAGTTGCCTCCCCGTGGTACTCCCATCGCCCTCCAACCCACTGGTCCCCTTGGCGTCAGATGACTCTGCCTCAGGATCCGTGGGCCGCTGAATCCCCACTCTCCAGTGCCTCAGCTCCCTCACCAGATGATGCTGATGTACACAGACAACACAAGAGAACAGGGATGGGGAAACAAAACAGAAGAGACACTTGTAAATAGCTGAAAGGAGTGAACATAGTGGTTCATACATACACCCACCCAGAACACCCTCCAACAGGCAGCACCTTCCACTATACCCATGGCCATGCCCCTGACTAGTGTCCAGAACCCTGCTCTACACCCATTCCCTAAACAACTTAAGGACCCGATGTGTAGAAGACCTGACCAAAATACCGCGACTCCCTTCGGGGGCCATCATGTAGATGGACATCAGTCAGAGTCCCTGCAACTAAGCAGCATAAACCCGAATGCACACACAGACATCCATCAAGGGTCAAATATATGGTATGTGTACTCACCCCCTTGTGACTGCTGTGCAGCCTTCAAGCGCCCATCCAGGTTCGGGTATGCCACCACCAGGATGCGTAGCATTAGGGGGGTCAGTGCCCGACGGGCACCCCTTCCCCATTGGGAGGATTTCCCCAGCTGGGCCTCGCAGATTTGTTGTGCCCAGCGCCGCAGGTCCTCCCACCTCTTCCAGCAGTGGGTGCTCTGCCAGTTGTAGACCCCCAGGGTCCGCACCTCCTTGGCAATGGCATGCCAAAGTGCCCTCTTCTGGTAGGTGCTGACCCAAAAGGGACACACAGAAATGTAACACAGAGGTTAGGCACTTGGTAAACATATAAAGCTGGCTATTCGTCCACTATGGGACGGACAGTACAAACAGACTAACAGCACATACACACGCAGCATGTCAGGAACAATGGCCCATCCAGAGTCCAAGGTGCACACATATATGCTGCCAACACCATCCATTACACACAACCATTGCCCACAATCCCCCTACTCATCTGTACCTCTGGCCGTCCGTAGAGCCTGGCGTACATGGGCAGGACACCGCCCACGAGCCTCTCCAATTCCTCTTGGGTGAAGGCCAGGGCCCTTTCTCCTGCAACAGGAGCCACTTCCATGACCAGAGGCAGGACACAGCAGTACACTCAGTGGAGTACCTGCTTGCACGAGATCAGGGTGTCAAGTGAAGTTTGGGTGACGACTTCGCGTACGCACTGCGGCGGTGTGCATCGTCACCGCCGGCGGCGATCATGATACGCTAGGATTCCCCATTGGCATCCATGTTAACCAATGAATTTGTGCACAGCGGTAAACACCGCTTTACACTGTTACATCTACCGCTAGCGGTATGAGGTCACTTCCACCCCAACAGTTCTGGATTACAGGGGGAAGACATTTTGCCAATAACTACGCATTTATAATACTACCATCTGCACAATGCAGACCCTAATGTTCACCAAACACACATGCATGTGACCATTAACATGACCACACCTTAGAAGCCCTGATCAATAATTGTGGTCTAGTTGATGTTATGTCAAACACATTATGCATTTGTGTCCCTACAATCAAGTCAGCAGTGCTCAATGACTGACAATGTGTGCTGATGTATGTGTGTTCCTCACACGTGTTTCTAACTCCTCCTAGGTACCGACCCTTGTGGCGCGGAAGGGCCCCATCAGTGTACAGACCACGTGTGGATATGCGGACCATGGTGGAGCGTCACATCATTATCAATTACAGATAGTGCAACTATTCTTGAACTTTGTGCGTTTCTGGATCCTGCACTGACTCCGGCAAATTGTAATCAGCATGCCATCCTTGCAGAAGTGCAGGTGCTCTCTGCACTCCATTTCCTGGCCACAGCCTCATTTCAAGTGACAGTGGGCATGGGTGCTGGATTTTCACAGCCAATGTTTAGCATGATACTGACAAGATTCCTGAATACATTTGTACGACACCTGCAGTCCTATGTGAGGTTTCCCCAAAGTACTGACCTCCCTGCCATCAAGTCGGACATCTATGCCTTTGCCAAAATACCACATGTGATAGGTGCCATTGATGGCGCCCACATACCTATAATCCCCCCAAGAGTCAGTAAACAGGTGTACAGAAACAGGAAGAACTTTCACCCCATGAACATTCAATTGGTATGTACTGCAGACCAGTACATCTCACATGTGAATGCCATGTTCCCTGGTTGAGTCCATGATTCATATGTGCTGAGGAACAGTAGTGTGCCACAGAATATGGAACAGAGGATGGATCATAGGTAGGTGCGTCTGTCACTAACTGCCACCAAGCAGACAGCCAGGCTGACTGCTTCTGAGGCTTGTCAAACAATTCCATGATCATAGACTTGTTACATGGCCATATCCGGAGTTACCATTGTGAAGCTACATATAGGTATTGAGCTATATGTAGTGCACACGTGTGATGGTGTCGCCGCACTCACAAAGTCAGGGGAAATGGCCCTGAGATATGTGGGGGCACCTTTGCTAGGGCAAGGATGCCCTCACAGTTAGTAACTTTGCACCTAACCTTCACTAAGTGAGAGTTTGACATATAGGTGACTTATAAGTTACTTAAGTGCAGTGTAAAATGGCTGTGAACATGTGCGTTATTTCATTCAGGCTGCAGTGGCAGTCCTGTGTAAGATTTGTCTGAGCTCCCTATGGGTGGCAAAAGAAATGCTGCAATACCCTGGGTACCTAGGTACCATATACTAGGGGATTATAAAGGTGTTCTAGTGTGTCAATTAGAATTGTTAAAAATGGTCACTACTCTATAGTGACAATTTTAAAGGCAGAGACAGCATAAGCACTTAGGTTCTGGTTAGCAGAGCCTCAGTGACACAGTTAGTCACTACACAGGTACCCACATTCAGGCCACAAACTATGAGCACTGGGCTCCTGGCTAGCATGATCCCAGTGAAACAGGCAAAAACAAACTGACATACGTGTAAAAATGGGGGTAACATGCCAGGCAAGATGGTACTTTCCTACACCCTGGGAACTAGGTTGGGGCCATTTAGAGAATTCCACCTGTCTACCCTTACCCCCCTTTCTTGTGAGAGGGACCCTGCCCACCCTTCGCATGGTCTCCCCCATACCTCTTTTGGACCCTGGGGCTCTCCCAGCAGTCCGCCTCCTGCGCAAGCTTCCTGGGGTCAGTCAGCTTGCTGTCAATTGGGTGCTGGCACAGCTCTGGAAAACATAAACTGTACAAGTGTTCCCAAGCAATCAAATTGTAAAGCCCCTCATATGTTCTCACCTTACTGCCCTACACCCAACCATCCAGTGACCTGCAGAAAGAATCAACACATTCCAACCAAGTTTGGGATTTGTTCTTCTTATAGGCCCTTAACTTATCCTTATACTTCTCAGGGGTCAGACCGTACATTGTGAGTAGGGTATCCCTCATGATAGCGTAGGGGAGTCCTCCCCTCTGCCTCAAAGTGCTTTCACAGACCTGCCCCCCAATAAGCTTCAGGGACCAGATTCTTATTGAGAGCAGACTCATGCCCCTTGAACCACAAGAATATGCCATCCTCCCTTTTGTAATCCTTCACAAGGTCTTTAGGAATGCGCACCCTCCTCTCAGGCTCCATTGTGATATTACTGCCACAATCCCTACTGGACTGGCTCCTCTGATCCAGCTCCCTCAAGCTGAACGCATGAGCCAGCAGTATCTTCTTCTCCTCTGTGGCCATCCTCCTTTCTTCCATCTCCTTTTCAATCCTAAACTTTTCTAACTCCAGCTGGTAAGCCCTCTCTGCTTCTCTGCCCTGTAACTCTTCAGGAGTCAGCCCCTTTGGTGACACACTGCTACTTGCCCTGGAGACTCTCTCCCTTGACATAACAGACCCACCCACTATACCATTGTGCATGGATTGCACCTCCTCACCCTCATCCTCCTTCTCCCCCTCTGTGTGCTCCTCAGCTTCTTTGGCTGCCACCCAGGCCCTCAGTGCCTTCTGCAGCTCCTCCTTTCTGGTGGAGCCCTTAATGGGACTGGCAAGAGTTTTGCAGAACTTCCTCAACTGAGCAACTGTATAGCTCTCCAGTTTCCCTATGTCGAAAGCATCTCCAAATGATGCATCTCCAGATTAAGACATGATGAAAAATCAACAAAAGTGCAGGTTCCAAGGAAGAAAAAAGAGTACCCAAAGTTCAAAAAGTCAATCAAAGATCAGTAAAAATTTGGAAGTAGGAAAAAACAATCCAAAAGAGAAAAAGAAAAAACAAGCTGTATGTGGCCACCTAATGGTCTGCACTGAAAACAGCAGTGTACACTTAATCACTGTATGTCAAGTACAAATACAAGTCCAATCCTCACCGCTGATCACCAATATTAGAAATGGGGTCTTTGGTTGGCAGTCAGGTTATCCCCTGTCTAAGCAAGGACCCTCACTCTAGTCAGAATTAAGAGGAATCACCATTGGTTAACCTCCGCTCACCCCCTTGGTAGCTTGGCACGAGCAGGCAGGCTTAACTTCAGAAGCAATGTGTAAAGTATTTGTACCAACACGCAGAGTAAATCAGTGAAAACACTACGAAATGACACAACACAGATTTTGAAAAATAGGTAATATTTATCTAAACAAAACACTACCAAAACAACAAAAATCCAACATACACAAGTCAAGATATTTTTTAAAAGAATAAGGTGGTCATTATGACCATGGTGGCCTTCTGTACGGGGTTAATGTGGCGGTATCACCGCCAACAGTCTGGTGGTAATCACCGCCAAATAATGACCATGGCTGTAAACCCTCCCATAGACAGCCAATGTACTACACCAACCGCCAGGGCTGTATGAACACCAAACACGGCGGTAGCCACCTACAGGCAGGCAGAAGACAAGGATCCGCCCACTATAATATGACATAGGGCACTGCCAGAATTTCCGGTATGGTACCAACGCCACTAAAAGCCTGTCAGAATCACATCATATAAAAGGAGACATTCACCTCCAGGGACACACAGGAGTCCATGGCCGCCATTGAACCAGAACTTCAAGTCTTCCCGATGCTGTACTATGCTGTGGCCGTCCTGGAGCACCAACGTCGATGAAGGCGAAGCACCCAAGGGAGGGACAGAGGGGGGGAGTGACACATACATGCACAACACACACCATACACACACCATACACCCAGAACCAGATGCAGAGGAAAATAACAGTAACAGAACCCCAGAGTAAAGAAACACAGGGCACATAAGCTGTTCCAACCACTGTATTACTGTTGTATGAATATGTAAAATACAAAAAACATACACAACTGCAGAAATAAATACATGCAGGCCCAAAGGCCAGTCCAAAGTCACAAATGCCCACAGAGCAAAGTCCAAGCCCCAACCTGACTCCTGACAATGGGACTCCACTGTTCTGGGGGACCATGTTGGACATGGGCAGGCCCCTCAAGGGGCAGGGGTTGGGGGCAGTCATTGGGAGAGGGCCTCTGCCTACTGGTTCTGGAGGGGTCTTCCTGCCCACTGGTTCTGGAGGGGGCTGCCTGCCCACTGGTTATTGATGGTGCTCCTTGACCTCTGGTTCAGGATGCTGCTCTTTGGCCTCTGGTTCGGGATGCTGCTCCATGGCCTCTAGTTTCCGATGCTGCTCCTTGGCCTCTGGTTCGCGATACTGCTCCATGGCCTCTGGTTCACGATGGTGCTCCTTGGCCTCTGGTTTGAGTGGGGCCTCCTTGGCCATGGTTTCTAGTGGGCCCTCCTTGGCCTTGGATTTTGGTGTGGCCTCCTTGGCCTTGGATTTTGGTGTGGCCTCCTTGGCCTTAGATGTAGGTGGACCTCCTTGGCCTTGGAGTTTGGTGCAGCCTTCTTAGCCTGGGATTTGGTTGTGGCCTCATTGGCCAGGGACTTTGGTGTGGCCTCCTTGGCCACAGATTTGGGTGTGGCATTCTTGGCCAGAGATTTGAGTGTAGCATCCTTGGCCTTGGATTTGGTTAGGCCTCCTTGTCCAGGGATTTGGGTGGGGCATCCTTGGCCCTAGGTTTTGGAGGTGGCCCTATGGTCTTGCCAGTCTGTTAGGGAGGGGGTGGTACTTTAGCCCTCTGTTTCGAGGGGGAGTGCCCTTGGTGCGGGGTGCCACGTCGCACTCATGTGCCCCCTAGCGGCAGCTGGAGACTTTGGGGGTCGAGGTGTGTCAGACTGTGTACTCGAGATAGTGGGCTGGGGTAGTGGGACCTTCCTCTTATGGGCAGGACAGGGGAGGGGCAGGGAAGATGTCAAAGCAGGCAAGGAAAAGGTTCTTGGGGCCAATGGGGTGGGATGTGGGAGGAGGGACAGGAGTGGAGGTAGAGGGAGTGGTCTTAGAAGGAAGAGGTGTGCAGGTGCAAGGACAGTGTGCATGTGTGAGGTGGATGGCAGTTGGGGGTCTGAGTGCGTGCATGTGTGTGTCTCTTGAGGGGGGCAGACAGGGTGGGGGAAGACAAACATGACGTGTAGATGGATGTTGTGGTGGTGTCTGCAAGTGAGGTGGGTGTGCTGCATGATGTGGTAATGGTGGTGGTGGTGACTGTGCATGTGGTGTGTGGGGTGCATGTCTACCGGTCTGCTGTTGTGGTGACTGTGGGCAAGGCTGTCACAAGCGGTCCAAGGAGAGGACGAAGTAGGCGCACGGCGAGCGTCCCCTTTGATGTATGTGTGACTATAAGGGGACACTCCCCCTCCTGGATACCAGAGGCTAGCTGCCTCTAAGAAAAGGGCCGCCTCAAGGTAATTCCTTGGGTAATGTAGATCATTCATTTTTCATTTTCTCACTCTTTGATTTCCCCATAGAGTATTTCCCTCTAACGTGAGACGTAGGGATCCTAGGCCCTGACGAATGCCCCGAGACCTTCATTGGCTCACTTTTGAGGGCAGAAACATGTTGGCTAGTAATTAGTTAGGTGAACCTGTGAGTCCTTGTCCTCACAGAGGTGTCCCAACCCCCCTTTTTAACTACACCAGTCAGACACCACCATTAAATTTGTTGCTCTTCACAGGTGTCTGCTTAGGTGTTTTTAGTTTTTCAGTAGATTAGCTGGATCCCGATCTTTCCAGAAACAAGTTTATTTACGCACTCCCTCCTGTTCCTTTAACAGTGAGGTTGAGTCCGCCCAGGTGGCACTGTCCTACCTGGGTGGGTCTAGGTGGTCAAATGATGAAGCATGACACTATATAGTGTGTGAGACCACCTAGTCCGTAAAAGGAAATCCCTTTCTTCCCACCCCTCGCTGTTCCACTCGGTAATTTCCAACTGACATTCCACTGACTTTACCCTTCCAAATAGGAATACATACAACCCAGGGCTACGCTAATATCCGCGACGTCCGCTTTTAGAGAACCCCGTACTTTCGTGTGTATTTTGAATTATAGGGAGCTAAGTACGGAGTGTTCCTCCATATTTATCCCCCCTCCTCCCTCTTCCTCTCTCCATGTGTAATGAAGGCTGTGCAGCTGCCAGGTTCTCGGACTTTTGATGCAGTGCATGTTGGTGTGAGTGAGGATGTGAATGTGAGGAAGGAGGAAGGACGGGACACAGTGGAGGCAGTGGATGATGTTGTATGTGCATCTGTGTGTTGGCTGTGTGAGTGCTTGTGTACTGAAGTGTGCTGCTTGTGTGTGTCTGTGCGGGTCTTGTGTGTTGTTTTGGGTGCATGCTTGTCAGAATGTGTGTGTGGGATGGGTTGGGGGTAAGGAGACTGGGATAGTGAAGTGGTAGTTGGAGGGGGAACGGATGAAGCAGGGACACTGGCTGTGGTCAGTGAAGAGGCCAGAGCCTGAAACAATCTCTGTAGGGCCACCAATCCACCGTGAATGCCCTCCAGGAAGGCATTGCATTGCTGCATCTGGGATGCCAACCCCTGGATGGCATTTACTATGGTTGACTGCCCTACAGAGATGGATCTCAGGAGGTCAAAAGCCTTCTGCTCCCTGAGCCCTCCGTCCCACTGGTCCCCTCGCTGTTGGTGGACTCTGCTTCCTGGGTCCCGTGGGCTGCAGCTCCCTCATTCGCCCGTGCCTTTGTTCCTACGCCAGATGATGCTAACGCACACATGGACAGGATGACAAAAGGAGAGGTGGGGGAGAAAGAAAGGGAGCGCTGTATCAATCACAGCACCAAGAGCACAAATGGAATACACATCACTGTCACACACTGAGACTGATAATGTGTAGTATGGAGCACACTGGCAAACCATTGGCTAAGTACCACAGCAGGTAGGAGACCAACACCACCAGCTACACACCAACTGGGACCAGCTAGGCCCTGTCTGACATGGAATGGCAGCTACCTAGCTATCAAACACATGCATTTCACCCTGTTAACCTAAGCTGGACCACACAGCAATGTCTAAACTGACATATTGGGGCATCCACTAACTGGTACCCTTCACCCAAATACCATGCAAGGCAACAGTGATGGTTGTCAAATACACTGTACTCACCCCCTTGTGGCTGCTGTGATGCTGTCAAGCGCCCTTCCAGCTCTGGGTATGCCATCACCAGTATGCGGTACATCAGGGGGGTCAGGTTTCGACGGGCACCCCTCCCTCATTGTGAGACCTCTGTGGTCTTCTAGGCCGAGCGTTTCAGGTCCTCCCACCATTTCCTGCAGTGGGTGCTCCCCCTGCTATAGACCCCCAGGGTCCACACATCCTTGGTGATGGCACGCCACAACCCCTTCTTCTGATGGGTGATGACCTGCAGACGAAACACAAAAGATGGAACACCATGAACCAGGCAATCCAGCCTGTCCCACATATGGCTCACAAAAAGCCTTATCCCCTCATCAGGCACACACATGACCCGTAGCCCTGCATTAGAGCTGCCACCAGCCATATCCCCACATCTGACACACTGCCAGCACACACACACACATCTCCATGCAGCCATGTTGCATGCAACGTACCCATGGTGTGCTCACCTGTTGGTCTGGAGGCCCACACAACTGCCCATACTGGAGTAGGATCCCATCCATGAGGCTTTCCAACTCCTCCAAAGTGAAGGCTGGGGCCCTTTCCCCTGTTGCACAAGCCATGGCAGGTTCCAGACACTGGTCACAGCAGCGCACACAGTGGAGATGTCATCCTGTGGAAAGTCAGGAATCAAGTGAAGTGGTAGAAAGGAAATCGCCGGTGTTGATCATCATTGGTTCCCATTCTCCATAGAGGGTCATGCTAGCCAACGAGGAATTGCATGGCGGTGTAGACCACCTCCCGCCATGATGCGAACGCCAGCAGAGTGAGTTCACTTCCACCTGTCCCTGCATACAGGACAGTCGGTTGCTATTTTCTAATGCTAGTACACATGTACAGATTAATAAGTGCGTCATTGTAGTCGAATGTACTCTCCTACACAGTTCCAGTGTCCAACATACAAACATGCTCTGTGTACACTGCTGTAGTATGTTCGTGGTTCCTGTCGTCACTCCTTTCTTACATTTGGGGCCCTTAGGTACGAACCACTGCAGAGGAATAGGAGGAGGCAAACAACCGTGTAAAGACCCGTTATGGACTTGGCCATACTGGAGGACCGGCACATCATACTCACCTATTGTCTGGACAGGGCCACAATCACAGAACTGTGTGAACAATTGGAGCCTGATCTGATACCTGCTATCCGTAGCACCACAGCAATCCCCCACTATTGTACCGGTACTCGCAGTGCTCCATTTCCTGGCATCTGGCTCTTTCCAGGTGACAGTGGGCTTGGCTGCAAGGATGTCACAGCCAATGTTCTCTATTGTGCTTGCATGGGTTTTGGCAGCCTTGCTCAAACACATGTGTAGCTACATCGCATTTCCCCAGGTAGATGATTTACCCACTGTGAAGGCTGGATTCTATGCAATGGGACATATACCACATGCTATTGGGGCCATCGACGGGCCCCAGGGCCACTGAACAAGTGTACTGGAATCGCAAGAGTTTCCACTGTGCAGATGGTGTGTCTTGCTGACCAGTACATCTCCCACATCACTGCCAGGTATCCAGGGTCAGTGCATGATGCCTTTGTCCTGAGGAATAGTAGTATCCCAGGACTGATGGCACAACTACAGAGGCACAGAGTATGGCCAATATGTGAGCCTGAGTCCCCACTCAATCTGTGTCAGTGAATGCCTTCAGGAGTCATAGCCCATGCCATTGTGCAGGGCTAATGTGTGTCCCTTACTTCTTGCAGGTGATTCCGGCTACCCAAACCTGTCCTGGCTCCTGACCCCTGTTAGAAATCTGAAACAGGGGCTGAAAATAGGTACAATAATGCTCATGGCTGTACCTGGAGGATTGTAGAAAGGACTTTTGGGCTCCTGAAGGCTAGGATCAGGTGCCTCCATTTGACAGGTGGATCTCTATGCTACTCCCCTAAGAAGGTCTACAGAATCGTTGTGTGCTGCATGTTGCACAATTTGGCCTTCAGACAGCATGTGCCCTATCTGCAGGAGGAGAGGGGTGACAATGCATCTGTGGCAGCAGTGAACACTGGGGATAGTGAGGAGGAGGAAGAGGAGGAGGATGTGGACAACAGGTCACATTTGATCCTGCAGTTCTTCCAATGACACTCAGGTAAGACTGTTGAACTATACATTTCTACATTTTAGTGTTATGCTGTGTGACTGCAGCATAATGCAAGTCATCACCTTTGCAGCCCACCTGACTTTTACCTATGCCTTCCCTTATTGCAGATGTTGGTGTTGTTCAAACAGTGTACTGCTGTGATGCTACCCAAGCCCGCACCCAGTCTACTACAGAACCTCCCCCCTCAGTATCCAACACCACAGCAGCCACCCAATGTTCCCAGACCTCTGTCCCCAGAACACATCAATCAACAGTGTGCCCACCTGTACAGGGACCCTAGTCCACAGCTCCCAGGCAAGGCAATGAGGGTTCTGGGGTCAGTGGCAGTGGGCATACCATTCAGGGGACACTGGCACAGGAGGCCAGGGACGGCCAGAGGATAGTTGTGTGCCAGGGGGAGGACAGGCCCAGGAAACCGACTGCCCAGGAGGCACTCACAAATGTCCTGGGGGCTTATCAACAATCTCAGGACAAGATGGGTCAGGTGATAAACATCATGCAGGAGAACGAGTGGCTGCAGGAGAAACACCACCCAGAGACCAAGAAAGAATTGCAGGCCCTGAACACCACCATGGTTTCCATTGCAGGGGTCTGGCTGATAGGGCTAACATCATGAGGGACTACACATCACAGCAGTGGGACCCTTCCACTTGCCAGTCTACTGACCATCCCTCCACATCTGCTGCAGCTAGTGGAAAGGAGGACCTGCCACAGGACCCAAAGGCCACCAGCACCCCTACCCCTGCCGAAGGTGAACTGTCCCTTCAACGCAGACAGATACTAGAGACACTTGCCAAGACAAAGACCACCGCCAGGAAATGCGGCCCTCCTGATTGTCCCCATTGTGTTCAACTGTGTTACCTTGTCCACTGCCATTGCTCCCCTTCCTATGGCCCCTTGGACACTGGTCCTGTGCTACAAACAGTCTTGCCCACTACACTGTACTATTCTCAACCATCACCCCACTCTATTGCACTTCCCATTGTATATAAATTTTCAATAAACACCCTTGGACACATCTTGAGTATTTGTGCTTTATCTACAGGTAATGTACAATGTATTGAACTGTAATGAACTGCATGATTCTGTGTAAATGTCCAGTAACATGTTGATTCATCCAACAAATGTATCCTGTACCTGGCCTAGCAGTTTGGGCTGGACTGTTCCTGAGAGGAACAGGGTCAGGACTGATTTGCATACGGCTGGGTCCAAAGTGGGATGGCATGGTGAGCAAAAAACGATGAATTAAACCCAGATCTGTGACTGGGTGTAAGTGTTTGCATTGTTCAGCTCTCTGTCCTTCATCCTTTTGTGTTGCTTTGCTGGATCAGGGCCATTAATTATGGTGGTAGTCCACAAAGCACTATGGAGGATCATAGGTTATTATGGGCCATCTCTTTAGCGCCTTCAATGTGCAGTTATTAAAAATGATGGGAAAACACGGCACAGTAAAATCATGTAGATTTCACTGCGCCATTTTCTGCGGCCTCTCTGTGGGGTAACGCCCTCCTTGCATACATTATGCCTGGCAAAGGCATAATGTGACGCAAGGGGTTACAAAGTGGCACAATGATAGCATTGCGCCACTTTGTAAATATGGTGCATCAGAAATGCCTACCTAACACCACATTAGCGTAAAAAAGAAATTACGCTACTGTGGTGTACGGAGGTGCAGGGGCCTTGTAAATCTGGCCCTAATTTTGTCTAGTGGCATTCAGTGAAATTTCCTCATTGGATTAAGGTGTTCATTCTGACCTCGGCAGTAAAAGGCGCTTACCGCCGGTCAGAAGACCGCCATAACACCGCCACGGTAAACCGCCACGGTCATTCTGACCCGCAACTGGCAAACTGCCAAAAACCCGACAACAACAAAAGTCCGCCACAGCAACGGCCAGCGCAAAACTGGCGACGATCAAACCTCCACCGTAACGCCAACAGCAATACGCCCATGCCATTCCGACCCACAAATCCCTGCAGCGGTCTTTCAACTGCGGTATTCCATTGGCAGTACACACAACCGCGGTCAAAATACACACACCTTTACAAAACACTACCACATTGGACAGTTCAAAATACACACACCTGAGACACATACACACACCACTCCCACACACCCAATTAAATATAAAACACACACCCACATCACCCACAAACCCTTACGACCACAATTGCGACTGAAGGACAGAGAGAGACAGCACAGCATAGAGTAGACCATCACACAGAGGCAAATCACAACATCACCCACACAATTTCCACGCACAAAACACCATACACCACCACACTCACCACACTCTACAACACATACACCACCCCTCACCTCATCCACACCACCCCATGGCACCCCAAAGACACCCCAGGTTCTCTGACACCGAACTCAGGGTCATGGTGGAGGAAATAGTTAGTGTAGAGCCCCAGCCCTTCGGGGCACAGGTGCAGCACACCACCATTGCCAGGGAGATGGAGCTATGGAGCAGAATAGTGGACAGGGTCAACGCTGTGGGACAGCATCCACGCAATCGGGACGACATCAGGAAGCAGTGGAACGACCTACGGGGGAAGGTGCGTTCCATGGTATCAAGGAACAACATTGCGGTACAGCGGACTGGCGGCGGACCCCCACCTACTACCCCAGAATTCACAGCATGGGAGGAGGAAGTCTTGCACATCCTGCATCCTGAGGGCCTCGCAGGAGTAGGGGGAGGAATGGACTCTGGTAAGTCAAATCTTTACTACTTCATTCCCCCCACCCCACCTGCATGCCAAATCATACCCCCACCCCCATCACACCAACTCCTTGCAAATGGCTCACCATCACAACCCACCCATCCCAAAACCTAGCCCTGCATGCCTCCCCAAAGCATGGACACCCATCACCAAAGCATGCCCACTGCACATACCCATCTCCCCCACAAGCCACCGTCACAAAAGCCCCCACAAGGGAATGCCAGCACTGGGGTACACGGCCACCCACCCATTACACGAAATGGCACACACAGAAGCAATAACCATACTCTTATACCCCTGCAGGACCCGAACGCCACCACACCGCCCAGGAGGGTCCAGAGATGTCCATCCCACCCCCAGAAGAGGCCCCCAGTGATGACAGCAGCTCTGTCTCCCTGGACCCAGATGACCAGCCCGGCCCATCGGGGACCTCGGGACAGTCGGTTCCCCACAGACAGCCACAGGCTACAGCAGACCTAACCCCCTCTTGGAACACCAGCACAGCTCCCACGCAGCGGGCCCATGCCTCTGTCTCCAGGACACGTCAATCAGCGGTGTGTCCACTACTACAGGGCACCCAGGTTGACCCACAACCCCAACAACAACAGGGACCTGGGGGCAGTGGTAGTGGGCACACGGTCCAGGGGACAGAGGCCCAGGGAAACAGGGTAACTGGGAGGGCTGCTGTGTGACAGGGGGGGGACAGGCCCAGGGAACCGACTCTCCAAGAGGCCCTCTCCTCCATCATGGGAGCATATCACCGCTTCCAGGAGAATTGATGGCTACGGTACTGGCCAGGTTCCAGGAGATCCAGGTACTGCAGGAGGAACAGTACATGGGGTTCAGAGAGGAACTGAGAAACATTAGTTCCACAATGGGGACCATCGTCGTGGCCCTTAACCAGATAGTCACCACATTGCGGGACCATGTGGCCCCTGTCACTAGCCTGGACCAGGAACAGCCTACCACCTCCGCCGGCACTAGTGGACAGGAGGCCCCCACACAACGACAGGCCACCAGAACCCCACCTCCTGCAGAAGAAGAACCACCCCGCAAGCGGTACCTGAGATCTCACAAGAAGACAGAGTAGGATGCCAAGACCACCGCCAGCAAACTATACCCCCTGATGTCATCCCAATGTCCCACATTGTCCCCCTGTCCAAACTTAAACTGCCCCTGCTCCATCCTTCCACAGGCATATAGACAATGCACCTGTGAGACTGAAAACTGGACTCTGCCATGGACATTACTCCACCATCACCCATCACCGTTTTACAATCATGTCCCTAAATTTAGCACTTTAATAAAATCACTTATTGCACTTAAAAAATCTGGAGTCTGCTTGTATTTTGAACAAATGTATTAGACATAACGGTGCCAAAATGTTCAGTTACATTGTGATGACAACATACCACTGTCACACAGCTGTAGTCCACAGGCAAACAAAGCAGAGGTCACGCAGTGGGGCCCACAGCTCTGAAAACGGAAGGGAAAGTCACAACTCAGTTAACAGGAACTGGGGGGAAACACAGACAGTAGAGAGGCAGGAGACTTTAAGTAAATGTAAAATGGCGGGGTTGATTCGTACCTGTGTGCTACTGAAAATACTGTTGTATCACTGTGTCCCTGTTGTCTGTGTCGTCCCCGTCGTCTTCCTCCTCTTCACTCTCCACAGGCTCCACAGCTGCTACAACACCACCATCTGGACCATCCTCCTGCAGGAAAGGCACCTGGCGTCGCAAAGCCAGGTTGTGAAGCATACAGCAGGCCACGATGATATGGCACACCTTCTTTGGTGAGTACATTAGGGATCTACCTATCATATGCAGGCACCTAAACCTGGCCTTCAGGAGGCCAAAGGTCCGCTCGATCACCCTCCTAGTACGCCCATGGGCCTCATTGTACCGTTCCTCTGCCCTTGTCCTGGGATTCCTCACTGGGGTCAGTAGCCACGACAGGTTGGGGTAACCAGAGTCACCAATTAGCCACACACGGTGTCTCTGTAGCTGTTCCATCACGTAAGGGATGCTGCTATTTCGCATGATGTACGCGTCATGCACTGACCCAGGGAACTTTGCATTAACATGGGAGATGTACTGGTCAGCCAAACAGACCACCTGGACATTCATCGAATGATAACTTTTTCTGTTCCTGTACACCTGCTCACTTTCACTGGGGGGAACCAAAGCCACATGGGTCCCCTCAATGGCACCAATGATGTTGGGGATATGGCCAAGGGCATAGAAATCACAATTCACTGTAGCCAATTCGCCCACCTCAGGGAAAACAATGTATCTCCGCATGTATTTCATCAGGGCAGACAACACTCTGGACAAAACCTTAGAAAACATAGGCTGAGACATCCCTGATGATATGGCCACTGTTGTTTGGAATGATCCACTTGCCAAAAAATGGAGTACTGACAGAACCTGCACCAGAGGGGGAATCCCTGTGGGTTGGCGAATGGGGGACATCAGGTCTGGCTCCAGCTGGGCACACAGTTCCTGTATAGTGGCTCGGTCAAGTCTGTATGTCAGTATGACATGTCTTTCTTCCATTGTCGACAGGTCCACCAGCGGTCTGTACACGGGAACATTCCTCCATCTCCTCGCAAGTCCCAGCGGACGGTGCCTAGGAAGGACAACATGGAGCACAGAGTCAAGCAACCCACAGGTACGTAACCACAGCTTGCACAGAACACGAATCGCTATGCATTGAATGGCTTGTATGAGTGGCAATGAAAGGCCTAGGCCTGTGTGACGCAGTACAAATTAAGCCATGTGGGCCCTTGAAATGGCGGCTGCCTGACCTGTGAAGTGTGACAATGGGATGTGAGGTCACTGCGCTGGCATGCACACCGTGGCGGTAGGCGGTCGAAGACCGCGGCGCAAAGCAGCATTGGTTAACATTGAACCCTATGGGTCTCAGGAGCCAATAACGATGTGCGCCGGCGGTCGCGGTACGCACCGCCGCGGGCGTGACCGCCATCTTCTATCTGCTTAATCACTCGAGACCTGATCATCCACAGGAGAGGACCTATACTGCAAGTGCTGCTGTGACCTCGGTCTGGAAGATACAATGGCTGCTGCGACTGGGGAAAGGGCCCCTGCCTTCACATCTGAGGAATTGGAGAAACTTGTGGATGGGGTCCTCCCCCAGTATGCGCTACTCTACGGTCCTCCAGACCAACAGGTAAGTACACTGGGCCCATGCTTTGGGGGCAATGCCTGTGTTGAGTGGGGTGGATGAAAGATGGTGGGGAGGGGAGTGAATGAGGCATGCATCGCACGATAGATGAGAGCATGTGCCATATGGCAAGGTTGGGGAGGGGGGGCCACTCACATCGACCATGCAGAAAATGATGATTTTTTTTTCCCACCCTGTCCATGTCACATAGGTCAGCGCCCATCAGAAGATCGACATTTGGCGTGCCATCGCCAAGGACGTCCGGACCCTGGGGGTCCACAACAGACGGGCCACCCACTGCTGCAAGAGGTGGGAGGACATCCGCCGCGGGAGCAGGAAGACCGCAGAGGCTCTGCTGGGGATGGCCTCCCAACGTAGGAGGGGTGGCTCCCCTCAATTGACCCCCCTGATGTCCCGGATCCTGGCTGTGGCCTACCCCGATTTGGATGGGCGCGTGAGGACATCACAGCAGACACAAGGGGGTGAGTACCAGCACATTCTGCTATGTTAGCGCACAGTGGAGGTGTCTGGGTGGGGGAGGAGGGCTGTGGGTTTCTCTAGGCCAGGGCGACTTCTGTAGGCTGGTCCCCTCCGTAAGGCATGGCCCTGTGCCCCAACCCCCCACCTCTGTAGGGTGCTAAGTCCAGCTATCCATGGCCCTGGGTCACCTATGTGTGCAGTTGTCGTCCATAGGCTTGTAGGCCAAGTCACAATAATTGAGTAGTGTACACCGACTGAGCAGCGTAGTGCAGGGGGCTTCTGTGTCTGTCCTCTCCGCCAACGGTGTCGCCAATGCATGCACTCAACATGTCATTTTTTCTCCCCCCCCTTTTTTGTGGTCTTCCTGTTCATGTGTGCATTAGCATCATCAGGCGGAGGAAAAGTGGCATCGGAGCACGAGGGAGCTGCATCTCACATGGCCCTGGAGGGCCATGCAACCGACTCCGAGTTCACCAGTGAGACGGAGGGCGAGGGGAGCTCCACAACGGGGACCCGTGGAGACGTCAGCGACACAGACACGTCCTCGGAAGGGAGCTCCCTTGTGGTGGTGGCAACATCCGTGCCCACCGCTACAACAGGTACAGCCGCCACCCCGTGCACCAGCTCCGCCCTCCAAGCAGCCCCTCAGCGTTCGCCCCGTGCCCGCTCGGCCAGGAAGGCGGGCATCTCCTTCGCCCCAGGCACCTCAGGCCCTGCCCCAGTTACCCCTGCTGCCCTCAGTGAGGAGATCATTGACCTCCTCCAGACGCTCATTGTTGGGCAGTCTACCCTTTTGAATGCCATCCAGGGTGTAGAAAGGGAGGTGCACCGGAGCAATGCATACCTGGAGGGCATTCATTCGGGTCAGGCTGCCCATCAGCGATCGTTCAACGCTCTGGCCTCAGCACTGACGGCAGCCATTGTCCCTGTCTCCTGCCTCCCCCCTCCAATTTCCTCATCCCAGTCCCACTCCCCTGTTCCTCTGCCTATCCCAGCCACACCTACAGACCAGCCTGCACACACATCAACACCCAAGGGCAGCTCATCCAGACATAAGCACCACAGATCACACAAGCATTCACACATGCAACATCCACATGCAGACATGCCAACAGCCACTGCCTCCTCTGTGTCCCCCTCCTCCTCGTCTCCCTCCTCCCTCCCTGTGACGTCTCCACTCACACCTGCATGCACACCACCATCAGCCAGTACGTCCATCACCAGCACACCCACAAGAACACTCCGCACACGTGCAGTCACCACCCCCACTGCCATTTACACGTCCCCTGTGTCCTCTCCCAGTGTGTCTGTCACCCCCTCTTCCAAACCACACAAACGCAGGCAGCCACCCACCCAACAGCCATCCACCTCACGACAGCCTCCGTCACAAGCACCTGCACCCAAAGACAGCACACTTGACTCTCCTACAACCACATCCTCTTCCTCCACTCCCATACCCACTGCACCTACCCTTTCCACTGCCCCTAAAAAGTTTTTCCTCTCCAAAATTAACCTCTTTGCATCACCTGACCCACCCCCTCCATCTCGTAAGAGTCCAAACAGCACCTCAGCCACCACAAGCCCTGCACCTACAAGGACCATAGTCCAGGGCTATTGGAGTCCACCAGCTTCTAGGGCAGCAACATCGGCCAGCAGCAAGGGGACAGCCAGCCCACCCCCTGGGAAAAAAACTAAAAAAGGGAAGGGCCGGCGCGAGAGGCCAGAGACGGCAGCCCCCAAAGGCAATACCCTGGCACCGTCCCCTGGCACATCCACAAAGGGAGGCAAGGGCCCCAGAGATTTGGCGAAGGAGGGCAAGGGCAGCAGGGCGGACATTTCCGGCAGCAGGCGAGCTGCCCAGGAGGGCCCCACCAGCCCCATTTCGGGTGTGAAGGAGGACACCCACGGGCCCAGGACTCCAGCACAGGAGGGCCCCGCAAGCGAAAGGTCGGATGGCGACTGAGCGGAAAATATTGGCCCGATCTGGGGCCATATGTACGAACACTTTTTCCCATAGACACATAATGGGTAAAAACCTTTGCTACATCTGACCCCTGGTTCCCTGGGAACACATGTCAAGCACCGCTGAACAGGGCCCCGCCGTGGCAAGCACTGCCGAACTGGGCCCCGCCGTGACAAGCACCGCTGAACAGGGCCCGCCGTGACAAGCACCGCTGAACAGGGCCCGGCCGTGACAAGCACCGCTGAACAGGGCCCTTCATCTCAAGCACCGCTCCGCTGGGCCCTTCATCTCAAGCACCGCTCCGCTGGGACCTTCCTGTCAAGCACCGCTCCGCTGGGCCCTTCATCTCAAGCACCGCTTCGCTGGGCACTTCCTGTCAAGCACCGCTCCGCTGGGCCCTTCATCTCAAGCACCGCTCCGCTGGGCCCTTCCTGTCAAGCACCGCTCCGCTGGGCCCTTCATCTCAAGCACCGCTCTGCTGGGCCCTTTCTGTCAAGCACCGCTCCGCTGGGCCCTTCCTGTCAAGCACCGCTCCGCTGGGCCCTTCATCTCAAGCACCGCTCCGCTGGGCCCTTCCTGTCAAGCACCGCTCCGCTGGACCCTTCATCTCAAGCACCGCTCCGCTGGGCCCTTCCTGTCAAGCACCGCTCCGCTGGGCCCATCCTGTCAAGCACCGCTCCGCTGGGCCCTTCCTGTCAAGCACCGCTCCTCTGGGCCCTTCCTGTCAAGCACCTCTCCGCTGGGCCCTTCCTGTCAAGCACCGCTCCGCTGGGCCCTTCATCTCAAGCACCGCTCCGCTGGGCCCTTCATCTCAATCACCGCTCCGCTGGGCCCTTCCTGTCAAGCACCGCTCCGCTGGGCCCTTCATCTCAAGCACCGCTCCGCTGGGCCCTTCCTGTCAAGCACCGCTCCGCTGGGCCCTTCCTGTCAAGCACCGCTCCGCTGGGCCCTTCATCTCAAGCACCGCTCCGCTGGGCCCTTCCTGTCAAGCACCGCTCCGCTGGGCCCTTCCTGTCAAGCACCGCTCCGCTGGGCCCTTCATCTCAAGCACCGCTCCGCTGGGCCCTTCCTGTCAAGCACCGCTCCGCTGGGCCCTTCATCTCAAGCACCGCTCCGCTGGGCCCTTCATCTCAAGCACCGCTCCGCTGGGCCCTTCCTGCCAAGCACCGCTCCGCTGGGCCCTTCATCTCAAGCACCGCTCCGCTGGGCCCTTCCTGTCAAGCACCGCTCCGCTGGGCCCTTCCTGTCAAGCACCGCTCCGCTGGGCCCTTCATCTCAAGCACCGCTCCGCTGGGCCCTTCATCTCAAGCACCGCTCCGCTGGGCCCTTCCTGTCAAGCACCGCTCCGCTGGGCCCTTCATCTCAAGCACCGCTCCGCTGGGCCCTTCCTGTCAAGCACCGCTCCCCTGGGCCCTTCATCTCAAGCACCGCTCCGCTGGGCCCTTCCTGTCAAGCACCGCTCCGCTGGGCCCTTCATCTCAAGCACCGCTCCGCTGGGCCCTTCCTGTCAAGCACCGCTCCGCTGGGCCCTTCCTGTCAAGCACCGCTCCGCTGGGCCCTTCCTCTCAAGCACCGCTCCGCTGGGCCCTTCCTGTCAAGCACCGCTCCGCTGGGCCCTTCATCTCAAGCACCGCTCCGCTGGGCCCTTCATCTCAAGCACCGTTCCGCTGGGCCCTTCATCTCAAGCACCGCTCCGCTGGGCCCTTCATCTCAAGCACCGCTCCGCTGGGCCCTTCATCTCAAGCACCGCTCCGCTGGGCCCTTCCTGTCAAGCACCGCTCCGCTGGGCCCTTCATCTCAAGCACCGCTCCGCTGGGCCCTTCCTGTCAAGCACCGCTGGCCCATTGGCAGGGCCGGATCTGTGTCGGCCAGGGCTTCACGAAGCACTCTGGGCACCATGCCTCCTCCAGAACCAGTGGAGTCTGTACTCCACTTGATGGACTGTGGCTTTGCACTCCACAGGATGGTACAGTGGGCAACCCACCCACTGTAGAGACTTGTGAGACTGTGGCTTTGCACTCCCCAGGATGGTACAGTGGGCATGGAGGCCCCACGTGGATCTGGCGTTGTGGACTGAACTGGCTGAGGTGCCCCCCTTCCCTTCCCCCTGAGGTGCCTGTCGTTATACTATCTGATGCCCCTGCAGTGTTCTCTCCAATGGAATCGGGTCTCGTGTGTGGGCTTTGCCCATGTGTTTAGGCCCATTGGCCCACGAACAATGGATGTTAGCCAATATGGGCCGGACTTTTGACCTATGTATATATTGTTCATGATGTAATATATTTTTTTTATATTTTCATATTTCACTTAACTTCAATTATGCTATATTATACTTCATTTTTAATGATCATTTAATTTTGTCTTTGCATTCTTCTGGGGGGGTTGTGGGGTGTCACTCTGACTTGTTGCTCTGCATTGATGTGTGTGTTGTAGTGGGTGAGGGTGGGGGTGGGTGTGTGGCGTATGTGTGTCCCCGTAATTTTTTGCCTACCCCCTCCCCTGTGTCGTAGGTGCAGTACTCACCGTTGTCTTCTACACCGGCGTTCGTGCTCCTGTTAGAGGAGCAGGTAGACAATAGCTGGTAGGATGTGTAGTTCGGGTTCCATGCTGTCCAGATTCCTCGTGGGGTGTATGGAGGTGAGCGTTTTACCGTTCGAAGTCTGTTTCCGCCGTGTTTTTATCGGCGGGGCTCCCGCCCCGGAAAAGGTGGCGGATTGGTGAATTGTGATAGGGTGGGCGGTACATTGTCTGCCGCCTGTCTGTTGGCGGTGACCGCCGCGCTGCTTGTCTGTACTGCTGTGGCGGTCGGAGTGGCGGGCTGTGTTGGCGGTTCCCGCCATGGTCGGAATTCAATTTTTTTGGCCGCCTACCTGTTTGCGGGTTGGCCGCCGCTTTAACACCGACCGCCAGGGTTGGAATGACCCCCTAGGGGTGGTCAGGTACTTGTTCAGGGGGATGAGGAGTGCTGACACTGCAAAGACTGTTTCATTGAAGCAGAGACCATCTAATTGTGTTGCAGACCACCATTATATTTTGCTGGGTAGAAATATTGTTGTGTTGTTTATTGTTGTTCTGTTGTGGTTATGCTGCTCATCAAGCGCTGTAGTGGCCTTCATGCTCTGTGAAGAAATAGATCAGCTATATTTCATCATAGATATATTCATTGTCGTTGGCTGCTTGGGGCTGGTTGTCTTTTTTCCGTATTTGTTATGATGTGCTTTTATTTTGTATTGTGTTATGTCCGTCCTTTGCAGACTTTTACCAATGCTGCTATTTTCCAGCTAAAAGTAGTACATTCCATTAATCTTCCAGTAGAAAAATAATCATTTATATTGCCAGGAATGGTAACACACCTCTACACAAGCTCTCCCCTGTATAACAAAAGCAATCAATCTAAAAGCGTAGCTTAGACTATGGGGCTCATTAAGAGTTTGGCTGACGGAAACATCCATACGCCAAACTACAGGTGGTTGCCGCCATGAGGCTGACCTCCCCGCCGGCCCCATTACGACTTTCCCACTGGGCTGACCAACAGAAACAAAGGTTGTTGCTAGTCAGCTCAGTGGGAAAGGTGAGGCAGCATTTCCGCCAGCTCACAATAGAGCTGGAGGCAATGCTGCCGCACGTAGAGAGCTCCCCCACCCTCATCTGCACAGCAACCTCGTAATGTGGTGGTCTAAGCAACCAATCTCGTAATGTGGTGGTTGGATCGCCTCAGCCCAGGCGGTCTAACAGCCACCACGAGGCTGGCGGTCTTCGGACCACCAGCCTCATAATCTGGCACTATGTCTCAAATAAGTACATTTGTGCACACTTTATATGATCCAGGTCCCTGACCTTTTCTAGTTTCTTTGAGTCATACTTGGTGGAAGCATATCAAAGTTCCCTGTAGCACCCTGTGCAGGAAGGGGCACCTTCCTGCACAAAAACGATCCTGAGATTAGGTTTCACCAGCGGAGGTGGAGGTTTTTGATGCATTACTAGGTTTACAAGTTCTTGTAAATCTGGAATGCATCAAAATCCATGGATATTGCGTGGCTACACCCATGCAACATCGATGGAAATACCTCACTGGTGAATAGTAATGTAACACATCGATTTGCGCTGTGTGACATTACTTGAAATTTATCAAGCCATACAGGGCCACACAAGGTGGCCTTGCAAGGCTTCATAAATCTCACTTAAGGTTTGTATCACTCTTGCACCATTGCATGGTGCAAGAGAAACACAAACCAAGCCATAAATATGGCCCCAAATTTCATTCCTTTTCTGAAAATCATCTAGACAATGTGTAATATTCACAATCTCAAATCACTACACCCCTCTTTAAAATGATGATTTACATAATTATTCCCTAATTCATCATAATCTTCACAATTTTTGTCAAGCTTTAAATTCTAATCAGAGGTACATCCTTCGTCCTGACTACTGTTTTATGTTAGCTGAGCACTGTGTATTTTTCCTGCATCCAACAGTCAGTCATCGCATATAAGTATATTTCCCCGCCACCTCTTTCAGCAGGAGAGTGGCATAGGCCTTCTCACCAGAAAACAGAGGGGAAAATGTATCAAACTTTCATGCAGTGCAATGCTGCAAGTTACCTTGCTTTGCTGCGCTGCATGAAAGGGAATGGGCAGCAATGTGTTGCTTTTAATATTATATGGTACATTCCTGTCCTTTCCTACTGTGGCGCACTTTTGGCTGCCTAGCACCAATGCAGGCACTCTTGCATTGTGAGTCAAGGATTGTTTTTGTGCAGGAAGGGACATCTTACTGCACAAAAACTTTCCTCATTGAGAGAGGAAAAAACAAGGAAAAATAAAGATATTTCACCCCATTATACCTCCCCTGGGGAGGCATAGCATTTTTATGCATTCGCAGGTGTACCATGAATTGCAGACCTGGGAATGTGCCAAAAACCATGGGTGGGTGCGTAGGAGCACCCACGCTCCAAACCTAGAATGCCTCCATGGGGAAGAGTAACTCAAGGCAGCGGTTTACGCTGCCTTGCATTACGCTAGATTTATCAAACCATGCAGGGCCACAATAGATGGCCTTGCATGGCTTGATAAATCTCACTTAGGTTTGGTGTTGCCTTTGCACCCCCTTGCGTGGTGCTAGGGCGAAATCTTGATAAACATGGGCCAGAGTTTTGATCAAATCTTTGCCTGCCCTCCTCCGCTGTGCATGGCACAACCACAGATGGGGGAGTAGTAGATTTAGATTGCACATCTGTGATGCAAGAGGCACCCTCTCAACCAGACGCAGGCTGAAAAGAAGGGAAGGTTTATAATAAATTGCTGTAATGTAAGGTAGATTCACAGTTTCAAACTTTCCAATTAAAGTTGAGTTTATTTAACCTGCCACTGTTCACAAGCACTACCAAATGTGCGGTAGTTACAGTGATTCCAGGGTAGTTCTTAGGTGCATTGAGAGGCAGCCATAAGTCAAGGACACACATAGGAGCTAACAAAGATATAGAATTAGGGTCTAATTCATAAAGTACATGAATGCCTTAGTGAACTGGTCCCATAGTTTCCACGCAGAAACATGTGAAAAATATTTAAGCTAAGAACTAAAGTAATTTAATCTTACAACAGAAGTAACTATGGCATGGTTCAATAGGATTACAAGCACAGGGTTGTAATTTAGGTTGTCACCTTCAGTAAGGCATAACATCCCCATTGCAGTATTCTTTATTTCTGCTATGAGAGATATATGATGCATATGGCACCCAAAATTATGCCTAGTTGCAGGCTTCTTCTAATGCCCCACTGATCAAATGCATAATTTAGTTTAGGGTTTAATTAACCTATAAGTCCCTAGTAAAGTGTGCTGCCTTTGTGCGGTAAACTAATTGTTACTAGTTGACCTGCAGCACTGACTGTGCCAACCACATAAGTAGCACCCTAACCATGTCTCAGGCCTGCCATTGCAGGGCCTGTGTGTGGATTTTTACTGCCACCATGACTTAGCATTTAAAACCTACTGACAAGCCTTACACCCCCAAGGCCCGAATCACAAAGGTAAACTTAAAGCAAAGTTAGACTTTTGGTCTAACTTTACTATGAATAAATATATGTCAGTGTGTTTTACTGTGTTGTCAGTATGCTTGACTGTGTCACTGGAGTCCTGCTAACCACAACTCCAGTGCTTATGCTCTCTCTGTTTCCAAACCTGTCACTATAGTCTAGTGACTCCATATTCCAATCCATATTAGCACACTGGACACCCCTTATAAGTTCCTAGTATATGGTACCTAGGTACCCAGGGCATTGGGGTGCCAGGAGATCCTTATGGGCTGCAGCCTTTCTTTTGCCACCCATAAGAAGCTCATACAAATACTCCTTCAGGACTGCCACTGCAGCCTGAGTGAAATAATGCAAATACTATTTCACAGCCATTTTCACTGCACCAGGTAACTTATAAGGTACCTATATGTCTAACCTTCAGTTACTGAAGGCTAGGTGCAAAGTTACTGTGTGTGAGGGCACCCTTCCACTAGCAAAGGTACCCCCACGTTGTCCAGGACCAATTTCCAGGACTTTGTGAGTGTGGGACCACCATTATAAGCGTGCAATACATAAAGGTCAATACACATATGTAGCTTCACAATGGTAACTCTGAATATGGCCATGTGAGGTATCTAAAATCATGGACTTGACCCCCCAATCCAAATCTGGTATGGGGGGGCAATCCCATGCACCCTGGGAGCTCCACCATGGACCCCCAGTAGTGCCAAGCCAGCTCTCTGAGGTTTCCACTACAGCCCCAGCTGCTGCCACCTCAAACACAGGTGTCTGCCTTCTTGGGGATTGAGCAGCTCAATCTTAGGAAGGCAGAACAATGTATTTCCTTTAGCAGAGGGGTGTTACACCGTCTCCCATTGGAAATAGGTTTTACAGGCATAGAAGGGGTATCCTCCCAGAGCCTCTGGAAATGCTTTGAAGGGCACAAATGGTGCCCACCTTGCATATTCCAGTTAATATCGGTTCAGGGACCCCCAGTCCATGCTCTGGCACGAAACTGGACAGTGGAAAGGGGAGTGACCACTCCCCTGTCCATCACCGCCCAGGGGTGGTGCCCAGAGCTCCTCCAGAGTGTCCCTGGTGTTAGCCATCTTAGATTCCAAGGTGTTCGGACCCTCTGGAGACCTCTAAGTGGCCAGTGCCAGCAGGTGACATCAGAAACCCCTCCTGATAGGTGCATACCTGGTTAGGTAGCCAATTCCCCTCTCAGAGCTATTTAGGGTCTCTCCTCTGGGTGTTTCTTCAGATCCGTTTTGCAAGACTCCTTCAGGACTCCTCTGCATCCTCTGCTTCAGCTTCTTACCATTGGATCAACCGCAGACTTCTCCAGGAACCGCTGTAACTGCAACAAAGTAGCCAGGACAACTCCTGTGACCTGCAACTTCAGCTCCAGCCAGCATTTGGAATAGTTTCCAAGGTGTGCACTCTCTGAGGACTCCCTGTCTTTGCCCTGCACCAGAAGAACTGAAGGAATCTCCCGTGGAGTGATGGAGCCAATTCCCTGCTTCAGCAGGCACCCTTCTGTGACGACAACTGGTACTCTGGGACTCCTCTCATGAAGCCGAGTGGGCTCCTGGAACACAGGTGGTGGACTGAAGTAATCCTGACTGTCCAAAGGTCCAGCTGTCCAAATTTGGTGGAGGTAAGGGCTTGCCTCCCCATGCCAGACAGTACCCCTGTGCACTGTGTGTTCTGCAACTCCAAGGGCTTCTGTGCACTTCTTCCAGAAATCCTTTGTGCACAGTGTAGCCCAGGTCCCCAGCACTCTGTCCCACGATGCTCAGCTCCCTGAGTTGTTCTCTGGCTGTGTCAAATTCCTTTGTGTAGTGCTGTGACAACCACATTTTGAAACTCCTTTGTCCCCATCTTCTGGGACTCGTGTGGGTGCTGCCTAGTCTTCTGAGGGCTCTCTAAAGTGCTAAGAGCCCCTTTGTCTCCTCAGTCCGAGTTGAGACACCCAGGTCCCTCCTGGGCCCAGGTAACGCCTTTTCCCACCGACCGCAACATTTGCGTGAGCCAAGGCTTGTTGGTGGAATCCAGTGACAAAAACCAGCCTGCATCCAATGACTCAACATGCGACATCTCTTGCATCAAGCAGGAACCCACAGCTGTCTTCTTTGGTGAATTTCTGACTTTTCCTTCCAACCGGAGAATCGACTATTGCCCCTTCATCCGTGGTTAGCAGAGGCTCCAGTTCTTCCTGGACTCTTCATCGACTTCAGGACTTGGGGGGTCATTCCGACCCCAGCGGTCAAGGACCGCCGGGGCCGAGGTCGGCGGGAGCACCACCAACAGGCTGGCGGTGCCCCGCAGGGCATTCTGACTGCGGCGGTTTGGCCGCGGTCAGAACAGGAAAACCGGCGGTCTCCCGCCGGTTTTCCGCTGCCCTGGGAATCCCCCATGGCGGCGCAGCTTGCTGCGCCGCCATGGGGGATTCCGACCCCCTCACCGCCATCCTGTTCCTGGCGGTTCCGCCCGCCAGGAACAGGATGGCGGTGAGGGGTGTCGTGGGGCCCCTGGGGGCCCCTGCAGTGCCCATGCCAATGGCATGGGCACTGCAGGGGCCCCCGTAAGAGGGCCCCACTTTGTATTACAGTGTCTGCTTTGCAGACACTGAAATACGCGACGGGTGCCACTGCACCCGTCGCACATCCTCCACTCCGCCGGCTCCATTCGGAGCTGGCATCCTCATGGAGGGGTGTTTCCCACTGGGCTGGCGGGCGGCCTTTTGGCGGTCGCCTGCCAGCCCAGTGGGAAACCCAGAATACCCGCGGCGGTCTTTTGACCGCGCAGCGGTATTCTGGCGGTTCCCTCCAGGCGGGCGGCTCCCGCCGCCCGCCGGGGTCAGAATGACCCCCTTGGTCTCCTCTCTCCGCAGGTCTTCAGGTCCAGGAATCCATCGTTGGTGTCTTGCAGTCTTGCTGGGTTTTTGCATAATCCTTTACCACGACTTCTAGTGTGTTCTGAGGAAACTTGCTGTACTTTACTCCTGTATTCCTGGGTTCTGGGGTGTGGTACTTTACTTACCTTAGGTGTTTTCTTACACTCCCAGCGCCCCTCTACACACTACCCTTTCCTAGGGGGGAAACCGACATTCGCATTCCACTATTTTAGTATATGGTTTGTGTTTCCCCTAGGCCCATTGCAACCTATTGTGTTTTTCACTGTTTGCACTATTTTTTTACTGTTTACTTACCTGATTTTGGTTACTAGTGTATTTATTGTGTATAATACTTACCTCCAGAGGAAGTATAGCCTCTAAGATATTTTTGGCCTTGTGTCTCTAAAATAAAGTACCTTTATCTTTGGTAACACTGAGTATTGTCTTTCTTTTGTATAAGTACTATGTGACTATAGTGGTATTGCAAGAGCTTTGCATGTCTCCTAGTTCAGCCTTAGCTGTTCTGCTACAGCTACCTCCAGACAGCCTAAGGTGCTAGACACTGTGTACATTTCACTAAGGTGGATCACTGAACCTGGTATAAGGTGTAAGTACCTCTGGTAACCACTACAAACCAGGCCAGCTTCTCACACTGTTCAGAAGATCCTGGTTTGGTTTTGTAGTCGACCTACCCTCTATCACGGATGGCCTGGATTTTGGATTTGCACCAGTCCCTCATGACCTCAAGTATCCTTTTCATCGCTTGTGACTTCTAAGCACTGTTTTCACATTTAGGCTCTCATTATGAATTGCAGCATCCCAAATGTGATGGCACAACTAAAGAGGCACAGGGTGTGGCTAATAGGTGAGCCCTGGTTCCCACCCAGTATATGTTGGTGTATGCCTATGGAGTTGGCCCTATTGGATAGTGTGTGGCTAAATGTTCTCCCTCAATATTTGCAGGTGACTCTTGTTACCCAAACCTATCATGGCTGCTGACCCCTGTGAGGAATGTCAGGACAAGGGCAGAAGAACATTATAATGAGGCACGTGGGCGTATCAGAAGTCCAGTCCTCCTCCAACTCCGGTGAGTCCCTCAGGATTCAGTATTGCCAAGACTTGCTCCTCGCATGCTGTGAGTCGTTGGGGAGGAGGTGGGGGTCCACCTCCAGTCCTCTTTATGGCAAGGTGGTGTCTTTCTGCAACGGAACGTACCTTCCCTCATAGATCGTTCCATCTCTTCCTGATGTCATCCCTTGTTCTTGGATGCTGTCCCACGGCGTTGACCCTGTCCACGATTGTCCGTCATAGCTCCATCTTGTTTGCTACTGATATCTGCTGCACCTGTGCTCCAAAGAGCTGTGGCTCTACCCTGACAATTTCCTCCACCATGACCCTTAACTCCTCCTCAGTGAAACAGGGGTACCTTTGTGGTGCCATGGGTGTTGTGTGGTGAGTGTTGGTGAGGGTGTGTTAAGTAATGTGGTGAGGTGTGTAATGTGGGGTCCGTGAGGGATGTATGGGTGTAAGTGGTGTGTGTCTACTTGTCTAAGTGGTGTTGGTGTCAGTCTGGTGGCTATGATTTGTAATTGTAAGGGGTTGTGGGTACTGTGGGTGTGTTTTATAGTGGTGTGGGCGTGGTGTGTGTGTATGAGTGTCAGGTGTGTATTTTTCATATTGGCCAATGTAATGTTATTTTGTATTTGGGTGTCCATTCTGAGTGCGGCGGTATGTACTGCCAATGGTTTACCGCCATTGAATGTCCACTGTGGTGATTCATGGGTCATAATGTGATGGCCGTTGTTCTGTTGGCGTAACGGTGTGGGTTTTGGGACCGCCAGTTTATCACTGACCTTTGGTCTGGCGGATTTGTGTATGTGGCTGTATTCTGTTGGATTGGTGTGTGTGTATCATAATATGGTAAACGGATATTCGCCAGCACGGCGGTAAATTGGCAGCCGCCAGCGCACCGGTAAGCGGCATTTACCGACAATGTCATAATGAGGGCCTTAATCTTTACAAAATTCTTAAATCGACTTCCACTGGATGTATTTTTATTATTATTTTGGTCTTGTTTTACTCAGATAAATATTATCTCTTGGTCTAACCTGGTGTGAACTTTTTTGTCAGATTTTCACTGTGTTAATGCATAAGTTATTGCACATATACTTCACACATTGCCTTCTAAGTTAAGCCTGCATGCCCTGTGCCAATCTACCAGAGGGTGAGCACAGTATACTTTAGTTTGTGTTGCTACTTGCCCTGACTAGGATTGTAGACCCTATTTGGACAGGGTGCATATCTCTGCCACCTAGAGACCCAGTTTCTAACATTGTGTTTGTGCAGTGCAATGCAATACCAACTGTACACTACACATCCACATTTAATAGGAAATTTCCAATTCTTCCTCTGCAATTTTCCCTGCTTAGCATTTTTGATACATTCTATACATCATGTCTCTGGCTGGTTCTGCAAGTTGAGCCAGGGAGTTTGAGCTGGCCAAGCTGGAGGAGTATACAGGTAACCAATGGAAATGCTTCTGCAATAAGATGGGGGTACCTGCCTGAGGAGCCACCAAGAAGGTGGAGTTTCAAATAGCAATGAGGAACTAGTCAGATGTCTGCTCTCAAGAGAATGATGAGTTGGAGTAAGTAGCCTGTGAATGGCTTTTCAGAGGAGCTACCTGCAGCAGTTTACATGGACACCCCTAAATGTGTGCACTGTGTGAGGGCAGGAAGCAGTGTATCCAATCATGGCCTATCCTCAGAGGAGAGGAGAGAGAATTCCTGCTCCAGTTGGCAAAATTAAAAATGGAGGCTGAGGAGAGAAAATCTGAAAGAGCCTTGACAGAGAAGAATTTATGTCTCACTCATGAACTGAGTCTAAAAGAGTTGGACCTCAAGGCTTGGCAACCTGATTCCAGTAGTGATGGTGGCAGCATAAGTACAGTACCTGATGGAGACAAGAAGGTTTGAACACCCAAGGATTTGGTGCCCAGTTATGTGGTAGGAGATTACATTGATAAGTGCTTTTCTGCTTATGAAGTTGCACTGAAGGTACACATGGTGCCTGAGGAGCTTGGGGGTGAGTCTGTGGAAACATATGCCAATAAATGGGAGGGGCACTCTTCTAACTAGGGGTGAGCAGAGCTCACAGAGTTCTACTCTGTGGAATTCCACTGAGTTAGGTAAAAACTCAGTGGAATTCTGTGGAGTTTTGTGTATGGTGAAATGCCACCTGCGCTACCACCCTAGCCTGAATGCTCCTGATCTCAGAAGTGCAAAGAAGTAGTATTAGTAGTACTAACCAGGCCCGACCCTGGCTAGCGTTTCTGAGATCGGGTGCATTCAGGCCAGGGTATGCTGATTGTCAAGGTCAGCCCAGTTATGGGCCACAAAGTTCAGGCACAGACTGTGTGTTAGAAATGGGATCTCTAGTTGGCAGAGGTATAGACCTTTGTCCAAATAGGGACCAAATTCCTAGTCAGGGTAAGTCACACACAATCCAAGTCCACCCTCTGGTAGCTTGGCACTAAGCAGTCAGGTTTAACTTAGAAGGCAATATGTAAAGTATTTGTGAAATAAATCATGCAATCATGCAATAACACAGGGAAACCATCACAAAAATACAACACACAGGGTTAGAAAAATACATGATATTTATCTAGTTACATTATGGTCAAAACGATGAAGATTAAATAAACAGAAGTTGAAATATCACTGTTGCAAGATTAAAAAGAATCTTAAATCTTAAAAATCAACAGTTGTCTCTCATGTGCACAAAATACCTGGTTTGCGTCAAAATTATCATGCATGAAGACCGCAGAGGAGGAGATGCGTGGAAAAAAAGGATGTGCATCGGATTTTCTGACGTGGCACAGACAATGTGTAGTTTCTTTCTATGCTGCAAGGGGCTTTGTGTCAATTTCCGATGTGTAGTCTTGGTTCCTCACTGCAACGCAGGGAACTTTTGACACCCAGGGACGATGCGTGGAAATCCTGGGCATGCAGGACAAAGTCACAGGCACTGCATCAATCCGGTAGGCGATGGGTCGAATTTTCTGTCACACGGTAGGCGCTGCATCTATTCTTCACTCAGGAAGTTAGGCTGCATTGTTCTGGCTCAGCCGTGTGTCGATCCAGTAGGGCTGTGCATTGAATAACCGGTCGCAACGCAGGCACTGTGTCGATCTTCACTCGTGAAGTCGGGCTGAGTCATTACGGTTCGGCTGTGCAGCAATTTTCTGGCCGCAAGGCAGGCTGTGCATCGTTTCCGGCAGGCTGTGTGTCCATTTTCGGTGCACAAGGAGTTTCCTGAAGTGATTAAGGCCCTTATTATGTCCCTAGTGGTCTTCTGACCACCAGGGATAATGTGGCAGCATGACCGCCAACAGGCTGGTGGTACATACTGCCACATTATGAGATTGGCGGGTTGGCTTCCACTCATATCACCATGGCAGTATGAGCCGCCGGGCCAGAGATGTCTATCTCCAGCCCGGCGGACGGCACAGTACCACCCATGGCATTCTGAGCCAGCCTACCTCCATGGTTTTCATGGCGTTAGCAATGCCACGAAAACCATGGCAGTAGGCTCTACTGGTGACAGGGAATTCCTCACCTGTCACTAATAGGTGGCTCCCCCTCCCCCCCTCCATCCAAAGTCACCCCTCCACCCACCGAATAGACATACTAATCCCCCACCCCCTCCGATCTACTCACTCACCCCCCATACATGTACACACCAAACAACTGACCCATCCTCCCACAGCCACACACGCACACATCACCCCCTCCCCCACTCCACCCCGCTACAGTCACAGCACCCCTCACCACACAGCCCCCTCCCAGCATACACACACACAGACACACACACGCACTAGGCATACACCCGTTCACTTACACTGACATACACGCATTCTTTCACACACTGACATACACACATTCATTCACACACTGACATATACAAATTAATTCACGCATACTTCCAGACATGCTCACACACATTCTTACACACAATCACACTGACATGCAGACACGCACTCACTTCACCATTCTTACACGCATTCACTCACACGCATACACCCCCGCAAACAACACACACAGACGCATTCACACACACACTCAGACATTCATGCACACACTCAGACACACACACACACAACACCCCCCACCCTCCATCCCCCTTCCCCTATCGGAAGCCGACTTACTTTTGGCAAGGAGGTCTTCCGTCAGGGAACGGGAAGGGGCACTGCTACAGCCAGCAGCACCACGTCAGCAGAACAACGCCAGGCCCTATTACTGGTCATAATATGGCTGGCGGCGTTCTTCTGCCATGGTGGTGCTGGTGGTTCCTTATTGTGACGGACGTCAGGCAGTGCTCATAATATGGTGGACAGATGGTAGCAGCGGTGGCCGTATGTTGGCGGACGTCACCGCAGCAGTAGGTGGTATGTACCGCCTATGTTAAAATGAGGGTCTAAGTCTTCTTGGCACTGAGACTTCAGAAAAAGTCAGAGGACAGTAAGGCAGCAGGGCAACAGCAGGGCAGCAGTCCTTCTCAGTAAAGCAGTCCAGATGAGTCTTTTGGGCAGCCAGGCAGTTCCTCTTGGCAGGTTGCAGGTTCAGGTCCAGAAGTGTCTGAGTGGGTGGGGTCAGAGACCCAGTTTATATACTAAAAAATGCCTTTGAAGTGGGGGAGGCTTCAAAGAGATATTCTGAAGTGCACAAGGTCCCCTTTCAGTACAGGTCTGTCTGCCAGGGTCCCAGTAGGGAGTTTAGTAGTCCATTGTGTAGGGGCAGGCCATTTGCCTTTGAAATGTAAGTATCAGACCCTCCACCCTTCCAGCCCAGGAAGACCCATTCAGTATGCAGATGTGTCTGAGTGTCCTCTGTTTGTAGTTGTCTGGGTGGAATGCACAAGGGAGCTGTCAACCAGTCCAGCCCAGACGTGAATTGGACACAGGCTATAAGGCACAGATGCATTTCAGTGTTGAGAAATGCTCACTTTCTAAAAGTGGCATTTTTAAAATAGTAATATAAAATCCAACCTTGCCAATAAGCAGGATTTTCTATTGCCATTCTGGCCATACTAAACATGACCTATTTACCCCTTTCTGATCAGAATCTACCACTCAAACAGTATATGAGGGTGGCCCTAATGCTATCCTATGAAAGGAGCAGTCCTCACAGTAGTGGAAAACGAATTTAGGAGTTTTCCACTTCCAGGACATAAAGAACACACATGTACATGTCCTTCATTTTATCTACATAGCACCCTGCCCTTTGGGTTACCTAGGGCCTAACTCAGAAATGACCTATATGTAAAAAAAGGTGAATTTCAGACTTAGCAAGTACTTTTAAATGACAAGGCGAAGTGGCAGTGAAACTGCACACAGAGGCCTTGCAATGGAAGGTTTGAGACATGGTTATCGGGCTACTTAGGTGGGTGGCACAATCAGTGCTGCAGGCCCACTAGTAGCATTCAATGTACAGGCCCTGGGCACGTGTAGTGCACTTTACTAGAGACTTACAAGTAAATTAAATATGCCAATTGGGTATGAGCCAATGTTAAAATGTTTTTAGGGAGAGAGCACATGCACTTCAGCACTAGTTAGCAGTGGTAACGTGACCATAGAACTAAAGCCAGCAAAAATGAGGTCAGAAAAAGGAGAGGATGAAGGCAAAATGTTTGGGGGTGACCCTGTAGAGTTGTCATTTCCAACACTGCACTTGTGCTGTGTGGCCCATAACTGGGCTACAGTTCGCAGACACACCGGTGAGCTCATCTCCGCTGCTGGGGATGGCAGAGTTTTAGGCCAAACACCGCACTCCAAACAGAGCATGGAGTGCCACATACTCTGTTAACTCTACCAGCAGAGTGGAGCTTACTGTCCACTGTGAGAAAGTAGTCTCTTTCTAGCATGGTTACCCCTATTTTTGAATACGTACAAGTACACTGTTCCAAACGACAAAGAAAAAAGGCTAATCCTACAGGAGCGAGAACCCTGAAGCATCACATTGGATGACTAGCTTCATCATCGGGAAAGCTCCTCGTCAGGCCGGTGCTGCAATGCCTGACGGGCTCCCCCGGAGGGGGCTCTTAACCGTATTTGATCTAAGTGTAGCAAAGAAAACCAGGTCGTATAGAGGAACTACCTTGATCAAAATACCTGAACAATATGGAGAGAAAAGAAATATAAAATTGGTTACCCATCTTAGATATACATCATCAATTTAATCAGCTACCATAAGTAGGGGACCAAGGTTAAAATCACAAAGGAGAGTAAAGGTGAGTAATAATGCTCACTTACTCTCTACAAAAAAACGAGAGGACCAGATTTGTTATGGAGCCTCAATCGTGGGTCTACATGTTTTGCGTCTGATGGTCCAATCCGATCCGTTGACGCTTCATCAGGAACAATACACAAAGAAAACAACTTCTCCAAACAATCTACTACCAACCCTAATGGGGGGAGGTTAGAAACAAAAAGCAGTCACTTACATTGAGTCTACCTGCTAGGTCAAAATGGTCGCCCATCCCCAGTCTCAGGATAGAGCTTCATAGGTAACACAGTAGCAGGCCGATTCACCTACCCTCCTGACAGCGTCCCTGTTCAGAGTACCCCTACTTTTGCCCTGTTTGTGAGCATGTGTCAGTGTGTTTTTACTGTGTCACTGGGATCCTGCTAACCAGGACCCCAGTGCTCATAGATAAAAACCTATATGTCAGTGTGTTTTCCCTGTCTCACTGGGATCCTTCTAGCCAGGACCCCAGTGCTCATAGTTTGTGGCCTAATGTGTCTGTTGTCAGTAGTGCTTGACTGTGTCACTGAGGCTCTGCTAATCAGATCCTCAGTGCTTATGCTCTCTCTGCTTTTAAATTTGTCACTGTATTCTAGTGACCTCATTTATCAATTTCATTTGGCACATTGGACCCCCTTATAAGTCCCTAGTATATGGTACCTAGGTACACAGGGCATTGGAGTTCCAGGAGATCCTTATGGGCTGCAGCATTTCTTTTGCCACCCATAAGGAGTTCAGACAAACCCTTTCACAAGACTGCCACTACAGCCTGCGTAAAATAGTGCACACACTATTTAACAGCCATTTTCACTGCACTTAAGTAACTTATAATTCACCTATATGTTTTACCTTCACTTGCTGAAGGTTAGGTGCAAAGTTACTAAGTGTGAGGGCACCCTTGCACTAGCAAAGGCACCCCCACATAGTTCAGGGCCATTTCCCTGGGCCTTGTGAGTGCGGGGACAATATTACACACGTGCACTACATATAGATCAATACCTATATTTAGCTTCACAATGGTAACTCCGAATATGGCCATGTAACATGTCTAAGATCATGGATTTGTCCCCCCATTCCAAATCTGGTATTAGGGAGCCAATTCCATGAATCCTGGGGTGTCGAGTAAGCTCTCATTATTCTAATGAGACTACTGGATTTTGAGCAGCAAGATCATCCACGGTGTGGGAGACTGAGTCTGACCCACTGTGGGTGACACCTGTCGCTCTAAATACAGGTTTTGCTCCAGCTAACTAGCAGTGCCTCATCTCTACCAGGGGATGGGGATGATTGGGCAACCGAGCACATGACATATTAGGCTTCTCAGGGAAGTCGTCACTCAGGTCGCATTCGGTTCTCTCATTTTCAATTCAGTCTCATATATAAATGACAAACAGAAGCAGTAAATGTTTTAATGATTGGTTTAATAAAACGACTGCATCTTAGATAGCAAAGCGTGAGCTGCAATAATCGGGACAACACAACTTGACAGTATAAAAATGGTGACGAGAAGAGTGAAGCATAAGAATAACGCTATCATATTGTTACTAAAATCTATGGATTATTTCCTATCTAAATCATAATCTGAACACAGCATGTTAAGCTCTAATTCTGCCTTTCAGGTCCCCCCGGGGAGACATCATCCCTCATACCTGAGCAAAGGCCTATAGTCTGCATTAGCATCTGTAGCGGAGCATTCAGCAATCAGCATACAGTCGTGGTTCCCTGGCTGGAATCTCCCTCTTAACGTATAATGGGACTAGGAAGTGTTTTTATAATAACACAGCTGATGTTCTAAGAAAATGTCCCTACATAAGGATGTGTATTTTCTACGGATGCTGGAGACTAAACTTCTACCACGGTCACCGGCAATGTACCAAACTGTAGCCTTGAATGAAGCACAGGGTGATCAAGAATGTCTTGTTTGAGAACACAGTGCTGCGCTGAGTAAAACAGTTTGATAGATGAAAAATAAAACAAGACCGTAAAATGGTTATTGTAAAAATAACAATGCGAAGCCAAATAAAATATATATAGTTTAAAGTGCGCAGCGGCCTAGTGAGTTAAAATATATCTAGGTTAAAGTGCACAGCGGCCTAGTGTGTTAAAATAACGTGCATGGAGCTATAATTAAAATGGCTACACAACAGGGGGCTCCTCCATGGACCCAAGAACTGCCAAACCAGCTCTCTGAGGCTTGCACTGCATCTACAGCTGCTGCCACCTCACAGACAGGGTACTGCCCTCCTGGGGTCTGAGCAGCTCAGTCCCAGGAAGGCAGAACAAAGCATTTCCTCTGAGAGCAGGGCGCTACACCCTCTCCCTTTGGAAATAGGTGTTACAGGCTGGGGAGTGGTAACCTCCCCCGGCCTCTGGAAATGCTTTGAAGAGCACAAATAGTGCACTCCTTGCATAAGCCAGTCTACACCGGTTCAGGGACCCCTGGTCCCCTGCTCTGGTGCGAAACTAGACAAAGGGAAGGGAAGTGACCACTCCCCTGTCCATCACCACCCTAGGTGTGATGCCCAGAGCTCCTCCAGTGTGTCCCAGACTTCAGCCATCTTGTTTTGCAAGGTGTGTGGGCACTCTGGAGGGCTCTGAGGGGCCAGTGCCAGCAGTTGATGTCAGAGATCCCTCCTGATAGGTCCTTACCTGATAAGGTAGCCAATCCAGCCTCTCAGGACTATTTAGGGTCTCTCCTGTGGATTCTCTTCAGATTCTGCTTGGATGTTTCCTTCAGGATTCCTCTGCAACTACTGCTTCATTCCCTGACCTCGGATCAACCGAAGCCTGCTCCAGGAACTGCTGTAACAGCAACAAAGTATCCAAAAGGGATACTTTTCCTCTGCAACTTCAGCTCCAGCCAGCAACTGCAACAGTTTCCATGGTGTGCACGCTCTGGGGACTCCCTGTCTTCACCCTGCACCAGAAGGACTGAAGAAATCTCCTGTGTGGTGATGGAGTCACTCCCCTGCTGAAGCAGGCACCTTCCAAGACGACAATGGGTACATTTGGACTCCTCGCACAGTGACGAGCATGCTCCTAAGGACAATAGGTTTGACCCCATCAACATAAACTGTCCTGAGGTCCTGCTGACGCAATTTGGAGGAGATAAGACCTTGCCTTCCCTGAGAGCGATGGTACCCCTGTGTACTGCATCTTTTTCACCTCCTGAGGCCTCTGTGCATTATTTTCAAAATACCTTCATGCACAGCCTGGCCAAGGCCTCCAGCACTCCATCCTACGATGCTCAACTCGCTGAGTTGTTCTCCGGCGGCATGGGGCCTTCCATTGTTGTGCTGCACCAACTGCTTTTTGCACCTCCTTTGTCCCCATGTCCTGGGACTCCTGTGGGTGCTGTCTGGCATCCTGAGGGCTCTCTAAAGTGCTGAGAGCCCCCTCTTCCTCCTCAGACAGAGTTGAGGCCCCCAGGTCCCTCCAGTGCCATTTTGACGCAAAACGCACTTCTATCGTAACCAAGGCTTGTTGGCGACTTCCAACATGAAACCATGTCTGCATCCATCTTCACGTCGTGGGACATCCTTTGCATCATGCAGGAACCCACTGGGATCTTCCTAGGGTGCATGACTGCAGTCTTCGACTAACCGGGGACTCTTCTTTTGCACCCTCTTCTACGGGGTCTCCTGTCCTTCCTGGAACTTCTTTTGACTTCTAGGCTTGGTCCCCTTCTTTTGCAGGTCTTCAGGTCCAGGAATCCAGCAGTTATTGTTGTCAGACTTTTTGGTTACTGTATAATCCCAATCACAAGGTGCAGTGTGTCCTAAGGAAACTTGCAATACTTTATTCCTGCTTTTCTGGGCTCTGGGGTGGGGTAATTTACTTACCTTTACTGTATTCTTACTGTCCCAGCGATTCTGCACACACTACAGGAATTTGTGATCCACATTCCACTTTCTTAGTATATGGTTTGAATTGCCCCTAGACCTATTTTCTCCCATTGCATTCTATAGCATTTCCTATTGTTTGCATTGTTCTATGACTATTTACCTGTCTAATTTTGGTGTCTAGTGTATATATTGTGTATAATACTTACCTCCAGAAGGAGTATTGTCTCTAAGATATTTTTGGTACTGTGTCACCCAAATAAATACTTTTATTTTTGGTAGCACTGAGTATTGTCTTTACTTGTGTATAAGTACTGTGTTACTATAAGTGGTATTGCATGAGCTTTGCATGTCTCCTAGTTCAGCCTAAGCTGCTCTGCTATAGCTACCTCTGTCAGCCTAAGCTGCTAGAACACTATTACTTCCCTAATAAGGGATAACTGTACCTGGTATAAGGTGTAGGTACCCACTACAAACCAGGCCAGCCTCCTACATCCACCACTACTTCTAACATTAGAGGTTGGGGACCAGACCAAGTACACTCCCATGAAGGCCATTTTGATTGCCAAATTTGGACTCACTCCTGAGAAGTATCGGCAAAAATGTAGGGACAGTCAGATGCTCCCCAACCAATCTTGGGTAAATTTCAGTGATTAATCCAGTAAGGCACTGAATGGCTGGGTGCGGGGCAGCAAAGTTAATGTTTCTGCTGGGTTGTACAATTTAATCATGAGAGAGCACATGCTCAGTATTTGTTTTACAGAGTTATGCCAGCACCTATTTGACAGTAGGCTCACTGACCCTATGACGTTTGCTGAGGAGGCTGACCTCTGGAATAGTACCAGAGTGTCCAAAAAGGTATCTGTGTGGGGATACCACAAAGGTAGTCAAGGTTCCCAACAGAAAAAAGAGAGGGGAGAAAATCTTAAATATAATGAGTTCTCTAAAACAATTCCCAATGGAATAGTAGTAATCAGTCCCAATTTGATTCTATAAATAAAGGCTTCTTTAACTACAAGACATGGAGGTTTGTATCCCAATGTACAGAGGCCCAGATTTATACTTTTTGCTGCAAAACTGCACTAAAATAGTTTTGCGGCAAAAAGTTTAGCGCCGGCTTATGTCATTTTACAACGCCAGCCAGGTGCCTAATTTATAGAATGCCACAAGCTGGTGCTAAGCTTGGCTAGCATCTAATAAAAATATGCTACATGGGTGGGGGTGGAGGTATTGGTATAGGAGGTTGTGCATCAGAAAATGATGCTAGGCTGGGTAGAGGCAAAAAAAAATGCCTCTAACCAGCCTTTCATCATTGTCTGACCGACAACCATCCAAAAAAATTCTCCTGTCTAAGTAAAGACAGGAGTAATGCCCACCGCCCCGATGGCCAGCACAGGGGACCAGTGTCCCCTGTGCATGGCCATTACACCCAATGCCATGCAGGGGGCCTCTTTTCAGGGCCCCCAATGGCACAACATAAAAAAATTATATGTCCTTACCAATACCTACCTAGGATGGGGTCTCCCACCCTCCTGTGTCCCTCTGGTGTGGGTGGGGGTGCTCCTGGGGCGGCCACCTGTGGGCCCATTCCATGGTGTTTTACCATGGAAATGGGTCCACAGGTCTGACCCAGGTGTTCAATAATGGCACTAAGCAACCTTAGAGCCATTGTTTGTGTCCGCCTCCCACCTGTGTGTCATTTTAGCACAGGGGATAAATATGGCGCTATGGGGATAGCATAATTTTTTGGATGGGAACGCCTTCCTTGAATCTCATTGACACAAGTTGTTTTCACTCATCCAAGAAATGGTGCAAACTCCATTATTATTGGTGCTAGATGCGTCAATATATAAATATGGAGTTAAGTTTGTGCCACATTTGTGTAAAAAATGATACAAATGCGAGGCAAACAAAGTATAAATATGCTGCAGAGTGCTATAAGTATGGTCACTCTAAGGGTGACTCCAAGACACCTGGGTTGACTAGTGTAGCACTTGGGGAGGAGTAGTTCCAGCTAGTTTTGGTAAACAGATAGAGGTAACTCTAGTGTCCCTGGGGGATAGAGACATTGTGGCAAAAGCTAACATGCCTGCAAATACTTCCAAGGATAGGCAGTAAGTTACCATTAATGAGCATTGGGTGGCGGCTCTACATGTCACAGGTGCCAGCATGACAACGGTCAAGTGTCAGATGATGTCAGCAGGGCAGGTCCTACTGAACACGTTTCACCAAGTCATAGTCGCTGACAATCGTGAGAGCTATCTACCAGTGCTCTGGTTCCCATTCAGTGATGGGGGGGCGTCTCAGGTTCTCTGAAAGTAGCTGTGAGCCCTGCCATGCCTGTAGATTGTCTGTTGGGCACTGACCTTGCTCACACTACCAGCATGCGAAGCATCTAGGGATCGCCTAATCTACTGGGAGATCGATCTCCACTACAGTGAGTCTAAGGTTCCAGGTACCGGGGAAGCCCATGTCCTGGTGGTCCCCTAGTGTTACCGAGCCTTCTTATTGGGTTTGGCTTATGACATACCTTTGGCAGGATATTTCAAAATAAGACCTTCACCTGGCTTGCCCCTTACTTCTATTCTCTGAAAATGAAGACAACCTCAGATACATTCTGCAGGACTTGTCCCATCTGCCAGGCTGTAGGAAATCAGGGTAAAAGCAGAAAGCTCCCCTGATCCCACTTCCTGTCATTGGCACCCCCTTTGAAAGAGTGGCATCATTGTCATTGAACCCTTAGAACCCAAGACAGCGCTATGCAACAGGTTTATCCTGGTCTTGGAGGACTATGCCACATGCTACCCAGAGGCAATCCCACTGCAGACAGTGACTGCATCTGTGGTGACTAGAACCCTGATGGGGTTCTTTACCCGTGTGGCTTTCCCCAAGGAGATAGGTCTGACAGAGGCACTAACTTCATGTATGTATACATGAAGTCCATGTGGGGTGAATGTGGTGTGGCTTACAAGATCACCACACCCCATCACCCTCAAACCAATGGTGTAGTTGAAAGGTTCATCAAGACATTGATGGGCATGATTGTGGACCTACCTGAGGCCATGAGGTGTAACTTTGATGTCCTCTTGTCATGCCTTCTTTTTGCCTATAGGTAGGTGCCAGAGAACGAAGTAGAGTTCAGCCCCTTCAAACTCCTCAATGGCTACTCTGTTAGAGGACCTCTGAGCATTATTAAGGAGGAGTGGGAGAAAGCTCCCATGAAATCCCCCAGGATGTGATCAGCTACATACTAGCCCTCTGGAACCAGATGGACCACTTCTAGAAGAAGGCCAAGAGCAATCTCGAGGCCAGCCAGGAGCTAATGAAATGTTGGTATGACCAGAGGCAACACTGGTAGAGTTTCAACTTGGCCAGAAAGTATGGGTCTTGGAGCCAGTAGAGCCCAGGGCCCTCCTGGACCACTGGTCTGTTTCATACAAAATCAAGCAGCATGAGGGGAGGCCAGTTACTTAGTGGACCTCCAGACCCCTAGAAATCTCTTATGGGTGCTCCATATCAACAAGCTAAAGCCTTGTTTGAGAGATCTGAAGTGAGCATGCTGCTTGTGACAGATGAGGGTGTGGAGGCGAGTGAACATCTCCCTGACCTTTTATCTGCAGAGGATCCCAGGGATGCAAGATAACGAGTTGCTGGGATAGTTTGCCTCCCTGTTCCCACTCACCCCTGGACTCACACATCTGTGCATCCATGAAATTGACACTGGAGACAGTCCTCCTGTAAAAAACAAAGGGGCATATTTAAGAAAAGTGGTGCTGCACACAGTGCAGCGCCACTTTTCTTGCACCACTTAGTGCCCTCCTAACGCCACCATGTGTGCGCCTTATTTAAAATATGGTGTGCCATGGCGGTAGTTAGAGAACTAAGATCAGAATATGTTATGCTAGTCTGGAGCTTTGCAGGATTAGCAACAAAAATTCTGATGCTAATCCTGCAAAGCTCATTAAGGCCCGAGGCATTAAAAGCACCCAAAAAATGACGCAAATAAATCTGTTAGATTTCCTTGTGCCATTTTTTCAGCCCCCCTAACTGGGGAACACCCCCTTTGCATACATGTAGCGCAAATGATTACAAAGTGGTGCAATGCATGCATTGCGCCACTTTGTAAATAAGGAGTGGGTATTTTGGCCTTGTTGGGCCACATTAGCGTAAATAAAAATAACAGAGGCGCTAGGTGCTCTTAAATATGCCCTAAAATTTACAGGTTGTCAGATAGGGTGAGAGCCAGCATCCAGGAGGAAGTCTCCAAGATGTTAGCTTTAGGGGTGATTTAGCACTTTAAGAGTCCCTGGTCTAACACTGTCGTGTTGCTACCAAAGGCAGCCCCATTGGGTGCCAAACCAAAACTTTGGTTCTGTGTAGACTGCACAGGCCTCAGTTCTGTCACCAAGACAGACACACACCCCATCCCCAGCTGATAAGCTCATTGACAGGCTAGGGCTGCCAAAATCCTCAGTACTTTTGATTTGACATAAGTTTACTGGCAGATCACCTTGACTGAAGGGACAAAGGAGAGGGCAGCATTCTCAACCCATTAGGGCCATTACCAATTCTAGGTTATGCCCTTTGGTTTGAAGAATGCCCCTACTCCCTTCCAACAGTTGGTTAACAGGGTCCTGGCTTGGTAAAGTGTCTTTCTCTGTTGCTTACTCAGACAATACTGCTGTCTACACTTCGAACTTGGAGGAAAACTTGCATCACCTCCAGGATGTGCTTCAGGGCCTGCAACAGGATACCTGACAATCAAGGCCAGTAAGTGTCACATTGAGCAGGGTTCCGTGGTGTATTTAGGACACCTGGTAGGTAGAGGCAAGGTGCAGGCCCTCCAAGCCTAGACTGAAACCATCATGGCCTGGCAACCACCTAATACCCAGACAGAAGTGGGAGCTGTCCTGGGCCATACTGGCTACTACAGAAGATTTGTCAAGGGCTATGGCACTATTGTTGCCCCATTTACTGAGCTGACATCCAAGAAGCAGCCCATATTGGTGATCTGGACAGAGGCTAATCAGAAAGCCTTTGTTGCTCTCAAGGAAACAATGTGCACAGCCTCTGTGCTCAGGGCCCCTGGCTTCTTCAAGAAATCAATCGTGCAGATGGAAGCTTCAGAGCATGGCATAGGGACAGTCTTAGCACAGCTGAATGAAGAGGGCCTAGGACAACTTGTAGCCTTCATTAGTCGGAGGTTACTTCTACCGGAACAGAGGAGGAATGCCACTGAAAGAGAAGCTTTTGCTGTGGTCTGGGCACTGAAGAAGCTCAGATTATACCTGTGGCTCATGCAGATGACGGCTGAAAATCGTAAACTCTTGAGGTGGTCACTCTCCCTACAGGGAATGGACCTAACGGTGGAGCATCACCTGGGCTCTAACCAGGTCAGTGCTTAAGGTCTCTACAGATTCTCCTACCTTTGTGAAGAGAGCTCCGAAAGGGTTGAGAGCTCTACCCACTTTCACCTGCGGGGGACCACATCTTAGACCTGACAGCCTTAGGGTGGTCTTCACCCAACTTTTTTCCTCCCTCCCTATTTCTCATCTTGTTTTTGCTGGGTTTAGTACTCTGTGCAATTTACCACAGCTAACCAGTGCTAAAGTGCTTGTGCTCTCTCCCCTAAACATTGTAATATTAGCCCATACTATTTCTATTTCCAATATGTATTTCTATTTTACAGAATTTATATTGTGCATCGCTACCCAGAAGGCCTCCCAACACTGGGAAGACATTGGCTCTTGATAATAATATCTATGATTCACTAAAATATATGGGCTTTCAGTAGTTTTCTAAAGGAGATTTCTGATATCTCCTGTCTAATGTGGGAAAGGATCACGTTTCAGAGATTAGGACCTAAAAATCTAAAAGAGCTTCAACCTTTCCTTACTTTTTTAATCCTAGAAACCCATAGAAAGTTTTGACCTTCAGAACATAGGTTTCGTTTGGGGACATAGAGAGAGATTAAAATTGGCAAGGGTCCTTTTCTATGTCCAGCTCAATGGACCAGGTATAAGAACTTGAATTGTATTCTTTTCTGGAGTGGCAGCCAGCAAAGATCTGCCAGTGCAGAGGCAGCTGAGGTGCATTTAGGGTTTCTAAAAAGCATGTATGCTGCACCATTCTGTATTATCTGCAGTCAGTTGGTAACATATTTAGGGCTGCCTAAGTAAAGGGAGTTCCCATAGTCTAAGCAGAGTTGATGAGGCCCTGAACTACTATTTCGAGCAAGTTGATAGGAATCCAGCTCAAGAACTTTCTTAAGGTGTGAAGATGTTCAAAGCAACATGCTGCCGACTTTTTTGCCTAGATTTCTATGGTGACCATTTCATCAATCCAGAAACCTAAACTCTTCAAAGATTAAGCAGGTGCCAGGAGCAGCCATACCTCATTCGGCCAGCTAAGTTCATTTCAAATAGAGGGGTTGCTTCCTACCACCAACACCTCTGTTTTGGCGCCATTCAGTTTCAGATGACTATCCGACATCCAGCTAGTAACATGCTTGAGACAAGTGTTTGGCTACTGCAAGGTGTTCTTAATATCCGTGGAAAGTGAGACAACAATCTGAGTGCCATCTACATATGAAACCACATTTTTATACACTTTCTGCTAGAAGGTGCACTTAAAGGTTAAAAAGAGTGGGACTCAACGCAGATCCCTGGGGCACTCCATAGTTTAATGCAAAGGTTTTAGATAAGGAGTCCACCTGGACTTGGAAGCTTCCCTGCTTTAAAAAGTGTTGGTCATCCATACCCAGTTGACATATTTAATTTACTTATAAGTCCCTAGTGAAGTGCACTGCCTGTGCCTAGGGCCTGTAAATTAAAAGCTACTAGTGGGCCTGCAGCACTGATTATAACACCCATATAGTTAGCACCCTAACCATGTAAAAGGCTTGTCATTACAGGGCCTGTGTATACAGTTTTACTGCCACATCAATTTTGCATTTAAAACCCCTTGCCAAACCTTACTCTCTCCTTTTATTACATATGGCACTCCTAAGATAGGCCCATGTGACCCACAGTGTATTTAACCCCTTCGCTGCCAGGCCTTTTCCCCTTCCTGTGCCAGGCCTTTTTTGGCTATTTGGGGCAGTTTGCGCTTAGGGCCTCATAACTTTTTGTCCACATAAGCTAGCAAAGCCAAATTTGCGTCCTTTTTTTCCAACATCCTAAGGATTCTAGAGATATCCATACTTTGTGGGTTCCCCTGAAGGAGGCCAAGAAATTAGCCAAAATACAGTGAAAATGATGTTTTTTTTCAAAATAATGGGAAAAAGGGGCTGCAGAAGAAGGCTTGTGGTCTTCCTCCTGAAAATGGCATCAACAAAGGATTTGTGGTGCTAAAATCACCAACTTCCCAGCTTTCAGGAACAGGCAGACTTGAATCAGAAAACCCAATTTGTCAACACAATTTTGACATTTTACTGGGACATACCCCTTTTTTACGATTTTTTTGTGCTTTCAGCCTCCTTCCAGTCAGTGACAGAAATGGGCATGAAACCAATGCTGGATCCCAGAAACCTAAATATTTCTGAAAAGTAGACAAAATGGGGTGACTTGTGAGGCTCTGACCAGGTTCTGTTACCCAGAATCCTTTGCAAACCTCAAAATTTGGCTAAAAAAACCACGTTTTCCTCATATTTCAGTGACAGAAAGATCTGGAATCTGAGAGGAGCCACACATTTCCTTCCACCCAGCGCTCCCCGACGTCTCCCGATAAAAATGATGCCTCACTTGTGTGGGTAGGCATAGCGCCCGCGACAGGAAATGCCCCAAAACACAACTTGGACACATCACATTTTTTGACAGAAAACAGAGGTGTTTTTTGAAAAGTGCCTACCTGTAGATTTTTGCCTCTAGCTCAGCCGGCACCTAGGGAAACCTACCAAACCTGTGCATTTTTTAAAACTAGAGACCTAGGGGAATCCAAGATGGGGGACTTGTGGGACTCTGACCAGGTTCTGTTACCCAGAATCCTTTGCAAACCTCAAAATTTGGCTAAAAAAACACGTTTTCCTCACATTTCGGTGACAGAAAGTTATGGAATCTGAGTGGAGCCACAAATTTCCTTCCACCCAGCGTTCCCCCAAGTCTCCTGATAAAAATGATACCTCACTTGTGTGGGTAGGCCTAGCGCCCGTGACAGGAAATGCCCCAAAACACAACGTGGACACATCACATTTTTTGACAGAAAACAGAGGTGTTTTTTGCAAAGTGCCTACCTGTAGATTTTGGCCTCTAGCTCAGCCGGCACCTAGGGAAACCTACCAAACCTGTGCATTTTTTTAAAACTAGAGACCTAGGGGAATCCAAGATGGGGTGACTTGTGAGGCTCTGACCAGGTTCTGTTACCCAGAATCCTTTGCAAACCTCAAAATTTGGCTAAAAAAAACACGTTTTCCTCATATGTCGGTGACAGAAAGATCTGGAATCTGAGAGGAGCCACACATTTCCTTCCACCCAGCGCTCCCCCACGTCTCCCGATAAAAATGATGCCTCACTTGTGTGGGTAGGCCTAGCGCCCGTGACAGGAAATGCCCCAAAACACAACGTGGGCACATCACAATTTTTGACAGAAAACAGAGGTGTTTTTTGCAAAGTGCCTACCTGTAGATTTTGCCCTCTAGCTCAGCCGGCACCTAGGGAAACCTACCAAACCTGTGCGTTTTTTCAAACTAGAGACCTAGGGGAATCCAAGATGGGCTGACTTGTGGGGCTCTGACCAGGTTCTGTTACCCAGAATCCTTTGCAAACCTCAAAATTTGGCTAAAAAAACACGTTTTCCTCACATTTCAGTGACAGAAAGTTCTGGAATCTGAGAGGAGCCACAAATTTCCTTCCACCCAGCGTTCCCCCAAGTCTCCTGATAAAAATGATACCTTACTTGTGTGGGTAGGCCTAGCGCCCGTGACAGGAAATGCCCCAAAACACAACGTGGACACATCACATTTTTTGACAGAAAACAGAGGTGTTTTTTGCAAAGTGCCTACCTGTAGGTTTTGGCCTCTAGCTCAGCCGGCACCTAGGGAAACCTACCAAACCTGTGCATTTTTTTAAAACTAGAGACCTAGTAGAATCCAAGATAGGGTGACTTGTGGGGCTCTGACCAGGTTCTGTTACCCAGAATCCTTTGCAAACCTCAAAATTTGGCAAAAAAAACCACGTTTTCCTCATATTTCGGTGACAGAAAGATCTGGAATCTGAGAGGAGCCACAAATTTCCTTCCACCCAGCGTTCCCCCAAGTCTCCTGATAAAAATGATACCTCACTTGTGTGGGTAGGCCTAGCGCCCGTGACAGGAAATGCCCCAAAACACAACGTGGACACATCACATTTTTTGACAGAAAACGGAGGTGTTTTTTGCAAAGTGCCTACCTGTAGATTTTGGCCTCTAGTTCAGCCGGCACCTAGGGACACCTACCAAACCTGTGCATTTTTTAAAACTACAGATGTAGGGGAATCCAAGATGAGGTGACTTGTGGGGCTCTGACCAGGTTCTGTTACCCAGAATCCTTTGCAAACCTCAAAATTTGGCTAAAAAAACACGTTTTCCTCACATTTCGGTGACAGAAAGTTCTGGAATCTGAGAGGAGCCACAAATGTCCTTCCACCCAGCGTTCCCCCACGTCTCCCGATAAAAATGATACCTCACTTGTGTGGGTAGGCCTAGCACCCGCGACAGGAAATGCCCCAAAACACAACATGGACACATCACAATTTTTGACAGAAAACAGGGGTGTTTTTTGCAAAGTGCCTACCTGTAGATTTTGGCCTCTAGCTCAGCTGGCACCTAGGGAAACCTACCAAACCTGTGCATTTTTTAAAACTAGAGACCTAGGGGAATCCAAGATGGGGTGACTTGTGGGGCTCTGACCAGGTTCTGTTTCCCAGAATCCTTTGCAAACCTCAAAATTTAGCTAACAAAACACATTTTCCTCAAATTTCGGTGACAGAAAGTTCTGGAATCTGAGAGGAACCACAAATTTCCTCCCACCCAGCATTCCCCCAAGTCTCCCGATAAAAATGATACCTCACTTGTGTGGTTAGGACAAGCGCCTACTAAAGGAAATGGCCCAAAACACAACGTGGACACATCACATTTTTTCACAGAAAACAGTGCCTACCTGTGGATTTTGGCCTCTAGCTCAGCCGGCACCTGGGGAAACCTAGCAAACCAGCGCATTTTTGAAAACTAGAAACCTGGAATCTGAGAGAAGAGCCTCGTATTTACTTCCACCCAGCATTCCCCCCAGTCTCCCGATAAAAATGGTACCTCACTTGTGTGGGTAGGCCTAGCGCCCACGAAAGGAGATGGCCCAAAACACAACATGGACACATCACATTTTTTCACAGAAAACAGAGGTGTTTTTTGCAAAGTGCCTACTTGTGGATTTTGGCCTCTAGCTCAGCCGGCACCTAGGGAAACCTACCAAACCAGTGCGTTTTTTCAAACTAGAGACCTAGGGGAATCCAAGATGGGGTGACTTGTGGGGCTCTGACCAGGTTCTGTTACCCAGAATCCTTTGCAAACCTCAAAATTTGACTAAAAAAACACATTTTCCTCACATTTCAGTGACAGAAAGTTCTGGAATCTGAGAGGAGCCACAAATTTCCTTCCACCCAGCGTTCCCCCAAGTCTCCTGATAAAAATGATACCTCACTTGTGTGGGTAGGCCTAGCGCCCGTGACAGGAAATGCCCCAAAACACAACATGGACACATCACATTTTTTCACAGAAAACAGAGGTGTTTTTTGCAAAGTGCCTACCTGTAGATTTTGGCCTCTAGCTCAGCCGGCACCTAGGGACACCTACCAAACCTGTGCATTTTTTAAAACTACAGATGTAGGGGAATCCAGGATGAGGTGACTTCTCGGGCTCTGACCAGGTTCTGTTACCCAGAATCCTTTGCAAACCTCAAAATTTGGCTAAAAAAACACGTTTTCCACACATTTCGGTGACAGAAAGTTCTGGAATCTGAGAGGAGCCACAAATGTCCTTCCACCCAGCGTTCCCCCACGTCTCCCGATAAAAATGATACCTCACTTGTGTGGGTAGGCCTAGCGCCCGCGACAGGAAATGCCCCAAAACACAACGTGGACATATCACAATTTTTGACAGAAAACAGAGGTGTTTTTTGCAAAGTGCCTACCTGTAGATTTTGGCCTCTAGCTCAGCCGGCACCTAGGGAAACCTACCAAACCTGTGCATTTTTTAAAACTAGAGACCTAGAGGAATCCAAGATGGGGTGACTTGTGGGGCTCTGACCAGGTTCTGTTACCCAGAATCCTTTGCAAACCTCAAAATTTAGCTAATAAAACATATTTTCCTCACATTTCGGTGACATAAAGTTCTGGAATCTGAGAGGAACCACAAATTTCCTCCCACCCAGCATTACCCCAAGTCTCCCGATAAAAATGATACCTCACTTGTGTGGTTAGGACAAGCGCCTACAAAAGGAAATGGCCCAAAACACAATGTGGACACATCACATTTTTTCACAGAAAACAGTGCCTACCTGTGGATTTTGGCCTCTAGCTCAGCCGGCACCTGGGGAAACCGAGCAAACCAGCGCATTTTTTAAAACTAGAAACCTGGAATCTGAGAGAAGAGCCTCGTATTTCCTTCCACCCAGCATTCCCCCCAGTCTCCCGATAAAAATGGTACCTCACTTGTGTGGGTAGGCCTAGCGCACACGAAAGGAGATGGCCCAAAACACAACATGGACACATCACATTTTTTCACAGAAAACAGAGGTCTTTTTTGCAAAGTGCCTACCTGTGGAGTTTGGCCTCTAGCTCAGCCGGCCCCAGGGGGGGCAGAAATGGCCTAAAATAAATTTTCCCCCAGGGGAGTGACCCTTGCCTAATGGGTCGCTCCCCATCTCCAAAAAAAAAAAAAAAAAAAAAAAAAAACACAAACAAAAAAAATTGCCCTGGCGCCTAGAGATTTCTGCACCCCCTCGGGTCAGATCGGCCTAATAACAATAGGCCGATCTGCCCTCAGAGGGGCAGAAATGGCCTAAAATAAATTTTCCCCCCCACCCCCATTCCCCCCGGGAGCGACCCTTGCCTACGGCGTCGCTCCCCCTGCGTGACATTGGCGGGAAAAAAAATCCCTGGTGCCTATTGTTTTCTGTCCCCCTTGGGGGCAGATAGGCGTAGCAAAAATCAGCCGATCTGCCACCAAAGAGGGCTGAAAAGGCCTAAATACAATTTTCCCCTCCAGGTGAGCGACCCTTGCCTAAGGGGTCGCTCCCCTTGCGTGAACTTCATGTTAAAAAAAAACCTCTCTGGTGTCTAGTGGTTTCTGTCCCCCTTGGGGGCAGATTGGCTCATAAAAATAGGCCAATCTGCCCCCAAGGGGGGCAGAAATGGCCTAAATATAATTTGCCCCCTACGGGAAAAGGCCTTCCAAAAAAATGCCCCCCGGGAGCGACCCTTGCCCAAGGGGTCGCTCCCTTATGCCAATATCAAAAAGTAAACAAAATCCCTGGTGTCTAGTGGGCGTTTCAAAAGCCGGATTGCTTTGCAATCCGGCTTTTGAAACGCTCAGAGAGACTTCAAAGGGAAGGAAATTCCTTTCCTTCCCTTTGCAGCCTCTCTGGACCTCCCCCACGTGATCAAAAGAGAAATGCTTTGCATTTCTCTTTCAATCGTGCTGGAGGAGGCCCTCTGTGATTGTCAGCGTGCGATGCGCGCTGACGTCACAGGGGGTGGGGGCTCTGGGGTGGAAGGGGAAGGGCTGGATGTTTACTTTTCAATTTTACATGTGCTGGTAGTGAAAACCTCCTAAATTCGTTTTTCACTGTTGTGAGGCCTGCTCCTCCCATGGGCCATCACGGGAAATTCCTTCTTATACTTTTAAGCTATAATTCCTGATCAGAAAAGAGTAGCTAAATCATATTCCATATCTTTGAAATGGTAACAATAAATCCTCTTTACTGGTAAAGTCGGATTTAACATTATTATTTTAGAAATGCCAGTTTCAGAATTATGCATTTCTCTACTCTTACAAGTCTGTGTGCCTTACAGCCAGCCTCCAATATAGCTCTGGACTGAACTGGCTGACAGCTATATTTGTGCATTCCACCCAGACAGCCACAAACCAGTGCACTCAAATGCATCTGCATTCTTCTATTTACTGATAAGTCTTCCAAGGCAGGAAGGGTGGAGAGGCTTACACTTTCACTTTAAAGGGTAGTGGGCTGACCCACAAAAAGGTCTGATAACCCCACATAGATAGCCTGTCAGACAGGACTGGGCTGAAAGGGAACTCCATCATTTCAAAGGCACTTTGGATATGAGTACTGGGTCTTTGACCCCCTCAAACCAGACACTTCTGGACCTGGAACTTACCCTCTGTCAGATGAACTCCTGTACTGCTAAAAGGACTAACTGAAAGCTTTTCAGGAAGGACTGCTTTTCTGCTTGTTGTCCTGCTGCCTGGTGTTCTCTGACACTGCTGGAAGTACTCTGCCTTCCCCCCAGATTGATCTCCAAGGGCTTGCTGGCTTGCTCCCTGTTCTCCTGCAGGATCAGGGACTTCAAAGTCTGCCTACAACTCTCCTGGTGTTGCTGGGCCCTAATTTCTGAGAGTCTCACCCTTGTCTGAGGTGCCTCCTCCATATTCTGGGCCTCAGAAATAGGTTCTGCAGCAGCTTTCTGCAAACAGTATCACATCACGACCAATGCACGAGAAAAATTGGTACATCGCTCCCTGACAGCAACGCATCGGCTGACTAATAAAAGCAGATTCACAGCCTGTGTGGCTTTTTGCCAATGCTCTGTACAGCCTGGCAACAACACATAGCATTCACTTCCATGGAGCCTGACGACACAGTGACCCGACTGTATGGATAATATTGATGCATTGTGCCCTCGGTGAAGAGACTTCGCTCCATCAAAAATAGTGTTCGGCAGACCCTGAGTAGGTTTTGTAGCCAACCTACTCTCTATTGTAGTCGTCCTGGATTTTGTATTTCAACTTGCCCCTTACTACCTCAAGTAACCTTTTCAGTCTTTTTTTCACATTTAGGGGGTCATTACAACCCTGGCGGACGGTGTTAAAGCGGCGGTAATACCGCAAACAGGCCGGCGAAAAAAAAAAAGGAATTATGACCGTGGCGGAAACCGCCAACAAAGACAGCCACTTTAACAATCCGACCGCCACGACGGTACAGACAAGCAGCGTGGCGATTACCGCCAACAGACAGGCGGGAGACAATGTACCGCCCGCACTATTACAACCCGCCAATTCGCCACCTTTTCCGGGGCGGATGCACCGCGGATAAAAACACGGCGGGAACAGCTTTTGCTATGGGAAAACGCTCACCTGAACATATCCCACGAGGAAGGAGGACACCATGGAGCCCGAATTACAAATCCTACCTGCCCTTGTTTTTCTGCTCCTTTACGACCAACAGCTAGGTAGGCGCAGAAGTTACCGGTGAGTACTGCACCTACGACACGGGGGAGGGGGAAGGCAAAAGTTAGGGGGACACCTACCAAACACCCCTACCCCCACCCTCGCATATCACAACATACACACCAATGTAGTCACAAAAATCACAGTAACAACCCTCAATCCCCCCGGAAGAATGCAAAGACAAAGCGAAATTCGGGCAAACATTGTAATGTGCCAATATACATGTCATACAAAAATATACAGATATACATATCTCAAAATCACTCTTATTTACACATACAATCCGAGAAGTAGTGCAGATATGTACACAACAATGTCCGTGCACCAACAGTCCAAAAATGCATGGGCGAGGCCCACAAGAGATACCTGACCAAAATTGTAGAGAACACTGCCCGGGCATCAGATAGAAACACTACAGGCACCTCAGGGGGAAGGGAAGGGGGGGCACCTCAGCCAAATGAATGCGCAGCCAGATCCACGACGGGGCTCCATGCCCATTGATGTATCCTGGGGAGTGCAAAGCCACAGTCTCTCAAGTCACTACAGTGGGTGGTTTGCCCACTGTGCCATCCTGGGGAGTGCAAAGCCACAGTCTCTCAAGTCACTACAGTGGGTGGTTTTCCCACTGTGCCATCCTGGGGAGTGCAAAGCCACAGTCTCTCAAGTCACTACAGTGGGTGGTTTTCCCACTGTGCCATCCAGGGGAGTGCAAAGCCACAGTCTCTCAAGTCACTACAGTGGGTGGTTTGCCCACTGTGCCATCCTGGGAAGTGCAAAGCCACAGTCTCTCAAGTAGATGCAGGTCTCCACTGGTTGTGGAGGGGGACTGGTGCCCAGACTGGATGAGTCTCCACGTGAAAGTACCTGTCCTGTCACTGTCCCAGCTGCACATGGGAGAAGGATGCCTGATGTGGCGGTCCATTCATTCCTACACGGTGCATGCCCTGTTCAGCGGTGCTTTGCCATGGCGGTCTTTGCCCTGTTCAGCGGTGCTTTGCCATGGCGGTCTTTGCCCTGTTCAGCTGTGCTTTGCCATGGCGGTCTTTCCCCTGTTCAGCGGTGCTTTGCCATAGCGTTCTTTGCCCTGTTCAGCGGTGCTTTGCCATGGCGGTCTTTGCCCTGTTCAGCGGTGCTTTGCCATGGCGGTCTTTGCCCTGTTCAGCGGTGCTTTGCCATGTTGTTTCAGGACTGTTCAGCGGTGCTTTGCCATGGCGGTCTTTGCCCTGTTCAGCTGTGCTTTGCCATGGCGGTCTTTGCCCTGTTCAGCGGTGCTTTGCCATGGCGGTCTTTGCCCTGATCAGCGGTGCTTTGCCATGGCGGTCTTTGCCCTGTTCAGCGTGCTTTGCCATGGCGGTCTTTGCCCTGTTCAGCGGTGCTTTGCCATGGCGGTCTTTTCCCTGTTCAGCGGTGCTTTGCCATGGCGGTCTTTGCCCTGTTCAGCGGTGCTTTGCCATGTTGTTTCAGGACTGTTCAGCGGTGCTTTGCCATGGCGGTCTTTACCCTGTTCAGCGTGCTTTAACATGGTGGTTCTGATACGGACATTGGTGTGTGGCATGACGATCTCTACACTGGGCATTGGTGTGTGGCATGACGATCTCTACAATGGGCAATGGTGTGTGGCATGATGTTCCATCATTGCCCAGCGGGGCTGTGGCATCCTGGCCCCTCATGGGCTGTGACTCCGGCGGTGGTCTCCTGACCAGTGACGATACTTGTGCCCTCCTGGGCTGTGACTCTGGCGGTGGTCTCCGGACCAGTGACGATACTTGTGCCCTCCTGAGCTGTGACTCTGGCGGTGGTCTCCTGACCAGTGAGGATACTTTTGCCCTCCTGGGCTGTGACTCTGGCGGTGGTCTCCGGACCAGTGACGATACTTGTGCCCTCCTGGGCTGTGACTCTGGCGGTGGTCTCCTGACCAGTGACAATACTTGTGCCCTCCTGGGCTGTGACTCTGGCGGTGGTCTCCTGACCAGTGACGATACTTGTGCCCTCCTGGGCTGTGACTCTGGCGGTGGTCTCCTGACCAGTGACGATACTTGTGCCCTCCTGGGCTGTGACTCTGGCGGTGGTCTCCGGACCAGTGACGATACTTGTGCCCTCCTGGGCTGTGACTCTGGCGGTGGTCTCTGGACCAGTGACGACGGTGCTGGCGGTTGTGTCTGGACCGCCGGATATGATGGCGCACTTCTCCGCCGTGACACTCACAACAGGCTGGGCAGACTTCCTCTGGACCTTCCCCACCTTTGTTGGAGTTACAGCTGACTCACCAATCGCCTTCGATCCCATGTCACTTGTTGTCCCACCAGGAGTCTTAAGACGGTCCAGTCGTCTACTCTCCATTTTCAGAGCCTTTACAGGGGGTGGGCTGCCACTGCCATGGCTCCGGGTCCTACTGCCTGCCCTGGTGGCCGGTGCACTCCAAAAACCTGGAAAACGCACCACTGGTACTGGAGGCTTTTTGGCTGAGGCGCTACGATGGGACTGATGAATTGGAGCGGGGGTGGGGGCAAAAAGGTCAATTTGACAGAGGGACAGTTTCTGACGAACACTGGGATGGGTAGCTGGAGGGGGTCTGGGAGTGGAGGAAGAGGAGGTGGTTGTAGGAGGTGTCACTTTAGATGTTTTGGATGCAGGTGCAGGTACTGGAGTCTGTCGTTAGGTGGATGGATGTTGGGTGAGTGATTGCCGGCGTTTGGGTACTTTGGGAGGGGCCGTCACAGACACATTGGTAGAGGACACAGGGGACGTGTAAATGGCAGTGGAGGTGGTGAGTGCAGGTGAGCGGCTTGTGGTGCTGGGTGTCCTGGTGCGAGTCCTAGTGCCTGTAGATGTGGTGCACGCAGGTGTGTGTGTAGACGAGACTGGGAGGGAGGAAGGAGAAGAGGAGGAGGGGGACACAGTGGAGACAATGGATGTTGCTGTGTCTGTATGTGGCTGAGGCTTGCGTGAGTGCCTGTGGTGTGTGTGGTGCCTATGTTTGCTTGAGCTACTTGTGTGTGTTGACTTGTGTGCATGCTGGTCTGTAGGTGTGCTTGGGATGGGCTGGGGTACAGGAGATTGGGTCTGGGTGGAGGAAGTTGGAGGGGGGAGGCTAGACACAGGGGCAATGGCTGCCATCAGTGCTGAAGCCAGAGATTGCAGGGTTCGCTGAAGAACAGCCTGACCAGAATGAATGCCCTCCAGGAATGCATTACCGTGTTGCAACTCCCTTTCTACACCCTGGATGACATTCACTATGGTAGACTGCCCAACAGTGAGTGACCTGAGGAGGTCAATGGCCTCCTCACTGAGGGCAGCAGGGGTGACTGGGGTAGGGCCTGAGGTGCCTGGGGCGAAGGTGATGCCCACCCTCCTGGGTGAGCGGGCACGGGGCGAACGCTGAGGGGCTGCTGGGAGGGCGGTGCTGGTAGGGGGGGTGGCAGCTGTACCTGTAGAAGTGGGGCGCACAGGTGGTGCCGCCACCATAGGGGAGCTCCCATCGGCGTACGAGTCCGTGTCGCTGGTTGGTGATCCGGTGGCCGACGTGAAGCTCCCCTCGCCCTCCGTCCCACTGGTGCATTCAGAGTCTGTGGTGTGGCCCTCCATGGCCATGTGGGATGCAGCTCCATTGTGCTCCGGTGCCACTGGACCTCCGCCTGATGATGCTGATGTACAAAAGGACAGGGAGAGCAGGAAAAGGGGGGGAGACAGAACAAAGAGAGTTTTAGTGCATGGCATACCGCTACCATTGGCGGACAAGATAGACGCAGCAGCCTTCTGCATTACGCCGTGCTCCTGACCTCTGCACATGCAATTTCTGGGACATGGCCTACATGGCAATGGCGGGAATCTGCGCACATGGATGCTACAGGGGCAACTATACCTCAACTTGCCACTCTGCTGAGGTGGGGTTGAGTGCCACATGGCCTACATTACGGAGGGGCCTTGCCTACCTAACTCGCCCTGGCCTAGGGACACCCACAGCCCACCTACCCCACCCAGACCCCTCCACTGCACGCAAAGTGGGCTGAATGAGGTTGTACTCACCCCCTTGTGTCTGCTGTGATGTCCTCAAGTGCCCATCCAACTCCGGGTAGGCCACCGCCAGGATCCGGAACATCAGGGGGGTCATGGTGCGATGGGCACCCCTCCCACGTTGGGAGGCCATCCCCACCTGAGCCTCCGCCGTCTTCTTGCTGCAGCGGCGAATGTCCTCCCATCTCTTACGGCAGTGGGTGCCCCGTCTCTGGTGGGCCCCCAGGGTCCGGACCTCCTTGGAGATGGCACGCCAAATGTCCCTCTTCTGGTGGGTGCTGACCTACATGACATGCACTAGGAAAGAGGAACAGTCATTACCAACTGCACCGTCAATGTGAGTGGCCCCCTCCCTACTCTGGCCATGTGGCCCATTCATTCCCATGCATAACTGTTCTATGGACTCTGCCCCCTTCCCTCTTCAACCCACGCCTAGCCCATACAACGTGATCCCTGTGTACTAACCTGTTGGTCTGGAGGACCGTAGAGTAGCGTGTACTGGGGGAGGACCCCATCCACAAGTTTCTCCAACTCCTGTGCAGTGAAGGCAGGGGCCCTTTCCCCAGACGCAGCAGCCATCGTCGCTTCCAGACCGAGGTCACAGCAGCACTAGCAGTGTAGGTCCTCTCCTGTCGAAGGTCAGGTATCTAGTGAGTGAAGAGATAGAAAATGGCGGTGACGTCCGCGGCGGTGCGCATCATCACCGCCGGCGCACCTGTTCATTGGCTCCTGGGACCCATAGGGTCCAATGTTAACCAATGCAGCATTGCGCCGCGGTCTACGACCTCCTACCACGACGGTGTGCAACGCCAGCTCAGTTTCCCCACAATCCCATTGTCCCAGTTTAGAGGTCAGGCAGCCGCCATTTCAGGGGCACACATGGCTTCATTTACTACTGCATCACGCATAGCTAGGCCTATACTCAACACACATACAGGAAGGCTTTTTTGTCTGGTGTAGTCTTGTGTGTAACTGTGGGTACATAGCTGGAGGAATAGTGACTGGTTCTTCGCTGTTGTCCTTCTTAGGCACCGTCAGCTGGGACATATGAGAAGATGGCGGAATCCTTTGGTGTACCGACCGCTGGTGGACCTGTTGACAATGGAAGAAAGACATATCATCGTCACCTACCGGTTTGACCGTGCCACAATCCAGGAACTATGTACCCAGTTGGAGCCAGACCTGAGGTCACCAATCCGCCATCCGACTGGAATCCCCCCTGACGTGCAGGTGCTGTCAGTGCTCCATTTCCTTGCAAGTGGGTCATTTCAGACAACAGTGGCCATGGCATCAGGGATGTCCCAGCCTATGTTTTCCAACGTGCTGTCCAGAGTGTTATCTGCCCTGCTGAAACACGTAAGGAGATACATCATTTTCCCTGAGGTGGAGGATTTGCCTACAGTGAAAGGTGACTTCTATGCCCTTGGACATATCCCCAACGTCATAGGTGCCATTTATGGGACCCATGTAGCTCTGGTCCTCCCCCGCAGGAGTGAACAGGTGTACAGAAACCGGAAGAGTTATCATTCCATTAATGTCCAGATGGTCTGTTTGGCAGACCAGTATATCTCGCAGGTAAATGCAATGTTCCCTGGCTCTGTGCATGACGCCTACATCCTGCGGAATAGCAGCATCCCTGATATGATGGGTCAGCTCCAGAGGCACCGTGTATGGCTATTGGGGACTCTGGTTACCCCAACCTTTCCTGGCTATTGAGCCCAGTGAGGAATCCCAGGACCAGGGCAGAGGAACGGTACAATGATGCCCATGGGCGGACTAGGAGGGTAATCGAATGCACCTTCCGCCTTCTTAAGGCCAGGTTCAGGTGCCTCCATATGACAGGTGGATTCCTATTCTACTCACCGAAGAAGGTGTGCGGCATCATCATTGCCTGCTCCATGCTCCATAATTTGGCATTGCAACGCCAGGTGCCTTTTCTGCAGGAGGATGATCCAGATGACGGTGTTGTGGCAGCTGTGGAGCCTGTGGAGCCAGTGGACAGTGATGAGGATGAAGCCGAGGATGGAGAAAACGACAACAGGGAGTCAGTCATACAGCAATATTTCCAGTGACACACAGGTGAGAACATTTTCTGGTTTAACATTACATTAACTTTCACAGGTCTACCTCTATCCTGTACCTACATTTCACTCACTATTTGTTAATTGAGTTGTACCCTTCCATTTCAGTTTCACAAGTGTGGTTACCTACGTGTCAACTGCTTGCATCCTTCAAGGGCTTGTGATGTGTGACATTGGTATGTTAGCCTTACAATGGGTAACCCATTATGACACTGTAATTGATAATACAAAGTTCCAAATCATAGACTGACTCAAGATTTTTTTGTCTTTCAAGGGTGTTTATTTAAGTGCCCAAAAATTCAAGGAAGGTTGTAAAATGGGGATGGGTGATGGTGGAGGAATGTCCATGGCAGAGTCCAGTCTAGTCGTCTCACAGGTGCACTGCCCATCTGGGCATTGGAAGTGGAGCTGGGGCAGTTCCAATCTGGACAGGGTGACAAAGTGGGACAGTGATGGGACAATCAGGGTGGTCTTATTTCCTGGCGGGGGTCTTGCCATCTTGCTCTGTCCTGTTCCTGGATCTCAGGGACCGCTTGCGTGGTGGTTGTCCGTCTGCAGGGGATGGGGTGCTGGTGTGGTGGTCCTGTGGCGGGGCGTCCTGTCCACTAGCGCCGGCGGAGGTGGTGGGCAGTTCGTCGTCCTGGCTAGTGTCAGGGGCCCCTTGGAGTGCCACGGTGTCCCTCAAGGTCTTTTGAATGTCCGTCAGCACCCCAACGATGGTGCCCAGGGCGGAGCTGATGGTCCTGAGCTCCTCCCTGAACCCCAAATACAGTTCGTCCTGCAGACGCAGGGTCTCCTACAACTTGTCCAGGACCATGGCCATCGTCTCCTGGGAGTGGTGGTATGTTCCCATGATGGAGGATAGGGCCTCATGGAGAGTTGGTTCCCTTAGCCTGTCCTCCCTCTGTCGCACAGCAGCCGTACCAGTTCCCGGGTGTTCCTGTGCCTCCGTCCCCTGGACCGTGTGCCCACTACCACTGCCCCCAGGTCCCTGTTGTTGTTGGGGTGGTGGGTTAGCCTGGGTGCCCTGTAGTGGTGGACACACCGCTGATTGACCTGTTCTGGGTAGGGAGGTTTGGGCCCGCTGGGTGGGTGCTGTGCTGGTGTTACCAGAGGGTGGCAGCTCGGTGTTGGGCTATCGCTGGGCAAGGGGAACCGACTGTCCTGAGGCCCACGATGGTCCGGGCTGGTCATCCGGATCCAGTGGGGCAGAGCTGCTGTCGTCACTGTGGGCCTCTTCTGGGGGTGGAGTGGTGTTGTCTGGACCCTCTGGTGTGGTGACGTTCCTTCGGGTTCCTGCAGGGGTATAAGAACATGATTATTGCATCTGTGTGTGTAATGGTGTGCAATGGTTGGGTGTGCGTGATCCCCAGTGCAGGCATTCCTGTGTGGGGGCTTGTGTGGTGATGGTTGGGGGGGTGTTCCGGGTATGTGCAGTGGGCATGCTTTAGTGAGGGGTGCCCATGCTTAGTTGTGTCATGCAGGGCTTGGTGTTGGGATGGGTGCTTGGTGTCATGGGTAGATTAGTGAGGATTTGGGGTGATAGGGGAGGGTGTGAGGGTGGGGGTGTGTGATAACATGCAGATAGGGGGGGATGTGATAGTTAAGATTTGACTTACCAGTGTACCATCCTCCACCGACTTCTCCGAGGCCCTCAGGATGCAAGATGGTCAGGACTTGCTCCTCCCATGTTGTTAATTGTGGGGGAGGAGGTGGGGGTCCGCCGTCAGTCCGCTGCACCGCGATGTTGTGCCTGGAGACCGTTGAACGCACCTTCCCCCGTAGGTCGTTCCACCTCTTCCTGATGTCCTCCCTATTTCTTGGGTGCTGTCCCACGGCGTTGACCCTGTCCACTATTCTTTGCCATAGCTCCATCTTCCTGGCTATTGATGTGTGCTGTACCTGTGAGCCAAATAGCTGTGGCTCTACCCGTAGGATTTCCTCCACCATGACCCCGAGCTCCTCCTCGGAGAAGCGGGGGTGTCTTTGGCGTGACATGGGGTGTTATGTGTGATGTGTGGGGTGGTGTATGTGTTGATGAGTGTGGTGAGTGTAGTGGTATGTGGTGTTTTGTGCGTGGATGTTGTGTGGGTGATGGTGTTGTGTGCCTCTGTGTGATGGGGTTGTCAATAGCTGTGCTGTCTCTCTGGCCTTCTCTCAGAATTTCTGGTTGTAGGGGTTTGTGTGTGATGTGGGTGTGTGTTTTATATTATATTGCGTGTGTGGGAGTGGTGTGTGTATGTGTATCAGGTGTGTGTATTTTGAATTGTCCAATGTGGTGGTGTTTTGTATATGTGTGTGTATTTTGAGCGTGGTGGTGTGTACCGCCAATGGAATACCGCGGTTGAAAGACCGCCGCGTGTATTCGTGGGTCGTAATAGCATGGGCGTGTTTCTGTTGGCGTGGAGGTGGAGGATTTGTTTCCGCCAGTTTATCGCTGACCTTTGGTGTGGCGGTGTTGTGTGGGTATCTGAATTTTGGCGGATTCCGTGACGTGTGTCATAATAGCTGTAGCGGTCTACTGCGGCGGTGTATTGGCGGTCTTCTGCACGGCGGTAAGCGCCTTATACCGCCAATGTTGTAATGACCCCCTTAATCTTTTTAAATTCTTAACTCAACTTTAACTGGAAGGAGTTTTGTTGTTTTGTTCTTGTTTTACTCGGATAAATAATCTCTATTTTTCTAAACTGGTGTGTAGTGCTTTTTGTGGTGTTTTCACTGTGTTACTACTATGAGTTATTACACAAATACTTTACACATTGTCTTCTATGTTAAGCTTGCCTGCTTTGTGCCAAGCTACCAAAGGGTGAGCACAGGATAATGTGGGTTGTGTTTGTGACTTACCCTGAGTAGGATTGTGGCCCTTCATGGAAAGGGTACATACCTCTGCAAACTAGAGACCCAATTTCTAACAGGGCTTATTTATTCCTGAAGCCTAGAGGAAAAGCAGTCTTCGCAGTGACCCTGTTTCACACCTGAACTTCAAGGCAAGAGGGAAAGATAGGTATTACTCAAGTACTCCATTACCTTAATTTTCTGAACTACCACTTTTTTGCTAAAACGAGCTGGGTAATGATTGGTGGAACCCATGTTATCAGTGTCGCTTCTTTACCCTGGTTGCCTTGTCTTCGTAAGAATTGCATGGACACTATTGTTTAGGATCTAATTTGTTCCAGACCTGGGATGACATGGAGCAGTGTAGGCATATTGCCTCAATTTAGGGTATCATGGGGACCTTTTGTTACATATTCTGGAGGCAAAGGGCAGACAGGTGGTTGAATATGGTTGTTTCTTCAACTTTACAGTCAGGTTTTTTATCCCATTTGGCTTGCAGATTTTGAGCGACTGTAGGCTATGTGGGACATCTTTTTGGGTTGGGGCCAGGCAAGTATGCATAAATGGATATTTCTGTTCTCCCATACTGCCTTCTGTGGGAAAGGAGGCCAAATCTACTGAGGAATCTTTTGTAGCACATCTTGGTGCTCGGAGGGACAGGAGACTGGTGGACTTGACAGCTCCTCATCTCCTGTTCCCTCTACTGCTCCTTGTGGGAGTACAAAAGGCTTTCTTTTTGCTTTTCCATTTGCCCTGTAGCTATGAATGTTGGTTGAATTGCTGATGCTAGGGGTTCCTGTGGAGGATTGTAAGCATTTTGCAGGTGCCTGGGAATTGTCAGATGCAATTGTTTGGAGATTTACTCAATGGTGGATTTGTTGATTTGTTTTGGGTGTAAAAATGGTTAAGACTTTGAACTTTTGTGTTCCCTTGGCCCATTCTTCTGATTTCAGTAGCTTGGTTTCTTACCCTGTTGATGCAGGTTCTATCATCCCTACTGGTAGACCTGTTACATCCGGGGTAGTATTCCTGGTTTTCTTTAAGGTGACCTCTTTTGATAAAAATGACGTATCATTTGGGATAGCTACTTCCTGGGGATGAGAGGCTGGTGAAGCAGAAGGTCATATGGGGCTTCCATTCATTTGCTTTTGCCGTAGTGAAGACCCTGGTGGATGCCTCATGGTTGGATACATGGTGTGAGGGCAACAAGAGCCTTGATTTCAATGCCAATATCACTTTGATCAGACAAGAGGGTAGCTCACTCGGTTTATCAATGAGGAAGCAGCAGTTGCAGCTGTTTGGAGCATCTGCATCAGCCTAAGTCCATGTTACTAGCCAGTTCAAGAGCTTTAGTTTTGCATCAATGCCTGACACAAATATAGCTAGAGTTTTTAGGAGGTCTACTCAGTTCTTTAATTTCTGGGAGTGATATGTTAGGGCTGTTACAGGTACCCTTTTTCTGCCTTTTTACTTTTCTCCTCTTTTTTGCCTCCTTTTCTGTCTTTGTCCATCCTGCCGCTGATTCCCCTGCCGCTGCTGCCCCTGCGGCCCCACCCCACTCTTAGCGCTGTGCTTCCCACCCTCCCGCCTCCCGCCTCCCAGCTGACTGACCTGTTCCACATCCGTCCACTTTCTAATGGCAGCCACTGCCCTGTGAAGGGGTGACTTCACTGACCTCTGGTCAGCGTTTGTGTCGCTCCCCCCACACACCACCACCTGTTGTCGCTGCCCAGCTTCCTGTGAGCCTGCCTGGCTCTGTGTGTTCAAGGCCCTCCTCCACCCATAGGCACCCACCTGCACCTCATTCCTTGTGGCCAGTGGTAGCCTTCTGTCTTTCTCTCTGCTGCCTTTCTGCACTGTTTTTCTGCCTTTAAGCTTTTTTCACTTTTCTCCTCTTTTTTTGCCTCCTTTTCTATTGTTTTTCTTCCTCTCACTGATTTCCGCATTCCCCTGCTGCTGCTGCTGCTGCTCCTGAGGCCCGGCTTCTTCTTAATGCCACATTTCCCACGTCCCACCTTCCAGCTGACCAACCCTTCCCTTCCTTCTTAAGGGCGACCACAGGGAGGTGAAGGGGAGGCTTCACTGACCTCTGGTCAGTGTTTGCGTCGCACTCCCCACTCCGCACCACCTGTTGCTGCTAGTGCCCTGCGTCCTACGAGCCTGCCTGGCTCTGTGTGTTTGAGGCCCTCCTCCACCCACAGGCACCCACCTGCGCCTGGTGGCCAGTGGTGGCCTTCTGTCTTTCTCTCTGCTGCCTTTCTGCACCCTTTCTGCACCCTTTGTCTGCCTTTTTGCTTTTTTCCAATTTTCTCCTCCTTTTTTTGCACCCTTTTCTATTGTTTTTCATCCTCTCGCTGATTCACACATTCCCCTGCCACTGCTGCCCCTACGGCCCTACCCCTCTTAGCGCTGCATTTCCCGCCCTCATGCCTCTCAGCAGACTGACCCCTCCAACCTCCCTCCCCTCCTTAATGTCAGCTGCTGCCACTAGTGCGCCAAATGCATACCAAAGCAAGCCCACCTGTGCCACTCCATGCCTGGACTGTGCCAAGCATCACTGATCCTGGTTCCTGCACCATCCATTGATACAACACTAGCACCCTGCACACCCTCAACACCAGAGGTTGCGCCCCATGTCACCATGCTTCACCAAAGGACACTCAAGGCCTGTTCTTTTGACACAACTGCACCTCCCCCTGCCTTTGCACACCAATCCACCCCACCTCGAGCCCACTTGGACACATCAGATGCATACTACTCAATACCCCCTATCTCATCAAACATGCAGTAGAAGTATGGGATCCACTCGACTCCATTGCCCCCGATATCGCCTTCCTCACGAAGACCTGGATGTCCCCCACCTCAGCCCCAGACATTGCCACCACCATTCCTGATGGCTACAAGATTATCCACAAAGACTGCATCAACCAACCATGAGAAGGCATCGCCATTGTCTACAAAAACGCACTCTGCCTCACAAACAGCACTGATGCCCAGGCCGAAGCCCCCACTGCTGAACACCTACACTTCCAAATCCAGACCGACCCTAACACTACTCTCCATTGCACCCTCATCCACAGACCTCCCAGACCCTTGTTCAGCAAAGCCCTTCTCAACCTCATTGATCCCCAGGCCTTCACCTCAGCAAATTACAACCTGCTCAGTGACCTTAACTTCTACTTTGACAACCACAATGACCCAGAGACCTCATCGCAATGCAGAACATCGCCACCCTCGGACTCAAACAGCTGGTCAACCTCCCAACACATTCAACAGAACTCACCCTCGACCAAGTCTTCTAAACAGGAAACAACATCTTTCCCTCACACACCTCCGAACACCCCTAGACCAACCACCATACGCCACCATGTCCCCTGGCACCGCCACAGAAACTGGAGCAAGGTTACTGAAGCCCAGCTCACCGATGCACTGAGCCATTCCCCACCACTGGACACCACGGATGCCTACGCCTCAGCCCGGAACCTCCACCACTGGATCGCTGACTGTGCCAACACCCTACCCCCACTAAGGAAACCTGCCGGCAACCAGTACCACAGTAAACCCAGTTGGTTCTCTTCCGATCTCCAAGAATCGAAGTACACCTGTCTATGACTAGAATGAAAGTGAAGAAACAGGAAGAGCATGACAGACTGCAAAGTCTACAAAGACACAATCACCTCACACCACCAACGCATTAGACCCTCCAGAAAGTCAGCCATTCAGGTTCGCATAAACACCAATGCACACAACGGCAAGGAGCTTTTCACCACAGTTAAGGAACTCATGAATCCTGGCTTAGATATCACAGACATCCCTCCTCTCAGGACCTCTGTGACAACCTCGTCACCTTTTTTCACCCAAAAATGTAGGACATCTATGAAGGATTTGCGAGCTTAGCACCCCCACCAGACAAATGTGGGTTCCTGGTTGGTGCAGAAGATGTCCCACCCTGGATAGATGAATGCAATCTTGTTTGCGTCGCTGGATTCCACCAACAAGCCTTGGCATATGCAACTCTCGCAGTTAGCGGAAAATGGCGCTGCCCAGGACCAGGAGGGACCTGGTGGTCTCTACCCGAGAGGGGGAGGTAGAGGGGGCTCTCAGCAACTCAGAGAGCCCTCAGAAGACCAGTCAGCATGCGCAGGAGTCCCAGAGCATGGGGACAAAGAAGGTGCAAATGGAGGCCCATGCAGCATGACACAAAGGATTCCCACGCCGCCGGAGAACCACTCTGGAAGCTGAGCATCACAGGATGGAGTGCTGGGGGCCTAAGCTGTGCTGTGCATGAAGAACTTCTTGGAAGGTTGCACAAAAGCCTTGGCAACTGCAAGTCATGTGGTGCATGGGGGTACTGTCTTGCGCGGGGAGGCAAGACCTTATCTCCACCAAAGTTGGACAGCTGGATGTTGGGACTGTCGGAGTCACTTTAGTCTACCACCTGTGTTGCTGGATCCATGCCTGTCATCTGGAGGGAGGACCCAAGCCACCAGTCGTTGCTGCAGAGAGGTGCCTGCTGAAGCAGGGAAGGGACTCCGTCACTCCACGGGAGATTCCTTCGGTTCTTCTGGTGCAGGCTGAAGACAAGTAGCCCTTGGAGGATGCACGACCTGGAAACTGTTGCAATTGCTGGCAGGAGCTGAAGATACAATGTTGCAGAAGTCATCTTAGCTTCTTTGTTGCAGTTTTGTTGAGTTCCTGGAGCGGTCAGCGGTTGTTCCGTCGGTAGAAGATCAAGTAAAGGATGCAGAGGATTCCTGCTGGAGTCTTGCAATCTGAATATGAAGAAACACTCAGAGGAGAGACCCTAAATAGCCTCTGGGGGGTTGGTCACCTAACCAGGTAAGCACCCATCAAGAGGGGTCTGTGACGTCACCTGCTGGTGTAGGAAAGTACCATCTTGCCTGGCATGTTACCCCCATATTTTACTGTATATATGTTGTTTTAGTGTATGTGTCACTGGGACCCTACCAGCCAGGGCCCCAGTGCTCATAAGTGTGCCCTGTATGTGTTCCCTGTGTGATGACTAACTGCCTCACTGAGGCTCTGCTAACCAGAACCTCAGTGGTTATGCTCTCTCTGCTTTCTAAATTGTCACTAACAGGCTAGTGACCAATTTCACCAATTCACATTGGCATACTGGAACACCCTTATAATTCCCTATTATAAGGTACTGAGGTACCCAGGGTATTGGGGTTCCAGGAGATCCCTATGGGCTGCAGAATTTCTTTTGCCACCCATAGGGAGCTCTGACAATTCTTACACAGGCCTGCCACTGCAGCCTGAGTGAAATAACGTCCACGTTATTTCACAGCCGTTTACCACTGCACTTAAGTAACTTATAAGTCACCTATATGTCTAACCTTCACCTGGTGAAGGTTGGGTGCAAAGTTACTTAGTGTGTGGGCACCCTGGCACTAGCCAAGGTGCCCCCACATCGTTCAGGGCAAATTCCCCAGACTTTGTGAGTGCGGGGACACCATTTCACGCGTGCACTATACATAGGTCACTACCTATGTATAGCATCACAATGGTAACTCCGAACATGGCCATGTAACATGTCTAAGATCATGGAATTGTCACCCCAATGCCATTCTTGCATTGGGGAGACAATTCCATGATCCCCCGAGTCTCTAGCACAGACCCGGGTACTGCCAAACTGCCTTTCCCGGGGTTTCACTGAAGCTGCTGCCAACCCCTCAGACAGGTTTCTGCCCTCCTGGGGTCCAGCCAGGCTTGGCCCAGGAAGGCAGAACAAAGAACTTCCTCAGAGAGAGGGTGTTACACCCTCTCCCTTTGGAAAAAGGTGTCAGGGTTGGGGAGGAGTAGCCTCCCCCAGCCTCTGGAAATGCTTTGATGGGCACCGATGGTGCCCATCTCTGCATAAGCCAGTCTACACCGGTTCAGGGATCCCCCAGCCCTGCTCTGGCGCGAAACTGGACAAAGGAAAGGGGAGTGACCACTCCCCTGACCTGCACCTCCAAGGGGAGGTGCCCAGAGCTCCTCCAGCATGCCCCAGACCTCTGCCATCTTGGATTCAGAGGTGTGCTGGCACACTGGACTGCTCTGAGTGGCCAGGGCCAGCAGGTGACATCAGAGACTCCTTCTGATAGGCTCTTACCTTTCTTACTAGCCTATCCTCCTTCCTAGGTAGCCAAACCTCCTTTTCTGGCTATTTAGGGTCTCTGCTTTGGGGAATTCTTCAGATACCGAATGCAAGAGCTCACCAGAGTTTCTCTGCACTTCTCTCTTCACCTTTTGCCAAAGGATCGACAGCTGACTGCTCAGGTCGCCTGCAAAACCGCAACAAAGTAGCAAAGACGAATACTGCAACCTTGTATCGCTTCATCCTGCCGGCTTTCTTACCTGTTTCCTGGTGGTGCATGCTCTGGGGGTAACCTGCCTCCTTCTTGCACCAGGAGCTATGAAGAAATCTCCCATGGGTCGACGGAATCTTCCCCCTGCAACCACAGGCAACAAAAGACTGCATCACCGGTCCTCTGGGTCCCCTCTCAGCACGACGAGCGTGGTCCCTGGAACTCAGCAACTCTGTCCAAGTGACTCCCACAGTCCAGTGACTCTTCAGTCCAAGTTTGGTGGAGGTAAGTCCTTGCCTCCCCACGCTTGACTGCATTGCTGGGTACCACGTGATTTGCAGCTGCTCCGGCTCCTGTGCACTCTTCCAGGATTTCCTTTGTGCACAGCCAAGCCTGGGTCCCTGACACTCTAACCTGCAGTGCACAACCTTCTGAGTTGTCCTCCGGCGTCGTGGGACTCCCTTTCTTACTTCGGGTGATCTCCAGTTCACTGTTCTTCTAAGTGCCTGTTCAAGTACTTCTGCGGGTGCTGCCTGCTTCTGTGAGGGCTCCCTGACTTGCTGGGCATCCCCTCTGTCTCCTCATCCAAGTGGCGACATCCTGGTCCCTCCTGGGCTACAGCAGCATCCAAAAACCCTAACCACGACCCTTGCAGCTAGCAAGGCTTGTTTGCGGTCTTTCTGCATGGGAACACCTCTGCAAGCTTCTTCACGACATGGGACATCCATCCTCCAAAGGGGAAGTTTCTAGCCCTCTTCGTTCTTGCAGAATCCACAGCTTCTACCATCCGGTGGCAGCTTCTTTGCACCCTCAGCTGGCATTTCCTGGGCATCTGCCCACTCTCGACATTGTCGCGACTCTTGGACTTGGTCCCCTTGTTTCACAGGTACTCAGGTCTGGAAATCCGCTGTTGTTGCTTTGCTGGTGTTGGTCTTCCTTGCAGAAACCCCCTATCACGACTTCTGTGCTCTCTGGGGGTTATAGGTGCACTTTACACCTACTTTTCAGGGTCTTGGGGTGGGCTATTTTTCTAACCCTCACTGTTTTCTTACAGTCCCAGCGACCCTCTACAAGCTCACATAGGTTTGGGATCCATTCGTGGTTCGCATTCCACTTTTGGAGTATATGGTTTGTGTTGCCCCATAAACCTATGTGCTCCTATTGCAATCTACTGTAACTTTACATTGCTTGCATTACTTCCTTTTGCTATTACTGCATATTTTTGGTATTGTGTACATATATCTTGTGTATATTTGGCACCCTCATACTGAGGGTACTCACTGAGATACTTTTGGCATATTGTCATAAAAATAAAGAACCTTTATTTTTAGTATATCTGTGTATTGTGTTTTCTTATGATATTGTGCATATGACACCAGTGGTATAGTAGGAGCTTTGCATGTCTCCTAGTTCAGCCTAAGCTGCTCTGCTATAGCTACCTTCTATCAGGATAAGCTGCTAGAAACACCTCTTCTACACTAATAAGGGATAACTGGACCTGGTACAGAGTGTAAATACCCCTTGGTACCCACTACAAGCCAGGCCAGCCTCCTACAGCTGGCACTCTGATGCTCCCAGAGTGCCCCACCACCTTGGATTCAAAGATGGCAAAACCCAGGGAGACTGTGGAGGAGCTATGGGCACCACCCCTGGGGTTGTGATGGACCGGGGAGTGGTCACTCCCCTTTCATTTGTCCAGTTTTGTGCCAGAGCAGGGACTGGGGGTCCCTGAACCGGTGTAAACTGGATTATGCAAGGAAGGCACCATCTGTGCCCTTCAAAACATTTCCAGAGGCTCTGGGAGGATACCCCTCCCATGCCTGTAACACCTATTTCCAAAGGGAGAGGGTGTAATATCCCTCTCCTAAAGGAAATGCTTTGTTCTGCCTTTCTGGGATTGAGCTGCTCAGGAGGTCAGGAGGGCAGAAGCCTGTCTGTGAGGTGGCAGCAGCTGGGGCTGCCTGTAAAACCTCAGAAAGCTGGTATGGCAGTACTGGGGGTCCACTGTGGAGCCCCCAGAGTGCATGAGATTGTGCAGCCAATAATGAAATCAGTATTGGTGTACAATTCCAGGTTTTAGACACCTTACATTGCCATATTCAGAGTTACCATTGTGAAGCTGGACATAGGTGTTGACCTATGTCCACTGCACACTTAAAATGGTGTCCCCGCACTTACGAAGTCAGGGAAAATGGGCCTGGATGATGTGCAGGGGTGCCCTCACACACAGGTAGTTTTCACCGTGCCTTCATGGTTGGAAACCTGATATATAGGTGACTTATAAGTGACCTGGTGCAGAGAAAATGGCTGTGAAATAGTGCATACACTATTTCACACAGGCTGCAATGGCAGTCTTGTAGAAACCTTTGTATGAGCTCCCTATGAATCGCACAAGAAATGCTGCAGCCCATAGCGATCCCCTGGAAGCCCAATGCCTTGGGTACCTAGGTACCAAATACTAGGGACTTATAAGGGTGTACCAGTATGCCAATTTGGAGTGAAGTACTTGGTTACAAGTATGTAAGGACAAATTTGAAAACAGAGAGAGAATAAGCACTGGGGTCCTGGTTAGCAGGACCCCAGTAACACAGTCAAGAATACCGACAAACAGTGAAACATGCTGACAAGTAGGCCACAAACCATAAACACTGGGGTCCTGTCTAGCAGGTTCCTAGTGACACAGTCAAAACACACTGACAAACAGACCAAAAATGGGGGTAACCATGCTAGAAAGAGGCTACTTTCTCACATGGATCCTCATCTAAACAAGCAGGACGGTCACCCACGCACTTGTCAAACACAACTATGGCAACGCACGCTATGCTGGTATCACAAAGAAACTTTAAACAAGACTCCAGAGAATACAGAATGCAGCAGCCAGACACATCCTGGATATCCCACGCCACATCTCCACCCACCTGAGAAACCTGCACTGGCTTCCCATCAACAAACGCGTTACCTCCAAACTCCTGACACACGCTTAGAAGGCCTTGCACAATATCAGACCATCCTACCTCAACCACTGCCTATCCTTCTAAGCCCCCTCCAGATAATCCCATTCTGTGCAACTGTCCCTCACCATCACCCCTAAAATCAGGAAGAACACTGCAGGAGGTAGATCCTTCTCCTTCCTTGCGGCGCAGACCTGGAACACGCTGCTACTCCACCTCAGGCAGTCCCCTTTGTTGAATTAGCTCAAGATGGACCTCAAGACCTGGCTCTTCAACTGAGCAGTACCCCCTCACCAGCACCTTGAGACTCCACGGGTGAGAAGTTGCGCTATACAAATGACTGAATAATTGATTGATTGATTACAGCCTCTTGTATTGTGTTTAATAGAGCAGCCCAGCAGTCACTTCGATCAACAACTTGGTTGTTGTCTTGCACAGTACCCTCAATGATGAGGTTACTAGTCACCTCTGCTGTTGCCAAAGTTGATTCATCCTGGGCGTCTATAAGGGTTGTTTTAACATGTACCTCAAGTTGTGAGGCAATAGGGGAGAGTCCAAGAACATATCCCATATATAATGTGGAGCCTCCTCAGTTAGCAAAATCAGCACTAGGCAGCTGGACTGTGAGGTGGCAAAAAAAGTGTTTTTGGAAGGTAAAGGCATTGGCTTGTTCAGCCCAAGTGGCTGTTTGCTCCTGGGCTCGTCAGTGGATGGTTATCCCTTGCAGAGAATGTCTTGGTAGCTATCTTCAAGGGTTGGTTACATCAAGGTGGGTTGTTCCCCTTAGTCATTGAGTGGTCGAATGGTAGGACATCTACTTCCATAATGTGGAAGTATTAGTGGCTTAAATCTAGCCCGCTTATGCTATTTGATGCAAACTCCACTTGCTTTGCTCGATAATTCTTTGACCCACATATGTCTATTTGATTCATGAAGGTTATTGTTAGACCTGTCAGCCTTAGGGTGGTCTTCCCCATAACTTTTATCCTCTCCTCCTCCATTTTGCAGGACCCATTTTTGTTTGCTTAGGACTAGGAGTATTTTACCACTACTAACCATTGCTAAAGTGCATGTTTTCACTCCTTAAAAAATGTTAATATTGACTTATCCTCATATTAGCATATTTAATTTACTTATAAGTCCCTGGTAAATTGTACTACATATGCCCAGGGCCTGTAACTTAAATGCTACTGGTGGGTCTGCAGCACGGATTGTGCCACCTACTTAAGAAGCCCTTTAAACATGTCTCAGGCCTGCCATTGCACAGCCTGTATGTGCAGTTTAAACTGCCATGACGACCGGGCAAAATAAACCTTTTGTCAGGCACAAACCTGCCTCTTTAGTCCATATAAGTCACCTGTAGGGTAGGCCCCAGACTGCCATAGGACATGGTGCAATGCATTGACAGGGTTGGAGATGTACTTTTTGGTTTTACATGTCCTGGTAGCGAACATTTGTTCTTCACTAGTGTGAGACCTATCTCCCTTTTAGCATAACAATTGGAGTTGCCTTATTACATCTTATAAGTGTAACTTCCAAATGGGAAGAGATGATCCCTTCATGTTTGGTGTCTCTGGAATCACAATTTAAAATCTAACATATGGTGAAGTTAGATTTAAAATTGTAATTCTGAAAATGCCACTTTTTAGAAGGTTGGCATTTTCTTGCCTGAGCATTTGGTGCCTGCAGCCTGTCTCTGGTCACATGACTGGATGTAGTTGACAATTAGGCTTTGTGTATTCCTAGACATCCACACACAATGGAAGCCTAGGTGTGACTTAATGGGTCATCCTGGGAAGGATGGAGAGAGAAGCTGGACAGAGTCTCACACCTGAATAGGTTGTGTCCTGTCCACACACAAATGGCTTAACTACTCTGTATTGTCACTCCAGGAAGCTTGGAGTCAGGGAAGGGAGGGAAGAGAATTCCTTCTACTTCAAAGCCACTGTCTAGAAGCTTTTCCCACCTTCCAGAAAAACAGCACCAAAGTATAAATACTGGACATCTGACACCACCACTTCAGTACAGTTTTGGACCTATGATCACTCTGCTAGGAAGGAGGACTGCTGTTCTGCTGAAGTCCTACCACTCTGCTAGACACCTGCTTCGCTGTGCTCACCTGTGCCTGCTGCCCTCTTGCCTTGGAATGAAAAGGACTGAACTTGCATCTCTCCACTCCAGAACCCAGAGTGAATCCAAGTGGTAGTTGACTGGCCTCTTGATCTGAAGTCTCAGGGACATAATAGACTTCCAACCACCCTTCTTCTGCACCTGGACTCTGCCAACTATGAGTCTATCCTGCCAAGTGGTGCCACCCCAGTCATTGACCCTTGGAAGTGAGGCTGAGGTGTTTGTTCCAGCAGAATTGGCGCATCCTCTGCTGCGGTACTAGAACAGATGCATCACCACTGTTGCATGAACCAGAATCAATGCATCCTCTATTATGTGGGTTGGAACCGATGCAAGAGACTTGCATCATCATATCTTGGGACAAGCTCATTACCTTTGGGACCACCATCATGCAACACTTTCTCCGGCGCAAGGTCCTTGCCCCCCTCATCGACTGCAGCCTGAACAACAAACCTTTGCATTGTCTCCACTGCATGGATCAGAACAAACACATCATCTCGACTGCACCATGCATCCTCAACACTGGTCTTTGTATTGCAAGACCCATCGACAGGATGCTAGATGTTGATGCACCAGGATCAGCCACTGTAGCCTCATCGCATCTCGAATCGACGAAGCCTCCTGGCTGCATAACACATCTGTGCCTTGTTCCCACGCAACGCTCCACAACCAGGATTTAAGGTACTGTGGTTCAGCTGGATACTTGTAGCCAACCCATGGTCCATCGCGGTAAACCTGAATGTTTGACTTAGTCCCGGTCCAGTGTGACCAGGTATCCCCAGTTGGCACTTCTTCCTTCTAAGTGTTGTTTTATGGCTTATTCTTTAAAAATTCATAACTTAAGTTCTACCTATTGGATTTTTGTCATAGCTGTCTTGTTTTATTTATTAAATCAAGTTCTCTTTTTCAAACGTGGCAAGGCACATTGCCTCCAGGATAAGCCTGACTGCTCTGTGCCAAGCTAACAGAGGATGATCTCAGGTTAATTTGGGGTTTGCCTGTGCCTACCCTGATTAGGACAGTGGTTGCTGCTTGACCAGGGCTTACATCCCTGTCAACCAAAAACCAGATTTCTAAAAGTTACTCTTTGTATATACTGAGATATCACTGCCCTTAGTTATGGTACTCTGTAGACGAGGGCCTGGAGACTGGAGCTCTTGAGAGGATTTGTAGAACTAACATCAGAGAATAGATCGATAAACTAAAGATGACAAGTAGTGGGACTTGATTGTCTTGTTTCCACCTTCCCTATATCAGGCTCAGTGATCGTATCTTTAGGCTCATCTTCTATTTCCATCATAGAGAAAAGATTTGGGTTTGGGATTTAATGATTGCAATTTTCCAGCCTTTCTCAACAATGTATTAATTGATTCCTTCTTCGTGGCTGCGTCACCAGCAACACTCACATTCACATAAATTATTTCAGCCACAGACTCTTTAGAAGGAATACGTTTTCTTCTTTTTATAGAGAACAGTTTTTATCTGCAATATTTTCTTGGGCCTTTTATTCCTTTCCACATTATTTCCAATGGCTACTACACATTCTTGCTCTGTAGAAACTTTATTCCCCAGGTCACCTTGGGATTAAAGATTGGGTATAAAGAAAAATAGAATCATCTAATTGCAACCCCTGACTGTTGCTTTTACTGTGCCCTTAAGAACACTAAGCCAATGTGTATAATTTATTGTGATCTAATAGTCCAACTATGATTACTGTACTCATTCCTGCCACTTCCTTGCTTTGATCAGTTCTACTAGGTACATCTGGGAGAGTGTAATTAAAAACAATTGGAGAGCTAACCTGTGGGAAATGTTCCTTAGTTAAATATCATTAAAAAGTATTCATCTTGTCGCTACCACAGTCACTATTTCAATAACACTCAGATGGTCTTCTGCAATAGTTAACTTGTAATCTCTCGATTCTGGCATAGCAGTCACTCAGTACACCTTGTTTCTGCCCTGTGTTCAGCCATTTGCCCCTCCATCTCTGGTTTATGTGGCCTATCCAGCTCAGTCTGCCTTATTTAAGTTAGAGATTTTCTCTCCAACAGATTGTTACACCCAATAACATTATCAACTACTGTACTGCATAAAAGCTTGCTGCTTGTTCCAGTCTGTGTATTTGATGCCGCACCCCCCCCCCCAATTTGCCTTCTGATAAAAAGTTTGTAAATAATTTAGATGTTGATTTTCGTGCTGCATGGAGCTCTGCAGCAAACATTTCAGGGCGTATCATCAACAGAGATGATGGTACCATTGCAAGTCTCAGAGAAACTCCTTTTCCCTTTGAAAGGGACATAATTAGACAGTTACATCCTCCCAGTGAGTGCCTAGGTACCATCTGCCCTATGTTCTGTTGTCTCTAACTGTCATCTAACTTCAGATCTTATCTTTAGCAGCTGGCAATTAGGGAGCAATTAATGGACGATGATTGATAACCTAATTAGTAGCATTGGCTGCCTTGATGGCCTTGCCCTTGTCCTTGTCTGTGTCCTCAAGCTGAACCTCTATCTTGACAGCTAGCTCCCTGTCACCAAGCAAACTCGTGCTGCCTGTAAATAATATTACTCTTCAACCATCTACTGCCACCACCACTTCCACTGCCACTTGGGACCTTCCGCCCTCCCCTGGCTTTCTCATAGTCGCTTCCTTAACATTTGAATGATTTGGGGGGGGCTTAGGGGCACTCCAGTGGCAATCAGCGATAGGGAATGGGGGGAGTGAATATGGACCTGGCACGAGCATACCATCACTTCAGGAGAAGTCTGATGCAAGCGCCAATGGAAGTTCAAAATGAAACACCGGCTCTCATTTTCTGGCATTCCTCCTTCTCGTATCCTTCTCTCTTTGATCATCCCCTGTCTCATATAAATGTGTCACCATCCTATTTTCACTGAAATCCATGCACAATGCTCTCTCACTGAAAGGCTCCCCTCACACACAAAGCACTAAGGGGGTGATTCCAACTTTGGCTGGCGGCAGGAGCCGCCAGCCAAACGGGAACCGCCAGAATACCGCTGCGCGGTCAAAAGACCGCCGCGGTTGTTCTGACTTTCCCGCTGGGCGGGCGGGCGACCGCCAGAAGGACGCCCGCCCGCCCAGCGGGAAACCCCTTCCCAGGAGGATGCCGGCTCCGAATGGAGCCGGCGGAGTGGGAAGGGTGCGACGGGTGCAGTTGCACCCGTCGCGATTTTCAGTGTCTGCTATGCAGACACTGAAAATCTTAGTGGGGCCCTGTTAGGGGGCCCCACGACACCCGTTACCGCCAGTCAGGTTCTGGCGGTCAAAACCGCCAGAACCAGGCTGGCGGTAAGGGGGTCGGAATCCCCATGGCGGCGCTGCCTGCAGCGCCGCCATGGAGGATTCCCCAGGGCAGCGGGAAACCGGCGGGACACCGCCGGTTTCCCGTTTCTGACCGCGGCTGTACCGCCGCGGTCAGAATGCCCATGGATGCACCGCCAGCCTGTTGGCGGTGCATCCGCGGTCCATGACCGCCAGGGTTGGAATGACCGCCTAAATTTCTAATCCTACTTCGTATCCCAAACCCCTCCTATTTGTTCTTGTCGGTATTTAACCTCCCTTTAAACATTTCTTTTTCTCCCTTGATTCGCTATTTCACCTCTTGTTTATCACACATTTCACTTTTTTTCGATGTCTTATTTCTACACAGAAGGATAATTGTGTGTTTTGTACACTCTCTTCAACCCTTCGTGTCTTGAATTGTCATTTCCCAAGCTTACACTGGGTTACACAATTGCACCCAGTGCAGGTGCTCAAGTGGTCGAGGGTCCCCACTGGTCAGTTCAACAGTTCACTAGCACATTCTATGTAACGGTGCAAAACTGCGCCAGCAACGGTGAAGTATCTGCACGTGCCTTGGCCTTAGGTGTCCAAAACGCCTCCCTTGACTTGGTTGAAGAAAGTGTGAAAAGGGGCCTCCTTTACAAAACTGAACCGCTTACTACCACGTGCCTTATATCTGACATGCTCTCCCTACAGTTCATCACAACACAATTTAAGTGGCTATAGGTGCTGTATTTTAGCTAATCTGTGAGCACATTGTAACACTATATGACAAAAACAAAAAAAATCAATAAAAGAGAGTAGTTGATCGGATAATTAATACCTCCATAACAACATGCCCGCAAACCTGCACGCGGCAGTGGTAGCCTTCTGTCTTTCTCTCTGCTGGTCAGTGTTTGCGTCACACTCCCCACTCAGCACCACCTGTTGCTGCTAGTGCCCTGCGTCCTGAGAGCCTGCCTGGCTCTGTGTGTTTGAGGCCCTCCTCCACCCACAGGCACCCACCTGCGCCTGGTGGCCAGTGGTGGCCTTCTGTCTTTCTCTCTGCTGCCTTTCTGCACCCTTTGTCTGCCTTTTTGCTTTTTTCCACTTTTCTCCTCCTTTTTTTTGCACCCTTTTCTATTGTTTTCCATCCTCTCGCTGATTCCCACATTCCCCTGCCACTGCTGCCCCTATGGCCCTACCCCTCTTAGCGCTGCATTTCCCACCCTCATGCCTCTCAGCAGACTGACCCCTCCAACCTCCCTCCCCTCCCTAATGTCAACTGCTGCCACTGGTGTGCCCAATGCATACCAAAGCAAGCCCACCTGTGCCACTCCATGCCTGGACTGTGCCAAGCATCACTGATCCTGGTTCCTGCACCATCCATCGATACAACACCAGCACCCTGCACACCCTCAACACCAGAGGTTGCGCCGCATGTCACCATGTTTCACCAAAGGACACTCAAGGCCTGTTCTTTGGACACAACTGCACCTCCCCCTGCCTTTGCACACCAATACACCCCACCTCGAGCCCACCTGGACACATCAGATGCATACTACTCAATACCCCCTATCTCATCAAACATGCAGTAGAAGTATGGGATCCACTCGACTCCATTGCCCCCGATATCACCTTCCTCAAGAAGACCTGGATGTCCCCCACCTCAGCCCCAGGCATTGCCACCACCATTCCTGATGGTTACAAGATTATCCACAAAGACTGCATCAACCTACCATGAGAAGGCATCGCCATTGTCTACAAAAACGCACTCTGCCTCACAACCAGCATTGATGCCCAGGCCGAAGCCCCCACTGCTGAACACCTACACTTCCAAATCCAGACCGACCCTAACACTACTCTCCATGGCACCCTCATCCACAGACCTCCCAGACCCTTGTTCAGCAAAGCCCTTCTCAACCTCATTGATCCCCAGGCCCTCACCTCAGCAAATTACAACCTGCTCAGTGACCTTAACTTCTACTTTGACAACCACAATGACCCAGAGACCTCATCCCTATTGCAGAACCTTGCCACCCTCGGACTCAAACAGCTGGTCAACCTCCCAACACATTCAACAGAACTCACCCTCGACCAAGTCTTCTAAACAGGAAACAACATCTTTCCCTCACACACCTCCGAACACCCCTAGACCAACCACCATATGCCACCATGCCCCCTGGCACCGCTACAGAAACTGGAGCAAGGTTATTGAAGCTCAGCTCACCGATGCACTGAGCCATTCCCCACCACTGGACACCACGGATGCCTCCACCTCAGCCCGGAACCTCCACCACTGGATCGCTGACTGTGCCAACACCCTACCCCCGCTAAGGAAACCTGCCAGCAACCAGTACCACAGTAAACCCAGTTGGTTCTCTTACGATCTCCAAGAATCGAAGCACACCTGTTGATGACTAGAATGAAAGTGAAGAAACAGGAAGAGAATGACAGACCGCAAAGTCTACAAAGACACAATCACCTCACACCACCAACGCATTAGACCCTCCAGAAAGTCAGCCATTCAGGAGCGCATAAACACCAATGCACACAACGGCAAGGAGCTTTTCACCACAGTTAAGGAATTCATGAATCCTGGCTTAGATATCACAGACATCCCTCCTCTCAGGACCTCTGTGACAACCTCGTCACCTTTTTTCACCCAAAAATTTAGGACATCTATGAAGGATAGAGCTTAGCCCCCCCACCAGAAAAATGTGGGTTCCTGGTTGGTGCAGATGTCCCACGCTGGATAGATGAATGCAATCTTGTTTGCATCGCTGGATTCCACCAACAAGCCTTGGCACATGCAAATCTCACAGTTATCGGAAAATGGTGCTGCCCAGGACCAGGAGGGACCTGGTGGCCTCTACCCGAGAGGGTGAGTTAGAGGGGGCTCTCAGCAACTCAGAGAGCCCTCAGAAGACCAGTCAGCATGCGCAGGAGTCACAGAGCATGGGGACAAAGAAGGTGCAAATGGAGGCCCATGCAGCATGACACAAAGGATTCCCACGCCGCCGGAGAACCACTCTGGAAGCTGAGCATCACAGGATGGAGTGCTGGGGGCCTAAGCTGTGCTGTGCATGAAGAACTTCTTGGAAGGTTGCACAAAAGCCTTGGCAACTGCAAGTCATGTGGTGCATGGGGGTACTGTCTTGCACGGGGAGGCAAGATCTTATCTCCACCAAAGTTGGACAGCTGGATGTTGGGACTGTCGGAGTCACTTTAGTCTACCACCTGTGTTGCTGGATCCATGCCTGTCATCTCGAGGGAGGACCCAAGCCACCAGTCGTTGCTGCAGAGAGGTGCCTCCTGAAGCAGGGAAGGGACTCTGTCACTCCACGGGAGATTCCTTCGGTTCTTCTGGTGCAGGCTGAAGACAAGTAGCCCTTGGAGGATGCACGACCTGGAAACTGTTGCAATTGCTGGCAGGAGCTGAAGATACAATGTTGCAGAAGTCATCTTAGCTTCTTTGTTGCAGTTTTGTAGAGTTCCTGGAGCGGTCAGCGGTTGTTCCGTCGGTAGAAGATCAAGTAAAGGATGCAGAGGATTCCTGCTGGAGTCTTGCAATCTGAATATGAAGAAACACTCAGAGGAGAGACCCTAAATAGCCTCTGGGGCGTTGGTCACCTAACCAGGTAAGCACCCATCAAGAGGGGTCTGTGACGTCACCTGCTGGTGTAGGAAAGTACCATCTTGCCTGGCATGTTACCCCCATATTTCACTGTATATATGTTGTTTTAGTGTATGTGTCACTGGGACCCTACCAGCCAGGGCCCCAGTGCTCATAAGTGTGCCCTGTATGTGTTCCCTGTGTGATGACTAACTGCCTCACTGAAGCTCTGCTAACCAGAACCTCAGTGGTTATGCTCTCTCTGCTTTCTAAATTGTCACTAACAGGCTAGTGACCAATTTCACCAATTCACATTGGCATACTGGAACACCCTTATAATTCCCTAGTATACGGTACTGAGGTACCCAGGGTATTGGGGTTCCAGGAGATCCCTATGGGCTGCAGAATTTCTTTTGCCACCCATAGGGAGCTCTGACAATTCTTACACAGGCCTGCCACTGCAGCCTGAGTGAAATAACGTCCACGTTATTTCACAGCCGTTTACCACTGCACTTAAGTAACTTATAAGTCACCTATATGTCTAACCTTCACCTGGTGAATGTTGGGTGCAAAGTTACTTAGTGTGTGGGCACCCTGGCACTAGCCAAGGTGCCCCCACATCGTTCAGGGCAAATTCCCCAGACTTTGTGAGTGCGGGGACACCATTTCACGCGTGCACTATACATAGGTCACTACCTATGTATAGCGTCACAATGGTAACTCCGAACATGGCCATGTAACATGTCTAAGATCATGGAATTGTCACCCCAATGCCATTCTTGCATTGGGGAGACAATTCCATGATCCCCCGAGTCTCTAGCACAGACCCGGGTACTGCTAAACTGTCTTTCCCGGGGTTTCACTGCAGCTGCTGCCAACCCCTCAGACAGGTTTCTGCCCTCCTGGGGTCCAGCCAGGCTTGGCCCAGGAAGGCAGAACAAAGAGCTTCCTCAGAGAGAGGGTGTTACACCCTCTCCCTTTGGAAAAAGGTGTCAGGGCTGGGGAGGAGTAGCCTCCCCCAGCCTCTGGAAATGCTTTGATGGGCATCTCTGCATAAGCCAGTCTGCATCGGTACAGGGATCCCCCAGCCCTGCTCTGGCGCGAAACTGGACAAAGGAAAGGGGAGTGACCACTCCCCTGACCTGCACCTCCCAGGGGAGGTGCCCAGAGCTCCTCCAGCGTGCCCCAGACCTCTGCCATCTTGGATTCAGAGGTGTGCTGGCACACTGGACTGCTCTGAGTGGCCAGGGCCAGCAGGTGACATCAGAGACTCCTTCTGATAGGCTCTTACCTTTCTTACTAGCCTATCCTCCTTCCTAGGTAGCCAAACCTCCTTTTCTGGCTATTTAGGGTCTCTGCTTTGGGGAATTCTTCAGATACCGAATGTAAGAGCTCACCAGAGTTCCTCTGCACTTCTCTCTTCACCTTCTGCCAAAGGATCGACAGCTGACTGCTCAGGACGCCTGCAAAACTGCAACAAAGTAGCAAAGACGACTACTGCAACCTTGTATCGCTTCATCCTGCCGGCTTTCTTGCCTGTTTCCTGGTGGAGCATGCTCTGGGGGTAACCTGCCTCCTTCTTGCACCAGGAGCTCTGAAGAAATCTCCCATGGGTCGACAGAATCTTCCCCCTGCAACCGCAGGCAACAAAAGACTGCATCACCGGTCCTCTGGGTCACCTCTCAGCACGACGAGCGTGGTCCCTGGAACTCAGCAACTCTGTCCGAGTGACTCCCACAGTCCAGTGACTCTTCAGTCCAAGTTTGGTGGAGGTAAGTCCTTGCCTCCCCACGCTAGACTGCATTGCTGGGTACCACGTGATTTGCAGCTGCTCCGGCTCCTGTGCACTCTTCCAGGATTTCCTTTCTGCACAGCCAAGCCTGGGTCCCTGACACTCTAACCTGCAGTGCACAACCTTCTGAGTTGTCCTCCGGCATCGTGGGACTCCCTTTTCTTACTTCGGGTGGACTCCGGTTCACTGTTCTTCTAAGTGCCTGTTCAAGTACTTCTGCGGGTGCTGCCTGCTTCTGTGAGGGCTCCCTGACTTGCTGGGCACCCCCTCTGTCTCCTCATCCAAGTGGCGACATCCTGGTCCCTCCTGGGCTACAGCAGCATCCAAAAACCCTAACCACGACCCTTGCAGCTAGCAAGGCTTGTTTGCGGTCTTTCTGCATGGGAACACCTCTGCAAGCTTCTTCACAACATGGGACATCCATCCTCCAAAGGGGAAGTTTCTAGCCCTCTTCGTTCTTGCAGAATCCACAGCTTCTACCATCCGGTGGCAGCTTTTTTGCACCCTCAGCTGGCATTTCCTGGGCATCTGCCCACTCTCGACATTGTCGCGACTCTTGGACTTGGTCCCCTTGTTTCACAGGTACTCAGGTCCGGAAATCCGCTGTTGTTGCTTTGCTGGTGTTGGTCTTCCTTGCAGAAACCCCCTATCACGACTTCTGTGCTCTCTGGGGGTTATAGGTGCACTTTACACCTACTTTTCAGGGTCTTGGGGTGGGCTATTTTTCTAACCCTCACTGTTTTCTTCCAGTCCCAGCAACCCTCTACAAGCTCACATAGGTTTGGGATCCATTCGTGGTTCGCATTCCACTTTTGGAGTATATGGTTTGTGTTGCCCCATAAACCTATGTGCTCCTATTGCAATCTACTATAACTTTACATTGCTTGCATTACTTCCTTTTGTATTACTGCATATTTTTGGTATTGTGTACATATATCTTGTGTATATTTGGCACCCTCATACTGAGGGTACTCACTGAGATACTTTGGGCGTATTGTCATAAAAATAAAGTACCTTTATTTTTAGTATATCTGTGTAGTGTGTTTTCTTATGATATTGTGCATATGACACCAGTGGTATAGTAGGAGCTTTGCATGTCTCCTAGTTCAGCCTAAGCTGCTCTGCTATAGCTACCTTCTATCAGGATAAGCTGCTAGAAACACCTCTTCTACACTAATAAGGGATAACTGGACCTGGTACAGAGTGTAAGTACTCTTGGTACCCACTACAAGCCAGGCCAGCCTCCTACAGCTGGCACTCAGATGCTCCCAGAGTGCCCCACCACCTTGGATTCAAAGATGGCAAAACCCAGGGAGACTGTGGAGGAGCTCTGGGCACCACCCCTGGGGTTGTGATGGACAGGGGAGTGGTCACTCCCCTTTCCTTTGTCAAGTTTTGTGCCAGAGCAGGGACTGGGGGTCCCTGAACCGGTGTAAACTGGATTATGCAAGGATGGCACCATCTGTGCCCTTCAAAACATTTCCAGAGGCTCTGGGAGGATACCCCTCCCATGCCTGTAACACCTATTTCCAAAGGGAGAGGGTGTAATATCCCTCTCCTAAAGGAAATGCTTTGTTCTGCCTTTCTGGGATTGAGCTGCTCAGGAGGTCAGGAGGGCAGAAGCCTGTCTGTGAGGTGGCAGCAGCTGGGGCTGCCTGTAAAACCTCAGAAAGCTGGTATGGCAGTACTGGGGGTCCACTGTGGAGCCCCCAGAGTGCATGAGATTGTGCAGCCAATAATGAAATCAGTATTGGTGTACAATTCCAGGTTTTAGACACCTTACATTGCCATATTCAGAGTTAAGTTACCATTGTGAAGCTGGACATAGGTGTTGACGTATGTCCACTGCACACTTAAAATGGTGTCCCCGCACTTACGAAGTCCGAGAAAATGGGCCTGGATGATGTGCAGGGGTGCCCTCACACACAGGTAGTTTTCACCATGCCTTCATGGTTGGAAACCTGATATATAGGTGACTTATAAGTGACCTGGTGCAGAGAAAATGGCTGTGAAATAGTGCATACACTATTTCACACAGGCTGCAATGGCAGTCCTGTAGAAACCTTTGTATGAGCTCCCTATGGATCGCACAAGAAATGCTGCAGCCCATAGCGATCCCCTGGAAGCCCAATGCCTTGGGTACCTAGGTACCAAATACTAGGGACTTATAAGGGTGTACCAGTATGCCAATTTGGAGTGAAGTACTGGGTTACAAGTATGTAAGGACAAATTTGAAAACAGAGAGAGAATAAGCACTGGGGTCCTGGTTAGCAGGACCCCAGTAACACAGTCAAGAATACCGACAAACAGTGAAACATGCTGACAAGTAGGCCACAAACTATAAACACTGGGGTCCTGACTAGCAGGTTCCTAGTGACACAGTCAAAACACACTGACAAACAGACCAAAAATGGGGGTAACCATGCTAGAAAGAGGCTACTTTCTCACATGGATCCTCATCTAAACAAGCAGGACGGTCACCCACGCACTTGTCAAACACAACTATGGCAACGCACGCTATGCTGGTATCACAAAGAAACTTTAAACAAGACTCCAGAGAATACAGAATGCAGCAGCCAGACACATCCTGGATATCCCACGCCACATCTCCACCCACCTGAGAAACCTGCACTGGCTTCCCATCAACAAACGCGTTACCTCCAAACTCCTGACACACGCTTAGAAGGCCTTGCACAATATCAGACCATCCTACCTCAACCACTGCCTATCCTTCTAAGCCCCCTCCAGATAATCCCATTCTGTGCAACTGTCCCTCACCATCACCCCTAAAATCAGGAAGAACACTGCAGGAGGTAGATCCTTCTCCTTCCTTGCGGCGCAGACCTGGAACACGCTGCTACTCCACCTCAGGCAGTCCCCTTTGTTGAATTAGCTCAAGATGGACCTCAAGACCTGGCTCTTCAACTGAGCAGTACCCCCTCACCAGCACCTTGAGACTCCACGGGTGAGAAGTTGCGCTATACAAATGACTGAATAATTGATTGATTGATTACAGCCTCTTGTATTGTGTTTAATAGAGCAGCCCAGCAGTCACTTCGATCAACAACTTGGTTGTTGTCTGGCACAGTACCCTCAATGATGAGGTTACTAGTCACCTCTGCTGTTGTCAAAGTTGATTCATCCTGGGCGTCTAATAGGGTTGTTTTAACATGTACCTCGAGTTGTGAGGCAATAGGGGAGAGTCCAAGAACATATCCCATACATAATGTGGAGCCTCCTCAGTTAGCAAAATCTGCACTAGGCATCTGGACTGTGAGGTGGCAAAAAAAGTGTTTTTGGAAGGTAAAGGCATTGGCTTGTTCAGCCCAAGTGGCTGTTTGCTCCTGGGCTCGTCAGTGGATGGTTATCCCTTGCAGAGAATGTCTTGGTAGCTATCTTCAAGGGTTGGTTACATCAAGGTGGGTTGTTCCCCTTAGTCATTGAGTGGTCGAATGGTAGGACATCTACTTCCATAATGTGGAAGTATTAGTGGCTTAAATCTAGCCCGCTTATGCTATTTGATGCAAACTCCACTTGCTTTGCTCGATAATTCTTTGACCCACATATGTCTATTTGATTCATGAAGGTTATTGTTAGACCTGTCAGCCTTAGGGTGGTCTTCCCCTGAACTTTTATCCTCTCCTCCTCTATTTTGCAGGACCCATTTTTGTTTGCTTAGGACTAGGAGTATTTTACCACGAATAACCATTGCTAAAGTGCATGTTTTCACTCCTTAAATTTTTTTAATATTGACTTATCCTCATATTAGCATATTTAATTTACTTATAAGTCCCTAGTAAATTGCACTACATATGCCCAGGGCCTGTAACTTAAATGCTACTGGTGGGTCTGCAGCACGGATTGTGCCACCAAGAAGCCCTTTAAACATGTCTCAGGCCTGCCATTGCACAGCCTGTATGTGCAGTTTAAACTGCCATGACGACCGGGCAAAATAAACCTTTTATCAGGCACAAACCTGCCTCTTTAGTCCATATAAGTCACCTGTAGGGTAGGCCCCAGACTGCCATAGGACATGGTGCAATGCATTGACAGGGTTGGAGATGTACTTTTTGGTTTTACATGTCCTGGTAGCGAACATTTGTTCTTCACTAGTGTGAGACCTATCTCCCTTTTAGCATAACAATTGGAGTTGCCTTATTACATCTTATAAGTGTAACTTCCAAATGGGAAGAGATGATCCCTTCATGTTTGGTGTCTCTGGAATCACAATTTAAAATCTAACATATGGTGAAGTTGGATTTAAAATTGTGATTCTGAAAATGCCACTTTTTAGAAGGTTGGCATTTTCTTGCCTTAGCCATTTGGTGCCTGTAGCCTGTCTCTGGTCACATGACTGGATGTAGTTGACAATTAGGCTTTGTGTATTCCTAGACATCCACACACAATGGAAGCCTAGGTGTGACTTAACGGGTCATCCTAGGAAGGATGGGAGAGAGAAGCTGGACAGAGTCTCACACCTGAATAGGTTGTGTCCTGTCCACACACAAATGGCTTAACTACTCTGTATTGTCACTCCAGGAAGCTTGGAGTCAGGGAAGGGAGGGAAGAGAATTCCTTCTACTTCAAAGCCACTGTCTAGAAGCTTTTCCCACCTTCCAGAAAAACAGCACCAAAGTATAAATACTGGACATCTGACACCACCACTTCAGTACAGTTTTGGACCTATGATCACTCTGCCAGGAAGAAGGACTGCTGTTCTGCTGAAGTCCTACCACTCTGCTAGACACCTGCTTCGCTGTGCTCACCTGTGCCTGCTGCCCTCTTGCCTTGGAATGAAAAGGACTGAACTTGCATCTCTCCACTCCAGAACCCAGAGTGAATCCAAGTGGTAGTTGACTGGCCTCTTGATCTGAAGTCTCAGGGACATAATAGACTTCCAACCACCCTTCTTCTGCACCTGGACTCTGCCAACTATGAGTCTATCCTGCCAAGTGGTGCCACCCCAGTCATTGACCCTTGGAAGTGAGGCTGAGGTGTTTGTTCCAGCAGAATTGGCACATCCTATGCTGCGGTACTAGAACAGATGCATCACCACTGTTGCATGAACCAGAATCAATGCATTCTCTATTATGTGGGTTGGAACCGATGCAAGAGACTTGCATCATCATATCTTGGGACAAGCTCATTACCTTTGGGACCACCATCATGCAACACTTTCTCTGGCGCAAGGTCCTTGCCCCCCTCATCGACTGCAGCCTGAACAACAAACCTTTGCATTGTCTCCACTGCATGGATCAGAACAAACACATCATCTCGACTGCACCATGCATCCTCAACACTGGTCTTTGTATTGCAAGACCCATCGACAGGATGCTAGATGTTGATGCACCAGGATCAGCCACTGTAGCCTCATCGCATCTCGAATCGACGAAGCCTCCTGGCTGCATAACACATATGTGCCTTGTTCCCACGCAACGCTCCACAAGCAGGATTTAAGGTACTGTGGTTCAGCTGGCCTAACTGGGTACTTGTAGCCAACCCATGGTCCATCGTGGTAAACCTGAGTGTTTGACTTAGTCCCGGTCCAGTGTGACCAGGTATCCCCAGTTGGCACTTCTTCCTTCTAAGTGTTGTTTTATGGCTTATTCTTTAAAAATTCATAACTTAAGTTCTACCTATTGGATTTTTGTCATAGCTGTCTTGTTTTATTTATTAAATCAAGTTCTCTTTTTCAAACGTGGCAAGGCACATTGCCTCCAGGATAAGCCTGACTGCTCTGTGCCAAGCTAACAGAGGATGATCTCAGGTTAATTTGGGGTTTGCCTGTGCCTACCCTGATTAGGACAGTGGTTGCTGCTTGACCAGGGCTTACATCCCTGTCAACCAAAAACCAGATTTCTTAAAGTTACTCTTTGTATATACTGAGATATCACTGCCCTTAGTTATGGTACTCTGTAGCCGAGGGCCTGGAGACTGGAGCTCTTGAGAGGATTTGTAGAACTAACATCAGAGAATAGATCGATAAACTAAAGATGACAAGTAGTGGGACGTGATTGTCTTGTTTCCACCTTCCCTATATCAGGCTCAGTGATCGTATCTTTAGGCTCATCTTCTATTTCCATCATAGAGAAAAGATTTGGGTTTGGGATTTAATGATTGCAATTTTCCAGCCTTTCTCAACAATGTATTAATTGATTCCTTCTTCGTGGCTGCGTCACCAGCAACACTCACATTCACATAAATTATTTCAGCCACAGACTCTTTAGAAGGAATACGTTTTCTTCTTTTTATAGAGAACAGTTTTTATCTGCAATATTTTCTTGGGCCTTTTATTCCTTTCCACATTATTTCCAATGGCTACTACACATTCTTGCTCTGTAGAAACTTTATTCCCCAGGTCACCTTGGGATTAAAGATGGGGTATAAAGAAAAATAGAATCATCTAATTGCAACCCCTGACTGTTGCTTTTACTGTGCCCTTAAGAACACTAAGCCAATGTGTATAATTTATTGTGATCTAATAGTCCAACTATGATTACTGTACTCATTCCTGCCACTTCCTTGCTTTGATCAGTTCTACTAGGTACATCTGGGAGAGTGTAATTAAAAACAATTGGAGAGCTAACCTGTGGGAAATGTTCCTTAGTTAAATATCATTAAAAAGTATTCATCTTGTCGCTACCACAGTCACTATTTCAATAACACTCAGATGGTCTTCTGCAATAGTTAACTTGTAATCTCTCGATTCTGGCATAGCAGTCACTCAGTACACCTTGTTTCTGCCCTGTGTTCAGCCATTTGCCCCTCCATCTCTGGTTTATGTGGCCTATCCAGCTCAGTCTGCCTTATTTAAGTTAGAGATTTTCTCTCCAACAGATTGTTACACCCAATAACATTATCAACTACTGTACTGCATAAAAGCTTGCTGCTTGTTCCAGTCTGTGTATTTGATGCCGCACCCCCCCCCAATTTGCCTTCTGATAAAAAGTTTGTAAATAATTTAGATGTTGATTTTCGTGCTGCATGGAGCTCTGCAGCAAACATTTCAGGGCGTATCATCAACAGAGATGATGGTACCATTGCAAGTCTCAGAGAAACTCCTTTTCCCTTTGAAAGGGACATAATTAGACAGTTACATCCTCCCAGTGAGTGCCTAGGTACCATCTGCCCTATGTTCTGTTGTCTCTAACTGTCATCTAACTTCAGATCTTATCTTTAGCAGCTGGCAATTAGGGAGCAATTAATGGACGATGATTGATAACCTAATTAGTAGCATTGGCTGCCTTGATGGCCTTGCCCTTGTCCTTGTCTGTGTCCTCAAGCTTAACCTCTTTCTTGACAGCTAGCTCCCTGTCACCAAGCAAACTCGTGCTGCCTGTAAATAATATTACTCTTCAACCATCTACTGCCACCACCACTTCCACTGCCACTTGGGACCTTCCGCCCTCCCCTGGCTTTCTCATAGTCGCTTCCTTAACATTTGAATGATTTGGGGGGGGCTTAGGGGCACTCCAGTGGCAATCAGCGATAGGGAATGGGGGGAGTGAATATGGACCTGGCACGAGCATACCATCACTTCAGGAGAAGTCTGATGCAAGCGCCAATGGAAGTTCAAAATGAAACACCGGCTCTCATTTTCTGGCATTCCTCCTTCTCGTATCCTTCTCTCTTTGATCATCCCCTGTCTCATATAAATGTGTCACCATCCTATTTTCACTGAAATCCATGCACAATGCTCTCTCACTGAAAGGCTCCCCTCACACACAAAGCACTAAGGGGGTGATTCCAACTTTGGCTGGCGGCAGGAGCCGCCAGCCAAACGGGAACCGCCAGAATACCGCTGCGCGGTCAAAAGACCGCCGCGGTTGTTCTGACTTTCCCGCTGGGCGGGCGGGCGACCGCCAGAAGGCCGCCCGCCCGCCCAGCGGGAAACCCCTTCCCAGGAGGATGCCGGCTCCGAATGGAGCCGGCGGAGTGGGAAGGGTGCGACGGGTGCAGTTGCACCCGTCGCGATTTTCAGTGTCTGCTATGCAGACACTGAAAATCTTAGTGGGGCCCTGTTAGGGGGCCCCTGCAGTGCCCATGCCATTGGCATGGGCAATGCAGGGGCCCCCAGGGGCCCCACGACACCCGTTACCGCCAGCCAGGTTCTGGCGCAGGCTGGCGGTAAGGGGGTCGGAATCCCCATGGCGGCGCTACCTGCAGCGCCGCCATGGAGGATTCCCCAGGGCAGCGGGAAACCGGCGGGACACCGCCGGTTTCCCGTTTCTGACCGCGGCTGTACCGCCGCGGTCAGAATGCCCATGGATGCACCGCCAGCCTGTTGGCGGTGCATCCGCGGTCCATGACCGCCAGGGTTGGAATGACCGCCTAAATTTCTAATCCTACTTCGTATCCCAAACCCCTCCTATTTGTTCTTGTCGGTATTTAACCTCCCTTTAAACATTTCTTTTTCTCCCTTGATTCGCTATTTCACCTCTTGTTTATCACACATTTCACTTTTTTTCGATGTCTTATTTCTACACAGAAGGATAATTGTGTGTTTTGTACACTCTCTTCAACCCTTCGTGTCTTGAATTGTCATTTCCCAAGCTTACACTGGGTTACACAATTGCACCCAGTGCAGGTGCTCAAGTGGTCGAGGGTCCCCACTGGTCAGTTCAACAGTTCACTAGCACATTCTATGTAACGGTGCAAAACTGCGCCAGCAACGGTGAAGTATCTGCACGTGCCTTGGCCTTAGGTGTCCAAAACGCCTCCCTTGACTTGGTTGAAGAAAGTGTGAAAAGGGGCCTCCTTTACAAAACTGAACCGCTTACTACCACGTGCCTTATATCTGACATGCTCTCCCTACAGTTCATCACAACACAATTTAAGTGGCTATAGGTGCTGTATTTTAGCTAATCTGTGAGCACATTGTAACACAATATGACAAAAACAAAAAAAATCAATAAAAGAGAGTAGTTGATCGGATAATTAATACCTCCATAACAACATGCCCGCAAACCTGCACGCGGCAGTGGTAGCCTTCTGTCTTTCTCTCTGCTGGTCAGTGTTTGCGTCACACTCCCCACTCAGCACCACCTGTTGCTGCTAGTGCCCTGCGTCCTGAGAGCCTGCCTGGCTCTGTGTGTTTGAGGCCCTCCTCCACCCACAGGCACCCACCTGCGCCTGGTGGCCAGTGGTGGCCTTCTGTCTTTCTCTCTGCTGCCTTTCTGCACCCTTTGTCTGCCTTTTTGCTTTTTTCCACTTTTCTCCTCCTTTTTTTTGAACCCTTTTCTATTGTTTTCCATCCTCTCGCTGATTCCCACATTCCCCTGCCACTGCTGCCCCTATGGCCCTACCCCTCTTAGCGCTGCATTTCCCACCCTCATGCCTCTCAGCAGACTGACCCCTCCAACCTCCCTCCCCTCCCTAATGTCAACTGCTGCCACTGGTGTGCCCAATGCATACCAAAGCAAGCCCACCTGTGCCACTCCATGCCTGGACTGTGCCAAGCATCACTGATCCTGGTTCCTGCACCATCCATCGATACAACACCAGCACCCTGCACACCCTCAACACCAGAGGTTGCGCCGCATGTCACCATGTTTCACCAAAGGACACTCAAGGCCTGTTCTTTGGACACAACTGCACCTCCCCCTGCCTTTGCACACCAATACACCCCACCTCGAGCCCACCTGGACACATCAGATGCATACTACTCAATACCCCCTATCTCATCAAACATGCAGTAGAAGTATGGGATCCACTCGACTCCATTGCCCCCGATATCACCTTCCTCAAGAAGACCTGGATGTCCCCCACCTCAGCCCCAGGCATTGCCACCACCATTCCTGATGGTTACAAGATTATCCACAAAGACTGCATCAACCTACCATGAGAAGGCATCGCCATTGTCTACAAAAACGCACTCTGCCTCACAACCAGCATTGATGCCCAGGCCGAACCCCCCCTGCTGAACACCTACACTTCCAAATCCAGACCGACCCTAACACTACTCTCCATGGCACCCTCATCCACAGACCTCCCAGACCCTTGTTCAGCAAAGCCCTTCTCAACCTCATTGATCCCCAGGCCCTCACCTCAGCAAATTACAACCTGCTCAGTGACCTTAACTTCTACTTTGACAACCACAATGACCCAGAGACCTCATCCCTATTGCAGAACCTTGCCACCCTCGGACTCAAACAGCTGGTCAACCTCCCAACACATTCAACAGAACTCACCCTCGACCAAGTCTTCTAAACAGGAAACAACATCTTTCCCTCACACACCTCCGAACACCCCTAGACCAACCACCATATGCCACCATGCCCCCTGGCACCGCTACAGAAACTGGAGCAAGGTTATTGAAGCTCAGCTCACCGATGCACTGAGCCATTCCCCACCACTGGACACCACGGATGCCTACACCTCAGCCCGGAACCTCCACCACTGGATCGCTGACTGTGCCAACACCCTACCCCCGCTAAGGAAACCTGCCAGCAACCAGTACCACAGTAAACCCAGTTGGTTCTCTTACGATCTCCAAGAATCGAAGCACACCTGTTGATGACTAGAATGAAAGTGAAGAAACAGGAAGAGAATGACAGACCGCAAAGTCTACAAAGACACAATCACCTCACACCACCAACGCATTAGACCCTCCAGAAAGTCAGCCATTCAGGAGCGCATAAACACCAATGCACACAACGGCAAGGAGCTTTTCACCACAGTTAAGGAATTCATGAATCCTGGCTTAGATATCACAGACATCCCTCCTCTCAGGACCTCTGTGACAACCTCGTCACCTTTTTTCACCCAAAAATTTAGGACATCTATGAAGGATAGAGCTTAGCCCCCCCACCAGAAAAATGTGGGTTCCTGGTTGGTGCAGATGTCCCACGCTGGATAGATGAATGCAATCTTGTTTGCATCGCTGGATTCCACCAACAAGCCTTGGCACATGCAAATCTCGCAGTTATCGGAAAATGGTGCTGCCCAGGACCAGGAGGGACCTGGTGGCCTCTACCCGAGAGGGTGAGTTAGAGGGGGCTCTCAGCAACTCAGAGAGCCCTCAGAAGACCAGTCAGCATGCGCAGGAGTCACAGAGCATGGGGACAAAGAAGGTGCAAATGGAGGCCCATGCAGCATGACACAAAGGATTCCCACGCCGCCGGAGAACCACTCTGGAAGCTGAGCATCACAGGATGGAGTGCTGGGGGCCTAAGCTGTGCTGTGCATGAAGAACTTCTTGGAAGGTTGCACAAAAGCCTTGGCAACTGCAAGTCATGTGGTGCATGGGGGTACTGTCTTGCGCGGGGAGGCAAGATCTTATCTCCACCAAAGTTGGACAGCTGGATGTTGGGACTGTCGGAGTCACTTTAGTCTACCACCTGTGTTGCTGGATCCATGCCTGTCATCTCGAGGGAGGACCCAAGCCACCAGTCGTTGCTGCAGAGAGGTGCCTCCTGAAGCAGGGAAGGGACTCTGTCACTCCACGGGAGATTCCTTCGGTTCTTCTGGTGCAGGCTGAAGACAAGTAACCCTTGGAGGATGCACGACCTGGAAACTGTTGCAATTGCTGGCAGGAGCTGAAGATACAATGTTGCAGAAGTCATCTTAGCTTCTTTGTTGCAGTTTTGTAGAGTTCCTGGAGCGGTCAGCGGTTGTTCCGTCGGTAGAAGATCAAGTAAAGGATGCAGAGGATTCCTGCTGGAGTCTTGCAATCTGAATATGAAGAAACACTCAGAGGAGAGACCCTAAATAGCCTCTGGGGCGTTGGTCACCTAACCAGGTAAGCACCCATCAAGAGGGGTCTGTGACGTCACCTGCTGGTGTAGGAAAGTACCATCTTGCCTGGCATGTTACCCCCATATTTCACTGTATATATGTTGTTTTAGTGTATGTGTCACTGGGACCCTACCAGCCAGGGCCCCAGTGCTCATAAGTGTGCCCTGTATGTGTTCCCTGTGTGATGACTAACTGCCTCACTGAGGCTCTGCTAACCAGAACCTCAGTGGTTATGCTCTCTCTGCTTTCTAAATTGTCACTAACAGGCTAGTGACCAATTTCACCAATTCACATTGGCATACTGGAACACCCTTATAATTCCCTAGTATAAGGTACTGAGGTACCCAGGGTATTGGGGTTCCAGGAGATCCCTATGGGCTGCAGAATTTCTTTTGCCACCCATAGGGAGCTCTGACAATTCTTACACAGGCCTGCCACTGCAGCCTGAGTGAAATAACGTCCACGTTATTTCACAGCCGTTTACCACTGCACTTAAGTAACTTATAAGTCACCTATATGTCTAACCTTCACCTGGTGAATGTTGGGTGCAAAGTTACTTAGTGTGTGGGCACCCTGGCACTAGCCAAGGTGCCCCCACATCGTTCAGGGCAAATTCCCCAGACTTTGTGAGTGCGGGGACACCATTTCACGCGTGCACTATACATAGGTCACTACCTATGTATAGCGTCACAATGGTAACTCCGAACATGGCCATGTAACATGTCTAAGATCATGGAATTGTCACCCCAATGCCATTCTTGCATTGGGGAGACAATTCCATGATCCCCCGAGTCTCTAGCACAGACCCGGGTACTGCTAAACTGTCTTTCCCGGGGTTTCACTGCAGCTGCTGCCAACCCCTCAGACAGGTTTCTGCCCTCCTGGGGTCCAGCCAGGCTTGGCCCAGGAAGGCAGAACAAAGAACTTCCTCAGAGAGAGGGTGTTACACCCTCTCCCTTTGGAAAAAGGTGTCAGGGCTGGGGAGGAGTAGCCTCCCCCAGCCTCTGGAAATGCTTTGATGGGCATCTCTGCATAAGCCAGTCTACACCGGTACAGGGATCCCCCAGCCCTGCTCTGGCGCGAAACTGGACAAAGGAAAGGGGAGTGACCACTCCCCTGACCTGCACCTCCCAGGGGAGGTGCCCAGAGCTCCTCCAGCGTGCCCCAGACCTCTGCCATCTTGGATTCAGAGGTGTGCTGGCACACTGGACTGCTCTGAGTGGCCAGGGCCAGCAGGTGACATCAGAGACTCCTTCTGATAGGCTCTTACCTTTCTTACTAGCCTATCCTCCTTCCTAGGTAGCCAAACCTCCTTTTCTGGCTATTTAGGGTCTCAGCTTTGGGGAATTCTTCAGATACCGAATGTAAGAGCTCACCAGAGTTCCTCTGCACTTCTCTCTTCACCTTCTGCCAAAGGATCGACAGCTGACTGCTCAGGACGCCTGCAAAACTGCAACAAAGTAGCAAAGACGACTACTGCAACCTTGTATCGCTTCATCCTGCCGGCTTTCTTGCCTGTTTCCTGGTGGTGCATGCTCTGGGGGTAACCTGCCTCCTTCTTGCACCAGGAGCTCTGAAGAAATCTCCCATGGGTCGACAGAATCTTCCCCCTGCAACCGCAGGCAACAAAAGACTGCATCACCGGTCCTCTGGGTCACCTCTCAGCACGACGAGCGTGGTCCCTGGAACTCAGCAACTCTGTCCGAGTGACTCCCACAGTCCAGTGACTCTTCAGTCCAAGTTTGGTGGAGGTAAGTCCTTGCCTCCCCACGCTAGACTGCATTGCTGGGTACCACGTGATTTGCAGCTGCTCCGGCTCCTGTGCACTCTTCCAGGATTTCCTTTCTGCACAGCCAAGCCTGGGTCCCTGACACTCTAACCTGCAGTGCACAACCTTCTGAGTTGTCCTCCGGCATCGTGGGACTCCCTTTTCTTACTTCGGGTGGACTCCAGTTCACTGTTCTTCTAAGTGCCTGTTCAAGTACTTCTGCGGGTGCTGCCTGCTTCTGTGAGGGCTCCCTGACTTGCTGGGCACCCCCTCTGTCTCCTCATCCAAGTGGCGACATCCTGGTCCCTCCTGGGCTACAGCAGCATCCAAAAACCCTAACCACGACCCTTGCAGCTAGCAAGGCTTGTTTGCGGTCTTTCTGCATGGGAACACCTCTGCAAGCTTCTTCACAACATGGGACATCCATCCTCCAAAGGGGAAGTTTCTAGCCCTCTTCGTTCTTGCAGAATCCACAGCTTCTACCATCCGGTGGCAGCTTTTTTGCACCCTCAGCTGGCATTTCCTGGGCATCTGCCCACTCTCGACATTGTCGCGACTCTTGGACTTGGTCCCCTTGTTTCACAGGTACTCAGGTCCGGAAATCCGCTGTTGTTGCTTTGCTGGTGTTGGTCTTCCTTGCAGAAACCCCCTATCACGACTTCTGTGCTCTCTGGGGGTTATAGGTGCACTTTACACCTACTTTTCAGGGTCTTGGGGTGGGCTATTTTTCTAACCCTCACTGTTTTCTTCCAGTCCCAGCGACCCTCTACAAGCTCACATAGGTTTGGGATCCATTCGTGGTTCGCATTCCACTTTTGGAGTATATGGTTTGTGTTGCCCCATAAACCTATGTGCTCCTATTGCAATCTACTATAACTTTACATTGCTTGCATTACTTCCTTTTGTATTACTGCATATTTTTGGTATTGTGTACATATATCTTGTGTATATTTGGCACCCTCATACTGAGGGTACTCACTGAGATACTTTGGGCGTATTGTCATAAAAATAAAGTACCTTTATTTTTAGTATATCTGTGTAGTGTGTTTTCTTATGATATTGTGCATATGACACCAGTGGTATAGTAGGAGCTTTGCATGTCTCCTAGTTCAGCCTAAGCTGCTCTGCTATAGCTACCTTCTATCAGGATAAGCTGCTAGAAACACCTCTTCTACACTAATAAGGGATAACTGGACCTGGTACAGAGTGTAAGTACCCCTTGGTACCCACTACAAGCCAGGCCAGCCTCCTACAGCTGGCACTCAGATGCTCCCAGAGTGCCCCACCACCTTGGATTCAAAGATGGCAAAACCCAGGGAGACTGTGGAGGAGCTCTGGGCACCACCCCTGGGGTTGTGATGGACAGGGGAGTGGTCACTCCCCTTTCCTTTGTCAAGTTTTGTGCCAGAGCAGGGACTGGGGGTCCCTGAACCGGTGTAAACTGGATTATGCAAGGATGGCACCATCTGTGCCCTTCAAAACATTTCCAGAGGCTCTGGGAGGATACCCCTCCCATGCCTGTAACACCTATTTCCAAAGGGAGAGGGTGTAATATCCCTCTCCTAAAGGAAATGCTTTGTTCTGCCTTTCTGGGATTGAGCTGCTCAGGAGGTCAGGAGGGCAGAAGCCTGTCTGTGAGGTGGCAGCAGCTGGGGCTGCCTGTAAAACCTCAGAAAGCTGGTATGGCAGTACTGGGGGTCCACTGTGGAGCCCCCAGAGTGCATGAGATTGTGCAGCCAATAATGAAATCAGTATTGGTGTACAATTCCAGGTTTTAGACACCTTACATTGCCATATTCAGAGTTAAGTTACCATTGTGAAGCTGGACATAGGTGTTGACGTATGTCCACTGCACACTTAAAATGGTGTCCCCGCACTTACGAAGTCCGAGAAAATGGGCCTGGATGATGTGCAGGGGTGCCCTCACACACAGGTAGTTTTCACCATGCCTTCATGGTTGGAAACCTGATATATAGGTGACTTATAAGTGACCTGGTGCAGAGAAAATGGCTGTGAAATAGTGCATACACTATTTCACACAGGCTGCAATGGCAGTCCTGTAGAAACCTTTGTATGAGCTCCCTATGGATCGCACAAGAAATGCTGCAGCCCATAGCGATCCCCTGGAAGCCCAATGCCTTGGGTACCTAGGTACCAAATACTAGGGACTTATAAGGGTGTACCAGTATGCCAATTTGGAGTGAAGTACTGGGTTACAAGTATGTAAGGACAAATTTGAAAACAGAGAGAGAATAAGCACTGGGGTCCTGGTTAGCAGGACCCCAGTAACACAGTCAAGAATACCGACAAACAGTGAAACATGCTGACAAGTAGGCCACAAACTATAAACACTGGGGTCCTGACTAGCAGGTTCCTAGTGACACAGTCAAAACACACTGACAAACAGACCAAAAATGGGGGTAACCATGCTAGAAAGAGGCTACTTTCTCACATGGATCCTCATCTAAACAAGCAGGACGGTCACCCACGCACTTGTCAAACACAACTATGGCAACGCACGCTATGCTGGTATCACAAAGAAACTTTAAACAAGACTCCAGAGAATACAGAATGCAGCAGCCAGACACATCCTGGATATCCCACGCCACATCTCCACCCACCTGAGAAACCTGCACTGGCTTCCCATCAACAAACGCGTTACCTCCAAACTCCTGACACACGCTTAGAAGGCCTTGCACAATATCAGACCATCCTACCTCAACCACTGCCTATCCTTCTAAGCCCCCTCCAGATAATCCCATTCTGTGCAACTGTCCCTCACCATCACCCCTAAAATCAGGAAGAACACTGCAGGAGGTAGATCCTTCTCCTTCCTTGCGGCGCAGACCTGGAACACGCTGCTACTCCACCTCAGGCAGTCCCCTTTGTTGAATTAGCTCAAGATGGACCTCAAGACCTGGCTCTTCAACTGAGCAGTACCCCCTCACCAGCACCTTGAGACTCCACGGGTGAGAAGTTGCGCTATACAAATGACTGAATAATTGATTGATTGATTACAGCCTCTTGTATTGTGTTTAATAGAGCAGCCCAGCAGTCACTTCGATCAACAACTTGGTTGTTGTCTGGCACAGTACCCTCAATGATGAGGTTACTAGTCACCTCTGCTGTTGTGAAAGTTGATTCATCCTGGGCGTTTAAAAGGGTTGTTTTAACATGTACCTCGAGTTGTGAGGCAATAGGGGAGAGTCCAAGAACATATCCCATACATAATGTGGAGCCTCCTCAGTTAGCAAAATCTGCACTAGGCATCTGGACTGTGAGGTGGCAAAAAAAGTGTTTTTGGAAGGTAAAGGCATTGGCTTGTTCAGCCCAAGTGGCTGTTTGCTCCTGGGCTCGTCAGTGGATGGTTATCCCTTGCAGAGAATGTCTTGGTAGCTATCTTCAAGGGTTGGTTACATCAAGGTGGGTTGTTCCCCTTAGTCATTGAGTGGTCGAATGGTAGGACATCTACTTCCATAATGTGGAAGTATTAGTGGCTTAAATCTAGCCCGCTTATGCTATTTGATGCAAACTCCACTTGCTTTGCTCGATAATTCTTTGACCCACATATGTCTATTTGATTCATGAAGGTTATTGTTAGACCTGTCAGCCTTAGGGTGGTCTTCCCCTGAACTTTTATCCTCTCCTCCTCTATTTTGCAGGACCCATTTTTGTTTGCTTAGGACTAGGAGTATTTTACCACGAATAACCATTGCTAAAGTGCATGTTTTCACTCCTTAAATTTTTTTAATATTGACTTATCCTCATATTAGCATATTTAATTTACTTATAAGTCCCTAGTAAATTGCACTACATATGCCCAGGGCCTGTAACTTAAATGCTACTGGTGGGTCTGCAGCACGGATTGTGCCACCAAGAAGCCCTTTAAACATGTCTCAGGCCTGCCATTGCACAGCCTGTATGTGCAGTTTAAACTGCCATGACGACCGGGCAAAATAAACCTTTTATCAGGCACAAACCTGCCTCTTTAGTCCATATAAGTCACCTGTAGGGTAGGCCCCAGACTGCCATAGGACATGGTGCAATGCATTGACAGGGTTGGAGATGTACTTTTTGGTTTTACATGTCCTGGTAGCGAACATTTGTTCTTCACTAGTGTGAGACCTATCTCCCTTTTAGCATAACAATTGGAGTTGCCTTATTACATCTTATAAGTGTAACTTCCAAATGGGAAGAGATGATCCCTTCATGTTTGGTGTCTCTGGAATCACAATTTAAAATCTAACATATGGTGAAGTTGGATTTAAAATTGTGATTCTGAAAATGCCACTTTTTAGAAGGTTGGCATTTTCTTGCCTTAGCCATTTGGTGCCTGTAGCCTGTCTCTGGTCACATGACTGGATGTAGTTGACAATTAGGCTTTGTGTATTCCTAGACATCCACACACAATGGAAGCCTAGGTGTGACTTAACGGGTCATCCTAGGAAGGATGGGAGAGAGAAGCTGGACAGAGTCTCACACCTGAATAGGTTGTGTCCTGTCCACACACAAATGGCTTAACTACTCTGTATTGTCACTCCAGGAAGCTTGGAGTCAGGGAAGGGAGGGAAGAGAATTCCTTCTACTTCAAAGCCACTGTCTAGAAGCTTTTCCCACCTTCCAGAAAAACAGCACCAAAGTATAAATACTGGACATCTGACACCACCACTTCAGTACAGTTTTGGACCTATGATCACTCTGCCAGGAAGAAGGACTGCTGTTCTGCTGAAGTCCTACCACTCTGCTAGACACCTGCTTCGCTGTGCTCACCTGTGCCTGCTGCCCTCTTGCCTTGGAATGAAAAGGACTGAACTTGCATCTCTCCACTCCAGAACCCAGAGTGAATCCAAGTGGTAGTTGACTGGCCTCTTGATCTGAAGTCTCAGGGACATAATAGACTTCCAACCACCCTTCTTCTGCACCTGGACTCTGCCAACTATGAGTCTATCCTGCCAAGTGGTGCCACCACAGTCATTGACCCTTGGAAGTGAGGCTGAGGTGTTTGTTCCAGCAGAATTGGCACATCCTCTGCTGCGGTACTAGAACAGATGCATCACCACTGTTGCATGAACCAGAATCAATGCATTCTCTATTATGTGGGTTGGAACTGATGCAAGAGACTTGCATCATCATATCTTGGGACAAGCTCATTACCTTTGGGACCACCATCATGCAACACTTTCTCTGGCGCAAGGTCCTTGCCCCCCTCATCGACTGCAGCCTGAACAACAAACCTTTGCATTGTCTCCACTGCATGGATCAGAACAAACACATCATCTCGACTGCACCATGCATCCTCAACACTGGTCTTTGTATTGCAAGACCCATCGACAGGATGCTAGATGTTGATGCACCAGGATCAGCCACTGTAGCCTCATCGCATCTCGAATCGACGAAGCCTCCTGGCTGCATAACACATATGTGCCTTGTTCCCACGCAACGCTCCACAAGCAGGATTTAAGGTACTGTGGTTCAGCTGGCCTAACTGGGTACTTGTAGCCAACCCATGGTCCATCGTGGTAAACCTGAGTGTTTGACTTAGTCCCGGTCCAGTGTGACCAGGTATCCCCAGTTGGCACTTCTTCCTTCTAAGTGTTGTTTTATGGCTTATTCTTTAAAAATTCATAACTTAAGTTCTACCTATTGGATTTTTGTCATAGCTGTCTTGTTTTATTTATTAAATCAAGTTCTCTTTTTCAAACGTGGCAAGGCACATTGCCTCCAGGATAAGCCTGACTGCTCTGTGCCAAGCTAACAGAGGATGATCTCAGGTTAATTTGGGGTTTGCCTGTGCCTACCCTGATTAGGACAGTGGTTGCTGCTTGACCAGGGCTTACATCCCTGTCAACCAAAAACCAGATTTCTTAAAGTTACTCTTTGTATATACTGAGATATCACTGCCCTTAGTTATGGTACTCTGTAGCCGAGGGCCTGGAGACTGGAGCTCTTGAGAGGATTTGTAGAACTAACATCAGAGAATAGATCGATAAACTAAAGATGACAAGTAGTGGGACTTGATTGTCTTGTTTCCACCTTCCCTATATCAGGCTCAGTGATCGTATCTTTAGGCTCATCTTCTATTTCCATCATAGAGAAAAGATTTGGGTTTGGGATTTAATGATTGCAATTTTCCAGCCTTTCTCAATGATTGCAATTTTCCAGCCTTTCTCAACAATGTATTAATTGATTCCTTCTTCGTGGCTGCGTCACCAGCAACACTCACATTCACATAAATTATTTCAGCCACAGACTCTTTAGAAGGAATACGTTTTCTTCTTTTTATAGAGAACAGTTTTTATCTGCAATATTTTCTTGGGCCTTTTTTTCCTTTCCACATTATTTCCAATGGCTACTACACCTTCTTGCTCTGTAGAAACTTTATTCCCCAGGTCACCTTGGGATTAAAGATGGGGTATAAAGAAAAATAGAATCATCTAATTGCAACCCCTGACTGTTGCTTTTACTGTGCCCTTAAGAACACTAAGCCAATGTGTATAATGTATTGTGATCTAATAGTCCAACTATGATTACTGTACTCATTCCTGCCACTTCCTTGCTTTGATCAGTTCTACTAGGTACATCTGGGAGAGTGTAATTAAAAACAATTGGAGAGCTAACCTGTGGGAAATGTTCCTTAGTTAAATATCATTAAAAAGTATTCATCTTGTCGCTACCACAGTCACTATTTCAATAACACTCAGATGGTCTTCTGCAATAGTTAACTTGTAATCTCTTGATTCTGGCATAGCAGTCACTCAGTACACCTTGTTTCTGCCCTGTGTTCAGCCATTTGCCCCTCCATCTCTGGTTTATGTGGCTTATCCAGCTCAGTCTGCCTTATTTAAGTTAGAGATTTTCTCTCCAACAGATTGTTACACCCAATAACATTATCAACTACTGTACTGCATAAAAGCTTGCTGCTTGTTCCAGTCTGTGTATTTGATGCCGCAGCCCCCCCCCCCCCAATTTGCCTTCTGATAAAAAGTTTGTAAATAATTTAGATGTTGATTTTCGTGCTGCATGGAGCTCTGCAGCAAACATTTCAGGGCGTATCATCAACAGAGATGATGGTACCATTGCAAGTCTCAGAGGAACTCCTTTTCCCTTTGAAAGGGACATAATTAGACAGTTACATCCTCCCAGTGAGTGCCTAGGTACCATCTGCCCTATGTTCTGTTGTCTCTAACTGTCATCTAACTTCAGATCTTATCTTTAGCAGCTGGCAATTAGGGAGCAATTAATGGACGATGATTGATAACCTAATTAGTAGCATTGGCTGCCTTGATGGCCTTGCCCTTGTCCTTGTCTGTGTCCTCAAGCTTACCCTCTATCTTGACAGCTAGCTCTCTGTCACCAAGCAAACTCGTGCTGCCTGTAAATAATACTACTCTTCAACCATCTACTGCCACCACCACTTCCACTGCCACTTGGGACCTTCCGCCCTCCCCTGGCTTTCTCATAGTCGCTTCCTTAACATTTGAATGATTTGGGGGGGGCTTAGGGGCACTCGAGTGGTAATCAGCGATAGGGAATGGGGGGAGTGAATATGGACCTGGCACGAGCATACCATCACTTCAGGAGAATTCTGATGCAAGCGCCAATGGAAGTTCAAAATGAAACACCGGCTCTCATTTTCTGGCATTCCTCCTTCTCGTATCCTTCTCTCTTTGATCATCCCCTGTCTCATATAAATGTGTCACCATCCTATTTTCACTGAAATCCATGCACAATGCTCTCTCACTGAAAGGCTCCCCTCACACACAAAGCACTAAGGGGGTGATTCCAACTTTGGCTGGCGGCGGGCGCCGCCAGCCAAACGGGAACCGCCAGAATACCGCTGCGCGGTCAAAAGACCGCCGCGGTTATTCTGACTTTCCCGCTGGGCGGGCGGGCGACTGCCAGAAGGCCGCCCGCCCAGCGGGAAACCCCTTCCCACGAGGATGCCGGCTCAGAATGGAGCCGGCGGAGTGGGAAGGGTGCGACGGGTGCAGTTGCACCCGTCGCGATTTTCAGTGTCTGCTATGCAGACACTGAAAATCTTAGTGGGGCCCTGTTAGGGGGCCCCTGCAGTGCCCATGCCATTGGCATGGGCAATGCAGGGGCCCCCAGGGGCCCCACGACACCCGTTACCGCCAGCCAGGTTCTGGCGCAGGCTGGCGGTAAGGGGGTCGGAATCCCCATGGCGGCGCTACCTGCAGCGCCGCCATGGAGGATTCCCCAGGGCAGCGGGAAACCGGCGGGACACCGCCGGTTTCCCGTTTCTGACCGCGGCTGTACCGCCGCGGTCAGAATGCCCATGGATGCACCGCCAGCCTGTTGGCGGTGCATCCGCGGTCCCCGGCCCTGGCGGTCCATGACCACCAGGGTTGGAATGACCGCCTAAATTTCTAATCCTACTTCCTTTCCTAAACCCCTCCTATTTGTTCTTGTCGGGTATTTAACCTCCCTTTAAACATTTCTTTTTCTCCCTTGATTCGCTATTTCACCTCTTGTTTATCACACATTTCACTTTTTTTCGATGTCTTATTTCTACACAGAAGGATAATTGTGTGTTTTGTACACTCTCTTCAACCCTTCGTGTCTTGAATTGTCATTTCCCAAGCTTACACTGGGTTACACAATTGCACCCAGTGCAGGTGCTCAAGTGGTCGAGGGTCCCCACTGGTCAGTTCAACAGTTCACTAGCACATTCTATGTAACGGTGCAAAACTGCGCCAGCAACGGTGAAGTATCTGCACGTGCCTTGGCCTTAGGTGTCCAAAACGCCTCCCTTGACTTGGTTGAAGAAAGTGTGAAAAGGGGCCTCCTTTACAAAACTGAACCGCTTACTACCACGTGCCTTATATCTGACATGCTCTCCCTACAGTTCATCACAACACAATTTAAGTGGCTATAGGTGCTGTATTTTAGCTAATCTGTAAGCACATTGTAACACAATATGACAAAAACAAAAAAAATCAATAAAAGAGAGTAGTTGATCGGATAATTAATACCTCGATAACAACATGCCCGCAAACCTGCACGCGGCGTTGTGCTCGAGCTGTTTGGCCGGACTCGTGTAAACAGAACAGACAGCGGGTCTCGCCATTTCCGAGAACATTGCCAAGTGAAGGTAATTTGCTCCCATGGGAGCCGCGCGGACGGCCATCATCATTTTGAGGGTTACAGAGGAGGCACTTGCAGCAGATTTAATCAAGCAGTAATGTGGGACTGGACAGTCCAAGGCAGAGAAGCAGGGGAGCTGCAATAAGGTTTTATGATTGCCGGAAGGCTTTTCAGATAAGACAAGGATTCATAGCGCTAAAAACAGGGAGCAAGGTTGCCAGTGATTATGAGGAGTGTGAGAGCGGCTAGCGAAGCCATAAGATTGAAAAAGTTCCCACTGGACTCCATTTGAGAGGCACCAGACTGAGAAATAAGAGTAACCCTGAGAGGGTCCCAGGTCTCACATATTCCTTTTTTTACCCACAGGACCCTGCCGGAGAGCGGTGTATTGTCAGAGTACAATAAATATGACAGAATGTGTGCGGTGATCCTGGAGGCCAGGGGACTGAGAGAGCACAAGAGAAACGAAAGAGGGCGTTTGGAGAAATCATTTACAACAGAGGGAAGTGCAGTTTGACAGAAAAGTATTATTAGCATAAGAGGAAACACGCGATTTATGACTACTGGTTGCTATTTACTATTACATTAAAAAATCAGTATTGTTGTATTTTTTGATAGTTACATTACATTGCAGCTCCCAGTCTACGTGAGACGATGTGAAAAAGCAGCATATGCAGCATTGCACCAATGTTTAGTACAGTTCTCACAGTAATGCTTACTACAGAAAAAGCTTCGTAAAATTAACTGCTCATTGGCCAATGAACACTAGTCAGGTATAAAATGTTAACCATTTCAAATGTATGTTAACCAGTTTTACAACTAAATGTTTCTGATGTCTGCCCATGTGCTTATTTAGCGATGATCCCTACATTTTTAAACCAATTACAATGAACTACTCATGAACTACCCACTTCTGAAAGGTGTGTGTTTGCAATTTCTTTTGGTTTTTGCTAAAACTTTCTGAAATCACCTCATGGCCTGGTGAGGTGTAAATCAACAAGCCCATTGCAGAAGGTTCAGCTGGTACCACTGCTGTAAAATTTCATATTACTCAAACCTTGACCATTGATCAACGCTCTATAACTGGTTGGTGCAGGATGGGATGTTCTCAGCATAAAACCTTATGTTCTGCTAATGTAGTATAGACATCTGGTATGACAAATTAGCATTAGTCCTTGCATGTCTTCTTCATCCTCAAAGCACCAGGCTCTGCTTTCAATGGCAAAGTGGTTCCCGATTTATTTCTGGAAATGGACCACAAGAAGGAACATTCTTGAGTGATTACAACTCTGTCCCTTTTCTCAGGTTTCACATCATCCACTTCATTGTCTACATGCAAGACTCACAGACAGTGTGTCAGGACCTGTCGGGGGGTGCTGGTTAGACAGGTGGCAGGGAAAACAAAGGAGGCAGAATACTGGTACAGAGCTGACAAGATCACACAGAGAGTCAGTGGAGAGAGGGGATCCAAAGTGGAAGCTGTATTCAAGAGAACAAGAGAGATTAGGCTCAGAAAGGGCAGGCTTTCAAGAGGCAATGTGGCACCCAGACTAACACCCCAGGACGAATGTGCAAGATATATATATAATTATAACAGCATAAACAACAAAGGGAAAATGAGGAAAAGCACTCAGGAGCTCCACGCAGTAAGACTGAAGTTCAGTAAGTTCCTCACACACACAATTGCTGTTTCAGATTCTGACAGCTAATACCAATATATTGGATATACATGCAAAGGCATAGCCTGTGGAACTGACCCTTACGGTGATATTATAAAAGTAACTTAAATACAATACCCAGAGTGGACAGGAAACATCATCTAGGTTATCAGCTGAGCCCACGTATCCTGGCAATCAAACAGGAACACGCAAGGCGATAACAGCAAGGGTCTAGAACTAAATACAAACCTGACAAAGAAGGAGCTAACAAGGAGGAGTGCTTAACAGGAAAGGAGGGAAAGCAAGGGCCCACTTAGCAGAAAGCAAGTAACAAACATACAAGGAAGGTAGAAGCAAGACAGTAGGAAAAACAACAGTAGGAACTGGAACAAGGAAATGGAAAGAAAGGCAAGGAATGGGGAAAAAAAATACAGAAGGAGAGGCTTCAAGTGAGCACAAGCAGCACTGGTGCAGGAATCCGGGAAACAAGGAAACACTGCAAGCAGAAATAGTTCAAGGTACAAATAATAGCAGAAGCACAGGAGTCAAGTAGCACAGCAGAGAGTGCTAGTTCAGACAAGGATTTGCTACATCTCAGAATTTAAGGTAGCACTGCGGGGAATGCTAGACCAGGAACAAGGATTTTCTACAGCTCAGGAACAAGAACAAGGAGAGGTACAGCTCAGGAAAAGGAAAAAGGATAGCTATATCTCAGAAATAGGAGCAAGAGATAACTGCAGCTCAGGAACAGGAACAATGAATAACTATGTCTCTGGAAAGAGGAATAACAAAAGCCCAGGAAACAAGGGAGTAATAACTAAGGCTCTGGAACTAGAGCAAGAAACTTCAGGAAACAAGAGTCAGTCTCACCAGAAAACAGCTACCATGACAGGGCTGAAGGGAGCTGAGGCTTAAAAGGGCTCACAGTAAACACATGCACTGTGTGTGAGCAGGCTAGCAGCAGTCTGCCACAGGTGTTCTGGTTTTCTCCACGCTTCCTTGGTCTGAGGGGGAGACAAAGCAGTGAGCAGGGGATTCTAGATAATGGAGTTCCAAGCATGAGCAGACTTTCTTCTACAAACCTGGCATGGATCGGGAATGGGCGATAATTTGCAAATAGCATCTGAATGGTTGGTAGTCAAGCTATGCATGCAGAGGAAGGTCTGGAAACTTATTAGAGCATTGGAAAGTCCCACAATTTGCCACCTGGTGATGGGCACAAGAGCGTAAGGAGCGAATCATGACAAAGTGACTCCAGTAATCAAATAGGACTCCTTCGCATGAAGTGGATTCATTTTCATTCCGTCATAATCAACTTGCCACTAAACAAACTTAACGAAGAAACACATTTGAGCCACACAGACTTCCTAATTTTAATTTTGATCCTCCCTGGGGATCCCTGCAACCCATGGCAAAATATCAGGGTCATTTCTGCTGCTGCCCTTGCAAGCTGAAACAGGAGGAACTTCAGTTAGATTCAGGTGGTGAGGTTGGACTGGAGATTGATTGGCTGTGATTGGCTCCACCCATCATGTGCATGGTTCCCTCATACTACTCCTGGTCATTCACCCACCCCACATGATTCACTAATGCATGCTATGCCAGAGGCGTGAGGAAGACAACATGTGTATTCAAAATCAATGTAGAACACTGCCTAAGTTAGCCTCAAACCCTGAACATTTGGGAATCATAGTGATTTCCATTGGTCTAGCACATATTAACTGTTTTCCAGAGTGTGGCCAATATCTACTCGCTTTACACCAGGGAACCTGAGAGAAAGGTCAGAAGTAAAGAACTCAGGGCCATATGTACAAACACTTTTTCCCATAGACACAGAATGGGGAAAAACCTTTGCTACATCTGGCCCTCAGACCCTGGGGGGGAGTGGGGGATCACCTTAAGAATGAATCAGGCTTCCTGCAGAATAATACAGGCAGATCTGGGAGTGAGAAGAATCATTTATATTTTCTCAAATGTCTCCAATCTTAGGGTAACAGAGGGGAGTCCTATGACACTTCAGCCTCCTTTATTAGAAGAACATGGAGAAAAAATATAGACATGCATGAGTTTTTTGTAATAAAAATGATAAAACCTAAAACCGCAGCATGGGTTGTTAAAGCCTTTGTTGTGGTTTTATTTGGAAACGTGTTAATATTCTACTAAGATTAAATGACAGTTAATCTCACTGTGGCAGGAGCAGAGATAAAAGTTATCATTCTCAAGTCTGATTCCTGGGAGTTCTGTGAGTGTTTTTATAACACATTTTATTGAGTTTTAAATGAACAGTCCTCAGCTATGCATACCCTTACATTAGAGATGTTAAAAAGCTCAATAGCATGAACATACATGATGGTATATCAAACTGCCAGACATTTATCAGAGTCATATAAGTGCAGTGTCATTTTCTTACATAAGCATGTACTAACCTTCAGCAGCATACAAAAATAAATGCATTCCCGTTCCCCTCCCCCCAACAGTTACATCTGTAAAATTAAGCAATACAAGTGCTTCTTCAAAACTCCTGGGGAATGGAGTTCAATCAGGCTATGGCTATCAGTCAGATTACTGGAATTTGAAGAGGAGGGCAGGGCACCTAGGTACAAAGCCCCTGGGGGCAGAAGATTGTCAGACCCTCCCAGATTGGGAGAGCGGTGTCCTATATATATCTTCCTCCCCATCCACAGTAACAGTTTGGAGTCTGTCACGAGGGTTTCCCATGCACGTGCCATCTCCAAGGATCCTAGTCCCTGTGTAGCTTCCCACAATAGTACGTCCCCCTCCACTGCTGCCCATTTTTCTAGTTCTCTATGCCATTTTGATATATGGGGCCACCGCTGATTTCCAGTTCCTTGTAATCTCACGTTTTGCCAGCAGGAATGCTAGATCTTAAAACTTACTAGTGGCTTTAGTTTTAGAGGTGTGTAGGAACCAAGTCAATAGGCAGTGACCCTTTGCACATGAGACTTCCCTGTCTAAGACAGCCTCCAATGTCCCTGTAATCCCCACCCAGTAGGGGCGCTTCTGAAGACAAGTCCACAATATATGCAAAAGACCTGCGCCCACCTCACCACACCTAGGGCAGGCCACTTCTATTTGAAAGTAATGCTGAATGCATTCCCTGGTTGGGTATGGCCTCTGTAAGATAAAAAAAAAAAATCTATTTAAAGTGGGCGTTTCTGGCTATATGAGGAGCTCTATCAAGAATGGAAGCCCAGGCCTCTTCTGGGATCTGCATTACCAGTTTCCCTTCCCAGCTGTTCTTCAGTTCCTGTAATGGGTGACATAGGCCTTTCCCAATGGCTTGACATAAACAGGAGACCACTTTAATGGTACCAGAGGAAAGGGCTATGTATTGGGCGCTTTTGTGGGCCTTGGGGTTAGCAGCCCCCATCTGCCAGTGCTTCTGGATGGCTGCGATGACCACCCTGTGTAATAGGAAGTGCCCCCGTGGGATATCAAATTCCACCCTGAAATCTTCAAAGGGGAGTAACTCCAGCTACTTTTAAAGGTCCCCCAGTGTAGAGATCCCTGAAGCCACCTATTCCTCTAAACTTCCCCAACCCCTTCCATGCGGCTGTCAAATCTGGGGGCACAGATTCTTAGTGTGAGTTTTCCGTAAACATAGGTCCCAGCATCTAGTTATCACCCGAAATTCCTCTGTCTGGAAGGGCGAGACATGTTTTGCCCATAGTAGGGTCTGCACCAGTTCCTGTAGTGTAGGCACACACGGGCCAATCATTCTTTCAGGCCACTGTCGGCCCACAAGTCATTGAACAAACCACTGTAGCTGGGTCGCCAAGTAATATGCCTCAAAACTAGCGCCACCAGACCTCCTTCTGTCGTTGGGTGCTGAAGTGTAGTGACGGCCACTCACTTGTGGGCAGGCACCCAGATAAATGCTACAACCAAAGAATCTTGTTCTCTAGATACCACCCAGTTATCCATATTGGGAGTGTCCCAAAAAAGTACAGAAGTTTGGGGTGGGCACTCATTTTCAGTAATGCTATTCTGCCTATTACTAACAGGGAAAGAGTTTTAAAGAAATCTATACTTGATTTTAAGGTTCGCACAGTTCCACCCACATTAAAGTCAACAAGGTTGGTTCAGTTGTGGTAGATCCTAACCCCCAGGTAGTGCAGACTTCTGGGAGCCTATTGCAGAGAAGACAGACCATCAGGGGGATCTGCATCTATGGTTGCTGGAAACACACAAGATTTCAGCCAGTTCCCTTTAAGCCCCGACAACCTTCCGAAATCTTCTAGCATAGCCTTGGCCCTCTCTAGCTCATTATGTGTGTCCTGCAGGAAGATTAAAAAGATAATCAGCATACAGAGATGTCCTATGCCAATTCCCTCCAACCTTCAGCCCATGGAAGTGGACTCACAAGTGGGCCCTAGTCACCAGGGGCTCCATGGCCAAAGCAAAGAGCAGTAGCGACAAGGGGCACCCCAGTCACGTCCCTCGCCCCACCTTGTAGCTGTGCAATATCACTCTGTTTATTCAGACCCTAGCAGCTGGGTCTATGTAGAGCAATCTGGTCCAGGCCCGAAACCCCTCCCCTAGGTGCATATGTGTCATTACCTCATATACATACTCCCATTCTAGGCTATTAAACGCCTTCTTTATATCAACAGCCATAATCGTTGTGGATTGGGTGAAATATTGTGCCAGGAGCCCAATAAACGTGACAAAAAAGGTCCTTGGTCCGTGTTGGGTGTGTATATGTTAGCCAAGGTTAAGTCTCTGCCCTCAAACCTCTCACTCACTGCTACATACCTCCCGTCAGGGTCTACCATATGATTAATGTACTGGAAGGGAACTCCAGCCAGCACCAAGATTAGTACCCCGTTGTAGGAGGCTGGCCTGGCTTGTAGTGGGTACCAGAGGTACTTACACCTTGTGCCAGTTCCAGTTATCCCTTATTAGTGTAGAAGAGGTGTTTCTAGCAGCTTAGGCTGATAGAAGGAAGCTATGGCAAAGCAGCTTAGGCTGAACTAGGAGACATGTAAAGCTCCTACTATACCACTGGTGTCATATGCACAATATCATAAGAAAACACAATACACAGAATTACTAAAAATAAAGGTACTTTATTTTTATGACAATATGCCAAAAGTATATCAGTGAGTACCCTCTGTATGAGGATAAGTTATATACACAAGATATATGTACACAAACCAAACTTAGGTAAGTAATAGCACAAAAAGTAATGCAAATACTGTAGAATTACATTAGATTGCAATAGGAGCACTTAGGTATAGGGGCAACACAAACCATGTACTCCAAAAGTAGAATGCGAACCACGAATGGACCCCAAACCTATGTGAGCTTGTAGAGGGTAGCTGGGACTGTAAGAAAATAGTGAGGGTTAGAAAAATAGCCCACCCCAAGACCCTGAAAGGTAGGTGTAAAGTGCACCTATTACCCCCAGAGAGCACAGAAGTCGTGATAGGGGGATTCTGCAGGAAGAACAAACACCAGCAATGCAACAACAGTGGATTTCTGGACCTGAGTACCTGTAAGACAAGGGGACCAAGTCCAATAGTCGTGACAGTGTCGAGAGTGGGCAGGAGCCCAGGAAATGCCAGCTGAGGGTGCAAGAAAGCTGCCACCGGATGGAAGGAGGTTGGAGTTCTGCAAGAAAGAAGAGAGCTAGGGACTTCTCCTTTGGAAGACGGATGTCCACGTCGCGATGGAGTTTGCAGAGGTGTTCCCACGCAGAAAGACCGCAAACAAGCCTTGCTAGCTGCAAGGGTTGCAGTAGAGATTTTTGGGTGCTGCTGTGGCCCAGGAGGGACCAGAATGTCGCCACTTGGAGGAGGAGACAGAGGGGGCACCCAGCAACTCAGGGAGCCCTCACAGAAGCAGGCAGCACACGCAAAAGTACCTGAACAGGCACTTGGAAGGAAAGTGAATTGGAGTCCATGCGTAGTCACAAAAGGGAGTCCCACGACGCCAGAGGACAACTCAGAAGTTTGTGCACTGCAGGATAGAGTGTCGGGGATGCAGGCTTGGCTGTGCACAAAGGAAATCCTGGAAGAGTGCACAGGAGCCGGAGCAGCTGCAAATCACGCTGTACCCAGCAATGCAGTCTAGCGTGGGGAGGCAAGGACTTACCTCCACCAAACTTGGACTGAAGAGTCACTGGACTGTCGGAGTCACTTGGACAGAGTTGCTGAGTTCCAGCAACCACGCTCGTCAGGCTGACAGGGGACCCAGAGGACCGGTGATGCAGTCTTTTGTTGCCTGCGTTAGCAGGGGGAAGATTCCGTCGACCCACAGGAGATTTCTTCAGAGCTCCTGGTGCAGAGAGGAGGCAGGCTACCCCCAGAGCATGACCCACCTGGAAACAGTCGAGAAAGCCGGCAGGATGAGGCGATACAAAGTTGCTAGTAGTCGTCTTGCTACTTTGTTGCGGTTTTGCAGGCGTCCTGAGCAGTCATTGGTCGATCCTTTGGCAGAAGGTGAAGAGGGAGATGCAGAGGAACTCTGGTGAGCTCTTGCATTCGTTATCTGAAGAATTCCCCAAAGCTATGACCCTAAATAGCCAGAAAAGGAGGTTTGGCTACCTAGGAAGGAGGATTGGCTACCAAGAGAGGTAAGAGCCTATCAGAAGGAGCCTCTGACGTCACCTGCTGGCACTGGCCACGCAGAGCAGTCCAGTGTTCCCCCAACACCTCTGTTTCCAAGATGGCGGAGGTCTGGGACACACTGGAGGAGCTCTGGGCACCTCCCCTGGGAGGTGCAGGTCAGGGGAGTGGTCACTCCCCTTTTCTTTGTCCAGTTTCGCGCCAAAGCAAGGCTGGGGGATCCCTGAACGGGTGCAGACTGGCTTATGCAGAGATGGGCACCATCTGTGCCCATCAAAGCATTTCCAGAGGCTGGGGGAGGCTACTCCTCCCCAGCCCTCACACCTATTTCCAAAGGGAGAGGGTGTTACACCCTCTCTCAGAGGAAATCCTTTGTTCTGCCTTCCTGGGCCAGGGCTGCCTGGACCCCAGGAGGGCAGAAACCTGTCTGAGGGGTTGGCAGCAGCAGCAGCTGCAGTGGAGACCCCGGAAAGGCAGTTTGGCAGTACCCGGGTACTAATCTAGAGACATTGGGGTGACAATTCCATGATCTTAGACATGTTACATGGCCATGTTCGAAGTTACCATTGTGACGCTATACATAGGTAGTGACCTATGTATAGTGCACGCGTGTAATGGTGTCCCCGCACTCACAAAGTCTGGGGAATTTGCCCTGAACGATGTGGGGGTACCTTAGCTAGTGCCAGGGTGCGCACACACTAAGTAACTTTGCACCCAACCTTCACCAGGTGAAGGTTAGACATATAGGTGACTTATAAGTTACTTAAGTGCAGTGGTAAATGGCTGTGGAATAACGTGGACGTTATTTCACTCAGGCTGCACTGGCAGGCCTGTGTAAGAATTGTCAGAGCTCCCTATGGGTGGCAAAATAAATGCTGCAGCCCATAGGGATCTCCTGGAACCCCAATACCCTGGGTACCTCAGTACCATATACTAGGGAATTGTATGGGTGTACCAGTATGCCAATGTGAATTGGTAAATTTAGTCACTAGCCTGTTAGTGACAAATATGGAAAGCAGAGAGAGCATAACCACTGAGGTTCTGGTTAGCAGAGCCTCAGTGAGACAGTTAGGCATCACACAGGGAACACATACAGGGCACATACTTATGAGCACTGGGGCCCTGCCTGGCAGGGTCCCAGTGACACATAGACTAAAACAACATATATACAGTGAAATATGGGGGTAACATGCCAGGCAAGCTGGTACTTTCCTACACCCATGCAAAAGCAGAATAACTAGTGTAATAGGCTTGACCCCGCCACTGAACTGGAGCACCAGCCCTTCCTTAGTGGTGAGATGAGTCTCTTGGAGGAACGCTATATGTATGCCTCGCTTAGGCAAAAGTGATAAAACTGTGTACCTCTTTGACATTGTGTGCATACCTCTAATATTCCAGGAGAGAATCTTATAACTTGTTGTAGGAGTCATGAGGTGTAGTTATGTTACCCCGAAACAGGTCCCAGCATGCTTGTTTCTGGTCCAGGCACGACCTCGCCTGGCAGTTCGGGCTGGACTGTTCCCATGAGGAACATGGTCAAGACTGATTTGCTTAGGGCTGGGTCCAAACTGGGGTGGCATAGTGAGCAAAAGAACGATGGATTAAACCCAGATCTGTGACTAGGGGTGAGTGATTGCATTGTTCAGCACTCCGTCCATCATCCTTTTGTGTTACTTTAAGAAAGTGGGCATTTTCCTGCCTAACCATTCTGTTCCACTGCCTGGCTGTGCAATACACGTCTAGGTCAGGATGACAGTTGGGCTGTTTGTGAATTCACTTTAGACAGTCAAACAAACGGAGCTGAGGTGTGTCCTGCATATCCTGATGGGTTTTTGTGGGCTAGAGTGGAGGAAGGAGCTGACACTTGCACCTGAATAGGGCTGTGCCTGTCCTTACACAATGCTGCCTCTAACACCCTAGACTGTGTCTAAGGCCAGGTAGGGTCCTGTGCGCTTCAAAGGTTTTCTTTTGAAGTTTGCCTACTTCAAAGGCCGAAATGAGTATACGTTTTAGACTGCTAACCCCACAACTTAAGAACACTTCTGGACTAAGGACATTCTGCCAGGGAGAAGAGCTGAATGCTTAAGGATGGCCTGCCACTCTGCCTGTTGTTTTGCTGTCCTGGCCTGCTGCTGCTACTTCTGCCCTGTAAGTTAAAGGATTGGACTTTGCTTTCTACATTCTGCTTTCCAAGGTTTTCCAAGCGCTTCAACTGAGCTTGCCTCCTGTTGTGAAGTTTCAGGGACATGAAAGACTTCACCTGCCAGTGCCTGGGCTCTTCTGCTGAGAATCCTGACATGCTAAGTGGTGCCAAATCCAGTCTCTGGCACCTTGGAAGTGTAAGCTGATCCCACAAAGGAAAACCCCCTCACTGCGGCAATTGCGGCAGAAAAAATGGACCCAGCGCATGCAACGCAGCTGAAAAATCAATGCAGCGTCAGTGAAATTGACACATCACCTGCTTCAGCGCAGATCCATTGTTGCTGTGCGTCTGAATTTTCCAGGCATTGTCTCTGTGCATCAAATTTCCAGCATCAGTGCAAGGAACCAAGGCCGCATGTCTGTTAATCAATGCATTGTTCTCCTGTGGGGAAAGAATCAACGCACGGCCTCACGTGCGGTAAGGAATCGATGCATCGCTTGCTTTTCTGATGTATCACCTCTCCTGCGGCTTAATTTTACGTATACCAGGTACGTTGTAGTAACACAATGCATCCATTGGCTTTTATGGATTAAGACTCTTTTAACTTTAAAAAGTGATAGCTCTACGTTTTATTTAGATAAATATTGGCTATTTTTCTAAACTGGTGTGGAGTCCTTTTGTGGTGTTTTCACTCTGTTACTCTATGTGTTTGTACAAATACTTTACACATTGCCTCTGAGATTAGCCTGACTGGTTGTACCAAGCTGCCAAGTGGGTGAGCAGGGGTTACCTTGGGTGTGTGACTCCCTTAGTCTGACTAGAGTGAGGAGCCCTACTTGGACAGGGTATAAACTGACTGCCAACTAGAGACCCAATTTCTAACAATGTGCATGGACAGTAAAGTGGAGGTTGGGTCCAGGAAGTGCCTTTGCATCTGACACATGTCAAGGTGATTCTGACTGCTAAAATTGGGGTCCCATAAATATGCTGGTATAACCACAATGCCAGGAGGTGTGAACATATATGGTAGTAGAATCATAACTGAACGTGGCAGGGCACTGTTTACCAGAGTAAAGCTTTTCATATGCACAAATCGGCTGTTTTTACTCATGATGCAATCTATGACTGATAGGTCCCACACAGGGTGTATGAGTAAAGCACAATGATGACAGTAAGAACATGTGCCAGGAGTATGGGGCCTCCACATCTATGCAGGGTTACAATCTGTGGGTCAAATGACATATTCCTGCTGTGTGTGCCAGAGGAACATCACAGTAAATCATGTACTACCAAATCTGAGGACCATGTGAATAGGGTCCTAAGATTGCAGGACAGTGCCCAACATGCCACACTTGGATTTCCAATTCATTTTCCTACTTTTATGGTGTGGTGCCCCTTACTCTACGTTGTCTATGACAACATTGCTATCCCTGTCATCTTCAGAGATGTGGAAATGTGTGTTAGACTAGAGGCATGCCCGTACAACAGTGTCATATGACATGCCAATACCAAATGTAGCTTCAGATAGTGCTGGCCCTGATAGTCCACAGGATGCAATGCGAACTGGTACATACAATGATCATCATTAGCCACTGCTATTTCAAGATCCCTTTACAGATGAGATGCGGGGCATGAATGCACCCACCTAATAAATGGATTTGCTGCATGCTGGTGTGCAGCCAGGTGACATGAATTGTGCACCCATATGTACAGGCAATGGCCCGCATAGTGAGACACGTTCATTTATTTGGGGAATATGCTAGGAATCATGCCACGGCCCACCATGTATGCTCATGGGTGGGTATGGAAGAAGTTCCATGTATCTATGTGTGGTGTGAGTGAGCTATCCACACTCCATTCTCACATATGATATCTAGCATTTGTATTTTCCATGTACCAATGTGTCCAGATATGTGTCCTTGCCAGATCAGGCACACAATGTTGTGAAACATGCCATCTAATTTACAGTCCTTGCTTATATGACTTTGCTAAATGCCAATGGATCCAAGGGCAATGAAGTATGCAGAAGGAACATTGATGAGCAATGGAACATGATAAGAGTGCCATACCATGTTCACAAAACAGTATTTTACATAACCATTTTCAATAAAGACATGGTCATTCAAAGAAGTTCCAAGAGGGCATTGCTATTGTGTACCATTTCCTTGGCCTTGATATATTGACTATGTTCAATGTAAAGATGTAGGATATTGTGCAGATGTATATTCATATTGCCCTTCAAGATGTTATTGTGATTTTTAATGTTCATCATGTGATGTCTGCAGATAGTGTTAACACTGAATGCTTGATGTTCATTGGCCCAAGGGACCTTTGTATGACATGCATCCCTCCTGTTTCCTCAGGCAACATTATGCCATCCCATAAGAAAAAGTTTGAAAAAAGGGCTGACCGTTTTCGGCACATCCGCCATGTGAAGAAGGTGTAAAAGAGGATGGGGAAGACCTATGAGCATGGGAGCATATTGGAGTCCTGGAGTGCCTTTCCCCAAGGGCCACCAACCATTGACACAGCCACCTCCATCCACAATCGACAGGGCACGTCTCGGGTGAGAGAAAGGGGTGGGCCTGCTGGGGCCAGTCCATCCACCTCCACTGCCCCCACAACTGCCCCAACCACACCACAGGCCCCATTGCAAGTCTTTTGGGTGGATTTTGAGTGCAACATCCTGAGCTGAAATAGCTGACATGAAGCTATGCCTCCCTAACCTGGAGCATAAACAGGACAACATGCTCACCATCCTACGTGAGCTCAAGGCAGCTGGCATGAAGAAATGAGGAGAAGGATCAAGACTTACTTAAAATAACTATTACAACAAATGGGCGGAAATGAAGGATATTTTAATTCATATTCAAGCTCTCCCATTATCAGCCACTTGGTGTATGAGATACATGAGCTGTTACAATGACTCATGATCCCTGTTACATTACATGCTTAGGATCCCCAAAAACTGATTTTCCATCAACGTATATATCACATCCTTCAAGTATGTTCACTCAGTCTGTATGGCTTTTTCTCAGACTGCAATCCACTGATCCCCTTGGTAAGCAGTCAGTGTATTAGCTTCACACAATGCAACATGTTCATGTTGTTCCTGCTTCAGACACACATACAAACCCAAGGTTGTAGTAAATTATTTTATTTACCTGTGTACATGCAGTACTGATGCACATTCCATGAGACAACAACCCCAACAGATGTATTTAGCCATTGGATGTCCAGACAGAGTCCATAGGGGTGAACATGTCATGGGACATGTGTAGAAAAGAAGTGCTTTCGTGAGGAGTAGGATCACCAGTGAGATTGGCCACAATGACAGTCCACATATGTGAGAGGTCAACAGTGGGAGATTCAAGTTGAGGATGGTGCTAGGTGTTTTGACACTGTCATTATCTTTAGCACAGAGCAAAGGAGAAAGGAGCCATGTGCCACAGAGTAAACCTACCGGGCAGTTTTCCTGGTGAAAGATGTTCCTTCCATATCTTCATCCTCTGATGTACGTGGTACCTCCTGTGACAGGGGTGTTGTAGGTGCTGAAGTAGAGGGAGGCACACACACACCAGGGGCTAAATATGTGGCTAATGTGTCTACTGTAGCTCCCATCTGTGGGTACAAATGTGGCAGCATAGCAGCAAGGAAGACCTGCATGATCTGCAACACTGCAGCAACATCACAGTCAAGAGCACCAAAGGTGGCAATGAGTGAGTCTTGCTTCAGCTCCATGGACTATAGGACATTTTGTATTACCCCCAGCCTGTTGGCAAGCTTGCTGGAGTCACTTGGGCTCGGCATTTGCACATGCCTCAGCCTCATGACACCAGTGATGTCAGCCAGGGACGGCTGAAGGCCATCAAGCGGAGAGTTGGTGCCTCAAATGGAAGACAAGATGTCCTTGTTTGAACTGAGGCCCCTCAAGACTGCCTCTAGGATACCCACCACATTCTCCATCCCCACCCGCACCATATCTTCCAGCTCCCTCTGGACTCCTACTGCTGTGTTTTTTTTATGTAAGTGCTGAATTCTGGAAGTCCAGGGCTGTGGTTGTATGTTGGATGTTGGGTGGTTCAAGCGGAGATCCCGCAATGCTGTCTAGCCTCCCTCCAACCAGGGATGGTGTTCATATGGCACCCAAGATTTGTTGAACTAAATCCAGATTGATGGTTTGCAGCTGGTCATCCACATCATCAGAGAAGTCCGGGCTCTGCAGCTGGCCAGGAGGTATGGTGTCATCCTCTGCAATGAAATGGAGGGAAGTTAATGTTGAGCTCTGCTAGATATTGACATGAGTGATCAGGTTTACAAGCAAGGTTTCCAAGGGAGCACTTTCAAGGCCTCTTTTCTGGCCCTAGCAGCACACTGCACAGCTGGAGTGTCATAGAATTTGATGCTCCAGTGGTACAGTGTGCAGGCCTCTAATTTACAAGACCACACCAACTTGTGTAGCTTGTCATGATCCTGTAATTCTGTGCCACTTTCATGATTTACAATGCATACAGGATGAGTTCCTTGGGTGTTGCTGTGGGTGTTCCCCTGCAACACCCATGGAATGCAAAGGAATGTGACACATTCCCAGATTTGGATATCTGGAGATGTGTCAGATTCCTACACAGATTCAGGGGTGACATTGCAGTGGTGCAATGTAGAGATTTGACATTTTAGTCCCCATTTTTCCCTATTTCAATGTTTGATGTATTCTGCAGCAAGCATGGAAAGTGGAAGATGACATTCATGATTGTTCAAGTTCAAGAAAGTGCTGCTTTCAGCAAATGAGCACTCGTCCCTGTAACACAGGCACCCCTACACCATGGTGCAACTGTGCCTATTTGGTGCTAGGAAGCAGTGAGTAGACAATCCCAGAGGAAAGTACAGGTATGTGCTGCATTTCAGTAAATACAGCACATCCCTGCAATTTCAAAATGGTACAGCGCAGCATGGCAAGCTGGGTTGCAGCACCGCCTTGCATCTTTTCCTCATACTTAGGGCCCTGAGTTGGAGAGTGACGTGTAGAACACCTGTTGGGCATGGGAATTGATGCACAGTTTCCCAAAATTTACACTGCTAATGAATTGTAGTCACAGGCACTGTGTGCCTGCTCTGAGGGGATGGCTTCTATCCTTCTGTGTAGTTTGGCTTACTTACATTCCCCCATGACATCCTGATGTTAGTTGTCTATCTGCAGAGTGTCACTCATTATATGACTCAGGCCCATGCCATTGTTTGTGTTCAGACCTCCTCAGATTACCCAATATTGATTCCTGATACACAGGTAAGAGCCACACAGTGATCCTACCCAACTCATATATTCATTCTCACATGCCTACAATAGGTCGATCATGCATGTCCATATCCAGTGGTACTACATGATAATTTGTTTTAGACAGCAATTGTTGGGGCCTCACCCCAAAACGTAATGATGTTGTGAATGGTGGCAAGTACCTACAACGGAATCCTACATCATTGGGCCCAGCCGCTTCAGCCTAGTTCCTCCATGGGACCCATGATTTGTAGTAGTTAGGTGTTTCTTAGTATCCCTTTGTAAAATCCCTGTTTGACCTGCTGCAAATTGTACATGTGTCGCCATGAGACATTGTTGATTCATACTCCTTCCTGGCATGTGCCACATGCTCCCCCAGTTCACATGACATGTCGGTTGTAGTCCTCTAAAGGGCTTTTCTATGCCATCCCTTCCTAGGTGTGCCACAAGCATTGCCAAGTCAGACCCAGTGGTGCATGTGTATTTTTGTAAGTACCATGCAGTACACATGTCCATTCCCACCTCCCCAGTATGCACAGACTCCCTGTTCAAACCAAATCTCATTTTGCATGAAGATTCAGCCCCTACCATGCAGAGCAGTAGCAGTGTTCCACCATGCCCACACACAATCATTAGTTTGTACACACATGGAGTTACATCCTAGATAAGTGTTCATAGGCCCAAGTGAGACCAAGTAGCTACATGTTGCAAGGAGCCTGCATTGGAACTGGCAGCAGTTTGTGCACCATCACTGAGGAAAGTACAGGAATGCATTGAATTTCAGTGAATAAAACGCATCCCTGCACTTTCTAAATGACGCAGTGCAGCACAGCCAGCTGGCTGGCTGCTCTGAACTTCATCATTTCCTCATACATGTGGCACAAAGAGCCTCATTTAGGTGGCAGGTGGTGCAGGGTGGTGCAGCAAGTACCTTGTTGCACCTCACTGCACCACCTTGAAAGGGAAGAAATGCAAAGTATCTACACGATATGGCACATTCCTTTCCTCTCCCCCTGCACTGGTGCACACATTGCTGCCTAGTGCCAATGCAGGCAGCCTTGTACCATAGGGCAGGACACTTGAAATGTGAGGATGATTGTTTTTGTGTAGTGAGGGACACCTTCCTGCACAAAAACAATCACAAGAAGAATTTTCTCTTTGTGTGCATTCTGCAGCACACATAGAAAGAGGTACAACACAGGAAGTAATGCAGTATTTCTTCCCGTTACATCCTTCTTACGACATCCGTGAAGTGGCATAGGAATCTGATGCATTCCCAGCCTTGTAAATCTGGGAATGCATCATATTCCTCAGGTTCCATGGGTGTTGCATGGGACCACCCCAAGCAACACCCATGGAATGTACATTTCACTAAGTGTTATGCGTGAAAGGTGTCCCTATTTACAAGGCCATGAAAAGCAATGCAAGTTGGCTTTGCATGGCCTTGTAAATATGGGCTGGCACACTGCGCCATCGGTGCTTCATTGGAATTTGACACTCTGGTGGCACAGTGCGCGGCTAGTGCCACATAAATGAGAGCCAAAGTGTGGTAAACATGGAATGATGCTGCACTTCAGACAATGAAGTCAGTGAGGTGGTGGTTGTGGCCCGAGAAGTGCTAATTGTGTGGTCAGTGCACATTACCTCTCTTTGCTGTTTTCCCATGAGTATGCCAATATACCACAGCATGGCCTGCAGACAGTGCATTTTGGCGCTGGGACATGGCTGCCACCCCCTTTTGAAATTCCATAGTGACCACATTGCCCCCCACTGCAACTTACCCTGTGGTTGTTATAGTTCATCATATGATGCACTGTCGTGTCCTTGGACTCCAGTCACCAACTCCTCAGGGATGACAGCTGCCACCATCTCCTCCAGGTCATCGAGCTCCTCCTGGGGTGCTGGACTTCTACCTCCAGCCTGCAATGCTGCCTTGTGGTTGCTGGCCTGTTTTGACTTTGTTCTGCACTTGCAATCATGTCAGGTCTTCTTACTGTCAATGACTGTCCTCTTTACCTCTGCCACACTGTTGACTGTAACCACTATGGACTGCCATATGGCCTCTTTCCTCCCTAACTGAAATTTTGAGGTGATGAATAACTGTTGTTGATGTTGCGTCACTTCACAGATCAAGATGTTGTTCTCCTCTTTACTGAACCTGCACTTCCTATTCCTTTTCTCCTTTTCCTGGGAGTCTGTCTGGAAATCCTGGCTTGTACTTAGGCTGTTGGGGTTGTCCTGGGGTCTCTGGTTTCCAGGGGTCTCCATTTTGGCTTCTGCAATGTCTCCTGTTGTAGTTTTGTATGAAACAGCATGTTTTATTATTACACTTTTAGGTGAAAAAGTGATGCTGGGCTGGCTAGCATCAGAGTATGTGCCAAAAATCAGGCTAGCGTCACTTTTGCAGCACTAGCTCATTTTGATTTACGAAGCGGTGCACAGGCTAGTGTCATTTTTTTTTTTCCACTGCCCCAATCCTGCCAGGTAGGACCGTTTTGTAATCACAATGCAAGAACGGTGTTAGGATCTGTCGTTAGACAGAGTTAGAAATTTTGAAACAGCACTGCCCTGCAGCAGAGTTGCATCATTTCTTGTAAATGAGGCCCTAAATTCTTCCACCATCAGTTAGTCCTAAACCCTTACTAAGTTGAGATTCAGAATCTCACTATCCACAATGATTGGCAGAAGTTACTTCATAACTATTCTCTCAAGCAACTTTGCAAAGCAGAGAGGACTGGTGAAAGGTACACAATTAGGTGCTTTTGAATCTTTGGAGGCTCCCAGGTCTGGCACCAGTCCTGTTTCTTTTCAGAAGGGAATTGAAAACATATCTAATCCGAACATTCCTAGGTTTTAATAAATATGTTATCAAATATTGATATTGTACCATACTGTGCGAATTGGGTTCTCAAACTCTTTTGCCACCCCCCTTAATTTTTTTTATTTTGGACCACCTAGCTTTTCGATCTCTGTTGTGACTGAGTCTCACTAGCTGAGTCTCACTCACTGTAAGGTCTGGTAAAATGGATATGAGTGCCAAATGTGTCCGTATTTTAAAATAAGGTCTCCTGCTGCACCTCTGCGGTAAAAGGCTCTATGCTGGTTGCCAGTGACTGTGTGTGCACATGCATAAACTACTGTCTAACTCAGCCAGGGTTCTTGGCTGGTGGACAAATGTTGATTCTGTCATCCTGACGAATGTTATGCAGTGGGGATGCATCCTGAGTGGAGGGATGATGTGGCATCAGTGTGCAGAGACACCCACCATCTAGAACTCCTGATCTTCAGTTTAAATTCCTGTGTAAAGTACGAGCTCTGAGAAGCACTGGAGCCTGTAGAAGCCAATGAGTGATCGCAGCACATGGATAAAACCCTTTTTGGAAAGAGAGGGCATTCTGGACTTCTACTGCCTTGGACTCTATTGGACGCCTGTCCCCATGGCCAGTGGAAATAGCCTTTCCCCTTCCTCTGGAGGACTACACAAGGTGGACATCCTAGGGAAGGTGGTGCAGAGGATTGCCCTGAAACCTCTGTAGGCTAGTCCTGTGGAGGGCAGCCCAGGTGCGGGACCCCCTGACTCCTGCTGAACCCACAGACAGCCTGCAGAGTCTTCTGAAGGGGTAGCTTGCATGGTCCACTTCTAGTACTTCACCCCCAAGGGACAGGCAGTACTTCGGTGGAAGGACAACTCAATATCATGGCACTCTCGGCTCTGAAATTCTTCAGCTCCCCCAGGGGTACAATTAAAGCACTGCATGCTCCATTTTACTGAAACTCCCAGGAAACTACTGCAATTGGAAAGTGATTGCAGCGGAGGGCCCTGCTAGAGTCTGGAAAAGGTGTATATTTGATTTGCAGTGCCCCAGGAGGGAAGTGGCACCACTTGCTGTCTTGTTGGGGCCACCCAAATTAGCGACGGGCCTCCCACTCTGAGCGCCCAAAGGAGCTTTACTTAAGTTTCTGAATGGTCATGCTACGTCTCACATGGAGGAAAAAGGTTGAACTGGGGACAGTGTCAATTTTTTTAAAGTATTTATAGAGATGTGGCCTTTGTCTGTTTTTCTAGGACAGATAGACCCTTGTCATTAGATCCTGTCATTGGTTTGCAGTAGGAGTAATGGCAGAAAAAGGACTAATAGACATAATATTGAAAGCTTTATTGACATTGTTTAGAGTACATTATTGCATATATTTTTCAAGAATATTAAACAGTGGTATCATCCTAAATAATTGATTGCACTGTGTTTTGACTTTATACCTTCACCTTTAATTACAGTGATGATCCCCTGATAAAGCCATTAAACTTCACTTTTGATACATGCGCCCCTCATGATGTGTTAGGCTTTTAGGGGGGTATTATGTGTTGTGAGAAAAGTGGTTTATTATATGGTGTGTGTATGAGACGTTACCATGTAATAAACTCACAAAGCCACCTTGGGCCAAGTCAGGCTTGTTTGCAAAACCTCAGCTCAACCCTGGGTAGCTGTGGCTTCAAGCCATTGGTCTTTTTTAAAGGAACAAGTGCCAAGCAATTAGAAGTACCAAAACAGCTAAATACAAAATAGCTCTTATTTTTATACAACAAAATTAACAAAATCCACCTGAGGATTTCAAAGATACAAATTGTTAAGCAAATAATAGATCACTGCTTTTCATTGAAATCACAAACAAGCATTGGAAACTACTGTGGTTACCGCTTACTTGGAAAACTTTTGAAAACTTTTGTAAAGTTTTCTACTCTAGTCTGGCCTGCTCTGGGTGACCCACATGAGCAGGTCACAGCGGCCAATGAGGCTTGGGATGACAGTTACCTAGCAGTAAAAGCAGTCTCCAGTCCAGTTGCTGGCTTGATGAGTGAACTGCCATGGACATCAATGGAGAGGTCCTAATGCAAGGGATGTAGGATGCTGAAGATGGTGAAGGATGCTAAGGATGCTGTTCTGGTAACAAGGGTCTTCTTGAGGCCACCCCTCAGTTCACCGACACAGTGGGGGGACTTTGACCACAGAGGTCGTTGTCCCTCACACACTGATTGCATTCCAGCCAAATAACAGTTGCCACTGGTCTACTGGTGTCCAGTTACTGTGAAACCAGTGGTAACTGAGGCTAGTGTTCATCTTGGGTGACCAAACTGCATTTTGATGACTCCTCCGGGTCCAGCAGACTCGGGTACAACTCTGTCGAGACTCAGTCTCCCAAGCCTGCAGTTAGACAATCTTGGCTGGAAACTCACCAAGGAAGGCTTCTTCAGCTTTCGTGGCTCTGTAGCTGTAACAGGAATTCAGCCAACAGTTCCTTCTTCGGTCCAGGGATTGAGGGTGACACTTCCGTAAGCAAAGCACTACAGGCACAGTCCTTTTCCTTGCTGGCCCAAGGATCAGCACGTGCAATCATGGTTTTGGTGCAGCCTCCCTTTTCTGGGTACAGGAAACAACAGGGAAGACTTTCTTTGGGCCTCTCTACAGTGATCCGAGTTCTGGGTGCCAAAGGTGCCGCTTTTATGTCCAGAACTTTCCTTTGAGGGATGCGGTGGCTATCTGCCAGAGAGCTATCAGGTCTCCTCCCACCTGACAATTCCCTGTAAAATGTTCCATCTAGTTATCCCAGGGTCCACTATTCTGCCAACTCTCAACATGGCAGAACCCTTTTCTTGGTGTGTGGAGCTCTCTAGCCCATCCCAGAGGTGTGGCTACTTGGGGACGTCTCTCTCCTTGAAAAGCTTGTTTAGCAACAGCTTTTCCTCTCTGCCCAAGATGCTAGACTGTCTGCAAAAAACAAACTGCAGCTCCTCTCCTGCATGATTACCCTTCGTCCTTCAAAGGCAGCCTTCCCTTTGAAGCTCACATTTTGGGCTCACACCTTGTTTAGCCTTTGTGCTGGGGGAGTCGCACCTCCAGCTTTCGCAGATCCTTTGTGTTCCTTCCTGAGAGTCATTCACAACTCTCCCCAGGAGGGCAGAATGCTGACTCAAGGACAGCAGCTTGGGTGCAACCACAAGTGGTCACCGGAAAACGTGGGCAACAAACTGCCACCTTTCTAAAGTCACCATTCGTGCAAAAGGTACCTTAAATTCGATCCGAGCAACAAGCAAGGTTTAATGCAACAATTTGTTTGGTACCTTGAAGTATCATATTTAATAGTCAATTCAGAAGTTAGCACTTTTGAGTTGTCAGCATGTAACCATGTACCCTCCAATGGGGTTGTTGCCTTTCTACTGTAACAGTGATAATTTATGTTTTTTACTGTCAAGGCATGTAAACCTGTATGTCCTACTTTTTAATATAATGCCCCCCTGCCATTAGGGCTTGGTGGCCTTGCCTTAAGAGTAACTGATAAATATTAAAAGGGAAGGTTTTGAGCTTTGCCATTGCGATAAATGAAAAAGTTGAGTTAGAAATGTAAACCTGCTCTACCATTCTGAAGTGCCAAGCTGGGAGATATGCTTTACTTTGTCACACTCATGGTAGCACTATAAGTGCTGCAGTCCATGAGGGACACTTTAGCTTACAGGCACTGGGAACCCCTGGTACTATATACTAGGTAATTATAAGTAAGTTAACCCATGCCGATTGTGTATAAGCCAATTAAACATACACTTCTAAGGGCCAGAGCACATGTACTCAAAGTTAGTCAGCAGGACCCAGTGTATCACAAAGTCATCACACCAGTACAAAATAGTCACAGATTGAGCAAAAAGTGGGGGTGAACCTGCAAAAAAACACTTCCTCACATGTGTCTAGGATTTGGAGCTCACTCAGAGGCAAACCATTAAAGATGTCCCCAGCGCAGGTGATCTAGGGTACATTTATGCAGTTGCCTGACCTATGGGACCTGCGCTCCTTGCTGGATGTGAGGCCCTTTGGAGATTGTCACCAAAGGCATTTCCACCTGCCATTATGTATGTATTTGTTTTTGTGTAGTATTTATTAGTATGCGTAATAAATTAATTTTCCACTGACTCAAACACTTATGATTATGTTGTTTTTTGTTCTTAAGTGCTGGGTCTCCAGACTACAGAACCTCCCCGATTAAATCTTTCACTTTTCACTGCTGTGCCTTGCTACTCTTAAAAGTAAATGCTAAAAAGTGGTACTTGATTCACAGTTGGTGGTTCCACAGTATAGGAAACCTGGGACATCTGTGGCCAAAGACGCCAGCTGTTAAGCTGGGGCCAGCTCCCCCTTTCTACCTGCGTCCATCTGTTCCACATTCCTGACACAGATCTACTGTATTTTTCCTATGATATCTGAACAACCCTTGCATAATATCCTTAATTATTTTTGTGGTAAAATGTTTGAAAATGAAATATTGCAACAGATAATTAATTGCCCTGACACAAAAGCAGCTGTTATAGGTAGACCAGTGCTTAATATGTAAAAATAAGTAGGTTCAGGAGCTGCAAACCAGGGTGCTGAATACCTAAGCTGCATGGTTTTGATTCTACCTCATGCTCCTTTCTTCCATTACTTTGCACTTCCTACGTCTTTACTTCAGTCTTGCAGATTCCTTTCTCCCATGCTTCCCTGCTTTACCATTTTCCTGCTTTCTATTCTTTCTTCCTTTTCAACCTTTCTCTTGCTTGCTTTGGATAGAAGACTTGTGATGGTGAGTATATTCCAGTCCATGAAAATGAGAGCCAGTCCTCACCACCTGCCACAAATTAAACACTGAGTAGAGAAAGACTGGAGAAATCCAGGCTGATCCAGATATTCTGCAGTCAGGTGGGACGCCTGCAAACCAGCAGTGTTTGTGGTGGGAATTACATTTATGCTGCCCAATAACTGTATTATTCTGAAGTTGAGCAGAGTCAGTCTCTGCAGTTCCTTGCAGCATTGTCTGCCATTTTCAAAGGTGGAAGTCTCTAATCAATGCTATTAATCTCTACCTCACTGATGTTACACTCTAGCTCTGCATGTTGCTGGTAGGGAGAAGAATCCATTTTCCCTAAACTTTCCATCCCATCATCTAGACCAATACTCATAAAACGGAGTCAGGGCTTAATGTGTGCTCGTGGGGGCAGGTGGTAGGTGCCGGCACTCATTTTTGAGGACCTCAAAGCACAAGACAAGGGGCAGAAATGGGACAATCATTAATAAGACACAGATATGGAAGCAGTAGCAAAGGGGGGGGAGGGAGGGAGGAATAAAATAGCTTGCAACCATGAGTTAAAGAAACAGAAACGTAGGTGGTCATTATGAACATGGTGGGAAACACCGCCTACCGCCGTGGCGGCGGTGAACAGAAGTCCGCCGTTGCCGGTGAATGGAAACCCGCCATATAATAAACGAAAATCCCAACCCCACCAAAAATCACCAGACCACCACTCCCGCCATGATCCTGTCGGCGGGAATCCTGGACCTCTCCACCCTGCCACCGCCAGGCACACCCACATCCCGTCCTCCAAATAATGATGCACAAATCACCTTGGCGGACAGTGGAGACCGGACGACAATTGGTGGTTCCGACCGCCACGGGTGGCAAGTGGACTTAACAGCAAGAAGTGCACACATTGGGTAAACGTGCAACCCACACACCTGACACACATCCATAACCCAATAAAACACCCCTAGACATACCCCACATCCTTTGCAATGAAACCAGGCCAAGAAGACGGAGAGCACCAGAGGCAGACACCGAATGCCAGAATACACGAGACGCACACCGATCCACAGAAGAGCACCCTCACCACGTTCCCAGCCCCGACACCATTCACCACACACACCATGTAACTCCCCAAACATCCACGCTTCACAGAAAGGGAGTTAAGGACCATGGTGGACGAGATCCTGAAGGCTGAGCCACAAATATTCGGGGCCGAGGTGCAGCACACACCCATCGCAAGGAAGATAGAGCTATGGCAGACCATTGTGAACAGGGTCAATGCAGGGGGACACCATCCACGCACCAGGGACGATATCCGGAAGACATGGAACAGCCTGCGAGGCAAGGTCAGAGGCAATGCATCAAGGCACCACATTGCAGTCCAGAAGACTGGGGGAGGACTGCCACCAACACCACCAGAATACACAGACTGGGAGGAAAAGGTACTGGCCATCCTGCACCCTGAGAGACTCACTGGACTCACTAGAGGAATGGACTCGGGTAACTCATCAACATTTACCCCATATACACCATACCTGTAATGCATGCACCACCTAACCCCACCCACACCCACCAGGACCAACACCCCACCCAGGCAATAGTCACTAAATCCACCCCCCCCTGCATGACCACAAACCCACTAACAGGCCCACATCCCTCCCACTCTGCACAACCACCTACCCCTGCAAGTACCCACAATGGAACGACACCCCCACCACAATGCAACCCCACAGTCGAAGCTAAATGCAGTGTCAACCTCACAAAGGCACCCTGTAAGGCCACTGAAAGTAACCCCAGCACAAAATAGCCCAGTCCTGTTCATCCCAAACGTTCTTGCAGATGTAACAGACATGTCTATGTCCCCCAACAGGCACCACCACCCATGCCACCCTAACGGACGGAACAAGGAGTAGCAGTACCCCCCCAGGGAGACAGAGGCACCTCACAGGAAATTGGTGTAGGATCCCTGGACACTGATGACCAGGCAGGCCCCTCACACAGTCCTGGACTGTCACCATGCAGCAGCCCCACCCAGGAATGCAGCAGGCCAGGACGTGATATCAGAAGTATTGGGGGCCTACCAGCATACCCATGACAGGTTGGCACAGATAGTGTCCACCCTGGAGCACAGTCAGAGGATGCAACAGGAACACCACCAACAGACCATGGAGCAGTGGAAGCAGCACAACGCTACAATGGCCACCATAGCAGGAGCTCTGCTACAGCTGGTACAAACCCAGTCTGAGACCCACACAAGACAGGAGGCACCACTACAGCACCGGACACCCACCATGAGATTACACCATCAGCAGAAACATCCCAGGAACTTCCCTCACAGGAAACCCAAGGGCCTACCATGTCATCCCCTGAAGCTCAACAGCAGGCACCCAAACGGACCCTCAGGCCAAGATATGACACTGGAACCCCAGCAAAGAACAAGGCCCCCTTCAAGAAGTAACTCGGCAACAATCTGCACAGCAACCATCACACTCAATCAACCAACACACATTGCTGAGAGGCAATATGAAATAATGTAAGAAAAGATGGACCCATCAATACTACCAACAAGGCTGCCACCATGTTGGCTTTGAGGACACCCACCCCTTACGACTTTCCATTACTGTAAATAGCACTATTCACTCCCTGCCACCAATAAAACACATATCACACCTGCAACACTGTCCCCTGTGTTAAAATGTGAACAAAGTGAAGTATGGCTGAAACTGGCTGAAAACTACTTTATTGTCAAATCTTTGCATGAAGGGAGTCCTGTGTGCCTAAGTAAATGCTGAAAATATCAATCTGTACCATGCAGAACTGGACCAATGTTTCCCCTATCAATATCAACCCCCCCACATGACTGAGCACACTGACAGTATGTGTCACAAACTCCAATGTCAGCCCAAAGTCTCACACAGTTACTGGAAGTAGAGCTGTATCAGTTGGATCCTTGAATTGACATCTTCCCCTTCATCATCATCGCCATCACTCTCCTCCCCTCTCTGAGGTAGCTGGTCAGGACATACAGCACCCTCCACCTTCAAGAGGGGGATAGAATGTCTCACTGCCACGCTGTGTGCAGCACCACTATTCTACACACCTTTTCAGGCACATAGGCCTGGGAACCCCCAGAGATATGTAGACAACAAAATCTAGCCTTCAGAAGACCTATTGTGCACTCTATCGCCCTCCTAATGCGTCCATGGGCATCATTGTAATTCCTCTCTGCATCCATCCTTTGATTCCTCACTGGTGTCAGGAGCCAACGTAAGTTTGGATAGCCAGAATCACCTAGAAAAAGGTGCAATACAGAGTAGTTATTGTTAAGTCCCTTAGTCAGACAGCCTGGCTGTCTGCTATGTGTCAGTTGGTGACAGACACACTTACCTATGATCCACCCTCTGTCCTCTTGGAGTTGTTCCATCCTCTGTGGCACTCTACTGTTCCTCAACACAAAGGAATCATGGACTGAACCTGGGAACGTGGCATTCAAATGTGAGATGTACTGGTCTGCAGTACATACCAATTGGATGTTCATGGAGTGAAAGTTCTTTCTGTTTCTGTACACCTGTTCACTGCACTTGGGGGGAGGATTGGTATGTGGGTGCCATCAATGGCACCTATCACATGGGGTATGTTGGCAAAGGCATAGAATTCATACTTGATGGCAGGGAGGTCAGTACTTTGGGGAAACCTCACATAGGACTGCAGGTGTCATACAAATGCATTTAGAAATCTTGTCAGTACCATGCTGAACTTTGGCTTGGAAAATCCAGCACCCATGCCCACTGTCACTTGAAATGAGCCCGTGGCCAGGAAATGGAGTGCGGAGAGTACCTGCACTTCAGTAGAGATGGCATACTGATTACGATTTCCCGGAGTTAGTGCAGGATCCAGTAAAGCACAAAGTTCCAGAATTGTTGCACGTGTGAGTCTGTAATTGATTATGATCTGATGCTCCACCATGGTCCTCATATCCACCAGTGGTCTGTACACCGATGGTTCCCTTCCTCGCCACAAGGGTCGGTACCTACGAGGGGTATCAAAAAGGTGTGATGAAGACACATACAAAGGCACACATTGTCATCAATTGTGCACTGCATATTTCATTGTAATGACTCAACATTAACTGCTTCTTGACAGATCTACATCTACAACTCAATGAGGGAACAGTGTTTTTCATGTGTGGTATGTTACGGATTGGTCACATGCATAGGTGCTTCATGTGGCTAGTAGGGCCTGCATTGTGCACATTTTTATTTATAGTTGCATAGTTACTGCCAGAATGTCTGCCCACTGTGATCCAGGCCTTTCGTTGTGGAAGTGACCTCATACTGCTAGCGGTTGACGTCACAGCGTAAGGCGGTGTTTAGCTCCGTTAGCACCGCCATTGGTTAACATGGATGCCAATGGGGAATCCTGGCGTATCGTGATCGCCGCCAGCAGTGACGGTGCACACCGCCGCGGGACGTACACAAGTTCGTAATCTATTATTCACTTGACTCCCTAAGGTCGTGTGGACAGGTACTCCACTGTGTGTACTGCTGTGGCCTGCCTCTGGCAATGGAAGTGGCTCGTGTTGCAGGCGGAAGGGCCCCAGCCTTCACTCAGGAGGAACTGGAGAGGCTAGTGGACGGGGTCCTGCCCCTGTAAGCAAAACTGTATGGACGGCCAGAGGTACAGGTGAGTTTGGGTTTGGGGGGCACTGTTTGGGTGTAATGGACGGTGTTGAATGGACATATGTGTGCTCCTCTGAGCCTGCATGGGCCATGGTGCATGGTGCATGGCATGCTGCGTGCGTATGGCCTGTAAGTCTGAGAGTACTGTCATCCCATTGTGGACAATTATCCAGCTGTATCTATCTTGCAAGTACCTGACCTCTGTGTTCCATATCCGTGTCACCCTTTTAGGTCAGCGCCCACCAGAAGAGGGCACTTTGGCATGCCATCGCCAAGGAGGTGCAGACCCTGGGGGTCTACAACCGGCGCAGCACCCACTGCAGAAAGAGGTGGGAGGACCTACGGCACTGGGCGCATAAGATCTGTGAAGCCCAGCTGGGGAAGTCCTCCCAATGTGGAAGGGGTACCCGTCAGGCACTGACCCCCTCATGCAACGTATCCTGGCGGTGGAGCACCCAGACAGGATGGGCGCTTGAAGGCTGCACAGCAGTAACAAAGGGTTTAGTGTAAGGGTATCTTTGTCTGGTCTCCCACACGTCGCCTCCTTAGGTAGTCCAGGGGATGGGTGTAGAGCAGTATTCTGGTCAGTAGTCAGGGGCATGGCCATGGGCATAGTGAACGGTGCTGGCTGTTGGGTGTGTCTTCTGGGTTGGTGTATGTCTGGCCATTATGTACCTCCATTCAGCTATTTACAAGTGTCTCTCCTGTTTTGTCTCCCCATCCCTGTTCTCTTGTGTTGGTTTGGTACAGCAGCAACATCTGGCGAGGGAGCTGAGTCACCTGCAAGTGAGGAAGCAGCAACCCAGGGATCCTCGGAAGCAGAGACATATGACGCCCAGGGGACCAGTGGGTGAGAGGACGAGAAGAGTTCCACGGGGGAGGCAACTACCACTGGAGGTAGTGACTCCGAGACCTCTTCCGATGGGGGTTCCCTGGCCGTGGCGGACCATAGTGGCCACACCACTGCAGTGACATCTTCCGCCACCCCCCATTCCATCACCGCCCTCCCTTCTGCTCCCTACCGAGTTGCCCGTGCCCGCTTACCCATAAAGGTGGGCGTCTCCTTCGCCCCAGGGATCTCCTCCCCTCCCCCAGTCATCCCTGCTGCCCTCACAGAGGAGGCTATTGACCTCCTGAGAACCATCTCTGTAGGGCTGACAACCATTGTCAATGCCATCCAGGGGCTAGCATCAGAGGTGCAGCAGACAAATGCCTATCTGGATGGCATTCACGGTGCCCTGTCTGCCCTACAGAGATCTTTTCAGGCTCTGGCCTCCTCTTGGACGGCAGCCAGTTTCCCTGGCCATTCCGTCCCCCCTCCAAACTCCTCTACCCCTTCCAGCACCCCACTCCCTTCACCCGTCCAAAGCTCACATTCAGACACGCAGTCAAGCGTCCACTTCCCCCAGTGTTCCCACCTCTTCCCCCTCCCTGTGTGTCCCCTCTACATCCACAACCTCATGCACTGCACGTTCAGTCACTGTTGCTGCTCCTCTTACTGCACTCACCACAATAGCAGGCAGCCATACATGCACCCCATACACCACACCTGCACTCACCACAACTACTGTAGTTGACACATGCAGCACACTCACCAGACTTGCAGACGCCCACACAACATACATCCACACTAGCTGCCTGTCTTCTCCCACTGTGTCCACCCCCCTCCTTCAAAAACACACTAACGGATCAAGACACCCACCCATCACACATCCATCTCACCACATCATACTGTCCAGTCACCTGCACCCACTACACGCACCCCTACACCACATACATCCACTGCCTCTGTCTCCACTCCCACGACCTCACCCAGGACCACCCCAATTGCTCCGAAAAATCTTTTCCTCTCCCGTGCTGACCTCTTCCAACCCACTGGCCTACCCCGTCTTGTCTTGCCCTTTCTACTCCTTCCACTTCACAGCCCACCCCTGTCCTCCCTTCACATTCCCTGCCCCTTCCCCAGAGGAAAAAAAGGCCCGGGCAGAGTCTAGTCCATCTGGCTCCACACGCTCAAAACACCGCCCCACCTTCAAAGGACAAGCCCACACCCCCTTCACCTTCCAAGCGAAAGTCCAAGGCCCGCCCCCGTCGCAAATCCCCACCCCCACCACCCCCTGCCCCCGTTCCGTGAGGTGCCTGGATGCCCCTTTGTTGCCCCATTGGGTGGAGTACTGTGCACTTTTGGGAGTCAGGTTGGGTCCGTTGTGGCCCATGGCACTTGTAGCCGTGCGGACTGGCCCTTGGCCCTGTTTGAGGATTTGGCTCTGTAAGCTTGAATAAAATATTTCTGTGTGCCCTGTGTTTCGGCGGCACACAGTTGAACCATGGTCTTTCATTTCATTGTTTATGGGTGTGGGGGGGCAATTGTATGTACTATGGTCAAGTTGGATTTGTCTTGTGTTGGGTAAGTACCTCTTGCTGTGGGCTGTATGACTTGTGCTGCTGTGAAGGGTTGGGGGGGCGTTGCTAGGTGGGTGGAGTGGGTGGGTATGTAACTGTGCCCTTTCTTCCCTTGCTTTGTAGGTTGCGGTACTTACTGTCGTCGTCTTCGTCAGCGGTCTCAGTCGTGGAGGTATATGGCAAGGAGCAAGTCTGCCATGATCTGCAGCTCTCTATCCATGTCTGCTTCGGCGCGTTGTGAGGGCCTCCGGTGAGTGTTTAATTGGATTTGGTTCATTTCCAACTGGCTTTGCGTGGCGGTGGTTCCTGCCCTGGAACTGGCGGCAGACTGGTGGTTCATTATTTGATGGGCGGGTTGGGCCTTTCCGTTGGCCTGTGGGTGGACTCTGCCGTCGTCGTCGGCACTCCTCTACTTGCGGTGGGTGGTTTTCTGGATGCCTGTGTTTCGTTTGGTTCATTATTTGGCGGTCCGGACCGCTGCTCTGTTGGCGGTTTCTACCGCCACTGCCGGCGGCGCGGTACAGACCACCGTGTTCATAATGAGGGCCTTAATTCTTCCCCCAGTATACTTCCATAAAAAAAATTGTTGTCCAGAGATTTTCATTTTTGATTTGTGTTGTTGGATCATTAGAGAAGTAATTAGCTTGGGTTGACATTGCTGACCCTGGCAGAATCCTCCATTCTTAAAATTGGTGGATGTGTTGCAGTGATGATGTAATATTTCAGGAACAATGAGAACTATATACTTCATTTTAGTGTCAAAACATAGGTTTTGGGGGTCAGGTAGTCTTATAGAGATAGAAAATAACTCCTAAGAGCATTCCTTCCACTCTTTTCCAAAATGGCGGCTATAACAGAGGAAGAAAAGACAGATAAAAAATTTAAAAAATGACAATGATTTTTAATCCTTTTATGTATACACCAAACAATGATTATGATCTGAATATAAAAAAATTATGTTTATCACTCCTGTTTCAGATATATTTTCATAGTTTACTTTATTTATCTGTTTTGCCGATCACTTGTGGTACATTTGCAGAATGATGAACATTTGAAAAGAGCATATTGACAGGGACATCTTTTTGTAGCACAGGTTTTGCAAGTACATGTACATATAAGTTCTGTGGGTACAGGCTTTAGATTTTTCATAGATTTTAGTACCCCATCAATATCTTCCCAAACAACTTCAAAAGGATATTTCTCTACATATGCATGATCCAAAACATTTACACATCTTCTGATCAAGTAAAATGCTCTTTTAATGTGTCCACGCACAGAATATGACGTCGGTAGATGGTTACTTAGTGGGACTGATAGCTTGAACTCACTGTACCGAAGATTGTCAAATATGACAGTCAGAACTAATTTTCCACATTCCCACAAGGTATTTTTCTCCACTTTAAAGTCACATTCTTTTTCTGACTCAGAAAATGCTTTTAGAAACTTCACAGGTTCAGCAGTTAAAGCTCCAAACTTTGTTCTAATTTGCTCATAGTGTCATTGCCCACAAGAATGTGTGCCTTGATAAGAACACTGTGCATCTCTGGGTCAAGTTTCTTGTACAGAATATAAAGCGCGATTAAGGAATAAAGGCCACATGTACAAATGTTAGGTTTTGCGACTTGCAAATTGCAAGTCATAGTGACTCGCAACTTGTGAGTCACAAAACCTGATGTACAACAGAGTCAATGGCACTATTTGCAATTCCGAATGGGGTCGCAAATGGCCTACCTCACAAATATTCATGAGGTAGGTCGCAATTTGAGACCCCATTGAAAATGGCCACCTTCACAGGGATGGTGGACTACTGGGGACAGCAGACCACCTTTTCTGTGACTGCTTTTAAATAAAACAGTTTTTTTTTTTTAATGCAGCATGTTTTCCTTAAAGGAAAACGGGCTGCAATTCAAAAACAAAAATGAAATGTTTTTTTTTCATTTTTTCAGAGCAGGCAGTGGTCCGTGTGCCACTGCCTGCTCTGAAAAAATATTTTCGCTACCATTCACAAATGGAATGGGTTAGCACCAATTTTAAACTGGTTCTAACTGCGATTGTTTTGTGACCGCATTCGCAGTCACAAAACAATCCTACATCACACTGCGATTCGCAGTTAGGAAGGGAACGCCCCTTCCTCATTGTGACTCGCAAACCTATTTTGCAATTCGGTAAATAGATTACTGAATCGCAAAATAGGGTCTGTACATACCAAAATGTTTTTTTCCTGTCACAAACGTAGAGAGTCTGCAAATTGGGCCATTCACAACAATAAAAATAGTACATACATCTGGCTCCAAGTGTCTTTTCTTGCCTGTTCTGTAAGGTATAACTCTGATAGTCCTTTATATATGAACATTGCAACAAATGTAAGTAGCACAATAACATCTTTGTCATGTGACTGTACAGATACTTGATTGCTTCCTTGCTGCTGCATGAAGTGAAGAAGGCTGTCAATATGTTTATTAAAATGTTCCCCTCTCTTTCTCACAAGTTTGTGGTGAGGAACAGTTTCACGATGGTCCATCAATTTTGAATTTGTCATCTCTCTGAAAACATTGTAAATCGAAAGGACTTCATGGTAAACTAGCTGCAATTGAGCAACATATTCACTTTTACGTGTCTGAACAACAATTTCTTTGGAGCTTTTTTGTGAATTCTGGGTTGTCTGTTCCAGTTTTATACCTGGAGCCACAGCATTGAACCATCCTTCTCTGTTTTTCAACACAAAGGGCCTGATTACAACTTTGGAGGAGGTGTTAATCTGTCCCAAAAGTGACGGTAAAGTGACGGATATACCACCAGCCGTATTACGAGTCCATTATATCCTATGGAACTTGTAATACGGCTGGTGGTATATCCGTCACATTTGGGACGGATTAACACCTCCTCCAAAGTTGTAATCAGGCCCAAAATGTTTTTGGATTAATTTTCTGTAGAGGTATGGGTTGTCTACCTCTAGCTTCTTCACTCTTTCCAGATACAAGGACCCATATCTCAGACAGTGTATGCAATCAAAATTTGTGAAACACAGTACTTATTGATTCTACAGTCTTCACTTGCAGCTCCCAATCACCGTCCCGATCAGCATGTACCAAGGTTTTCACTAGAGCTATCAGGTGTAAAACATTTCCCTAGCACTTGTAATGTTCTGATTTTTCTTCACATTCTTTGACAAACTCTGCAAACTTGTATTTCAGGTTTTCTGATTTTGAACTGAGTGTTTTGAATATTGTTTGGCTTTGCATTATGTCTTTTGAATGAAGTGCATCCTATGCTTTGTTCACTTCTGAGATAAGATTAGCAGAATCTAATATGTTATTCTTGTTCCAGAAAGCATTCCAATGCAATGTTTCTATAGCCTCAGATACAATGAGTATACCTTGTAACGAACAAACATAATGAGTTCTGCTCAATATTGATGGGACAGTTTTGCTCCCAAAAGTTTCAGCCTCAATAAGTTCTTCGCCTATGCCACATCCACTGATATAACTTCCTGCACAACACAACTTTTGTCATGTGGAAAACACCCATCATTGCATGACGATCATCAAATTCTACTGTATTGGTCATAAAAATGTCAGCTACAATAAGAAAAACAGCTTCATTGCAGAAATTTTTTAGGAAAGGCTGGCCTTCAAGCTGAACATTCACATTCACATTTTGGAATTGTTTTAGAGCTGTGTATACTGTTGCGTAGTTTGTGACTGGAGATGGTATTACTTGTAAAAACCCAACCTTCTTCAGTGGGATAGTATTCCGGGAGATGAGTGCATGAATTCCAGCCCACAGAGAAACTGGCTTTTCTTCACCCTTCAGTCCGCACTCAATAAGCAATATGATAAATTCAACTACACCAGGTTTGTGGATTGCAGCATCAGGTAGAAGAAGATCCATGTCCTCAGCCACTTTGAAACTTTCTAGTAGACTGCGACATGTTGATGGCTTGTAGTGATATCGCACATGTTGGCAAGGCTGTTGGGTTATAAGTTTGCTGCTTCGTTAGTTTATGCCTACAGCTGACACACCTTGTTTTCCAGCAGCTACTTCATTGGCACAGTCTTGAAAAAGCACCATAGCAGCATCATGTGTGCTGAATTGTCCGGACAAAGAAGAGCTGTCTTCAAAATCTAAATTATCAAAAGCTGCAGTTGTAAATCCTTTCCTTGTAAAGTGACTTAGAAGAGGTGTGCTGTCGGATTCACAAGATTTTACAGCATGAGCTGTTAACAAATATTTGCTCCATACTATGTCATTATAACTTGTAGATACACCAATCCTATTCAATGTAGTGATTAGCTCTCTACTTTTGCACTTGTCATAGATTGCACAGACAGTCATCAAGTGTAGCGGAGTTTTCTTTTGGCTGTGAAGTAATTCATAAAACGTGATCTGGAAAAGACAGTACATTTGCACAGCATAAGCCTGTGGGTTCATGGGATTCTCTTCCACTTCTTTGCTTATATCTTCAAAGTCATCATAAATGTTATTGGTTTCTGTTTCAGACTCAAGAACTTTAGTTTGTAACAGTTGCTCTTTGCTGATATTAAACAATTATTTAAAAAATGTTAAGACAACATCAGTCATTCTTGTTGACTCCCATGATTTGCAGAGCTCCTGGACATAACATCATTTGTCATTAAGTCCAAAATCTCAGTCTTTCAGAATGTTTTTTTTAAATAGCTCCTGATGCCTTTACTGCATCCTGAGATTTTATTTTGGCAGCAAGAACCTCAGGAGTCAAATCATCTAAGAAGACCATAAGTATATAAATATGCCCCTTAATTTGCTCTTTCAAAGAGGGCAAACCTAACTGAAGGCTGGTGGTTAGTTTGCTGCTGGGAGCTCACTGCACATTCATATTTTTAAATATATGCACATGGTGTAGGAGACTGGCCTGGTACCCTAGGTACTTACACCTTATACCAGGTCCAGTTATCCCTTATTAGTGAAATGTAGTCAGTGTACTAGCAGCTTAGACTGTTAGAGGTAGCTGTAGCAGAGCAGCTTAGGCTGAACTAGGAGGCATGCAAAGCTCCTACAATACCACTATAGTTACACAGTACTTATAGACAATAAAAGACAATACACAGTGTTACCAAAAATAAAGGTACTTTGGCCCATATTTATACTTTTTTAGTGCCACATTTGCATCACTTTTTGAGGCAAGAGCCGTGCAAACTTTCAAAATATAATTGAATTTTGTACTGTTGCGTAAAAAAATTATGCAAATGAGACCCTAAAAAAGTTTCAATCAGGCCCTTTATTTAAGTGACACAAGGCCAAAAATATCTTAGAGGCAATACTCCTTCTAGAGGTAAGTATTGTACACAATATATACATTAGAGACCAAAATCAGGTAAGTAAATAGTCAAAGAATAGTGCAAATAGTAGAAAATATAATAGAATGCAATAGAAAGAAATAAGCCTAGGGGCAAATCAAACCCTATACTAAGAAAGTGGAATGCGAATCACAAATTCCCCCCCTAGGCAGGTGTAGTGTGTAGAGGGGCGCTGGGAGTGTAAGAAAACTACAAAGGTGATAAAATACCCTACCCCAGAGCCCAGGAAAGTAGGAGTAAAGTACTGCAAGTTTCCTCGGGACACAAAAAGTGGACCTAGAAGTCACTTTTAACTTTCTAAAAAGTTCTTTAAAACCTTCTAAACGTTGTTGAAAAGTTTTCTTTTCTCTAAAAAGTTATGCCTAATAACTTACTAACTTTTTTCTCTTTTTCCTAAACTCTTTCTGTCAACATGTCTGTTTTAGAGGCTACCCCTAGAGTTGTGAAGACAACTTATGAAAGCTTGAATTTTAAAAGTTTGAGGGCTATATGCATTGAAAGAAGTTTAGGGTTTGGGAAGAACCCCAATAAGGAATTTCTCTTAAATTTCCTTCTGAAGGATGACCAGGGACTTAGTACTGGTCAGGAACAGCCAGAGGGGGAGGCAGAGGAAGGTTCCAACCAGGTATGCTCAGAGGAAAATTCTGATAATCCTAGGGAGGGTCCTTCCACTGATCTTTCCACCAACAAACCCCCTAGTGTAGCTGGGAGTGGGAAGAGGTCACATAGCAGTAGGGCTTCCTTCACACCTAGAGGCCAGGTAATTAGGGTGACTCCATTTAGGGAAAGATCTGCCTCTGCCAATTCCCATGTCACTTCTTTCTCAGAGGTGTCCCACACTTCTAACCTTGAGGACCAGTACCTAGATAGGGAACTCAGAAAGCTGAGGCTAGAGGAGGCCACACTGAGGCTACAGCAGCAACAGTTGGCCTGAGACAAGGAATCCCTGGCTGTGGAAAGGGAAAGGCAGGGGTTGGGATTAGTTCCCCATGGCGGCAGCAGCAGTTTCAGGAAATCCAGTGTTAGGGGACGTGCATTTTTGATTCCAGAAACCTGCACAAAGTTGTTCTCCCTTACAAGGATGGGGATGACATCTATAAGTGGTTTGCTGTACTTGAGATGGCCTGTAAAGTTCAGAGGGTCCCTCAAGCACAGTGGGCTGCTATCCTGTGGTTGTCTTTCACTGGCAAGAGGAGAGACAGACTCTTTATCGTCAGGGAGGATGACTCAGACAACCATCACATTCTCAAAAGTACACTCTTAGATGATCTGGGCTTAACCACTGGGCAATTTAGAATAAATTTCAGAGAGACCAGATAGGAATCTTCCAAGATTGGATAGGCTTCGTAGACTGTTCAGTAAAGGCCCTAGAAGGCTGGTTAAATGACAGTACAGTGACTGACTATGAAAGCCTGTATAACTTAATTCTGAGAGAGCATATATTGAACAATTGTTGTCTGATTTGTTGTACCAGTATCTTGTGGACTCAGATCTGACCTCCCCCCAAGAACTGGGAAAAAAGGCAGACAAATGGGTCAGAACAAAGGTGAGCAGAAAAGCTCATATAGGGGGTGACAAGGACAGCAAAAAGAAAGATGGTGAAAAATCTCAGGACAAGCATGGGGATAAAAGTAAGCACAAAGATCCTTCTTCAGGTCCAAAACACTCCTCAGGGGGTGTGGAAAAATCATCTTCTTCATCTTCTTCTCACTCTACACACACTAAAAAGCCTTGGTGCTATGTGTGCAGAGGTAAAGGCCATTGGCCAGGGTCTTCGTACTGCCCAGGTAAAGCCCCTGACCCTACCACCACTAATACATCAAACTCTAGTGCCCCTAGCAGTAGTGATAATAGTGGTGGGACTACTGGCAATAGTCAAAATAAAGGTGTAGTTGGCTTCACTTTTGGGACCATAATAGAAACTGGGGTAGACAGCCCCAAGACAGTTTCTGTCACACCTGGTGGCATTAGCCTTGTCACCTTGGCTGCTTGTCCCCTTAACATGGATAAGTAAAGGCAGACAATTTTATTAAATGGTGTTGAGGTACAGGCCTACAGGGAGACAGGTGCAAGTATCACTTGGTGTCACCTGCACAACACCTCCTTGGACAGAAGTACCAAGATACTAATGTCAATAACTCCACTCAATCGCTCCCCTTAGCTGTAGTTCAACTTAGTTGGGGTGGAGTTACTGGTCCAAAGCAGGTGGTAGTATCACCTAGCTTACCTGTAGACTGTCTCCTAGAGAATGACCTAGAGGCCTCAGGTTGGGCTGAAGTAGAGTTTAGGACCCATGCATCCATTCTGGGTATCCCTGAGGAATTGCTTCCCCTCATTTCTGGTGAAATGAAAAAGCAAAGGAGAGAAAAAGGACTGAATTCTCAGGATCCCGCTCCACCAACAGGCAAAAAGGGTATCAAAGTATCCCTTCCCCACCCTGCCACTAAGGATACCATTCCTGTGGTGGGAGAGACTTCTCCTGGGCTGAAACCTGTACCAAGGGAGCCATCAGCTACCACAGCTGGACTCCCAGAGTTAAAAGTACCTCTCTGTGGATCCACTAAAGCAGATGTGCAAAATTCCACCATTTTAGTAAATATGGAGCAACCCTTCAGCCCTCCCAGAAAACCTTTAGTTCAGCAGCCCTGCACTACCTCAGAACACTTAGGACAGCAGCTCTGCCCTAGCGTGGAGTTTATAGGATAGCAGCCCTGCCCTGCTCCAATTCAAGAGAAACATCAACCCTGTTCTATCTTACAGCCATATGGACAAACATTTTTCCCAGCTATGGCTTTGTTGAGACAACGTCCCTGTATAACATTCTTTTCATTTCACATAGGCCCAGTGGACCAATCCCACTGGCCAACTTTAAAACATACTAATAGAAACTCTGAGAATTTACCCTCACACTGTTGGTTAGGTAAAACTCTCCAAACAGGGTGGTTTACGTCCCCACAGGGAAGTAACCATACAGTAAATGATAAAGGCAGTAACCACTCTATTTGCAGATCTACTCTACACTTATCACCACTTAGACAATAAAGTCTCAACTGGCCAAGGTTAGCCTTATGGTCCTTCATTTGGGAGGGGGGGGGGGTTGTTATGTGAGAAAGTAGCCTCTTTCTAGCATGGTTACCCCCACTTTTGGCCTGTTTGTGAGTGTGTCTCAGTGTGTTTTTACTGTGTCAGTGGAATCCTGCTAGCCAGGACCCCAGTGCTCATAATGAAAACCCTATTTGTCAGTGTGTTTTGCCTGTCTCACTGGGATCCTGATAGCCAGGATCCCAGTGCTCCTAGTTTGTGGCCTAATGTGTGTGTTGTCAGTAGTGCTTAACTGTGTCACTGAAGTTCTGCTAACCAGAACTTCAGTGCCTATGCTCTCTCTGTTTCCTAATTAGTCACTGTAGTTTAGTGACTTAGGGTCAGATGTAGCAAAGGGTTTTACCCATTCTGTGTCTATGGGAAAATTTGTTGGTACATATGGCCCTTAATTTACTAATGCCAATTGGCACACTGGTCCCTAGTATACAGTATGGTACCTAGGTACCCAGGGCATTGGGGTTCCAGGAGATCCTTATGGGCTGCAGCAAGTCTTTTGCCACCCATAAGGAGCTCAGACAAACCCTTTCACAGGACTGGAGCCTGTGTGAAATAGTGCACACACTATTTCACAGCCATTTTCACTGCACTTAAGTAATTTGTAAGTCACCTATATGTCTAACCTTCATTTATTGAAGGCTAGGTGCAAAGTTACTAATTTGTGAGGGCCCCCTTTCACTAGCAAAGGTGCCCCTGCACTGTCCAGGGCCAATTTCCCTGACTTTGTGAGTGCGGGGACACCATTACACGTGTGTACTACATATAGGTCAATACCTATATGTAGCTTCACAGTGCTAACTCCGAATATGGCCATGTAAGGTGTCTAAAATCATGGAATTGTCCCCCATTCCAAATCTGGTATTAGGGGGCCAATCCTATGCATCCTGGGGGCTCCACCATGGTACCCTAGTACTTCCAAACCAGCTCTCTGAGGCTTGCACTGCAGCTAAAGCTGCTGCCACCTCATAGACAGGGTTCTGCCCTCCTGCATAAGCTAGTCTACACCGGTTCAGGGACACCCAGTCCCTTCTCTGGCACGAAAATTGGACAAATGAAAGGGGAGTGACTACTCCCCTGTCTATCACCACCCCAGGGGTGGTGCCCAGAGCTCCTCCAGTGTGTCCCTGGCATTAGCCATCTTGTTTTCCAAGGTGTGGGGACACCTTGGAGCTCTCTGAGTGGCCAGTACCAGCAGGTGACTACAGAGACCCTTCGAGATAGATGCATGCCTGGTTTGGTAGCCAATCCCCCTCTCAGGGCTACTTAGGGTCTCTCCTGTGGGTTCCTCTTCAGATTTAGCTTGCAAGTTTCCACCAGGAATCCTCTGCAACTCCTGCTTCATCCTCTGACCGTTGGATCAACCGCAGACTGCTACAGGAACCACTGTAACTGTAACAAAGTATCCAAGAAGGCTACTGTGACTCTGCATCTTCAGCTCAACCCAGCAACTGCAACCTGATACAAAAACAATATTAAAATAAATTACCGATATGAGGGCTAAAGCTCATCACAATAGAGCCGCCTTTTTGGAAAATGGTAATAGGGTTGCGCTGAGAAGTTTTCACCCCCAAAACCTATGTTTTGACATCAAAATGAAGTATATAGGTCTCATGGTTCCTGAAATATTATATCATCACTGCAACACATCAGCCATTTTTTTAAATGTCATTCAGAAAAATTGGCCTGGATTAGCACCGTCTACCCAAGCTAAATGACTTCTCTAATGATATAAAAACACAAATCAAAAATAAAAATCTCTGGACAACAATTTTTTTACAGAGATATATCAAGAGGCCAAGACTAAACTGTAGGATGGTGGAAGAAAGAGGCGTTAGATGGAATCAAGGATACGCAGTCTTGATATTTGGCAACCCTTGGCATTCAGCAGGGCAGTATTGAATGTAGGACATGCACAGAGACATGGACAACAGGGAAGTGTGAGTGTTGCAGGAAGAGGGAGGTGTTTGGAGATTGAACCCTTCACTTGGCTACACTTTTTTATTTAAACAGATGAAGTTTACGATCTATAAACAACTTTATAGTAAAGAAAGAAATGCTATTTCCAAATCAAAAGTATGTACGGATTCTCGCATATAGCTCAACCAAGATAATTAAGTGATTTTTTTTTATTAAGTGTAAGCAAAACTAATGCATTATGCATAGTGCTCTGTGGCTGTGGGCCTTTTACAGTCATGTACTCAATGTGTTATGTTTAAACCTGCCTGTAAATTGCACATCTATTTTTCTGGACTGGATTTATAAACATATGGCTATATGTCATTTTCCTTAAAATAAACAATTAACTCAGAGCACTCCTGGGAGAGCCCTTGTTTATTTGTGTGAATTGCTTGTTCTGGAGATTGGTAATGATTGTTTTTATTGTTTGGGTGGATTCGTGAGAGGTTTGTGCAATTTATACAGTGAGGTTCAAGCCCGGTGCTGGGTATTGCCAAAGAATATTAAACAATGTTAAACCTTTCTTGCAGCTGATAGAGGGTGATGCAGTATTCTATTATCCCTCCTGACAGGTGATTTATTAGGATAGCTATTTTTCCAGCGTGCTGCTTTAAACCATTATTTCTGCTCAACTGTTCTGATTTGTATAAGATGCTGAATGGTGCTGCGTGTTCACATAAAATCAAAATAATAACGCACATCCCTTTCCCGGGAAATACCTAATGAAACATGTCAAAAAAACAGACGGCTTCTTGTGGTTTGCATCCTGATTAGTACCAAGGGCCATTACAGTTACTGCAGTTTTTACCAGCAGAGCTCCTTCTCTATTTTTTCACGAGCAGCAGGTTTTCAGAATACAAAAGATAAAATGCATTGTGAACCATGCTGACCTCGAGAGATGGCATGACCTCATGAGAAAATTAAGAGCAGTGCTGACATCATCAGAGCCTTTTTCAGGCACAAGAGAAGCTAAGATATTGTGTGGGTGCACAAGGGCAAGTCTCTGTGTCCCAGCGTTTCAGCTTTGCAATCATATTGTAAGTATCTAGTCTTAAGGGGAATTAACGCCGAAGCCTGTCTGCCAGGTTATATGCAGCCTTTACTGCAATGATATATCAGATACATCTAGGATGTCACAAAGGGTTTATAGTCACATATATTAAATAGGACTAGGTAAATATCGCGTAAGTCTATTTCCACAAATTAAGCAAAATGTCCCAAAAAGATTACCTGAAATCCTGTTCCGCACTTTGCAATACATATTCACATTCTGTTTGTTCAAGTAATTCCCATGCCCCCACAATAATATTTTCACCCGAACGAAATCATAATTATGCGATCTGGCCAAATGGCGTGATCTCTGGCATTTTCCATAACAAGTATAGCGTGAAATGCCGGATATTGTGCCAGATTACAGAAGTTTAAACGGAATTTCGACCGGGCCTAAATTATTAAACATAATTTTCCATTATCTTTATGCATATTTTTTCGTCAGTAACTTAAATAAAATATTTTGAAACATCAGTACTGCTTCTTAAGATATCGACACGTTTACAAATCAACACTGAACAAAATATGGGTGCTTCAACTTCTTGAGATATATTTTTAAAGAAAGAATTGGCAGAGCTCCTGCCTGACGTTTGTGGAGATGCTCAACGGAACCTAAGGGGTGAAGCTGGGTCCCTCTCTCTTTTTGATGAACGGACCACTTTGTCTGCTGTCGGCAAGAGCCTGTAGGCCACAGTGACATCAGAGCACATGGAAGTGATACAGAGAAGACATTACAGAGAAGACAATCGGGTCTCCAAAAGGTGATGAGACGACTAGTAGAGGTGGCAGGGCCCATAGCCAGTACAAAATCACTTGCTGATTGGCTATGCGCCACGGGGAGGGATCTCGATAGAGAACTTTAGCAGCACTTTTGCATTGCAAAATATTCCGTTTCTTCAGAATTTACCTAGACATGAGTAGACTGTAATACTGAGGCAGAAAAGTGTATTTTCTGGCTCCGAGCTGGGTAATTTGGAACAGCTCCTTGAATATCCTATGCTCTGAAAGATAATTGCCTGCTGTTCGCGACTGCATTGCTCTCCAAAAAATCTCTAAACCAGCTTTCTTCATTAGCTGCAGCAACTTTGCTCTCATAATATTTTGTCAAATTAGGATAACTTTAAGGTTCTGATTTCCTAATGAGAAGTAAATCTGGTCAAGTCAGAACATCAGTTTATTCTACACATTCACACTTCAGAAGGTTCTATAAAATGTCTTTCGTATTTTTTCTTTTAATTGTTTTGTCGAAGCTTCCAGAGTTCCAATTACAAAGTGTAGCATGAGACCTCTTCATCTTGCATTTTGCGCAGAGCGTTATTCATATCGGAACATCCTTACAACCCGTCACCTACTCCACTATCAATGTGTTCATTTATATCATTGTAATATAATAAACAATTCTATCCTCTGGATTTATATACTTGCCCTCTTTTTCTCCCTCATTCCAGACCACCGCACACCCTTGACTCCTTCCTTCACCATACCAATCTACCATGCAATCGTTTCAATCAGTCTCCATCTTTAGCCTTCATACTTTCACACTGTTGCACAGTCTAAAAGTTCTCCTTTGCTATACGTATAAAGTGGAGGATGTTTTCTTCTTGACTTTGAGTCAATACGAGCTAAAATCGTTCATAACTATTGACCTCATACAATATCAACCAACACGATGCCTCAAGGTATTTGTGATATTCTACACATGTGACAGAAAGGGGTGATCCTGAAGGTATCCCAGATAAAAAGGTTTTTTGTGCAATACTTCTCTCATCTGAAAGAAGAGAGGCTTGTGGAAAATAATAAACACTTGGATGGTTTAGCCTCATTTCAAAACAGAGGATATTCACTTTTTCAGAAAAACACAGTATTAGGATTGAATGTTACAGATGAACTTAAAGACTGCCATCTACCAGATTCATATCGTTTCACATTAAGGGAGCATCGTGATTGTGTGAGGTGGCATGACATGGTTCTTCAGATACTTACCTGTTGTCAAAGGCAGTGTGGTAATTCAATACTATCCTGAAAATTGGTTGTAGTATACTTGAATGTAACGGGTGTCAGAATGAGGCTCTCGTTGGACAGCACCTAGCTCAAAGAGTTCATTCAGACAACGCACACACTTTATTCTGAGAGGCATGAGTTACTCTCATACTTTGATGAAACGCGGGAACTCAAAGAATAAGGTACAACAGTGGAAGAGAAAACTGAAGCCTGGGGTGGCAGAAAGATCTTTGTGACTGATGTGGTGATAGAATCTGTTGCCAGTCTAAATGGAAAAGAAGCCATGCATACAGCTTTCACAGCTAGACTGTGACACCAGAGATTCAAATAATGTCATTAGAAAGTACTTGGAGTTCGTAGTGAGAAATATTGGAATGGAGACACTGCCCACAGGACCTGTTTAAGCTTTGATAAATTAATTGAAACTCTGCATACACTTGTTAAGGTGCCTTCACTACTGAGCCACCACGTATAAAGGAACCTTCACCTTATGCTTGGAATTGGGAAAGGGAGAAGAGCAGTGACACAACTATTGGTAGAAGAAGTTGAACTTGACAAACTCTGGGGAGAGAGGATTGCTTTACATGGAAGTAGATCTGACAAAGAGTGTTTGGGCTTTGATCCTGTGGCATGCATCAAAAATGTATAGGAATTAGAGATTGTAGATAAAGCATTTTATTTATCTTCACATAACTTATTTGCCCCCAAAAACATTATCTAAGACTTACCCCTCTGTGGCATCGAATTGTCACAGGTGTAATGATGTAGAGGGAGACTTTCACCATATGTTATAGTCGTCACCCATGATTAAAGAATACTGGAAAGATACAGTGCACTGAAAAAGTTACTGGATAGGACAAGTGTATTGAAACCGGAGGTGTGCTTACTAAGCCTAGCACCCTACCCAAGAAAAATAAACTAGGGACTAAGGGCCACATGTACAAACACTTTTTCCCATAGACACAGAATGGGTAAAAACCTTTGCTACATATGGCCCTAAGTTCTTAGACTTGGCGATATTACTTTCTAAAAGTCCATAACACAATCTCGGGAACTCAAAAACTGACCCAAAATATAGACAATGGATGGCACAGGTCCTACATTAGGCTGAAATGGAGGGAGAGACTCTTCAATTAAATAGTTGTTAAGGAAAAGATGGCTGGGGCACTGTACACACATGGAAAGAAATGATCCTTGTTAGAAATGGGGTCTCTAATTGGCAGAGGTATCCACCTTTGTCCGCATAGGGACCACAACCATAGTCAGGGTAAGTCAAACACAATCCAAACTATCCTGTGCCCATTCTCTGGTAGCTTGGCATGAAACAGTCAGGCTTAACTTATAAGGCAATGTGTAAAGTATCTGTGCAATAAACCATACAGAGTGAAAACACCACAAAAATACACCACTCAGGTTTACAAAAATATAGGATATTTATCTGGTTGAATTAAGGTCAAAACGATAAAGATTCAGTAAGCATAAGTTGAGATATCACTTTTACAAGTTTAAAAAGAGTCTTAAATCTTAGACATCAACAGTTGTCTCTTGTTTGCCTAAAGTACCTGAATTGCATCAAAATTACCTTGCACGGACACTGCAGAGGAGGGGATGCGTGAAAAAATAAGGTGTGCGTCGGATTTTCCAATGCGGCACAGAGAATTAGTCATTTCTTTCCACGCTGCAAGGGGCTTTGTGTCAATTCCCGGCGGGCAGTCTTGGTTCCTCACTGCGATGCAGGGATCGTTTGACACCCAGGGATAATGCAGGTAAAATCCTGGGAGTGAGAGAAGTCACAGCCGTTGTGGCGATCCGGTAGGTGAGGCATCAAATTTTCTGTCGCACAGCAGGCAATGCGTCGATTCTTCACTCAGGAAGTCGGGCTGCGTCATTCCGGCTTGGCTGTGCATCGATCCGTTAGGGCTGTGCGGCAGATTTCCTGTGGCAATGCAGGCACTGCGTGGATCTTCACTCGGGTAGGTGGGCTGCGTCATTCCGGTTCGGCTGTGCTGCAATTTTCTTAAAACAGGGCAGGCTGTGCATCGATTTTAGGCACACAAGGAGTTCCCTTGATTAGATGAAGTCTTTTTGGCCCTGAGAGTTGAGCAAACAGGAGGCAAGCTCAATCCATGCCCTTGGAGAGCACTTCCCAACAAAGTCAGAGGACAGCAGGGCAACAGTAGTGCAGCAGTCCTTCACAGCAAAGCATTCCAGATGAGTCCTTTAGGTAGCCAGGCAGTTCCTCTTGACAGGTTGCAGGTTCAGGTCCAGAAGTGTCTGAGTTGGTGGGGTCAGAGACCCAGTGTATGTACCCAAAAATGCCTTTGAAGTGGGGGAGACATCAAAGAGTGCACAAGGTCTCCTTTCAGTACAGGTCTGTCTGCCAGGGTCCCAGTAGGGGGTTTGGCAGCCCATTGTGTAAGGGCAGGCCACTAGCCTTTGGAATGTAAGTGTCAGGCCCTCCACCCTCCCAGCCCAGGAAGGGCCATTCAGTATGCAGATGAGTGCAGGTGTGAATGAGCATCTTGTGTTTGTGGTTGTCTGGGTGAAATGCATAAGGGAGCTGTCAACCAGCCCAGACGTGGATTGGAGACAGGCTGGAAGACACAGATGGATTTTAAGTGCAGAGAAGTTCTCACTTTCTAAAAGTGGCATTTCTAAAATAGTGATATAAAATCCAACCTCACCAATAAGCAGGATTTTCTATTACCATTCTGACCATAATAAATATGGATCAGAATCTACCACTCAAACAGTATATGAGGGTGGCCCTAATGCTATCCTATGAAAGTAGCAGGCCTCACATTGTTGGAAAATGAATTTAGGATTTTTCCACTTCCAAGACATATAAAACACACATGTACATGCCCTATGGGTTACCTAGGGCCTACCTTAGGGGTGACCTATATGTAGAAAAAGGGGAGTTTAAGGCTTGGCAATAACTTTTAAATGCCAAGTCAAAGTGGCAGTGACACTGCACACACAGGGCTTGCAATGGCTGGCCTGAGAGATGGTTAAGTGGCTACGTATGTGGGTGGCACAACCAGTGCTGCAGGCACACCAGTAGAATTCAGTCTACAGGCCCTGTGCACATGTAGTGTACTTTACTAGGGACTTACAAGTAAATCAAATATGCCAATTGGGAATGAACCAATGTTACCATGTTTAAGGGAGAGAGCATATGCACTTTAGCACTGGTTATCAGTGCTAAAGTGTGCAGAGTCCTAAAACCAGAAAAAAAAGTGTCAGAAAAGTGGAAGGCGGCAGGCAAAAAGATGGGGGATGACCATTCAAAGAATACAAACAATGAAACGCCTCCCTCAATTTGTCTGGATTGTAACTGATGGAGATAGAGAATGCTCTACATCATCACCCTGTCACCACAGGAATAGGCTATGGTTTATGGTGACGGTTGTGGCTGGTGAGAGATGGACCCCTAAGCCCAGGCCACAAATCTCTGTACTGTATATGTAACAAGGGAGCAAAGTGTAACCACCAAAATTGCATTCATGTATGTACATGGCCCTCACCAACTTAAAGTATTTAAACTGTTTTAAGCATTGAATGACATCTTTTACTTATAAAAAATGGCCAGCAAAAAGATGTATTGCAGAAAAAGGAGGTTATGGATATGATACATAGTAAATACATGATCCTTGTATGTTTGGGGTAATCAATTTAGTTTTGATGTTTCCGTAATGATTGAGGTATTCCATCTAAATATTGATTCCAAAATATCACATGCCTCATAATACGGTGGTCAAAATATTGTGACTAAAAAATTGCATGGGCGAAAATATTGAAGGTAAGTATATTTTGTTTACTTTTTTATAGCAACACTTAAAATATTGTTTATTTTAATATCATTTTTATTGTGGCTTTTTTGTGTATTGTATTAGGTTTTTATTTTATTATATGTAAATTATATTTATTTTTTTGTTACAAATATGTGGTAATGATGCATATATTTTTAACTTGGTGATTTATTGTGGATCAGGAGAATAGTCTTTTATAATTGTATTAATTAATGTTGATTGAATAATATAATATGTATATATATACATATATATTCACCAAGAAGACCCGAAATACCGAGGCTCAAAAAAGTGGCGGTCTGACCATGGCTTCGAGAAACACCATAAATATAGCAAAACAAATTCTTGTAATAACAAGAAAGGTCAGGACACTTCCAGTGAAATTGAAGCTTTTACTCTCCACAGATTAATCTGTGGAGAGTAAAAGCTCCAATTTCACTGGAAGTGTCCTGACCTTTTTTGTTATTACAAGAATTTGTTTTGCTATATATATATATATATATATATCCTCCAACTCTCCTCCAAATCACAGGAGACCCAGGACACCTCCAAGGTGCAAATCAATTTATTTCAGCACACAAAGTGGTACCACACTAAGGTTAGAAAGGATAGGAAAGTGGGGGTGGAAACAAATGTGAGCAATCTATGTATCTCTGATATTGATGTATTACATACAGCAATGGATTTATGTGAGGGGATGGTTCCCCATGAAGACCCTATCCTCAATCTGATGGGAACTGGTATTGCTTTAAACAGCAATTGTCCGAGTAATTTCAAACCAAAATCTACCTTTCTACCTGCCATTCATTGTGACGCCCTTGAGGTTTTTGAGCGAGAAATGACCAAACAATTGAAGAAGTTGAGATATAGTGTGACGAATGTGAAAAACAGCAATTTATCAGGTGAACAGTGGCAAGCCCTTCGGAAATTGAAAGAAGACCATACCATTGTGATTAGACAATCCGATAAGGGGGGTAATGTAGTCATTCAAGATACCACCAAATATGTGTCAGAGGGAATGAAACAGCTAAGCAATACTCTGTGTTATGAAGAAGTGAGTTGGGGAGATGTTAAATCAATGAATGAGAAATATATTGATATGCTCATTGATTGGAAAGATCAAGGGATGATAGAATGGGATGAATTCCTGTTTCTTAAATGTGATCATCCGAAAATTCCAGTTCTGTATCTTCTCCCCAAAATTCACAAGGATGCGGTTAACCCACCAGGGAGGCCTATAGTTTCGGCTATGGAATCGCTCCTGGAAAATACATCAAAATATATTGACTTCTTCTTACGTCCTTTTGTGGAGTCAATACCCTCTTATGTTAAAGACACCACACATTTTTTAAAAATCATTGAGGATATCGTATGGGAGGATGACTTCTTACTGTTAACCCTAGATGTGACTAGTCTGTATACGAGCATAGATCATGGCTTGGGGGTGAGAGCTATTAGACACTTTCTCAGAGCAAGGTCACTGTCTTTTTTCTTCCATTCGGAAATGCTATGCACTATGATCGAGTTCTGTCTTAAGAACAATGTATTCATCTTTGATGGTCATCTGTACAAACAGCTTCAAGGGACAGCTATGGGCACCTGTTTTGCCCCCAGCTATGCAAATTTGTTTATGGGCTGGTGGGAGGAACAGGTGTCAGAAGAAATTACCCAATTCGATACCAATGTGGTCTTGTGGTGTCGTTTTATTGATGACATTTTTGTAATTTGGAGGGGTAATGAAGAAGCAGCTATGCAATTTGTGCGAGATCTGAACACCAATGAGTGCAACCTAAGATTTACTGAGCATTTGGATTCAAAGTGTATAGAGTTCCTCGATGTGGAAATTTCTGTGAAGGGTAGTAGATTAGTGTCCAAATTGTATAGGAAGGCAACAGCCGGTAATAGTCTACTAAGTGCTCACAGTGCACATCCGGGGGCTCTAATACGGAGTATTCCGTTTGGAGAATTGTTGAGAGCCCGGAGGAACTGTAGCGAAGAAGCTGATTTTCACCAAGAGTGTAATGTGATGTGTGAAAGGTTCAGGAACAGAGGATATGGGGCTAAAGTGATCGATCAAGCCAAACGCAAAGTGGTGACATTAAGTAGAGATGATGTTTTGTATGGAACTAACAGAAGGCAAGAGAAGGAAAGTGAGTCCATTAGATTCATTACAACCTATAGTAATCAGTCGTACAAAATACGCTCACTACTTAGTAAGAGTTGGCATATCTTGCAGACGGACCCTGTTTTGGCAGACTGGATCAGTGATAATCCCCAAATAACTTTTAGGAGAAATAGATCTCTCAAGGACAACTTGTGTCGTAACGAGATAACATCAGTAGGACGGATACAGAATACGGGAATGGAAGGTTTTTTCTGTTGTATGAAGTGCAAAGCCTGCAAGACCAGCAATAGTTGCAGGACATTATATGTTCCAGGAAGGTTAGACAGCTTTGTAATTAGAGGTAATTACAATTGCAATACATCTTACTGTGTGTACTGTCTGATATGCCCATGTGAAAAATTGTATGTGGGCAGTACGATACATAATGCAAAGAAAAGAGTTTTAGAACACAGACGAGCCATTAGAAATCAGGATAAAAACTATCCAGTAGCTAGGCACTTCTTCAGCCATCATTTTGGCAATGAGAATCTGCTGAAGTTTGTAGTTATAGACCAAGTAAGGATGAGTAAAAGGGGAGGCGATAGAGAGAGATTGTTACGTGTTTTAGAGTCTAAGTATATAATAGACTTCGAAACGTTGGAACCTGTAGGGCTAAATTCGAGTGAGGAGCTGAGCATCCATCTAGGGTAATCGATACTTTGTTTGGTGGGTGGTCATCTGATAGAGAATGTGAAGTAGGGGTGATTTTTTGAATCCTATTTGATTCTTAGTAGAAGGGTACAGGTGTTGGGGTCTATAAGGTTTCTACAGTAGAAGAATTTGTTCGTCTACCCACTTGGGTAGAGAAGCTCCATATACCAATATGAGATCCCCCAATAATATGAGATCCTCCAAAAGTTTTGTGTAGGTGTACAGGTCTATTTGGATGGTATAGGATGATATGTAATTAATTCAAGCATAGTTAATAATGTTCAGGATTTAAGTGATATATTGAATTTTAAATTTTGAAAACATTCATAGTTAACAAACTTTTATAATGCAATGAATTATTCTATTTACAATTTTTGTATGTTGGCAATTGAATTTTACTCTATTTATTGTGCGAAATATGATATCACATTAATTTAAAGATTCTGATGGATTTGAACAATAATTTGAGTTGTATTTTGATAGGACTATGGTACAAACTACTGTTAAACTTATTTATAGATGCACTTTAAGATGGCCGCCACATTTTGTGTCTTTTGGTGGGGATTTGAGATTTTGTCTGTTTTTTATGTCTAGGATTGCATGGTTTTTAACTTGAGGCACTGTAACAATGATGTATCCATGAGTAAGGCTGCTGCCGAAACGCGTTGGATTTGTGTGCTGAAATAAATTGATTTGCACCTTGGAGGTGTCCTGGGTCTCCTGTGATTTGGAGGAGAGTTGGAGGATTTATTAGGGCCTCTCGGAGCCCACCTGGGACCGCTGTGTGGTGTTCCTGCAGTCCGAGTGTTTTATGTGAATTATATATATATATATATATATATATATATATATATATAGAGAGAGAGAGAGAGAGAGAGAGAAACACTATAAGTCCCTAGTAAGTGGGCACCTATGGGCCAGGCAGGGCACGGGTTACTATAAGGAGGCCCCTGAGGGCAGTAGCACTGATTGTGGCACCCTCTAGGGCCATGCATCCAGATGCACCCAGCACTGCCATAGGAGGCTGAGTGTCTGGGGCAAACCTAAAATACAACTTTTGACATAAAACTGCCTGTGTTCCTGTCCACCATACACAGCATTTACTATGGGAAGACACCCCTTTGGCAAGCCTTACGGTCCTAAGGCAGGATGCTCCATATTATATGTGAGGACATAGCTTCATGAGTAATATGCCCCCGCTGTGTCCTTGCCAAAGCTAGGACAATGGCCCTCATTACGAGTTCGGCAATAATTACCACCAATCACTATGCTGGCAGCTGGCAAAAGACCGCTGTGGAGGCAGTAAACTTACCGCCGTTTTACGATTCCAAAATCAAAAACAGCCAGGATAACGATGGCGGCAAACAGGCAGGTCGGAAACCGCCACCGACACGGCAAGAGAAAACCACCCTCTCAATTACGACTCACAAATCAGTACAGCAGTCATTCAATGGTGGTCCGCCATTGGCAGTACGAACCGCTGTGGCCACAAAATGGACTCACTAACAACAACACCCTGCATTGGACATTTTGAAAACCCCACACCTGATACTTATACACACACTTCACCCACCCACAGATACTACTATAAAACACACATCCACAATACACACAATCCTTAGCTACACCTACCTGCTGCCACACAACTCCCAGCCACTTGGAACATAGAGATACCATGATTCCAAGATACACTCTTGCACACCCCATATGCCTTACACAACTCACTGACACACAAACATGCATCCCACAACATTATCATAAAATGACTCCGCCGCTGTCACAAACTCACTCACACACTCCAGTACCCCAAACAACACCACCACATCACAGCACTCATATCCCCCACATAACCCACTATGGCACCCCCTAAGCACCCTTGCTTCACTGACAGGGAGTTGCGGACCATGGTGGATGAAATGATCAGGGTGGAACCATAGCTGTTCAGTGCACAGGCCCAGCAGACATCCACATCTATTAAAATGGAGCTATGGCAGAGGATCGTCAACAAGGTGAATGCAGTGGGAAGCCATATACACACAAGGGGCGACATCAGGAAGAGGTGAACGACCTGTGGGGGAACGTATGAACCATGGCATCTAGACACCAAGTTGCCATCCAGAGTACTGACGGTATTCCCCCACCACCTTCCCCTGAGTTCATGGAGTGGGAGGAGAAGGTCTTGGCTATCCTGCATCCAGAGGGCCTCACTGGAGTCATTGGAGGACTGGACTAGTAAACCACTGACCCCCCTCCAACCACCTACACCTGTAATGCATGTTCCCCCTCCCCTTTCTCATATCCATCCGCAAAAACCCTTTCTCATATCCATCCACCCCATCAACCACCCACACCCTTATCCCCTGCATGCCACACCACTCCACTAACACCTTCCCACACAATGTGCACACAACAACCACTCCCTGCATGTAACGCTTGAAACACTACAAGTCCTACAATGCTTCACATATCCCACAAATAACTGTGCACTGCACCCATTCCAAAGGGATTCCTGCAAGCAGATGAATGGGGATGTAAGCACAAGAAACAGGTGGCAGATGCCAACAGGGAACTGGAAATGACAGAATAGAGGACATTAACAGAAGGAAACACATGCCACTGCTAATGTGTAAAAGCAAGACACATATGCAATGTCCACCATAGATAACTAACTGACTGTCAATACCATATCCACTGAAGCATGTGAATACTACTGCCACCCAGCTGACATGCGGTCAATCACCCTGCAGGACACAAAATAAAATGTATTTTGACTTAACAGGTACTACTGCTCATGCCAGCCACCAGGAGATGCCAGGAAATGCCAGTCCCCCAGCAGAAGAAGACCCCAGTGATGTCAGTCCAGCGGGATCTCTGGATCTGGATGACCACCCTGGCCCATCGGGAACCTCTAGTCAGTCACCCTCCAGAAGCCCCACCCAGCCCTCCAGACAGACCCTGACTACTCAGTCACCACCTACAGCTGTGGCCCAGTGCCCCCAAACCAGTTTCTCCAGGTCAGCCACTGTGTGCCCACCTGGCCAGGGACCAGAGTCATCACCCATCACCAGGCAAGATGATGAAGGTCCTGGTGCAAGTGGGAGTGGGCACACTGTGCCAGATTCACAAGCACAGGGGGCCTGGCCCAGTGGGAGGGCATCTGTGGGCCGGTGGGGCAAACCAGGGAATGGACTGGCCGGGAGGCCACATCCCAAGTCCTGGCAGCATACCACCACTCCCAGGACAGGATGGCCCACATACTGCCCACTTTGCAGGAGATTTAGAGGATGCAGAGGGATCGCCATCAGGAGGCCATGGAGCAATGGTAGGCCCACAATGCCAATATGAACTCCATCGAAGGGTTGCTACAGGACATGACAGCAGTCCTGCGTGAGATCTCCACACGCCTGCAGGCTCCTTCCAGTAGCCACAGTATACCCCAGCCCTCCACATCTGCTGCTGGTAGTGGACTGGTGGCCCTGCCAGAGGACTCACAGGCCAATAGCAACCCTTCCACCGTAGCCCACAAACCCCCTCACAAACCTAGCGGGCGAACCAAACATCCCCCAAAGACTGTGGCCAAGACCAAACCGACCACCAGGAAGTGGTCCTCTTATGAACTGTCTCCCTTGTGTGTAACTGACACACCTTGTTGACTGTCTATTGTCATTGCTCCATTTTCAAATGACCCCATGGAGTCTGATCCTGTGCTACCGACAGCTGTTAACACTAAACTGACTATTTCGTCCACTGCCTGACCACTCCTTTGCATTTCCCCATCCCTTATTTTGATCCACAGATGAAACACTGTACATTCACACCCAATACATTTGTGCTTTATTTAGTATGCATGCATGTGATGAGCAATCTTATCAATGTAAAAATCTTGAAACAGTACTTTAAATTGGCTAGCCTGATAGTATGCAGGTATGTTTCTTTCCAAATCTTAAGAAATGGGTTTCTAACACTTGCACCAGGAATGTCCAAATCCTCCATGAACAAGGCGTGGCAAAGGAAATTCCACCACAGGAAGACCTGTGAGTAACATAAATGTAGCACACATTTAGGTACAGTTAGTTTCACTACACATGTACCTGCTTTGTGTCCAAAGTATGACATCATTGCCAGAGTACTCTCACTTCTTGACTAACAAGTATTACCATGTGTCAGCTGCACTACACATCAGTAAGTAACTCTAAAATGTAGCTTTGCACATGAGTACAACTCTAGAGGCCATCTTCACCAGCTGAGGTTACCTCCACCCACATTGTGAGGGACTCCAGGTGGATGTGCAAGTACTCAGGATATGCGGAGTGTCCAATTCTGACAGCAAAAACTGGGCCACAATCTCTATCCATGTAGCAAGTCCAAACAGTCCATACATGTGAAGGCAGGAAATCACATTCAGGAAAACATAACTTCTGTGTGTAAACTTCCTTGAGGAATTCTCATACACATGAAGCAGTAGGGATAATGTGCCAGTACACACATTGCACCACACACACACTGCTGTGTCTACAGCACTGGTTGTAAAATCTGTCAATTGTACACAAAACTACATAGGCAATGTTGTGGGATACAGAAGGCAAAATGTACCTTCAACTCATTGGAAGTACAGCGGAATGAGCTGAGTTCTGGAGTTGACATCATCCTCTTCCCCTTCTTCATTGCTGTCTTTAGTTTCCACCGGTGGATCAGGTCGTTCCTCCTCTTCCAGTAAAGGTACATGCCTTCTCAGTGCCAAATTGTGCAGCATACAGCAGGCCACGATAATCTGGCAAACCTTGTTTGGGAAGTAGCACAGGGATCTGCCTGACATATGCAAGTACCAGAATCTTGCCTTCAGTTGGCCGAAGGTTCTCTTGATGAGTCTTCTTGTCCTGCCATGTGCCTCATTGTAGCAATTGTCACCCACTGTTCTGGGATACCTCACTAGTGACAACAGCCAGGACAGGTTAGGATATCCAGAATCACCTGGGAAGAATGGGTACACATAGCACATATCACCATTGTGTGAAGGGTAAAGAGTAGGAAAGGCAGGTTGCTAGTTCTGCACGCTCACCTCTCACTCACCTACAAGCTAGGCTCTCTCTCTATGTAGTTGTGACATCATGTGTGAGACACTGCTGTTCCTCAAAATGTAGGAGTCATGCACAGATCCAGGGAATATTGCAATCACTTGTGAGATGAACTGGTCTGCAAGACACGCCATCTGTACATTAATGGAGTGGTAACTCTTCCTATTCCTATACACTTGTTCATTTGAGCTGGGAGGAATGAAGGGAATATGGGTGCCATCTATGGCCCCAATCGCATCTGGAATGTGTGCAAAGGCATAGCAATCAGATTTCACAGTGGGCAATTCAGCAGTCAAATTTGATGGAGCTGTGGAGGTGTTTCAGCAAGGCAGTCAGGACATCCGTTAAGATGTTACTGAACATTGACTGTGACACAGCTGCTGCCAAGCCCACTGTTGCCTGAAATGACCCACTGGCCAAATAATATAGCACAGATAGTACCTGCACAGTAGGAGGAATAGCGTATGGATTACATAGAGCTGCATGTAAATCTGGCTCCAATTGGGCACGCAGTTCACGAATACTCCTCCGGTTCAGGCAGTAGGTCAGTAAAATGTGTCATTCCTCCATGGTTACCAGGTCAACTATGGGCCAGTACACAAGTGCATTCCTCAGTCTCCACATAGGTCAGTATCTAGGGAGGGCCAACACACATATGTGACCATCACATTACGAATGATTTCTACGCACACACAACTGCCCTAACGTAGCCTTCCAGTCATGGAAGGGTTGCTTACAGCTTACATTGTGAGAATTGACAAGTGAATACAGTAGTATTTAATCTACATATGCATTCAAATAGTGCCACACATCACATATGGCAAGTATAGCTGTGTATGAATGATGTACCAAAAATATACAATCTAATATAACAGCATGGATGGCACGTATAGATTGTCCTATAACACATTTTACACTTCAAATGGTAGTCACCCTTCCTACATGCAGATGACAGATGCAAGTGACATGACTCTGCTGGCGTTAGTCGTCATGCTGTTAGGCAGTCTGTACCGCCGTGCAATTCCTCATTGGTTAACATTGGTGTCTATAGGGAACAGGGGCCAATCATGATCGGCGCTGACGGTGTGAACCGCAGCAGTCGTCACCGCCATTTTGATTTCCCCTTGCCACTTGACTCCTGTATCTCAACACAACCACAACTCCACTGCGTGTGCTGCTTTGTCCCCCATCTGGTTGCGAAGATGGCATGGGCAACAGGGATTAGGACCCCAGCTTTTACCCAAGAGAAGCTGACCAAGCTTGTGGTTGGGCTTCTACTCCTGTATGCGAAGTTGTATGGGTGACCAGAGGAGCAGGTGAGAGGATTAACAGTGTCCTACCAGTGAGTGCGATTGATGTGGGTGCATGTGTGTGTGTATGTTGGATGACCAAGCGTATAGGAGTAGTGGAATAGGCCATAAATGTGACCCTGTAGAAAGATGATGGTATATATGGTGAACTACTCTCAGTAAAATTGTACCCTATGTCAGCATGCGTGTGGTAAGTCTAAATAAATGTGTTTTCCTATGTTTTGCCCATGCAGGTCAGTGCCCATCAGAAGAAGGAGTTATGGCAAGCCATCGCCAAGGAAGTGCAGACCCTGAGGATCTATAGCTGGTGAAGCACCCACCGTAGGAAACAGTGGGAGGACCTAAAAAGCTGGGCCCAGAAGACCGTGGAGGCCCAGCTGGGGAAGTCCTCTCAACGAGAGAGGAGTGCACATCGACCCTGACCCCCCCAATGTCCCACACACTGGCAGTGGCCAACCCAGAGTTGGAGGGGCACTTGAAAGCACCACAGCAGCGATAAGGGGTGAGTACTCACACTGTCCTTCATGTCAAATGTAGTGGGGGGATGGTAGGTAATGTGGAGAAAGGATGCTACAACATTGACTCATAGATGTCAGGGTATGCAGGTGTTCAGCTTCTTGTCCGGTTTTTGTTGCTTAGCTGTGTAGGTGGCATGTGTACCCAGGTAAGGTGGGAATTGGGTAGAACAGTCACTCAGGTAGTGTTCCTGTTGTCTTGCAAAGTAGTAGTACTCAAAACATCTGAGCATTGAATGGATTCCTCAGTTGGATATGCAGGACATGTACAGTAAATATGTAGGGCACCACTAGTCACACAGTACTTACGCACAATAAAAGACAATACTCAGTGTTACCAAAAATAAAGGTACTTTATTTTAGTGACAAAATGTCAAAAATATATTAGAGGCAATAATCCTTCTGGAGGTAAGTATTATACACAACATATACACTAGTAATTAAAATCAGGTAAGTAAACAGTCATAGAATAGTGCAAACAGTAGAAAATACAATGGATTGCAATAGGTTTAGGGGAAACACAAACCATAATCTAAAATAGTGGAATGCAAATGTTGAATTCCCCCCTAGGCAAGTGCAGTGTGTAGAGGGGCACTGGTAGTGTAGGAAACCACCAAAGGTAAGTAAAGTACCCCACCACAAAGCCCAGGAAAGCAGGAGTAAAATACAGCAAGTTTCCTCAGAACACACTACAAGTCGTGATGAAGAATTATGCAAGAACCAAGCACTAGTCGTGATTAGAGTTATTGTAGTAACCAAGCAAGACTGCAAGCAACCAACGATGGATTCCTGGACCTGAAGACCTGTGGAGAGAGGATACCAAGTCCAAAAGTAGAAGAAGAGTCCAGAAATAACAGGAGCGCCTGCCAACCTGGAAGAAGGTGCAAAAGTGAATTCTCGTGTTGGAAGAAAAGTACAGAAATGCACCAAAGAAGATAGCTGTGGGTTCCTGCTTGGTGCAAGAGATGTCCTACGTCAAGTTGTTGGAAGAAAGCTGTTTGAGTCACTGGATTCCCCCAAAAAGCCATGGTTCACGCAACTATGCAGTTTGCGTCAAAGAGGAGCTGCCAGGACCCAGGAGGGACCTAGGGGTCTCACCTCAGACTGAGGAGATAGAGGGGGCTCTCAGCATTTCGGAGAGCCTTCAGAAGACCAGGCAGCACCCACGGGAGTCCCAGAACACGGGGATGAAGGAGATGCAAAGTGCTGTTGTCACAGCACTGCACTGGAGGATCCCATGCCGCTGCAGAACAACTCAGGGAGCTGTGCATCGTAGGATGGAGTGCTGGGGACCTGGGCTACACTGTGCATGAAGAACTTTTGGAAGAAGTGCACAGAAGCCCACGGAGCTGCAAAAGATGTGGTGCACAGTGGTACTCTAACAGCATGGGGAGGCAAGCTCTTGCCTCCGCCAAATTTGGACAGCTGGACCTTTGGACAGTCTGGGTCACAGTGATCCACCACCTGTGTTCCAGGGGTCACTCTCGGGGTCAACCAGAGAGGAGTCCCAGAGTACCGGTTGTCATCACAGAGAGGTGCCTGCTGAAGCAGGGAAATGACTCAGTCACTCCACTGGAGATTCCTTTGGTTCTTCTGGTGCAGGGTGAAGAAAGGCAGTCCTCAGAGTGTGCACACCTTGGAAACTATTGCAATTGCTGGCTGGAGCTGAAGACACAGGTCACAGGAGTCTTCCTGGATACTTTGTTGCAGTTACAGCGGTTCCTGGAGCAGTATGCAGTTGATCCAACAGTCAGAAGCTGAAGCAGAGGATGCAGAGGAGCCCTGGAGGAATCTTGCAAACCGAATCTGAGGAAACACCCAGAGGAGAGACCCTAAATAGCCCTGAGAGGGGGATTGGCTACCTACCCAGGTATGCACCTATCAGGAGGGGTCTCTGATGTCACCTGCTGGCACTGGCCACTCAGAGGCTCTGGGAGGATACCCCTCCCATGCCTGTAACACCTATTTCTAGTGGAAGCTGCTCAATCCCCAGGAGGGCGGAAACCTGTCTGTGAGGCGGCAGCAGCTGGGGCTGCAGTGGACACCTCAGTGAGATGGTTTACCAGTACTGGTGGTTCATGGTGGAGCCCCCAGGTTGCATGGGATTGCCCCCAATACTAGATTTGGATGGGGGGTCGATTCCATGATCTTAGACACCTCACATGGCCAAATTCAGAGTTACCATTGTGAAGCTAAATGTATTTATTGACATATATGTAGTGCACGCATATAATGGTGTCCCCGCACTCACAAAGTCTGGGGAATCAGCCCTGGACAACGTGGGGGCACATTTGCTAGTGGGCAGGATAGGCATGTTTGGTATGGTTGTAATAGTAGTGAGAAATGCTGCTTACTGATTTGAGTAGATTTTGTATTACTATTACAGAAATCCCATTTCTAGAAAGTGAGCATTTCTCTGTGCTTATGACTCTGGTGTTTTGCATCTTGACTCCAATCTACGTCTGGGTAGACTGACAGTTGGGGTTTGTGTATGCTTTTCAGACACCCTGTACACAGTGAGGGTGGAGGTGTCACAGAGGTGCATCTGCATGCTGAATAGTCTTTCTGGGCAGAGAGAAGGGAGAGGTGGAGCAGAAATGCATTCGTAAAGGCTGTGCCCTGGCTTCACACAAAAGGGTTGTTTACCCCCAGCTGGTGTTTGGAGCCTGTGCTGGAAGAGAGAGGGGGCACTCCCAGAACCAGTTGTAACTGGTTGGAACCTCCTCTCCCTTTTTTGTGAAACACTGCAAAAAAGGAGTACAAGTACAGGGGAGTTTTCCCCACAATTTGGTGACATTTTGGAACTGGACACAGAATGCTGCTGCAGAGACTCACCAGGAACTGCCATGGACTGCTGCTGTGCTGACCTGTGACCTGCCTGGTCACTGTGAGGAACTGCCACTTGCCAGCATCCACCTTGTGCTGGCCTGCTGCTGTGCCCTGCTGCCCTGTGCTCCATTAAACTTTGTCCTCCAGGGGCAATGTGCTGTGGCCCCTGACCCCTGCAACTGCATCAAGCACAATGAGTGCTTCATCTCACCTTATAGCGCTTGGAAGGCACTGTGCTGTGCTTGGGTATCTCTTTTTCTGGAGTGCTTGCAAAGCGCTTCCTTTGTGGTAGCCCTTGCGCTCTGGAAGCACCTTGGCAGCACTGACCCTTTGTTTGGGCATCGCTCTCTGGAAGCATGTGTTTTGATGTCCCTGGAATCACCGCCACAGCTCGGGTGTGCTGCTTCTGTGAAGCGCGAGTGACGCACTGTTTCTGGGATCCCTGGGGCATCATCGATTGAAGAAAAGGAGCGAGCGCACTCCTACTGTGCCCCCGAGGCAAAGCGTGCTCTGAGGAGCATCCCCGGGGCACAAGCAGGCACCCATTCTGTTGCCTGCAGTCTGTTATGGCCCAGGCAGGCTACTGCTTATGTTGCAGAATAATAAGTAACCTGTGTGTTATATGTGACTACTGCTGGTGCTGCAGAGTAACTAATGTGTAACGTTCTGATAAATGCTTGAGAAGCAGGGCATTACTGACATTGTGTTTTCTAATAAATATGCTGTCTACAATACAGTTTATTTTTATATAACTTGCTGCTGTGTTTCCTTTGTGGTGGAGATAGTGTGTCACATGTGTTGTGTGTGTTGTGCAAACGCTTTACACATTACCTCTGGGTTAGGCCTCACTGCTCATGCCAAGATACGAGGTAGGTGAGCTTGGGTTCTGCCTGGTTTAGGTGCATACCCCAGACAACCAGAATTCCTATTTTTAACAGTATTTTCTGTTGTGTGAATGACATGTGTGTTGGGCGTAGTGTCTGTTCTGGTTGTGCATGAGTGTAGTGTGAGTGTGTGTGTATATGGGTAGGGGTGTTGCTGTACCTGTGTTTTTGTGTGGGTGTGGCAGTCAGTGTCAGGTGTGTGTGTGTGTGTGGCGTGTGGGTGTGTAATTGTCCCCTTCTCTCCCTTGTGTGGTAGGCTGGGTACTCACCGTTGTCGTCTTCATCGGCGCTGTAGGTCCTGAAGATGGATTGCAAGTAAAAGCATTGGGAAGATCTCCAATTCACACTCCATGTCGTTGGCGGCCTCCTCTGTGTCCCTACGGTGAGTGTTTCCTTATATACTGTTCCTTTCCACCAGGCTTTGGGTGGCGGTCGGCCCGCCAAGGAAATTGTGGCAGTGTGCTGAGCCGTAATACGGTGGGCAGTGAGGTCCTTTCCGTCAGTCTGTAGATAGCAACCACCGGTGGTGGCAGTCAGACCACACTGGCGTTACAGGCAGTGAACTGGGTGGGTTACTGTTCACTGCCATGGTCATAATACGGCAGTCTGGACTACCGGCTTGTTGGCGGTCACAGTCCTGACACAGACAATCTCGTAATGAGGGCCATAGTGAGTGAACAGAGCAGCCATTTTAATACATGTGCTGGACATTGGTCAACATGCATTTCCCAGCTACATGATGACTACTCTGAACCACAGGTTGTTTGGTATCAAACAACTCAGAATGATAAATCCAAACTGGTGCTAGTATTGGATGTATCCCTAAATGTACCTTAGAGGTGCCCCCTGCAAAAGCTAACTGTCCTGGCATGGTTACTGACTGGTCTTATCTAGCTGCCACCTCCAGACAGCCAATATACAAACCTAAGGGGAGAGCCCTGCTTCTCCAGTTTGTAAGACAATGCCCTTCCTGGGTGGAGGAGCTAACACCCCTTCCCTGATGAATGTGCACTATCCTGGAGGGGAGCTTCATAGGGCATACCACCCTTGAAACCCGACTGCCAACTCTGCTGCTAAGCAGCAGCTGGCATCCCACTTTGCAAACCCCCACTTTGGTGGGAGCAAAGGCAGGAAACCTAACAACCTAAGGTGTTGCTTGCAAGGTGAACCCTCTTTTTCATTTTTCTCCATCTTGAATGGAGGGCAATTAGCCATTTAGGTTTAGGGAATTGACCCTTCCCAAAGGAAGTGGTTACTGTAGTTGGTTTAGCCATCCAAGGGTAAGTGTCCCATTGGACACTACCAGGTTCCCCCTAAAATGCCCACTAAATTCAGTATTTAGTGGGCATCCCTAGACCAAGAAATCAGATTTGAAAGGAAGAAGAGAAGACAGCACAGAAGAACCAAAACCCGAGAACTGTGGACCTGCTGCACAAGAAAAGGTGCCAAACTCTGCCTGTTGCACCTAGGAGCTTACAATTGCTGCTGCAGAGTAGCTGACAACTGGACTGATCTCAAGAAACCCTGAGGACCTCCAGGCTTCACCAATAGCCTGAGATCTCCCTTCAGAGTGAAGGTATCACCTTACAAGCAAGCAAGAACCTACAAGCCAGTGAGGGTCACTTCACTGACTGTCCAATATCTTTTGAACCGGACGTTGCAGCCAGACCCAACCACACATCATTGACTACCAGGACAAACCACGTAAGTGTGCCAAAGTTAGTGGCACTGTGCCCTCCAGTGGCCCAGTCGTGGCAATACCTCAGGTACTGGTCAGTGGACATCGGACACCAAGAAAACAGCTCCCCCAGAGATTAAAAAAGACCAGGAGGAAGCCCCAGTTGAGAGAAATCCAGAATACCCTAGAACACCCACCAGAGTGCCCCCATTTTCCTGTAAGCTGCCCTCCAAAAGACTCACCTCCAGCTCCAAGGGACTCCAGTGCGCACAGCTCCTGGATCAACAACTCATCCTGCTCCCGGCAACCCAGCACCCTACAACGAGGAACCGGCTGTGCCCACAGGGTTCCACACCACTTCCAACCTCAACATCCCAAGGGGACTCCAAGGCACCACCTTTAAATCTGCAATAACCACCCTTTTCCAAGTGGTCCCCCGAAGTGGCCCTGTACCTACTCCAAGAGACTTTCCAGTGCTGCTCCCACTAGAAACGGGAGCTGACCGAGCCTCTCCAGCTGGCACAGTGTGCCCACCGATGGCCTCAACCAACCTGCAAAAGCGGAACTTGGTAACATAACTGTGCAATTTTATATGAATTTTTAAAAGTGACTGCCTCTTGATTCCTATGGTGCATAATTACACACAAAAAGACTGCACTTAATAAATCTTTAAGAATTCATATCTTAAAACATACTTAACCAATTTTGATAATCTTGGTCTTAAAAATTATATAAAAATCTGAAGTATTAATATAAATTGGTCTTGAGTTATTCCTTTGAGTGTGTGAGTCGCATGATTGATACTGTGAGTACAGCCAATGCTTTGCACTTCTACAAGATTAGCCTAACTGCTCGACCAAGCTACCTCAAAACTTAGAACATTAGGGGATCTAGTTTTTGTCTCTGGGAACCAACATGTGGTTGCCTGGACCCCCTACACAGTGTGCCTAGTTTTGTACACTACATATAGGGTCAGCCTCTTACATTTGGTGTATCGGGGTGGGATAAAGACTTTGCATTTGTTGATACAACTTTGTCAATTCTGTAAGCACACGGATAACTCTCCAAATTGCTTTTAGTTAATCATTTTTTATTTTCAAATGAATAAATATTGTTTGCAAGTTTTTAAATTAATTGTTAGTGCCCTGTTTAGGTCCCTACAACTCTGGCAAAAAAGGTTTGAATATCCTTACTTTAGTTGACCTGTCCAAAAAAGGGATTCCAAATTTCTAAGAAGGTTCCAACTTTAGTAAAGGAAATATGTTTGATACAAAGGTCAGAACCCAGGAGCTCGACCTTGAACCTTATGAGGCATACCGTTATGACCAATTAAGGAAAAACACAGACTATACAAAATTCAGACTGGAAGGACCCCCAAAACTTAGGTTTCTGGTAACCCAGTGTGAAAGAGACAACTCCACAGATGAAGTATATAATGATGATGCATCTGTGATGGGTGAAGATCCTGTGGAGAATGGGGATGAGGGTAGCTCCTCTTCCCTCAGCAGCTCTAGAGCACCCACAGTAACACACCTGGATATTGCCAGGCTGACCAAGAGACTGGCCTTAGAGAGTCAGCTCTTGGAAATAGAGAAACAAAGCAAGAAGATGAACTTTAGACCCATCTCTGGTGGCAGCATTCAAATGTTGAAGAAAACAGCTTTCAACATTAAACTACCAAAATGAGTTGTCCCTCCCTTCACTGAAGGGGGTTGTTAGACTTTTCATCCTTGGTGTGGTCTCCCTTAACTTTTTGCCTCTGTTTCCCAGGTTGTTGATGTGTGCTGGACTGTTTTTTCTGTTTTTGTTACTCTGGGCACTTTACCACTGATAACCAGTGCTCCTATACAAAATGTGTATATAATTGGTTCCTCCATGATTGCCATATTTGATTTACTGGTAGGCCCCTAGTACAGTGCACTAGAGGTGCCCAGGACCTGTAAATCAAATGCTACTAGTGGGCCTGCAGCACTGGTTGTTCTACCCACATTAGTAGCCCTGTAAACATGGCTCAGACCTGCCACTGCAGTGTCTGTGTGTGCAGATTTAAACTGTAAATTCGACTTGGCAAGTGTACCCACTTGCCAGTCCTAAACCTTCCCTTTTCTTACATGTAAGACACCCCTAAGGTAGGCCCTAGGTAGCCCCAAGGGCAGGGTGCAATGTATGGTTAAGGTAGGATATATAGGGGGTCATTCAACCTCGGCGGTCTTTTCACAAGACTGCCGAGGGACTGCTGTGCTGAAGAACGCCTGTGCTGGCGGTTTTCCGCTCGGCGAATTATGACTGCTGGCAGCCCTCCGTCCTTTTCCGGATGGAGAGCCGCCAGCAGCCATACTGGCGGTCGGTGGGGAAGTGGAGGTTGTTCCATCTCCACCGCCCCGTCAACAGAACACCGCCCACCGAATCACGTTGCGTGATTCGGCATGGCGGTGTTCTGTTGACGGGGTGCTGGCGGCGGAGCAGCCCCCATGGATCCTCTCCCCTCCCGGAGGATCAACGGACCAGGTAAGTTGATTGTCCGTTAGGGGAGGGGGCGGGAGGGTGTTGTGTGTTGTGTGCGTGCCTGGGGGTGTGCGTATGAGTATGAAGAGGGGGTGTGTGAGTGCGTGTACGCATGCAGGGTGTAGTGTGTTTGGAAATGTGTGCGTGTCTGCCCGTATGTATGTCTGTAAGGATGTGTGCGTGTATGTCTGAATGTGGGTTTGTGTGTATGACTGTGTGTGTCTGTTGGCATGTTTGTTCGTGTGTGTGCGGGTATGTGTGTTGGTGGTGTCTGCATTTGTGTTTGGTGTGTGTCTGTATAGTGATGTCGGGGGTCGGGGTGGGGAGGGGGGTCCTGCCACCTTTGGGGGGTACCAGGGGGGTGTCGGAGAAGGACTCGGGGTGGGGGGTGGGGAGACCCCTATCAGTGCCAGGGAAGGGATTCCCTGGCACTGATAGTGCTTACCACCATGGATTTCATGGTGGTGCCCAACCCCATGAAATCCATGGCGGTCAGCCGGGTCATGAAACCGCCGGCAGTCTTGTGACACCCGCCGGGCTGGAGACCCAAGTCTCCAGCCCAGCGGTCGTCTCCGCCATGGCGGTCGGTTCGGAGAAGTGGCGGATGACCATGGCGGTAACCGCCATGGTCATAATTCCAATTTTTTTACCGCCAGCCTGTTGGCGGTAAGACCGCCACTTTTCCGCCAACCGCCAGGGTTGTAATGAGGGCCATAGTAATGTGTTATATATGTCCTGACAGTGAAATATTGCTAAATTTGTTTTTCACTGTTGGAAGGCCTGTCTCTCACATAAGTTAACATGGGGCAACCTTTAAATCTGATTAAAGTGTAGATTCCCTTTGGGAGCGGATAGCCATGTAGAGTTTGGGGTCTCTGAGCTCACAATTTAAAAATACATATTTTAGTAAAGTTGATTTTAAGATTGTGTGTTTGAAAATGCCACTTTTAGAAAGTGAGCATTTTCCTACTTATACCTTTTCGGTGACTCTGCCTGTTTGTGGGATCCCTGTCTGGGTCAGTTTGACAGTTGGGCATGTTGCACCTCTCACTAGACAGTGACACAAAGGGAGCTGGGGTGTAGCCTTCATATCCTGAAGAGCCATCTGTGCTAGGAGGGAGGGGAGGAGTGGTCCCTCACACCTGAAAGGGCTGTTCCTGCCCTCACACAATGAAGTATCCAACCCCCTGTTGTGTGTCTGTAGCGTGACCTGTGCAAGGCAGGATTTCACAGTCAAGAGAGACTTTCCTTTGAAGTAAGCCTATGTCAAAGGGCTAAATGGGTACAAGAAGGGAACCCAAAACCACAGACTTTAGAACACTTCTGTAAACTAAGAGGATCCTCTGCCTGGAGAAGAGCTGAAGAACTGGGGAAGAAGAGCTGCCCTTCCTGTGACTGTGCTTTGTGGAGCTATCTTGAAGTTGCTGCTTCTGCTAGAGAACAAAGACTGGACTTTGTGTTGCCTTCCTTCTTGTGAAGAACTCTCCAAGGGCTTGATTTAGAGCTTGCCTCCTTTTGTTTGAAGTCTCAGGAACAGCAAAGACTTCTCTGTGCCAGCACCTGGAGCCTCTGCTGAGACTCCTACTCTTCCAAGTGGTGCCCATCCAGTTCCTAGGACCCTGAAAGAAGAAGCTGGCAGCCCAAGAATGAGAAATCCACGCACCGACCGCCGTGCGGGGAAAAGATCGAAGCAACTCCGATCTGCGGCTGAAAAATCGACGCACAACCGGCTTCGCGGCTGAAAATCGACGCTCGACTGCAACGTGACCAGAAGATCACTGCCCGCGCCTGGAGAAACGGCGCACAGCATCGCTGACGGAGGCTGGTGAGATTGCAACCCAAGCTGCGTGGTTTTGGGATCACTATGCTGCTGGATTTCTGATGAAAACACTGCTGGGCGTCTAAAACAACACAAGGCCTGCCTGGACCAGAGAGTGCTGACCGGATCGACACATCACTCTCCTGTGGAGAGAAGAAACGATGCATGCTGACCTGACCGAAAGAGAAACGACGCAAGGTTTCGCTTATGAGTGATATTGACGCATTGCAAGCCCTTTTTGATGCACACCCACCCGTACTGGGTTATTTTTGATGCGCCCAAGGTGCATTTTCACGCTAGCAGCGTTAGCATTGTGTTTAAAATGACATGAAGACTTTTTTTACATTTTCATTGATAACTTGACTTGTGTATTGTGGATTTTTGCCGTTTTGGTCTTGTTTTGTTTAGCTAAATATTCTCTATTTTTCTAAGCCTCTGTTGTGTCCTTTTGTAGTGTTTTCATTAAGTTACTGTGTGTGTTGGTACAAATACTTTACACCTAGCACTCTGAATTTAAGCCTACTGTTCTTGCCAAGCTACCAAGGGGGTAAGCAGGAGTTAGATGAGGGTGATTCTCTTTTATCCTGACTAGAGTGAGGGTCCTTGCTTGGACAGTGGGTAACCTGACTGCCAACCAAAGACCCCATTTCTAACAGGGATGATAAGTAAAATTGTTTTCTGCCTTTGGAAGAGCCTGCATTGGGTGAGAAATTGAAAAGAAACATTGGGGCACACTGATGTGGGAGTTATTCTCAGGAAAGTGCAGGGACAGGATTCTGACAGTGAATGAGGCAGTCTAAATCCTATAACCTCATGAAGGATACCCTGATTGAGGGCTTTGAATTTACAACTTAAGAGTACAGAATAAAGTTCAGGGAGGTTTGTAAAAGCCAGAGCCAGACCTAGATAGACTTTGTGGACTATTCAGTAAAAATGCTGGGTACAAGACTATGATGGGCTGTATAATCTGTTCATGAAAGAGCATCTATTAAGTACTTGTTTCAATGCTAGGCTACATCAACATCTGGTATACCTGGGTCCACTTTCCTGTCAAGAATATTTGAGAAAGGCAGACCACTGGGTCAAAACAAGGGTGACTAAAACTACCAATGGTGGGGGAGACCAAAAGAATAACAAAGAGTCTTCTCAAGGCCCCCAAAAATCTGCACACGAGGGTAGGTCCAGAAACTTCTTACAGTCCAGGGGTGGGTACAAAGCGATACACTTTGAGCCCAGCAAGGCTTGGTGCCAAGATTGCTAACCAAAGTGGAGACTCTGGCTGTAAAAACAAGAAAAATGCCTCTAGTATACTTGCAGTAAATGCAGTTTCCAATATCAAGATGGGGTCAGAGGTGTGACTTGGCTGTGTCAGTGCCCCCACAGAGGCAACGTTAGTCACTGAGGGTGGGGTAGAATTATCCTGTGCTGCCTGGCCAAGTAATATCCACTAATATAGGCAGCACCCTTTGTTTAACCGGAGAAAATAGAAGCATTGAGGGACACAGGAGCTAATATTACCATGGTAACTCAGCACCTGGTTCACTCAAATCAGTTCCAGGTGGGGAAGTCTTATCTTGTCACCAATGCTGACAATGAAACAAAGTTCCATCCAATGGCTATGGTAACTTTTGAATAGGGAGGGGGTAGTATGGCAGAAATAGGTGGTTGTGTCCTCATCCATCCCTGTAGATGGCCTGCTTTGTAATGACCTGGAGCATTCCCCCTCGGCTGAAGTAGAACTGAAGACCCATGCAGGAATGCTAGGGATCCCTGAGTGGGCATGTGTCAAGACAAGGACACAGAGTACACTTCAGAGAGAAAAGGGAGAGATGGATCCTGAAATAGTGGACCAGCCTCCCAAGAGAAAAGGAAAGAAGACTGGGGGACCAGCTTCAACAGATCCCAAGACAGGACTTCTCTTCTAACGAGGAGGATGTTCCAACCTTGGAGGGAACAGAGCCAGAAGAGTTTGGGCCTTACTACCCAGAGCTCTTGGGCCCAGGGTGACCCTCCAGGGAAGATCTGTGCCAGGGGCACATAACCTGTCCCACTCTTGAAGGCCTGAGGCAGCAATCTGCTCAGGATGAGCTAAGAAATGTCAGTGGTACCCACCGGGTCTATTGGAAGGAGGGGTTCCTGTACACTGAGGCCAGAGGCCTCAAGCCTGGTGCAGCCAGGAGGGTCGTAGTGCCCCAGAAGTTCAGATAAGTTCTCCTCACTCTAGCCCATCACATTCCGCTAGCAGGGCATCTGGGCTAAAATAAAACTTGGAGTAGGTTAGTTAACCACTTTTATTGGCAAGGAATGTCCTAATAAGTGAAGGACTTTTGTTAGTCCTGCCCTACCTGCCAGGCCACTGGTAAAGCAAATGAGCACTTAAAGGCCCCCTTAATGCCACTTCCAGTGGTTGGGGTACCCCTTGAAAGGATAGGGGTCGACATTGTTGGCACTCTTGACCCTCAAACAGCATCAGGACACAGATATATACTAGTGGTTGTTGATCATTCCACTAGGTATCCTGAGCCTATACCCTTAGGATTACTACTGCACCTGCAGTTGCCAAAGCCCTCCTGGGTATCTTCACCAGGATAAGGTTCCAGGAGGTAGTGTCAGACAGAGGGTCAAACTTCATGTCTGCATACTTAAAACATAAGTGCAGTGACTTATAAATTCACTACCCCGTACCATCCACAAACCAATGGGCTGATAGAAAGATTCAACTCGACCCTACAAGGCATGTTTGGAGGACTTCCTGAAAAACTCAGAAGTAGATGCGATGTCCTGTTTCCCTGCCTGCTGTTTGCCTACATGGTAGTGCCACAAAAGAGAGTAGGTTTTCTCCATTTGAACTTTTGTTTTGGACACCCTGTTAGGGGACCACTAAGGCCCTCATTATGTCCCTGGCGGTGAGTGATAAAGTGGCGGGAATACCACCAACAACCTGGTGGTAAGTACCGCCAAATTATGATCATGGTGGTGATAACTCCCATAGTCAGCCAATGTACCACACCAGCCACCATGGTGGAAACAACAGTCACCACAACAGCAGCCAACAACAGCCAGGTGGAAGACAAAGTACCACCCACCATATTAAGACAGACAAAACCGCCACCTTTTCTGGGGCAGTACCAACACCAACAAAAGCCTGGCGGAATCAGAGCTCAGAAGTGAAAGGACTCACCATTGGAGACACAGGAAAGAACCATGCCACCATGGAACCCGAACTGCAAGTTTTCCCTGATGATCTTCTACATCATGCTCCACCTAGAACACCAACGCTGATGACAACGGTGAGTACAGCCTCCTAGCACACAAGGGAGGGTAGGAGGAAAACAAGAGTGACACACACATGCACAACACACACCCGACACACACACACTATACACACAACCAGCTGCACACGTAAACCAATGGCACACGACACACAGGATAATAAAACACAAAGGACAATGCTTGAGTAACGACAATGTATTAGCATAGCAAAACCCACCGCACAAACCAAATATTTACAAAAGTCCATAAAGGTCCAATGCCCTGTCCAAAGTCATGAGGGCACACAAGGCCACAGAGCCCAACCTGTATCCTGACAAAGCCGGAGAGAACACTGCAGGGGTATCATTTTGCAAGTGGGAAGGGACCTCAGGGGGATGGGCGGCACCTCAGCTGAATATGGGAACTTCCCCACTTGCTCTGGATGGGGCAACATGCCCGTTGCATTGTCCTGGGGAGTGCAAGGCAACAGTTTCTCAAGTGGGTAACTTGCCCACTGGTTCTGGAGGGGATAACATGTCCATTGCTTTGTTCTGGGGAGTGCAAGGCCACAACCTCTCAAGTGGGTGACTTGCCCACTGGTTCTGGATGGGGCAACATGCCCATTGCTTTGTCCTAGAGAGTGCAAGGCCACAGTCTCTTAAGTGGGTGACTTGCCCACTGGTTCTGGATAGGGCAACATGCCCATTGCTTTGTCCTGGGGAGTGCAAGGCCCCAGTCTCTCAAGTGGGTGACTTGCCCACTGGTTCTGGAGGGGGCAGCCCGCATAGCAGCCCCTGAAGGGTGGCCTACATGGCGTCTTCTGGCAGTGACAGCTGCACTGTGGAGGTGGTGGTTGGAGGAGCCTCCTGGGCAGCCCCTGCATTCCCTGATGGCTGCACTTCCACAGCTGGCGATGGGGGCCCCGGACAGCTGGTGGTAGTGGCGGTGTTCGCCTGACAGCTTCCGCTGTCGTAGAGTGCCTCATCTTCTTCTGTCCATGGGTCATGGATCCCTTACCCTTCCTGGCAGGGGTGGATGAGCTCTTCCTCTCTCCGCCTGGTGGTGCAAGCTCCTTCCCCTTCTTCACAGCTGGTGCAGGCCCCTTCCCCTTCTTCACAGGTGGTACAGGCCCCTTTACACTCTTCCCTGGTCATGCAGGACTTTTCACACTCTTCCCTGGTGGTGCAGGCCCCTTCTATCCTGGTGGTGCTGGCTCCTTCCCCTTCTGTGTTGGAGGTCTGGTATCCCCACCACCATGAGTATGTGGTGCTACCACTGTCCCCATGGAATGTTTGGCTGAGGCGCTGGGCTGTGTCCTTGGTACCTTGGCCATACATGCAGAACAGGGGTTCGGGGGAGGGGAGGGAAGAGGTCAATTTGGGACAGGAAAAGCTTTTTAGGGATGGTGGGGCAGGAGGAGGGAGAAATAATAGGAGTGGAGGATGAGGGAGTGGTTGTTGGAGGTGTATGTCTGCTGGAAGTGGGTGCAGGTGCATAGGCTGTATGCTGATGTGAGGTGGGTGGCTGTTGGGTGTGTGAATGCTTGCGTTTGTGTCCCTTAGGAGGGGGAACAAATATGGTGGGAGAGGACACAGGGGATGAGTGTATGGTTGTTGTGGAGGTATCTGCCAGTGAGGTGTGTGTTCTGCTTGGTGTGGTGATGCTGATAGTGGATTTAGATGTAGTCCATGCAGGTGTGAGTGTGGACGTGACTGGGAGGGTGGTAGAGGAGGAGTAAGAGGGGGGGACAGTGTAGGCAGTGGATGTTGTTCTGTCTGCAACTGTATGGTGTTTGCATGATTGCCTCTGGGATGAAGTGTGGTGCTTTTTGTTTGCCTGTGCCACACTTGTGTGTTGCCTTGTGTGCATGCTCATCTGTATGCATGCCTGGGATGGGTTGGGGTTAAGGAGACTGAGACTGGGAAGTGGGAGTTGGAGGGGGACGGTAGAAACAGGGACAATGGTTGCCATCAAAGTGGGGCCAGAGCCTGAATCGATCTCTGTTAGACCGCCAGTCCACTGTGAATGCCCTCCAGGAATGCATTGCTGCATCTGGATGCCATCCCCTGGATGACATTCATAATGGTTGACTTCCCTACAGAGATGGATCTCAGGAGGTCAATAGCCTCCTCACTCAGGGCAGCAGGGCTCACTGGGGCTTGAGGTGCCTTGGGCGAAGGAGATGCGCACCCTCCTGGGTGAGCAGGCACGTGAAACTCGCTGAGGGACTACTGGGAGGCCGGTGCTGGTACAGGGAGTAGCGGCTGTACTTGCAGCTAGGGTGGTTCCAGAGGTGTCCGCCACCACCAGGGAGCTCCCAACAAAGGAGGTTTCTGAGTCTGTGTTGTCTCCTCCTGTTTCCATCGTGGTGCTCCCCTTGCCCTCCGTCCCACTGGTTCCCTCAGCATTGGTGGACTCTGCCTCCAGGGTCATTTGGGATGCAGCTCCCTCTGTCACTGGTGCCCCTGCTCCTCTGCCAGATAATGCCAATGCACACAGAGACAGGATGACAGAACAAAAAAGGGTGGGGGAGAGGAAAATCAAACACTGGGTAAATTACTGCACCAACACTACAATTGGCATACACAGCACCCTCACAAACAGGGAACAGGCCTAAGCAATATGCATTGCACTACCAGTGATATGGCTAGTCACCAAGGCATGATGAGGAGCACATACCATCAACTGCAGCACACCTGGGACCCATGATTCCCTGCCTGAAAGTGACATGCAACCATTACCCTTCAGAGGACCCATGCTGCTATATCTCGCCTGGCCTTGGGGGCACCCACTAACACACAACCACCATCCAGATACCACACCACCAGCCAAAAGATGTAATAATACCCACTTTACTCACTCCCTTGTGGCTGATTCCTTCAAGCGCCCATCCAGCTCAGGGTATGCCACTGCCAGTATGCAGGCCATCAGGGGGGTCAGGATCTGACGGGCACCCCTTCCTCATTAGGAGGCCATCCTTAGCTGGGTGTCCGCGGTCTTCCATGCCCAGCGTCTCAGGTCCTCCCACGGTTTCCGAAAGAAGGTGCTCCACCTGCCATAGACCCCGAGGGTCCGCACCTCCTTGGCTATGGCACACTATATTCCCTTCTTTTGATGGGCGCTGACCTGCAGAGGCAAGAAAGACAGGAGAACACCATTAAACTAACAGTCCAGCCTTTCACACACATGGCCCACCATACCCTTTTCCATCACCATTGGCACACACATTGCCCAACGCACAACATGTACACTGCCAACAGACTATTCCCCCATCCACCCTTACACAATGCCTTCACACATACCTCCATGCATCCATGCCACATGCATCGTGCCCACAGTGTATTCACCTGTTGGTCTGGAGGCCCATACAGCAGTCCATACTGTGGTAGGACCCCATCCACCAGTTGCTCCAATTCCTCTGAAGTGAAGGCTGGGTCCCTTTCCCCTGTCACACAGGCCATGGTAGGTTCCAGACACAGGTCACAGCAGCATATGCAGTGTAGGTCTTCTCCTATTGAACATCAGGAAACAAGTGAGGAATGATTTAGAAAATGGTGGTCACGTCTGCAACAGTGTACACTGTCACCGCCTGCGTACATCCCCATTGGCCACTCTACTCCATAGGGCCCAATATTATCCAATGAGGAATCGCACAGAGGTTCACGACCGCCTACCGCCACGATGCCCAATGTTGGTGGAATTACCCCACTTCCACCTGTCCCTCCACACAGGACAGGCGGTCGCCATTTCAGGAGGGAGGGGTAAATAGGCCTATCGATTATTGCTGTGTCACAGGATAAATAGGCACATACTTAGAAATTTACTCTGTCCCAATACATAATTGCACAAAGTGGACTGCTGTTGTGGTTTAGTTGTTCAAATTGTGACAGCCTACTCACTCTTGTGTCCCTTAGATACCTACCGATGTGGATGAAAAGGAGATGGAGACATACCCACGTGTACAGCCCCCTGGTGGACTTGGCTACACTGGAGTACAGGCACATTATACTCTCCTATAGACTGGACAGGGCCACAATCACAGAGCTGTGTGCCCAGTTGGATCCTGACTTGATATCAGCTATCCGTCATCCCACTGGGATACCCCCTCTTGTACAAGTTCTATCAGTGCTCCATTTCCGGGCAACTGGTTCTTTCCAAGTGACAGTGGGCTTGGCAGCAGGAATGTCGCAGCCAATGTTCTCAATCGTGCTGGCAAGAGTGTTGTCTGCCCTGGTAAAACACATGTGCAGCTCCATAGCTTTCCCCCAGGTGGAAGATTTGGCCACTGTGAAAGCAGGATTCTATGCAATGGGTCATATCCCCAATATCATTGCTGCGATTGACGGAACACATATTGCGTTGGCCCCCCCTGCCAGAATGAACAGGTGTACAGGAATCATAAAAGTTTCCACTCCATGAATGTGCAGATGGTGTGCATGGCGGACCAGTACATCTCCCATGTCAGTGCTAAGTATACTGGGTCGGTGCATGATTCCTTTGTCCTGAGGAATAGCAGCATCCCAAATGTGGCTTATAGGTGAGCCTTGGTCCCTACCCAGTGTATGTTAGTGTATGCCTCTGATGTTTACCTAACAGGATAGTGCGAGGCTAAATATTGTCCCTAAATACCTACAGTTGACTCTGGCTACCCAAACCTATTGTGGCTGCTGACCCCAGTGAGGAATGCCAGGACAAGGGCTGAAGAACGTAATAATAAGACACATGGGTGAACCAGAATGATAATTGAGAATACCTTTGTCTCGTGAAGGCCAGGTTCATGTGCCTCCATCTGACAGGTTGATCCCTGTGCTACTCTCCCTAGAAGGTCTGCCAGATAGTAGTGGCATGCTGCATGTTCCACAACCTGGCCCTCAGACGCCATGTACTTTTTCTGCAGGAGAAGGAGACTGAAGATGCCCCTGGGCAGCAGTGGACCCTGAGGATAGTGAGGATGAGGAGGCCGAGGATGAGGATGTGGACAACAGAACATCAGTTATCCGTCAGTACTTCAAAAGACACACAGGTGAGACAGTGCAACTTCACATTTCTATGAATATTGGTGTATTCTGTGTGGCTGTGGCATGTTGGCATTACCCATGTTTTACCTCTACTTACTGTCACCTATGGATTATCATTTTACAGATGTTGGTGATATGACAACAATGTCCTGATGTGATCACTATAGCCAGCTACAGGTCATCCTTTCTATGCTCTCACAATGTACAGTTCATTTGCAATGGATATAGTTGTTTCCATCAATACAAATTTACAATACATGAAATACTAGTAGTTGAGTTTTGTCCAAGGGTGTTTATTGTAGTGCTAAGAAATTGAGGGGAAGTGCACTGGAATGGGGTGATGATGGAGGAAAGTCCATTTTATTGTTCCAGTCTGTTTGTAGCACAGGTGCAGTGTCCAAGGGGCCATAGGAAGGGGAGCAATGGAAGTTTAAGGTGGACAAGGCGACTGAGTGGGACACAAGGGGGACAATCAGGAGAATCTCATTTCCTGGTGGTGGTCTTGGCAAGTGTCTCTGGCTTCTGTCTGGTTCGCAGGGAACGTTTGCAGGGTGGAGGGGTGCTGGTGGCCTGTGGGTCATGTGGCGGGGCCTCCTGCCCACTAGCGTCAGTGGAAGTGGAGGGCTGTTCAGATGACTGGCTAGCGGTAGGGGCCTGCTGGTGTGCTGCTGCCGCGCTGAAGTCATCAGACACCACAGGAGGGGTGAGGAGGGCAGCGGTGGAAGGGGAAACAATTCCCCTTCCATCCCTGCAGTGGGGGTGCCGAGGCGAGGCTCATGCGGGGTGCACTAGCACCCCCCGTGAGCCAGTCCAAGGACGTAACCGTTATGTCCTTGGCTGCCAAGGGGTTAAAGAATGCAGCTGCCACCTTCCAGAGGTTGGTGAACCAAGTCCTTGCTGGGCTGGAAACGTTTAGTGCAGCTTACTTAGATGACATAGCTGTCTATAGTTCTATACACTAGAGTGGGTGTAGCCACCGAAGGGTAAGTGTCCCATTGGACATTACCAGGTTCCCTAAAATGCCCACTAAATTCAGTATTTAGTGGGCATCCCTAGACCAAGAAATCCGATTTGAAAGGGAGAAGATAAGATAGCACAAGAAGAACCAAAGCCCAAGAACTGTGGACCTGCTGCACAAGAAAAGGCGCCAAACCCTGCCTACTGCACCTAGGACCCAAAAATCGCTGCTGCGGAGGAGTTGACCACTGGACTGACTTCAAGAAACCCTGAGGACCTCTAGGCTTCACCAATAGTCTGAGATCCTCCTTCAGAGTGAAGGTGTCACTCTACAAGCAAACAAGAACCAATAAGCCAGTGAGGGTCAAGTCACTGACTGGCCAATGTCTCCCGAACTGGAAGTCAAAGCCAGACCCGATGATACACTGACGACCACCAGGGCATACACTATAAGTGTGCCAAGTTTAGTGGCACTGCACACTCCAGTGGCCAAGCCGTGCCAATACCTCTGATACTGGTCAGTGGACATCAGACAGCAAGAAAACCAGCTCTCCCAGAGCTGAAAAAGGACCAAAAGGAAGCCCCAGTCAAGGGAATTCAGGAACACCCTGGACCTCCCACCAGAGTGCCCCCATTATCTTGTTAGCCACCCTCCAAGAGACTCACCTTCAGCTCTGAGGGACTCCATTGCGCACAGCTCCTAGATCAACAACACGCCTTGCACCCGGCTGCCCAGCACCCTGCAACAAGGAACCAGCTTTGCCCACAGGGTTCCACACTGTTTGCTATCTTGACACCCGAGGCACCACCTTTAAATCTGCAAGAACCACCCTTTCCAAGTGGTCCGCCTAAGTGGCCCTGTACCTGCTCCAAGAGACTTTCCAATGCTGCTCCCACCAGAAACGGGAGCCACCCGAGCCTCTCCACTGGCACAGTGTGCCCCTGACGGTCTCGACCAACCTGCAAAAGCAGAACCTGGTTAAATAACTGCTATTTTATATGCATTTTTAAAAGTGACTTCTGTATGATTCCTGTGGTGCGTAATTACGCGCAGAAAGACTACATTTAATAAAACTTAAAAAATCCATATCTTAAAAAGTACTTAACAATTCTGATAATCTTGGTCTTAAAAATTATATAAAAATCTGAAGTATTTTTATAAATTGGTCTTGAGTTATTCCTTTGAGTGTGTGAGTCGAATGATTGCTACTTTGAGTACAGTCAATGCTTTGCACTTCTCCAAGATTAGCTTAACTGCTCGACCAAGCTACCTAAAAAATTAGAGCATTAGGTGATCTAGTTCTTGCCCCTGGAAACCAATGTGTAGTTGCCTGGACCCCCTACACAGAATGCCTAGTTTTGTATACTACATAGAGGGCCTGCCTTCTACTGGTACACAAGGTGAGCTGGAATCCCCTGTGAAGAGTTGGTTTTCAGCTCTTGTTTGGAAGGTCAGCACGACCGATGACCATTACAAACTTTTAAATCACTTCAGGACATTGGCCACAGACTGAGAAGCTTTTGGTTTGGTTATCTGTTTATTAGGGGAAGAATGGGAAAATGGAAGTGCCTCACAGTTGGTGCTGAACCAAATCCTTCCTCAAAGGCTAAAACACCTCCTCACACAGTGAAGAGGTTTTTTGTAGTTAGCAGCTCTGGAACAGAGACAATTATTATGAGAGACACCACATGAGCACAGATCATAGAAATGCATGCACTGTGTTAGAATACAGATATGACATATTGCAGTCCCCAGAGATAAGTAGAAAGATCGAGACACAAACATCATGTGCCTGAAGTGGTAAAAGTCTTTTGTCATTTTTCAGCTTGGCGTGAATGGCACTTAGCTAATTGTATGCTTAAAGACTTTGCTGAAAAAATGCCAAAGGATTTTGGGCTACATGTACGTAACATTTTGAACATCGCAAACAGTGAATCGGGCTGTTTGCAATGTGCAAAATGCACTTTGGTATGTTGAAACCCATTCTTGAAATTCGGTAAACTATTTACCGAATTGCAAAAAGGGATTGCGAGTCGCAATTAGGAAGGGGTGTTCCCTTCCTGATTGAGAGTCGCAGTTCCATGTATGATAGTTTTGTGACCGCAAATGCGGTCGCAAAACAATCGCAGTTAGCACCAGTGTCACACTGGTGCTAACCCAATCGCAAACGGGTAGGGGTCCCAATAGGACCCCTTCCCCTTTGTGAATGGCAGTAAAACCATTTTTTCAGAGCAGGTAGTGGTCCTACGGAACACTGCCTGCTCTGGAAAAATTTAACAAAAACGTTTCATTTTTTGTTTTTGAAATGCATCTTGTTTTCCTTTGAGGAAAACGGGATGGATTTTTTTTTAAAAACTGCTTTATTTAAAAGCAGTCACAGACATGGTGGTCTGCTGTCTCCAGCAGGCCACATCCCTGTGAGGGCAGCCACTCCCCAGGGGGTAGTACACTGCGACCTACCTCATGAATATTCATGAGGTAGGGCATTTGCAACCCCCTTGTGAATCGCAGTGTCAAGTGTTTCAACATAAGGTTTTGCGACACAATTTGCGAGTCACTCTGACTTGCAATTTTGCGAGGCGCAAAACAATTCTTTCGTACAAGTAGCCTATTGTCACTTTTCTTCCTCAGCGTGGATGACACTCTGCCAAACCTACATAAAACGATTGACATTACTAGTGTTCATTTTAATTCATGAGAAAGGTGCAGAATAAAATGTCGACATATTTTGATGATCAGGACATGAATAAAAGTTGGGAAAATTGCACTGAAGTCCAGATAAAGCACACCGCAGTCAAAAAGCATACTATAGCGATAAATAAATATGTTTAATTCCTTGAAAGGTGTCATTTTGTAACGTTTCCTGGGTTTTGTCAAGTTTATTGAACATCCTTAAATTGCTACCAAATGTATTCTTATACTGTTAATACCGTCACGCTAAGCACAGGAACGCAAATCACAATATGCATTTTCAAAGGAACAGCCTGTAGTGATGCGGAATACAACGCCAGCTGTAAGCAACTCATGCAGAAAGCCAAAAACATCTGTAATTCTTCTGATAAGTTAGAAAACAAATTGACGGGGCATTTATATGCAAAACTGTTAATTTTCTTAAATGTAGGGGATAACTATACCTGTGCTGATTAGAATTTGATGTATTACTGCAATTTGTATTATGCAGGTCTGGCATTTTTATTCATATTCTATCTAAAACAAAGTACATCTACTTCCGATTGATAAAACCCCACAGTTGACCATAAGTGATGGGTGCCTTTTCTACAGCTTACAATCCAGGCCCAGTTCATCTCCTCAACTACTACTTCATGAAATATGCTGTAATTCAGGAAAAAGTTAAATCTACCCTCTTAAAATCTGCTCATGAAATATGAAGGTGATGTTATCGGGATGCAAGACACCAAGCTAACAAAGGAACTTCCAGGGCTCCGAACACAGGTTGTGTGGAACTGGTTGGAGTATTTGCCATCATCTCGGGATGAGGTACTTAAATGGTGAGTTACATATCACATATTCTACATTTCCAACCTCGAAATGAGGCGTCACTTATGTAATTGGTATTTAGGATACAGAGTTAACTTTTGCCTTTTTCTCCAGGCCTTTTCCATGATACAATTCACTAGATTTAAAGTGTTGGAATCTCTCTGGTGAAAACAGAAGGGGTGACGGGATAATTATCATCTAACCTGGAATTCCATTTGAACAGGGTTCAGACTTTAACCTGCAGGCTGTAATCAGGGCGCAAGCGGTATTGTAGTGAACACTGATTTGAAACAACGTCTCAGTGAAAGCGTCTATAATCTACTAAGTTTGAAATGATTCTTCGTGGTATACCGTCGTTCATTCTTACAGCCTAAAGCAACACCTAGTAATTCAGAATAAGGTAAAATTGTTTGGCTGCCAAGAGAGTTAGATGTCGTGCTTTGCAAACGTCCATTTTACTACTTTTACAACCTGGAACAATCACTGCACAACGATTTGGATTCTCAGAAGCAGACCGATAACAGGATGGATGTTAGTCCATGTAGGCCGGGGTGTCATTTGGTGAAAAATAGATTAGGGTTATGGGCTTGCACTATTTGAAGCTGTTGGTGATACTCATTGTTAGAAATGGGGTCTTTGGTTGGCAGTCAGGTTACCCCCTGTCCAAGCAAGGACCCTCACTCTAGTCAGGGTAAGTCACACACAATCCAAATTATTCTGTGCCCACCCTCTGGTAGCTTTGCACTGAGCAGTCAGGCTTAAGTTAGAAGGCAATCTGTAAAGTATTTGTGCAATAAATCATACAATAACACAATATAGCACCACAAAAATACACCACACAGTGTTTAGAAAAATATATAATATTTATCTGGGTATTTGCAGGTCAAAACGATAAAAGATGCAATAAGAAATTGCAGAGATATCACTGAAAAGTTATATGAAGTGTCTTAAGTCTTTAAAAAGCAAACAAAGTATCTTTCAAGCACAAAGTACCTGGTTTGGAGTGAAAAATCTCTGCAAAGTGCCGCAGAGGAGGAGATGCGTGGAAAAATGGTGTGGGCGTCGGTTTTGCCCCTTCACACACAGACTTGCGTCGTATTTTTCACGCGGGGAAGACATGCGACGATTTCCGGCACGCGGACAGTCTCCTCTGTGGGTCGTGGGGTTTTCAGACACCCCGGGGTCTGTGCATGGAATACTGGGCTTGTGGTTCGGCTGCGTGTTGTTTCGGTGGGCTGTGCGTGGAATTTTCTTCCTCACGGCAGGCGCTGCGGCGATTTCCCCTCTGGAACTCGGGCGGTGTTGTCCAGGCGGGCCGTGCGTCAAAGTTCCGGTCGCACCGCAGGCTTCGCGTCGATCTTTTCCTTGCGGGGTCGAGCGGCGTCTTTCCGGATTGGCGTGCGGTGAATTTTTCACCGCGGAGCAAGCTGTGTGTCGAATTTTTCGGCGCACAAGGAGTCCAGTTGAAAGATAGAAGTATTTTTGGTCCTGAGACTTCAGGGAACAAGAGGCAAGCTCTATCCAAGCCCTTGGAGAGCACTTCTGCAGCAGGGCAAGAGTTCAGCAAGGCAGCAGGGCAACAGCAAGGCAGCAGTCCTCTGTAGAAAGCAGTCAAGTGAGTCCTTTCGGCAGCCAGGCAGTTCTTCTTGGCAGGATGCAGGTTCTGGTTCAGGTTTCTTTTCCAGCAAGTGTCTGAGGTGGTAGGGCAGAGACCCTGTTTTATACCCAAATGTGCCTTTGAAGTGGGGGAGACTTCAAAGTGTGGCTTAGAAGTGCACCAGGTCCCCTTTCAGTTCAATCCTGTCTGCCAGGGTCCCAGTCGGGAGTGTGGCAGTCCTTTGTGTGAGAGCAGGCCCTCCACCCTCCCAGCCCAGGAAGACCCATTCAAAATGCAGATGTATGCAAGTGAGGCTGAGTACCCTGTGTTTGGGGTGTATCTGAGTGAATGCACAAGGAGCTGTCAACTAAACCCGGCCAGACGTGGATTGTAAGGCACAGCAAGATTTAAGTGCAAAGAAATGCTCACTTTCTAAAAGTGGCATTTCTAGAATAGTAATATTAAATCCAACTTCACCAGTCAGCACAATTTTGTATTACCATTCTGGCCATACTAAATATGACCTTCCTACTACATTCACATCAGCAGCTACCACTTCAATAATGTATGAGGGCAGCCCCAATGTTAGCCTATGAAGGGAGCAGGCCTCACAGTAGTGTAAAAATGAATTTAGGAGTTTTACACTACCAGGACATGTAAACTACACAGGTACATGTCCTGCCTTTCACCCACACAGCACCCTACTATAGGGGTTACCTAGAGTACACATTAGAGGTGACTTATATGTAGAGAAAGGGGAGGTTTAGGCTTGGCAAGTACTTTTAAATGCCAAGTCGAGGAGGCAGTGAAACTACACACAGAGGCCTTGCAATGGCAGGCCTGAGACAAGTTAAAAGGGGTTACTTAAGTGGGTGGCACAACCAGTTCTGCAGGCCCACTAGTAGCATTTAATCTACAGGCCTTAGGCACATGTAGTGCACATTATTAGGGACTTATAAGTAAATTAAATAATCCAATTGGGTATGATCCAAGGTTACCATGTTTAAAGGGAGAGAGCATATGCACTTTAGCACTGATTAGCAGTGGTAAAGTGCGCAGAGTCTAAAAGCCAGCAAAAACAGTGTCCAAAAAGTGGAGGGAGGCAGGCAAAAAGTTAGGGGTGACCACCCTACGGCTGTCTGGTCTAACATGTGTCCCCCCCAACTGAAAGTGGGGAGAGCTACCCAACCTCCTGGGAGCTCTCATCGCTAAGGCGGAAGTATCCGGAGAGACCATCAGCATTGGCGTGGTCAACCCCTGGGCGATGCTCCACCGTAAAGTCCATCCTCTGTAGGGAAATGGACCACCTCAAGAGTTTTGTATTTTCACCCCTCATCTGCATGAGCCATCTGAGGGGTCTGTGGTCTCTCTGAACCCGGAAGTGAGTCCCAAATAGGTATGGTCTCAGCTTCTTCAGTGCCCAGACCACAGCAAAAGCTTCTCTCTCAATAGCACTCCACCTCTGTTCCCGTGGTAATAGTCTTCTGCTAATAAAGACTACTGGTTGGTCTAGGCCCTCCTTGTTTAGCTGTGCTAGGACCGCCCCTATACCATGCTCTGAAGCGTCTGTCTGCACGATAAATTCCTTGGAGTAGTCAGAGGCCTTGAGCACGGGGCCGTGCACATGGCTTCCTTCAGGGAGTCAAAGGCTTTCTGACAAGCCTCTGTCCAATTCACCAACCTAGGTTGTTTCTTAGAAGTGAGTTCTGTCAAGGGTGACACAATGGTACCATAGCCCTTGACGAATCTGCGGTAGTATCCGGTGAGGCCTAAAAAGGCTCTCACCTCAGTCTGTGTTCTACGTGGTTGCCAGGCCTTGATAGTTTCAATCTTGGCCTGGAGTGGCTGCACCTTGCCACCACCTACTAGGTGTCCCAAGTACACCACAGAACCGGGCCCAATCTGGCACTAACTAGCCTTGATGGTCAGGCCTGCCTGTCGCAGAGCCTGAAGCACCTCCTTGAGGTGCAGCAGGTGTTCCTCCCAGCTGGAACTGTAGACAGTTATGTCATCCATGTAGGCTGCACAGTAGGCATCCTTGCCAGCTAGGACCCCGTTAACCAACCGTTGGAAGGTAGCAGGGGCATTTTTCAACCCAAATGGCATCACCCGGAACTGGGAATGGCCATCAGGTGTGGAAAATGCTGATCTCTCTTTCACCCCGTCAGTCAGGGCGATCTGCCAGTACCCTGAAGTAAGATCAAACATACTCAGGAACTTGGCAGCACCTAGTCTGTCAACGAGCTCATCAACTCGGGGGATGGGCTGAGCATCGGTCCGTGTGACTGAGTTGAGACCCTGGTAGTCCACACAGAACCTGAGTTCTAGCTTTGCCCCTGGGGCAGTAGCCTTAGGAACCAACACCACCGGGCTGGCCCAGGGACCACTGGATTTCTCAATAACCCCTAAAGCTAACGTCTTGGAGACCTCCTCCTTGATGCTGGCCTTCACCTTATCCGATAACCTGTAAATTTTGTTCTTCACAGGGGGACTGTCACCTGTGTCAATGTCATGAACACAGAGGTGGGTCAGTCCAGGAGTAAGGGAGAACAGGGGGGAGAACTACTCCAACAGCTCACAGCAGGTTCACTCTCCTCTTCCATGCCCTCATCTGTGACCAGAGGCATGTTGACTTCAGACCTCTCAAAATGAGGCTTCAGTCGGTTGACATGGAGCACCCTTAGGGGGTTTCTAGGGGATTGGAGTTCCACCAGGTAAGTGGCCTCCCCTTTCCGCTCCTTCACTTCAAATGGGCCAGACCAGCGGTCCTGGAGAGCTCTAGGCTCTACTGGCTCCATTACCCACACTTTGGGGGTGATTCTAAGTCTGGCGGGCGGCGGAGGCCGCCCGCCAGACTTCCCCCTCCAAAATACCGCTCCGCGGTCGAAAGACCGCTGAGGGTATTTTGGGTTTTGCACTGGGCTGGCGGGCGACCACCAAAAGGCCGCCCGCCAGCCCAGTGCAAAACACCCTTCCCACGAGGACGCCGGCTCAGAATTGAGCCGGCGGAGTGGGAAGGTGCGACGGGTGCAGTTGCACCCGTCGCGAATTTCAGTGTCTGCAAAGCAGACACTGAAATTCTTTTTGGGGCCCTCTTACGGGGGCCCCTGCAGTGCCCATGCCATTGGCATGGGCACTGCAGGGGCCCCCAGGGGCCCCGCGGCACCCCATACCGCCATCCTGTTCCTGGCGGGAGAACCGCCAGGAACAGGATGGCGGTATGGGGTGTCAGAATCCTCCATGGCGGCGCAGCTTGCTGCGCCGCCATGGAGGATTCATTTGGGCAGCGGAAAACCGGCGGGAGACCGCAGGTTTTCCACTTCTGACCGCGGCCGAACCGCCGCGGTCAGAATGCCCAGCGGGGCACCGCCAGCCTGTTGGCGGAGCCCCCGTCATTTTAGCCCTGGCGGTCTTGGACCGCCAGGGTTAGAATGACCCCCTTTGTCTCCAGGTTGAAACTCTACCAGGGTGGCCTTCTGGTCATACCAGCATTTCATTACCTCTTGACTGGCCTCAAGGTTACTTTTGGCCTCTTTCCAGAAGCAGTTCATCTGGTTGCGGAGGGCCAGCATGTAGCTGACCACATCCTGAGGGGGAGCCTTTGGAGCTTTCTCCAACCCCTCCTTGACAATGCTTAAGGGTCCCCTGACAGGGTACCCATAGAGGAGCTCAAAGGGACTGAACCCTACCCCCTTCTGGGGTACCTCTCTGTAAGCAAAGAGAGGGCATGGTAAGAGAACGTCCCACTTACGCCTCAGGGCCTCAGGGAGGCCAACTATCATACCTTTCAAGGTCTTGTTGAATCTCTCCACAAGACCATTAGATTGGGGGTGATAGGGTGTGGTGAACTTGTAGGTTACACCACACGCATCCCACATAGACTTCATGTATGCAGACATGAAGTTAGTGCCTCTGTCAGACACAATCTCCTTTGGGAATCCCACACGGGTAAATATCCCCATCAGAGTTCTGGTCACCACTGGTGCAGTTACGGTCCTCAGAGGGATTGCCTCTGGGTAACGGGTGGAATGGTCCACCAAAACCAGGATGAACCTGTTGCCTAGGGCAGTTTTGGGGTCCAAGGGACCAACAATGTCAATGCCCACCCTTTCAAAGGGGGTGCCAACGACAGGAAGTGGAATCAGGGGGCCTTAACCCTTTTTCCTGTTTTACCACTGGCCTGGCAGGTAGGACAGGATCTACAGAACGTATCTGAGTTTGTCCTCATTCTCGGCCAATAGAAGTGGGTGACAAGGCTGGCAAGGTCTTGTCTTGCCCCAAATGTTCTGCCAGGGGAATGTCGTGAGCCAATCCCAGTAGGAAGGTTCGGTAACACTGGGGGACCACCAGCGCACGCGCTGCCCCAATGGCCGGAACCTTAGGCTCACTGTAGAGGAGATTATTCTCCCAATATATGTGGTGCTCGCCAGAGGCTTCACCTGCTGCCTGGGCTGAGGCTTGCTGCCTCATGCCCTCTAGAGTGGGACATTCTTTCTGCATCTTGCAGAATTCCTCCCTGGTGGGCCCAGCCTCAACTTGCCAGCCAGCAAGCTCAGGTAGGTCACCTAGGGCGGCAATGTCTTCACCAGTTGGCTCGGGGCCTCCTCCTCAGGAACCCCGTCAACCACTGCGGGAACTTCTGGGGCCGGTTTCCCGCACCCTTTGCCCCTCCTCTTGGCAGTTGTCTGGGCCATTGTTCCAGGCTCCAGATGCCCTTGACTTCCCTCTCGGTCAGCCATGGACCGTGTGGTCATGCAGACCCACTCAGGCAATCCTAACATTTCCAAGTGTGACCTTAGCTCTACCTCCTTCCAGGTAGTGTGCTCAAGGTCGCTGCCTAACAGACAATCTACAGGCATTGCAGGACTCACAGCTACTTTTAGAGTACCAGAGACCCCCCCACACTCAAAAGGAACCAGAGCTACCAGTAGGTGGCTCTCATGATTGTTGGTGACTATGACTTGGTGGAATGTATTTGGGATGACCTGCTCCGCTGACACCAACTGACCCTTGACAGTAGTCATGCTGGCTCCTGTGTCACGCAGAGCCTCCACCATTTGCCCATTGATGGTGACCCACTGCCTATACTTGGAAGTATTGGCAGGCATGTGGGCTTTTGGCACCATCTCTGCATCCCCCAGGGACACTAGTGTTACCACTACTCCCTTGGGAACTATTTTGGGGGCCTTTTGAGAACTCCTAGTTTTTAAGTTTTTCTCCCCGCTCTTTCTTCTGATAGGAACCCTGACCACCTTTGTGGGTGTCCCCCCAGATACCTTTTTGGACACTCTGGTACTAGTCCAAAGGTCTGCCTCCTCAGCAAGCTTCCTGGGATCAGTCAGCTTACTGTCTACTAGGTGCTGGCGCAACTCTGTAAAACAAATACTGAGCATCTGCTCTCTCAGAATCAAATTATACAATCCTGTGTAATCATCTACTTTGCAGCCCTGTACCCATCAATTCAGTGCCTTACTGGAAAAGTCACTGAAATCTACCCATGTTTGTGTGGATAGTTTGGTGCTGTCCCCAAACCTCTGACGGTATTTCTCAGGGGTCAGTCCAAACTTGGCAAGTAAAATGGCTTTCTGACATGGGTGTGTGTTTTGATCTGGTTTGTCCAATGTGAGAAGTGTGTCCCTCCCCAAAGGTGAGACATAACTCCACATAGCTGTACCCCATTGCCCTTCAGGAACCTCATGAGCCCTTAGTGCAACTTCATAAGCAGCTAACCATTTATTTATGTCATCTCCCACGACAAAACTGGGCACCACATTTTTGGGTATACGAACCTTCTTTTCTCCAGCAGGTCCTGTCTGTATGCTGCCACCATTACTGCTGGATTCAGACTGTCTTGACTTAAGATCCAGCTCCTTGAGACTCAGTTCATGAGCCAACAAAAGTTTCTTTTCAGCCAAGGCTCTCTCAGCTGCAGCTTCAGCTCTTTCAGCTGCAATCTGTTTGGCTGCTCTTTCAGCCTCAGCTTGCTTGGCTTCTCTCTCTGCCCTTCTTTCCTCCTGTTGATCCTCAATTTTCAGTTTTGCCATTTGCAATTGGAACTCCCTCTCTTCTCTCCTTTCCTCTGCGGTCAGGCTTTGCTCAGAGACACTGCTCCCTGGTCTGGAAGGGGGCACAATTGCAGTGGTAACAGGCAAAAAATCCTCTGAGGGGCCATTTTCTGGCTCCTCTTCCTCATCATCCTCTTCTAAATGGGCTTCTGCCCAGGCCCTCAGCGCCACTTGAATGTCCTCCTTTCTGGAGGCCCCTTGGGTGGGTACACTCATCTCCCTGCAGAACCTTTTTAGCTGTTTGACAGTATATGTCTCCACCAGGGCTAGGTCAAAATCTCCTGTTGAGTGAGGATTTAGGTTTTGAAAATTGTCAGGAAAAACGAATTTGCAAAAAGAGATAAAAATCAAGTTGACCTTCAACTGTGGGTAGGTAGTGAAATACTTAACTACTGTATGTCACTGCACAAATGCAAGTCCTATCCTCACCACTGATCACCAATGTTAGAAATGGGGTCTTTGGTTGGCAGTCAGGTTATCCCCTGTCCAAGCAAGGACCCTCACTCTAGTCAGGGTAAGTCACACAATCCAAATTATCCTGTGCGCGCCCTCTGGTAGCTTTGCACTGAGCAGTCAAGCTTAACTTAGAAGGCAATGTGTAAAGTATTTGTGCAATAAATCATACAATAACACAATATAGCACCACAAAAATAAACCACACAGTGTTTAGAAAAATATATAATATTTATCTGGGTATTTGTAGGTCAAAACGATAAAAGATGCAATAAGAAATTGTAGAGATATCACTGAAAAGTGATATGAAGTGTCTTAAGTCTTTAAAAAGCAAACAAAGTCTCTTTCAAGCACAAAGTACCTTGTTTGGAGTGAAAAAACTCCGCAAAGGGCCGCAGAGGAGGAGATGCGTGGAAAAATGGTGTGTGCGTCAGTTTCGCCTCTTCACACACGGACTTGCGTCATATTTTTCACGTGGGGAAGACGTGCGTCGATTTCTGGTGCACGGACAGTCTCCTCTGAGGGTCGTGGGGTTTTCAGACGCCCCGGGGTCTGTGCGTTGTTCTGGTGGGCTGTGCGTGAAATTTTATTCCTCACGGCAGGCGCTGCGTCGATTTCCCCTCTGGAAGTCGGGCGGCGTTGTCCAGGCGGCCGTGCGTCGAAGTTCCGGTCGCACCGCAGGCATCGCGTCGATCTTTTCCTTGCGGGGTCGAGCGCCGTCTTTCCGGATCGGTGTGCAGTGAATTTTTCACCGCGGAGAAAGCTGTGCGTCAAATTTTTCGGCGCACAAGGAGTCCAGTTGTAAGATAGAAGTCTTTTTGGTCCTGAGACTTCAGGGAACAGGAGGCAAGCTCTATCCAAGCCCTTGGAGAGCACTTCTGCAGCAGGGCAAAAGTTCAGCAAGGCAGCAGGGCAACAGCAAGGCAGCAGTCCTCTGTAGAAAGCAGTCAGGTGAGTCCTTTAGGCAGCCAGGCAGTTCTTCTTGGCAGGATACAGGTTCTGGTTCAGGTTTCATCTCCAGCAAGTGTCTGAGGTGGTAGGGCAGACGCCCTGTTTTATACCCAAATGTGCCTTTGAAGTAGGGGAGACTTCAAAGTGTGGCTTAGAAGTGCACCAGGTCCCCTTTCAGTTCAATCCTGTCTGCCAGGGTCCCAGTAGGGGGTGTGGCAGTCCTTTGTGTGAGAGCAGGCCCTCCACCCTCCCAGCCCAGGAAGACCCATTCAAAATGCAGATGTATGCAAGTGAGGCTGAGTACCCTGTGTTTGGGGTGTGTCTGAGTGAATGCACAAGAAGCTGTCAACTAAACCCAGCCAGACGTGGATTGTAAGGCACAGAAAGATTTAAGTGCAAAGAAATGCTCACTTTCTAAAAGTGGCATTTCTAGAATAGTAATATTAAATCCAACTTCACCAGTGAGCAGGATTTTGTATTACCATTCTGGCCATACTAAATATGACCTTCCTACTCCTTTCAGATCAGAAGCTACCACTTCAATAATGTATGAAAGCAGCCCTAATGTTAGCCTATGAAGGGAGCAGGCCTCACAGTAGTGTAAAAACGAATTTAGGAGTTTTACACTACCAGGACATGTAAACTACACAGGTACATGTCCTGCCTTTCCCCCACAATGCACCCTGCTCTAGGGGTTACCTAGAGCGCACATAAGAGGTGACTTATATGTAGAGAAAGGGGAGGTTTACGCTTGGCAAGTACTTTTAAATGCCAATTCGAGGTGACAGTGAAACTGCAAACACAGGCCTTGCAATGGCAGGCCTGAGACAAGGTAAAAGGGGCTACTTAAGTGGGTGGCACAACCAGTGCTGCAGGCCCACTAGTAGCATTTAATCTACAGGCCCTAGGCACATGTAGTGCACATTATTAGGGACTTATAAGTAAATTAAATAGTCCAATTGGGTATGATCCAAGGTTACCATGTTTAAAGTGAGAGAGCATATGCACTTTAGCACTGGTTAGCAGGGGTAAAGTGCGCAGAGTCTAAAAGCCAGCAAAAAAAGTGTCCAAAAAGTGGAGGGAGGCAGGCAAAAAGTTAGGGGTGACCACCCTAAGTCTGGCAGGTCTAACACTCATGTAGCATGCAAACAGTTTTTTTTGTCAGCAGTATTACAATCTGTCAGTCATTTGTTGTGCAACAGATTATTCACTGGCACAAAACTACAATTGGGTGTGTCGCACACTGCAAAAAACAACAAGGTGATGGTCGGTATACTTGAATGAATTAATCTCAGCAACTGTCAATCACTACGGCCACATTTCAGACCATCATTCTTGTCCACCATACCACTTCGGAAAGAAACCCAGCATATGTAAATTAGTCTTTGTCCTTCTCCAATAGGACAGTCCAGCTTGAACTAATAGGCCATGTCCTCTCCAAACAGCAACGCAAGCAACCCCAGACTAGTTTTGGCCTAGTCTTGTCAGTGAGATATAGATTGAGTCCTGTGGCACAAGGATCAGAAGATCCACATCCTAAGCATCACCGTTGCAATTGGGTCATGTATTGCAACAAGATAATTGAAGGAATGCCTGGATTATTATCAGATATTGTTGATCACTTAGGCCACATTGCAAAGCATCATTTTTTCCAGACTATGCCACTCTAGAGTGGGACCCACCCTATAAAAATCAGTTTTGGTCCTTCTACCCTGTCCAACCAGAATTGTCAGGCCGGGTCCCCTCTCTTTGGGAACACAAGCACCCCCCAAGAAACCTCAGACCAGATTCTACCTACGTAAGTCTCATCTTTGAGGTTTACCTTGAGTTATGTGGAGTAGTGAGCATGGATTCACATCTGGACATACCTGCTAATCATAAGACATTTAGGGCCTGATTCTGACCTTGGCGGTCTTTTCGCAAGACCGCCGAGTTACCGCCGCGGTAAAGACCGCCGAGTTACCGCCGCGGTAAAGACCGCCGACCGCGGCGGTATGCCGCTGCGCGTATTCCGACCGCTGGGAGCGTTCCGCCGGAATACCGCCAGCAGCCACACTGGCGGTCGGCGGGAAAGTGGAGACTGGTCAACCTCCACCGCCACGCCAGCAGAACACCGCCCCCAGAATTACGACCCACATTTCTGTGTGGCGGTCTTCTGTTGGCGGTCTTCTGTTGGCGGTCACGTCCCTATGGCTCCCGTCGCCTCCCGGAGGACCAATGCACAAGGTAAGTTGATCGTCCGTGAGGGGAGGGGGTGGGGGGGTGTTGTGTGATGTGTGCGTGCATGGGGGTGTGTAGAGGGGGTGTGTGAGTGCGTGCATGCGGGCGGGGGGTGCTGCTGTGCCTTTGGGCAATGTGTGTAGTTCGGCGGGTGCGCATGTCGGCAAGTATGTGTGCGGGTATGTGCCCCCGTTGTGTATGTGTGTGTGTAGGGGGTGTGCATATGTGCATGTTGGGGGTGCGTGCATGTCGGGGTGCGTGTATGTGCATGTCGGGGTGGGGGGGGCAGGGGGTTCGTACCACCTCTGGGGGGTGGCAGGGGGGTGGAGGGTGTGGGGGGAGGACTCGTGGGGGGCAGTGGGGGGTGGGGGAGACCCCTATCAGTGCCAGGGAAGGAATTCCCTGGCCCCGATAGTGCCTACCGCCATGGTTCGCATGGCGGTTCCCGACCGCCAAAAACCGCGACGGTAAGCAGGGTCATGATACGGTTGGCGGTCTTGGGTCGACCGCCGGGCCAGAGTGTGCGCACTCCAGCCCGTCGGTCATGACCGCCGTGGCGGTCGGAGTGGGGAAGTGGCGGTCGATCGCGGCGGTGACCGCCGCGGTCAGAATGCCATTTTTTGGACCGCCGGTCTGTTCGCGGTCCGACCGCCGCCTCTCCGCCGACCGCCAAGGTAAGAATCAGGCCCTTAGTTCAATAAGCAACAAGGTGATGGAAAGAATCCTAGTATTAATCTCATCAAATGTTCATTGCTCGGGCAGCACTCCAGACCATCTTTTTTCACCTACCATACCACTCTAGACAGAGACCAGCTATATGCAAATCATTCTTGGTCCTGCTCTAATAGAAACAATTCAGAATGAACTATCACGTCTCTGGCTGAGGTTTATTCAAGCAACAATCCATACATTTTTTTGTTTTCCTCAGCGACGTGGGACACTGACTGGCAGTCTCTTTGTCCTTCCCAATGCATTTTGGCAATTTTAGTGAAAAGGAGACAAGTTGCTCTGTGCACTCTTAGGGGCATATTTATGAGAGACTTTCACCAGTTTTGCACTAAGAATTTTCATGCATCAGCAGCACAAGCCTAAAGTCATATTTTTAAAATGACGCCTTTCCAAAATTGCATTGTTTTTTAAGTGTTGCGTGTGGCAAAAGCTGCGCTGATTGTGGCTGCAACATATAATATATGCAATGTAAGCATTTGCCCACAAATTCCAAAGCAACTGTAATGCAGTAGTATTTAAGGGTTTAGCACTGCATCACACACCTCTGAGAAGTGCAACACACAGCCTAAAATGCACCAGAATTATCTGCAAACAAGGTGTAGAAAATGACTCAGTGGCTATGGTATAAAAACATCAACATCACAAAACACTTTGGTAAGCTCAACCATGCCATGAAGGTCATCATTCTGCAATTAGGAGAACGAGGAAACTATCACCATGTAGGCAGCGAAGGAGGAGAGAGAATGTGTTCCGGCAGCGCATATCCCTGATTGACCTCAGGAAGGAGGAGGTCATCCAGTTCTACAGGTTGAAGAAGCAGTACATCATGGAGTTGCTGCAGAAGATAGGGCCAAGTCTTCAGACAGCAGTTACAAGGACCTATACAATACCTGCACATGTCAAATGAATGACTGTGCCACATGTCTTGCTTCTGGATCATTCCAAACTACAGCCGCAAGATTGGCAGGAATATCCCTGTGAGCAATATCTGCCTTTCTCCCACCTGTCTTGGATGCCAGAATAAAACTGATCCCACAGTACTTACTCTTCCCCAAACTCATCAACAGCAACTGGAGACTAAGCGAGGGTTCTACAGCATAGCAGGATCCCCCCATGTGCTTGGTGTCACTGATTGCACAGATGTGTAATTTGTGCCCCCTGCAGCTACTGCACACCTATATAGGAAAAGGAAACATAATTATTCAATAAATGTCCAGGCAATAGTGGACCATCAAGGACTCTTCAGCAACATCCTGGCAAAATACTCTGGAAGTGCCCATGACACCTACATATTCTGCCTCAGTCTCATCAATGAGCGGTTCGAGAATGGTTGTTACAGAACTTGACTATTCATTGGTAAGGAAAGCAGATTAGTCAATAGTTTACATAAATTTAAAAGAATGACTGAACACTCATCTTCTCATATGTGTTTGAATTGTGTATAATGGGACATAGTGGTAATATATCACACAAATATGTAGCCAGTGGTATCCAAATGTGTGACTACCTCACAGAGTCAGAAATGGAAGGATGTTAACATATGCAGTGCTAGGTGTTGTAACTTGACATACTGTGTAAGCTGACAAAATCACAAGTAGTGTAATTCAAATCACAGCAAATTAAAACAACACGGGCCCCACAAGTCTTCAGGAGAAAAAAATGAAAATAACAAGCTCTAAATTTCGTTGGTTGTATGTGTGCGAAGGCACATCAAAAATGGGATAATATGTAAAAGTTTGCATGCAAAAATTGTTTTTGAGAAATTTTGATATCCAAAGTATGTTTCACACATGGCAGTATATCTTTTGCCTGATCATTCCCTTACAACCACAAATGTGAATGCATCCTCAAATATCAATGACTGTCTTGCACTGAAAGTGTTGGCTAAACAAAGGAATTCTGTGTAATCTAGGTACATGAATCACACTGAAAGAGCAAATGGCAGGTATAAACCAGCCATTACAGTATTAAAAGCCACACCATACTCATTCATAATAAGGCACATCAACATTCTCCATCAATTTAATAGCTGAATACATACATGCTGCAATTTGCCTACATTTGCAGCATCCCTCCTGATCCAAAACACTGACACACATTGCTCATATAGGTAAATACAGACGTCATACAGTGGGAAGACACCTAGGTCACATAGTGATGATATAAGAGTTTCACAGTGTAATAAACACAAACAGATCTACATAAAAGTGAACATAAAATGATGCATGAGTCACGGGTAATAAGGACAGAAGGCCATATTTATGATCTGTTTGTATCACTCCTTGCGTTATGCAACATGGTGCTAGAGCAACACAAACCTTAAGTCAGATTTTTGAAGACACGCAAAGGCACTTTGTTCTGAGTGGCTTAAAAAATCTGGAGTAAAGCAACGCAGCGCAAATCGGAGGTCCATATCCCCAACTCTATAGGAATCTATATAGCAAGTCAACTGTCTAGGTGTGTTTTGTTTTTTCAAAGTGTAAGGTGCTGGTATCAATGTTGCACCAGATACCATCACATTTCATGGGACACATCTGTCACAGCCAAAGGCCTAGTTCGAGGTAAAGATGTCAAGTTGTCATATGTAAAGAAGGCATACATGCATGGGTTGAGATCCACTAACAGTACAAATGTTACACCTTTCTGGGGCAGATTAGTGTAAATACCTCATCTGGCCACACTTGACAAAATACACATTTACCATTGCTTTGCACACCTATGCAAGCAGATTCAATAACAATAACAATAACCAGATGAATTAGCAATGCCTGACATTAACCAGAAAAATAAGGCAAGGCAGAGTTTTGTAAAACATCTCATTACCTCAAGGTAATTCTCATTACCTCAAGAATACAGAGATGGTAAACATGTGAAGACTCCATCTCAACTGTCAAGCACAATTGAATGTGTACATACACAATCACACTGAATATGGTGAACTGCACCCCTGTCCTGAGGGTAGAAATACATAGTTGTGTGGCTCACCAACTCTGGTATATCCCCAATTGATAACAGGGAATATGAATGTGTGCCATGAGATAGACCTGTTTTAAGGATTGCAGTCTGCTTGGAGCAGGATGGCCACAAAAACACCAGACCTCATAATAGATGCATGCTAGTGCCTTTGCCAGGATTAGGACAGCTCTAAAGTGGGGATGGCAGTAGGTGGAATAATGAACAGTAGTAGCATCAATTAGCAATCAACCCTGGTTCAGTGCACTTAGGACTACAAGATCACATTCCTCTGAAAAAGGTCTGATGCTGTGTGTTATACCCAGCATTGTACAACAGCAGGATGTTCAGGAAATGTTAGCATGATAAAAATGTGTGCCTGTGAAGACATGCATAACACAAAGGATGAAATGTTAAACAGTGTGCACATGGGTAATGTGTCTGCTGGTACTTTGTGTTCCATGTAGCACACTGTTAAACAGTTAAAAGCTAGTGTCAAAATAACTCTGGTGTAGATCAGTAAGTGTGATCACGCAGTGCTGCAGGTCACCTTGCTGCCCTGCACTGCGTGACAGGGAAATATCTGAAATGTGCTGTTTTTAAATGGGGAGGCATATGTATGACAAAGTGGTGCAGCACAGCAACTCTACTTTGTATGTGGCACTGTGCCACAGGGAAAGGGCAGGAGTGCCCCACATGCAAGCCATACGCCACATTACGGTCCTTTCCTCCTGCGCTGGGGCACAATGAGCTGCCTAGCACTAATGCAAGCACCCTTGCTGAATTTGGAAATGCATCAAAAAGCTGGGAGTTGCGTGGGAACATGTTCCCACGCGACAGTTATGGAACCTCTCTCTGTTACAGAGTAAGGCAATGCAGTGAATACTGATGCATTGCGTCCCTCAAGATTAAATGCTCCCCTTCAGGGCTACGCAAGGTAGCCTTTGGTGGCTTAGTGAATATCATAATAGATTTTCATAGTAATTGTACCATGTTGCGCTGTGCAACAGCCACACACATTGGGTCCTACATATGCAGAAGTGCAGAAGTGGCTACGCCACTACATTACTTGGAGGAACATGGCTAACATGGCTAGCTTTGTGAGTAACACACGGCTGTCTGACAAAACATGTTCAATATTGGACATACGCCAGATGAAGTGTGAAAGTCCAGTAAATCTGCAAGGTTAGCCTTATTGTCCTTCGTTTGAGGGGGGTTGTGCAGGAAATTAGCCTCTTTCTAGCATGGTTCCCCCACTTTTGGCCTGTTTGTGAATGTGTGTCAGTGTGTTTTGACTGTGTCACTGGGATCCTGCTAGCCAGGACCCCAGTGCCCATAGTTAAAAACCTATATGTCAGTGTGTTTTGCCTGTTTCACTGGGATCCTGCTTGCCAGGAACTCAATGCTCATCGTTTGTGGCCTAATGTGTATGCCTGTGTAGTGCCTAACTGTGTCACTGAGGCTCTGCTATTCAGAACCTCAGTGCTTATGCTTTCTCTGCTTTTAAATTTGTCACTGCAGGCCAGGGACTTCATTTACCAATTTCAATTGGCACACTGGACTCCCCTTATAAGTCCCTAGTACCTGGTACCCAGGTACCCAGGGCATTGGGGTTCCAGGAGCTCCATGTGGGCTGCAGCATTTATTTTGCCACTCATAAGGAGCTCAGACAAACCCTTGCACAGGCCTGCCATTGCAGCCTGCGTGAAATAACGCACACGTTATTTCACAGCCATTTTCACTGCAACTTAAATAACTTAGAAGTCACTTATATGTCTAACTTTCACTTGCTGAAGGTTAGGTGCAAAGTTACTAAGTGTGAGAGCACCCTTGCACTAGCAAAGGTGTCCCCACATAGTTCGGGGTCATTTACCCAGACTTTGTGAGTGCGGGGACACCATTACACGCGTGCACTACATAAAGGTCAACACCTATATGTAGCTTCACAATGGTAACTCCGAATATGGCCATGTAACATATCTAAGATCATGGAATTGTCTCCCCATTCCAAATATGGTATTGGGAAGCCAATTCCATGCATCCTGGGGGCTCCACCATGGACCCCCAGTACTGCCAAACCAGTTCTCTGAGGCTTGCACTGCAGCTACAGCTGCTGCCACCTCACAGACAGGGTTCTGCCATTGTGGGGTCTGGATAGCCCAGTCCCAGGAAGGCAGAACAAAGCATTTTCTCTGAGAGCAGGGTGTTACACCCTCTCCCTTTGGAAATAGGTGTTACAGGCTGGGGAGGTATAGCCTCCCCCAGCCTCTGGAAATGCTTTGAAGGGCACAGATGGTGCCATCCTTGCATAAACTAGTCTACACCGGTTCAGGGACCCCTTCTCCACTGCTATGGCAGAAAACTGGACAAAGGAAAGGGGAGTGACCACTCCCCTGTCCATCACCACCCCAGGGGTAGGGCCCAGAGCTCCTCCAGTGTGTCCCCGATTTCAGCCATCTTGCTTGCAAGGTGTGGGGGAACTCTGGAGGGCTCTGAGTGGCCAGTGCCAGCAGGTGACATCAGATACCCCTCCTGATAGGTCCATACCTGATAAGGTAGCCAATCCCCTTCTCAGGGCTATTTAGGGTCTCTCCTGTGGGTTCTCTTCAGATTCTGCTTGTAAGTTTCCTTAAGGATCCTCTGCAACAACTTCAGCATCCTCTGACCTCGGATTAGCTGCAGCCTGCTCCAAGAACTGTTGTAACTGCAACAAAGTGTCTAAAAAAGACACTTTTCTTCAGCAACCTCAGCTCCAAGTCAGCAACTGCAACAGTTTCCATGGTGTGCATGCTCTGGGGACTCCATCCTGCACCAGAAGGACCGAAGAAATCTCCCGTGGCGTGACAGAGTCACTCCCCTGCTCCAAGCAGGGACCTTCCAAGGCGATAACTGGTACCCTGGGACTCCCCTCACGGCGACAAGCATGCTCCTAAGGACACAGAGGGTGGACATCATCGACATAGACTGTCCTGAGGTCCTTCTGACGCAATTCAGGGGAGGTAAGGCCTTGCCTTCTACTGAGAACGATGGTACCCCTGTGTTTTGTGTCTTCTTTGCCTCCTGAGGCACTCTATGCAAAATTCCTTCATGCACAGCCTGGCTCAGGTCCCCAGCACTCCACCCTGCGATGTTCAGCTTGCTGAGTTGTTCTCCGGCAGCGCGGGACCTTCTTTTGTTGTGCTGCATCAAACGCGTTTTGCACCTCCTTTGAACCCAGATCCTGCGGCTTCTGGGGGTGATGGTTGGCATCCTGAGAGGTCTCTAAAGTGCTGAGCGCCCCCTCTTCTTCCTCACACAGAGTTGAGTCCCTCAGGTTCCTCCTGGGTCCATCCAGAGCCATTTTGATGAAGAACACACGTCGCTTGTTGGTGCCTCCCAACACGAAATCTCATCTGCAACAATCTTCACGCCGTGGGACATCTTGTGCATCATGCAGGAACCCGCTGGCATCTACTTAGGGTGCATTTCTGCAGTCTTCTACTATCCAGGGACTCTTCTTTTGCACCCTCTTCTGGGTTGGCAGGGTCTCCTGTCCTTCCTGGAACTTCTTTCGACTTTTGGACTTGGTCCCCTTCCTTTGCAGGTCTTCAGGTCCAGTAATCCAGCAGTTGTTCTTTGCAGTCTTGGTTGGCTGCTGCAAAATCCCCAAAACAAGGTGTGGTGTGTCCTAAGGAAACTTGCAGTACTTTACTCCTGCTTTTCTGGGCTCTGGGTTGGGGTAATTTACTTACCTTTACTGTATTCTTACTCTCCCAGTGATTCTGCACACACTACACTTGTCTAGGGTGGAATTCGTTATTCACATTCCACTTCTTTAGCATATGGTTTGGGAGACCTATTTTCTCCCATTGCATTCTATAGGATTTCCTACTGTTTGCATTGTTCTCTGACAATTTACTTGTCTAATTTTGGTGTCTAGTGTATATATTGTGTATAATATGTACCTCCAGAGGGAGCATTGTCTCTAAGATATTTTTGGTACTGTGTCACCTAAATAAATACCTTTATTTTTTGTAACACTGAGTATTGTCTTTACTTGTTTATAAGTACTGTGTAACTATAAGTGGGATTGCATGAGCTTTGCATGTTTCCTAGTTCAGCCTAAGCTGCTCTTCTATAGCTACCTCTATCAGCCTAAGCTGCTAGAACACTACTACATTCACTAACAAGGATAACTGGATCTGGTGTAAGGTGTAAGTACCCAAGGTAGCCACTGCAAACCAGGCCAGCCTCCTACATTGGTGGTGCAGCAGTGGGCGAAGTACTTCCAATTGCTTTACCACTTTGTTACCTGTGCTTTTCACAAGAAAAGCTTGTTCCAATATTTAGAGCATATATAATATATACCTAGAAACAATTTTTAAACTTTCTTAAAAGTTTTTTAAACTTTGCAAAAGTTTTTACAAAGTTCTGAAAAGTTTTCTTCTTTTCTCTAAAAGTTAGCTCTGTTAGTCTACTAACTTTTTACTCACTTTCCCAAAACTTTTTCCTTCAATATGTCTTCTGTAGATGCTACCCCTAGAGTTGTGAAAACAACATATGAGAATCTAAACTTTAAAAGTTTGAGAGGTCTCTGAATTGAAAGAAGTTTGGGGATTAAGAAGAACCCCAATAAGGAGTTCCTCTTAAATCTTCTCCTCCAGGATGACCAGGGACTCAGCACTGGTCCAGATTAGACAGGGGAAGAGGTAGAGGATGACTCCAACCAGGAAGGCTCAGAGGAGCATGATGACAGTCCTGGGGAGGGTCCTTCCACAGACCTATCTGTCAACAAGCCCCCTAGTATAACTGGTAGTGGGAAGGGTTCACACACAAGTAGGGCTCCCTTCACCCCTATAGGCCAGGTCACTAAAGTGGCCCCTGTTAAAGACAGGTCTGCCTCTGCACACTCTAATGTTACCTTTGTTTCAGAGGCTTCACATTATTCTAACCCTGAGGACCAGTCCCTAGATAGGGAACTCAGAAAGCTGAGGTTAGAGGAGGCCAGACTGAAGCTAATGCAGCAGCAGTTGGCCTTAGACAGGGAATACCTCACTGTGGAGAAAGAGAGGCAGGGTTTGGGGTTAGTTCCTCGTGATGGCAGCAGCAGTTTTAGGAATACAAATGTTAGAGAACCTTCATTTGATTCTAGGAATCTGCACAGAGTTGTCCCTCCTTACAAGGATGGTGATGACATCAACAAGTGGTTAGCTGCACTTGAGAGGGCCTGTAAAGTTCAGAGGGTCACTCATGTACAGTGGGCTGCTATCCTTTAGTATCCTTGTCTGGCAAATGGAGAGACAGACTTCTTATTGTCAGAGAGGATGATGCAGATAATTACCAAATTCTCAAAACTGCTCTCTTGGATGGTCTGGGCTTAACCACTGAACAGTATAGACTTAAGTTCAGAGAGACCAGAAAGGAGTCATCACAGGACTGGACAGACTTTGTGGACTGTTCTGTGAAGGCCCTAGAAGGCTGGTTACATGGCAGTAAGGTGACTGATTATGAAAGCCTATATAACTTGATTCTGAGAGAGCATACCTTGAATAATTGTGTGTCTGACTTGTTACATCAGTATCTTGTGGACTCAGATCTGACCTCTCCCCAAGAATTGGGAAAGAAGGCAGACAAATGGTCAGAACAAGGGTGAGCAGAAAAGCTCATATGGGGATGACAAGGATGGCAAGAAGAAAGATGGTGAAAAATCTCAGGACAAGCATGGGGATAAAAGTAAACACAAAGATCCTTCTTCAGGTCTAAAACACTCCTCTGGGCGTGGAGATAAAACGTCTTCATCTTCTTCAAACTCTTCACACAATCAGAAAAAGCCTTAGTGCTTTGTGTGTAGCAATAAAGGCCATTGGCCAGGGGATAAGTCCTGCACAGGTAAAGCCCCTGAGTCTACCACCACTAAGACATCAGACTCTAGTGCCCCTAGCAGTAGTGGTAATGGTGGTGAGACTACTGGCAATAGTCAAACTAAATGTGTAGTTGGGTTCACTTTTGGGGCCGTAATAGAAACTGGGGTAGACAGTCCCAAGACAGTTTCTGTCACACCTGGTGGCATTGGCCTTGCCACCTTGGCTGCTTGTCCCCTTAACATGGATAAGTACAGGAAGTCAATCCTAATAAATGGCATTGAGGCCCAGGCCTACAGGGACACAAGTGCCGGTATCCCTTTGGTGACTGAAAACCTGGTGTCACGTGCACACCACCTCTTGGACAGAAGTAACAAGTTGCTGATGTCAATAACTCCACTCAGTTTCTCCCCTTAGCTGTAGTTCAACTTAGTTGGGGTGGAGTTGCTGGTCGTAAGCAGGTGGTGGTATCACCTAGTTTACCTGCAGATTGTCTCTTAGGGAATGACCTATAGGCCTCAGGTTGGGCTGAGGTAAAGTTTAGTACCCATGCATCCATGCTGGCTATCTCTGAGCAATTGCTTCCTTTAATTTCTGGTGAAATGAAAAAGCAAAGGAGAGAAAAAGGCCTGAAAACTCAGGATCCCTCTCCACCAACAGGTAAGAAGGGTATCAACGTATCCATTCCCCATCCTGCCACTAAGGATACCATTCTTGTGGTGGGAGAAACCTCTCCTGGGGTGGAACCTGTGCCAAAGGAGCCATCAGCTACCACAGCTGGACTCCCAGAGGTAAAAGTATATCTCTGTGGAACTACTAATCCAGATGTGCAAAACTGCACCATTTTAGTAAATATGGAGCATCCCTCCAACCCTCCCAGAGAAACCTTAGTGCAGCAGCCCTGCACTGCCTCTAAACACTTAGGACAGGAGCACTGTCCTGGTGTGGGGCTTATAGGACAGCAGCCTTGCCCTGCTTCAACTCAAGAGAAACAGGAACCCTGTTCTCTCCTACAGCCATATGGACAAAGGTTTTGCCCAGCTGTGACTTTATTGAGACAGCATCCCTGTACAGCATTTCCTGCATTTGACATAGGCCCAGTGGACCAATCCCACTGCCCAACTTTAAATCATACTCATAGGAACTCTGAGAATTTACACTCACACTGTTGGTTAGGTAAAAATCTCCAAACAGGGTGGTTTATATCCCCACAGGGAAGAAACCATATAGTGGATGATAAAGGGAGTAACCGCTGTATTGCAGATCTACTCTCCACTTATCACCAATTAGACAATAAAGTCTCAACTGGCCAAGGTTAGCTTTATTGTCCTTCGTTTGGGGGGGTTGTGTAGGAAATTAGCCTCTTTCTAGCATGGTTACCCCCACTTTTGGCCTGTTTGTGAATGTGTGTCAGTGTGTTTTGACTGTGTCACTGGGATCCTGCTAGACAGAACCCCAGTGCTCATAGTTAAAAACCTATATGTCAGTTTGTTTTGCCTGTTTCACTGGGATCCTGCTAGCCAGGAACTCAATGCTCATTGTTTGTGCCCTAATGTGTATGCCTGTGTAGTGCCTAACTGTGTCACTGAGGCTCTGCTAATCAGAACCTCAGTGTCTATGCTCTCTCTGCTTTTAAATTTGTCACTGTAGGCCAGTGGCTTCACTTACCAATTTGAATTGGCACACTCGACTCCCCTTATAAGTCCCTAGTATATGGTACCTAGGTACCCAGGGCATTGGGGTTCCAGGAGCTCCATATGGGCTACAGCATTTCTTTTGACACCCATAGGGAGCTCAGACAAACCCTTGCACAGGCCTGCCATTGCAGCCTGCGTGAAATAATGCACATGTTTTTTCACAGCCATTTTCACTGCAACTTAAGTAACTTATAAGTCACCTATATGTCTAACCTTCACTTGCTGAAGGTTAGGTGCAAAGTTACTAAGTGTGAGGGCACCTCTACACTAGCAAAGGTGCTCCCACATAGTTCAGGGCCATTTGTGAGTGTGGGGACGCCATTACACGTGTGCACTACATATAGGTTAAGACCTACATGTAGCTTCACTATGGTAACTCTGAATATGGCCATATAACATGTCTAGGATCCTGGAATCGCCCCCCATGCCAAATATGGTATTGGGGTGCCAATCCCATGCATCCCCGGGGCTCCAGCATGGACCCTGGGTACTGCCAAACCAGCCCTCTGGGGTTTACACTGCAGCTACCGCTGCTGCCAACCCACAGGCAGGCTTCTGCCCTCCTGAGGTCTGGGCAGCCCAGTCCCAGGATGGCAGAACAAAGGATTTTCTCTGAGAGAGGGTGTTACACCCTCTCCCTTTGGAAATAGGTTTAAGGGCCTGAGAGGAGTAGCCTCTCCTGACCTCTGGAAATGCTTTGAAGGGCACAGATGGTGCCCTCCTTGCATAAACCAGTCTACACCGGTTCAGGGATCCCCCAACCACTGCTCTGGTGCAAAACTGGACAAAGGAAAGGGGTGGTGCCCATAGCTCCTCCAGTGTGTCCCAGACCTCTGCCATCTTGAATGCAGAGGTGTGAGGGCACAATGGAGGCCTCTGAGTGGCCAGTGCCTGCAGGTGACGTCAGAGACCCCTCCTGATAAGTGCTTACCTGACTAGGTGGTCAATCCTCCTCTGAGGGCTATTTAGGGTCTCTCCTGTGGGCTTCTCTTCAGATAACCAATGCAAGAGCCCACCAGAGTTCCTCTGCATCTCCCTCTTCGACTTCTGCCAAGGATCGACCGCTGACTGTTCCAGGACACCTGCAAAACTGCAACAAAGTAGCAAGAAGACTACCAGCGTCATTGTAGCGCCTAATCCTGCCGGCTTTCTCGACTGTTTCTTGGTGGTGCATGCTCTGGGGGCTGTCTGCCTTCACCCTGCACTGGAAGCCAAGATTAAATCTCCTGTGGGTTGACGGAATCTTCCCCTTGCTAACGCAGGCACCAAACATCTGCTTCACCAGTCCTCTGGGTCCCCTCTCATTGTGACAAGCTTGGTCCCTGGAGCACAGGAGCTGGATCCAAGTGACCCCAACAGTCCAGTGGTCCATCTGTTCAAATTTGGTGGAGGTAAGTCCTTGCCTCCCCACTCCAGACAGTAATCCTGTGTACTCCGTTAACTGCAGCTGCTAGGGCTTCTGTGCACTTTTACAAGGAATCCTTCATGCACAGCACAGCCCAAGGTCCCAGCACTCTGTCCTGCATTGTCCAACTCGCTGAGTTGACCACCGGCTTCGTGGGACCCTCCTTTGTAGTGTTGAGACAACCGCCATGCTCAGTTTTCTTGAACCGGTGCTCAAGTACTTCTGCGGGTGCATGATGCGTTTGCGTGGGCTCTCTGTGTTGCTGAGCACCTCCTCTGTCTCCTCCTCCAAGGGGCGACCTACTTGTCCTTCCTGGGCCTGGGCAGCAACCATTTTCTTTAACTGCAACCTTTGCAGCTAGAAAGGCTTGTTTGCAGTCTTTCTGCGTGAAAACAACTCTGTATCCTCCAGCACGCCATGGGACATCTTTTATGCAAAGGAGAAGTTCCTGGCACTTTCCGTTGTTGCAGAATCTTCAGCTTCTTCCACCCAGAGGCAACCATTTTGCACCTTCATCCGAGGTTTAGTGGGCTCCTGCCCCCCGGACACTTTCATGACTCTTGGACTTGGTCCCCTTCCTTTGCAGGTCCTCAGGTCCAGGAATCTGTCTTCAGTGCTTTGCAGTCAGTTGTGGTCCTTGCAGAATCTCCTATCATGACTTTAGTGTGTTTCTGGGAAAGTAGGGTAACTTTACTCCTACTTTTCAGGGTCTTGGGTTGGGGTATATTGGACACCCTTAGTGTTTTCTTACACTCCCAGTGACCCTCTACACGCTACACTAGGCCTGGGGTCCCTAAGTGGTTTGCATTCCACTTTCTTAGTATATGGTCTGTGTTGCCCCTAGGCCTATTGCATCCTATCGTATTCTACAGTGTTTACACTACTTTTCTAAATGTTTACTTACCTGATTTTGGTTTGTGTGTATATTTTGTGTATTTTACTTACCTCCTAAGGGAGTATATCCTCTGAGATATTTTTGGCATATTGTCACTAAAATAAAGTACCTTTATTTTAAGTAACTCTGAGTATTGTGATTCTTATGATATAGTGCTATATGATATCAGTGGTATAGTAGGAGCTTTGCATGTCTCCTAGTTCAGCCTAAGCTGCTCTGCTATAGCTACCTCTATCAGACTAAGCTGCTAGAACACTACTAATCTACTAATAAGGGATAACTGGACCCGGCACAAGGTGTAAGTACCATTAGGTACCCACAATAAGCCACCTACATTGGTGGCAGCGGTGGGATAACTACTTGTAACTGCTGTACCACTTTGTCATTGGTGCTTTTAAGAAAAACGTATTCCAAATACTTAAAAATATACACAGTTAACCTAAACAGTTTAACTTTCTTTCTACAAACTTCCTAAAAAGTTTTTAAGATGTTTTGAAAAGTTTTAAAAGTTTTTCTCTTTTCTTTAAAGGTTTCTAAAAAGATTTTTCTCTCTCTCCTAAACCCTTTCTAACAACTATGTCTGCAGTAGAGCTTACTCCCACAGTTGTCCAGGCAACCTATGGTAGTTTAAACTTTAACAGTTTGAGGGGTCTCTGCATAGAAAGAGGTTTAAGCATTGGTAAGAACCCTACCAAAGATCTTCTCCTTAGCCTTCTCCTAGAAAGTGACCAGAACCAGTCTGGCCTTCAGATATCTGTGCAATGTGCATATCTTTCAGCACTTTATGCTATTGCAATTGGTTTCTTTAGGCCTTAATTAATTTAATCAGTCAAGTTGGCATTGAGTTCCCCGCTGGACGAACACACCAGTCTACACATGCTTTGACATTTTATTCCGAACCTCATTCCCTGTATATCCCTTATTTCCAATTTCTTGTATGGTTCTTACAATGCTAGGTATATTGTAAAGGTGCTGCACTGTGAAAAAATTCAAAAGCAGAAATTCATATACTGGTGGCCTATGTTAGACTGGGTAGCCCCAACACAGTCAACCTGCATCATGGTGCAAGGTTTTCTGCATTCGATGCTACAAAGTTTGTGTACAGATGAGTACTACAACATGCATACACACACTCCTGAAATGCATGCCTACCTGACACTGATTAAGTAAACTATGCAATGTATGCTTCCTCGTGTGACTGTTGATGAGTTACGCAATGCATCCTCAAACTAACTTGATTGTCTTACCTTGTTAAGTTTCACGTTTGTAAATGTCTACATTTCTGCCCACTTGTTTGATGCAATTTCAAAACCTTAAGTGTAAACTTGTGTGCCATGTGTCCATTTTCTACACAGACACTACATTATGAGTGTGACACTTTTGTCTGAATGATATGGTTATAATCATATTGTCACTACATTTCTGCTTTGGTCAGTCACACTGATTGCACTTGACTCAGTTTCCCTTGCTCAAGCAGGAAATGTTTTACCACTGAAGGTATATTGTCCTTACCTCTAGCTCATCATGTAGAGTTCATCTGGACAGGCACATATGGTTGTATAACAATGTCTGCATAGTTTCACACAAATCATGTACATTTACAGATTAAACTAAAAGTTGTAAAATTCACCTCACTATGTAACATGACAGCTGACCAGGTTGAGGCCTATGAAGCCTGTTTTGAACGCTACCGCCACATTAGGCATGTATCCAAGGATTTTCAAAACATTGGTAAACTATATGAGAGGGCCAATGCAGTGGGGTCATGGAGGAGTCACAAACGAGTACTACAAACTGGACCTTGGTCTCACAGGCGTCAGCACAAGTGCAGCAGCATCAGCCACCAGCCCAACTCCAGCCAACACCAGGAGCATCTGCTGCCTCACAGCCTCAAGACCACAAATACAGTGAGGCTCTGTTTCTAAATAACTTATCCTGCATGAACTTAAAAAAATAACAAACCGATGGGCACCACCCAACATGAGCAGACCAGCCCGAGAGAACTGGTTCATAACCTGCAAAAAGCAATGGTGCAGGATGCACAATTTATATTAACTCTTTCTCTGAATGCTATCCTCCCTTTTTTATTCTATTGCTTTTATATTATAGTTATTAGAAATAGTGTTAGTTAGGGCTTGGTATGAGTAGAGTGTAGGTAGGGGTTAGTTTTAACAATTTTGAATGGAAGTGTTTTACATATCTGTTTTAATGGGTTTAGGTTTTTTTTGTGGGTGGGGAGTTGATGTTTATAAAAAAAAATATATATATATATATATATATATATATATATATATATATATATATATACAAAAAGACATAAAAAATATATTTGTTTAGGCTTACATGTATAGTTTGTACATGTTTGAGTGTAGTTGCTGTTTGTATTGTACCAATCTATGTTTATTAAGAGGGTGGGAAGTTTATGTTTAACTTGTCATGTGTTTATAGTAGTTAAGATAGTGTTAGATAAGTTAAAGTAGGTTAAGATAAGTTTAGATAATATAAGATAAATGTAGATAGTTTGAAATCAGTATAGATATGTTAGGCTAGTGTTAGGTTAGTTGGTGTGGGGTAGATAGGTATATGTATTAGTAATATTTTCAATACATTAGCATTTTTTCTACTTTTAGTAGTTTGTCATCAGCTCATAGGTAAGAGTTTGAACCATTGTGTACGTTGAGTTGCATATATGATGTAGCAAAATCCTTTGACTCTATGGAGGTATATATGGCATTGTCAGAGACCAGGTGAACAATGGTTAGTCTACCTCCGATTTTTTCTAAATGTGGGCATTTTTCCACACTTTAGGCACCATTTGAGATTCAACATGCAATACAGCACATGTAGTCTACAGCTCTTGCACCCTGTGTGAAAGTGCTAGGGCATGGTAAATGTAGGAATTGTTTAACTACAAATTGCTGCTCTATAGATGTGCTGGAACACACACGGATGTCTTGCACTACAGCACACACCCTTGCTACATTGTCCTAGGGGTTCATTTCTATTGACAAGATCCTAATTGTGTATGTAGTCACAGCTGCCAGGAGATTGCCCATCATCATTGCCATTGACTACTTGTTTAGTGTGGCACATCATGCAACTCACTATGATGAAGTCATGTGAAAATGTTATGCCCATATATCTTCCATTTGGTTTTCCCCTGGGAAGGTGTTGGGTTGTTTCTGATTCCGTGGTCTGGCACTTATAGGAACAATACATGCACCATTTATAAGAGATGTAATATGTGGTTACACTCACACTTGACACATATTAGGCCCCTCATTGACAGAGATACACATTTATATTTTGATTTCCAGTGTACCTGTTTTTAAAAAATACCAGTTGGCGCAGGTCCCCAACATGGAGCCCTTGCATTTCTTTGTCACTAACAATCAAAACATAGTTTTTTCCTTGCTCCACCTTGTGTGGCACAGGTATGATGCTAATTTATAATGAACATGGGTGTGAGTATCTGCCTATTACTGGTACAACAATGAATATGTATTTACAGTAGAATCTCTTCAGTGTGTGCATTGAGGTTATATTTTAGGATGATGAAGTTGACATGTTCACTAAGCAACATTTATATGGATGAGTGGAACAGTGTTATGGGCTCACATTTCCCATTTAGAGGTGGTAATTATTAATCTGATTGGGAGCAGGTTCTCACTGAGTAGCAGTCAAGTGACTGCAGCTTGATGATACACATTCGCATTCCCCTGAGAGAAAACACTTTGCTCATTAGACCATAGCAGTGGTTTTAATTGGTGTAGGTGCATATCCTAAGACAGCATGTGAAATTGAGTTTTGATCACCCTTCTTGTGATGCCAACAAGTTGGTTATGAATGTACTCTTCCGCTGAGGTATATGTTATCCTTTCAGCCAAAAAATACATACAATACTATTTGAGGTTTTTTACAGATTTGTGTACAACCATTCTTTTATTGAAGATTGATTGTCCTTCACAATCTTTGCCAGGAGTCCCAGTTTTCTATTTTGACCAACACCAACAGTTATACAATGCGTAGGTGACCAGACAGAATCCATTTTGGAGACATGTCATGCGACATGTAGAAGTGAGGAGAATTTCAGTGAGGAGGTATAAATTGGCATTAGAAAGGTATGAGTGTTTTAAAGTCCAAAAGTAATTAAACTCAGTCGGTGCACAAAGAGTATAGTACTGGGTGGCAAGGTAGGTGGCATGATGGTAAACACAGGACCACTATGAAACTAGCCTGGAGGCACTGACAAATGTCATTGGACAGATCGCAGCCGAATACTGGTGAAGTCCACATTTTCCTACTCTGATGGGTGTTGTTCAACCCCTGCAGGTGATGGTGGCATCTGAGGCACACACACTTCATGGGGCAAAGATGTGACTCCCCTGTTCCCACGGGCATTCAGCAGGGCCAGTAAGGCGGCCTCTAAATCCCTGATAAGGGTCTGGTGGCTTGTCAACAAAGCAAGAACATTGTTAGTAAGGTCACCCATAGTTGTTATGTAGGAGTCCAACTTGCGCTCCATGAATTCCATGATGTTACGGATGGTCCCCAGCTGCATGGCTACTTCACTGGTGTCAGAAGTAGAGGGCTGATGGTGTTACCTCAGCATCATGACACCAGCAATGTCAGCTATGGACTCATCAATTGAATTGAGCCAAGTGTAAGTGTCTGTAATAGCTTTAGCCATACCCTTACTAGGACTCAGACACCTATGAACTCCTTCTAGGGTGTCCACTATGGTCTCCATCCCCACCCACACCTCATCAGCCATTTGCTGCTGGACTCCTACAACTAGCCATTGAAATTCAGCTTGGGTTCCTCAGCTTTCTCAGCTGGGATTTCACAGCTAGTTGGGGCCTATCCTCTGGATGGAGGTTCCTCTGGAGACCATGCAACATTGCCCTTACTTGGCAAGACCAGAGGAGGTGATTCAATAGAGTCCAGGAGTTGTCAGAAGGTATCATTATCCATTTAGGGCACAATGGTGTCCTCAACATGTTGGTCATCGAGGACAGGCTGCTCTACAGGAGGTGATGTTTGTTCCTCTGAAAAGAGATAGGAATATGTCAATATTGAGCATGATATATGTAGATATAAGTGTTTTACTGATATTCAGACAGTTTTTTTTCCCCATTTTCAAATGCACATGGATATGTGGAACATATGTTACAAGAAGTAATTTAGGCCATGTCAGACTATTGTTACCTTACACATGGCAAAACCTTACCATTGCTCAGACATCCTCTGTATGAACAAGAGGTATGATTAGTTTAATGACATATAACTAAACATGGCTAGGCAGCTTGCTGGTCTGCCCTGCATGAAAGAGTGAGTGCAGATAATGGGCACTTTTAACACTGAACATAATTTTTGAGGTTAGTGCCTACACTTATATTACATTAGGTTGGTCACCCCACTGCTTAGACCTTTGCACCATGTCACCAGGGTGCCAGCCTTCCCTCTAGCCATGAGGTAATACCACAGCAGTGTCCAAGCCATGTTTTTTGTTAGGTTTCATACATTATCCTGTGCTCTGCCTTGTGCACAGTAAACCACAACAATAGCCTTTGCTGTACTGTCTGCTGTCCTGCTATTATAACAAATTATGTGGCAAAGGGGTCATATTTGTCACACATCCATGTACCCCTACACAGCAAGCAACTTTGCTAAACTGCAGGAATGGGTAAGGACATGTATATAGGATACATCAATTTTATTTTGACATCCAGCAGGTTTCTAGCACACACATTCATCTCCAGAGTATGGAACAGTACACACTAACCCTCATCCCTGAATGTGAATGCCAATCTCCAAAATTACAATATGCAACAACTCAAGCTCAGTCCATTTATTCAGAACCCAAGATACTTATCCACAGAGTCCTGCTAATCTCTTCACTCAGCTATACTTGTACATGACTCCTCGGACAATCCTCATTCAGACCCTGACACTCTACTTAATCTCACACACTGATGACAACCATATCATACAATGACTCTCAGAAGGTACAAACACCACCAACATTTGTTACATTATGCTATAGTCCAGCATACCTACCTGTATGTGAGAGTGATGGGTCATACTAAACCTCATTAGATGTCAGTGAGGTTAATCTGCCACATGTACCTACCCTGTATGCCTACAACATTAGGCCCAAAACCCTCACCCTCCAACCATCCTAGACACCTGACCATCTTCCTGAACACTTACATCACCCTTCCAATTCATAATTCTCTGTTTCACATCCATCTGATTTTACATATGTTGCATAGTCAGACTTCTCAATTTCTGTTTCTCTTCTGCTGCCTGTGACATCATCCCAGGCCCTAATCACATGTAGAGTGTAGTACACCAATTCCCTCTACCATAGCATCTCTGCAAAGCTGCAACACAAGTGTTAAACTATCATACACAGCAGTGCCTGACTATTACTCACCCTACCTTGCAGCACACACATCACCCCTTGCCTCCTCGAGATACAATAATGTTTCCCCATTCAGAGAAACAGCCTGTTCAATGTGCTAGGCCACACCTACAAGGCACTACACTACCCGGACCCCACCTAGCTCACACACGATCTATGCTTCCAACAAAAAATCATGGATCTCTGCTGTGCATCACTTGCATTAACTCCCACCTCCAAACTCCATATGAGCAACTCAGTGTGTATGGTGGTCTCTTACATTGCAACCAACATCTATAAAAACCTCATCAAGCACATCAGGACAGCTTGGAGCAAAATGATTTAGTTCAAATAACTGTACACCTGGCTCTTCAGATGATCCTACTAGGTGAGCCAGCACAAACTCAGCACCTGATTACCCTCTTGAATGAGACAAAAGCACTCTGGCAAAGCACAGTACCAAACATTTCAGTCCATTCCACTTTTGGCTGCGTAGCCCTAAAACAAGTACACTTGCTACATGGTGCAGGGGAGCCAGTATTGACACTGACAAATCTGCTCAGTTTGCAATAACCATGTATGATGTGCTGCTCCAGTCACAGTTTTTTGCTTTGTATTGTGGGATTCGTAGTCCAAATCCATCATGTTGTAAATTAGACCTCAAGTCCCAGGATTAATTGGACACCCTGGACTGGATCAACTCACCATGCATAGATCAGTGAAAGTTGACAGAGCTGGTGATAAACATATGTGACAGGGCAATTATTTCAGAGTTATGTGATAAATGAATCCATATGTGAGACATTCTTGCACTTTCACATGCACACAGTGCAGCTCAGGGCAGCAAACTGACATTTTGTGCTGTGGTGCATTACAAATTTCTTTAATATGCCAAATGGTCCCTTCTTGACACTTACCCTGTAGTTATTCCTGGTCCTCAACAACAGCACTGTTCCTTCCTTCCACGCCTGCCATCAGCTCTGTTGCGATGATTGACGCCATCTGCTCCTCCATTGAGTTCAACACTTCCTGGACATCAGGTCCTCCTCCAGTCCTCATTGCTGCCCAACGGTTCTTGGCCAGTTTCTCTTTGTCGTGTGCTTATAGTCCTGCCATATTGTTTTCAACTCCAGCACTGTCCTTTTTGTTTGTACTACACTGTAGGTTTTGTCCAGTATGGATTTCCAAATTGCTTCCTTCTACCCTAATGGCAATTTGGTGGTGACAAATTGAAAGTGTTCCTTTTTTGTCACCTCAGCTATTAATATTTGGTTCCCCTCCAGACTGAAATTGGTCTTCCTCTTCCTCCTCCCCTGGCCTGATGTCTGGTCATCTTGGCTGGGGTTGAAATTGTTACCTTCCTGACTTGTAGATAGTGCTCCCTCTATTTATGTTTTATTTTTGTTCTCCTGTTCTGTCTGCTGTTCAAGGTGTGGAAATGCATAGTTTTGATTTGATGCATCATACCACGCAACACACTCCTAAATGACGCAATGCTGATTTGTGGCACTTACAAGTGCTTTATGACACACAAATCAAATTAGTGCCCCATAGGGGTCAGTTGCCTAACAACACATTGCATAATTTTTTTAGAAGATGTGTCATTTTTGATGCACCTTCGGAGCTTGCGAAATGGTGTGCCAAACCATAAATCTGGAGGATTCATGCTGTAAGAAAATAGTGCTACACAGTGCAAGTTTTCTTGACGCAACACCAATACTTCTCATAAATATGCCCCTTTGTGTTTTTGCTGAAATTTCAAGCACAGGGATTGTGCTGTATATCCCTTGAAACTCTTATGTTTTGTATTCTGATACTTAGCAGATGGGAGCACTGCAATGTGTAATTTGTGTCAGTGAGTTGATACATGCACTCATTGTTGGGGACCAGGACATATTTTAGAACATTTAGGCAATATGGTCCCTAGTACGTAGGTGAATTGTGGTATGTGAAACTAGACTGACAGCAAGAATTGTTTGAAAGCAGAGGAAGTTGCAGGTGAGTAGGGCGAATAGTCAAGCTAAGAGTGGAGATGACTTCACTGCTCCAGTTCCAGCACTCTGCCAGAGTTACTGCTTCATTTTGAGTGACTATGAGTCTGATGAAGAGAAGGTCCAAAAATGGACTTGGATTATAAGTCAGAGAATGGAGACAAAAACAATCAAAATGAGACACTTTTCGATCCCAGGATGGAGCACCTCTTGTTAACGATGTACTGACCATCATGGAGGCTGTATGTGGGCATTGGTAGAGTGTGGACTACCAAGATTCAAGGGTATTATTTAGAGCTTGGCAAATGTAGGACATCTGGAAAAAAATAGGCAGATGGGTCGCATATTGTGTACATTCGGGTTCTTTAAACTGTAAGGGCATGTTTATGAGAAAGTGGCGTGTCAGTGTCGATGCGCCACTTCTATTGTGTCGCCCTTGCCCCAGCTAAGGACACCATGGTTGCGACATATTTATAATACGGAGCACCATGGCGGTCGTTATCATAGTAGCGTCAGACTTTTTGATGCTGTTATGGCGCTTATTGCACTAGCATCACAAATGTTGACACTAGTGCCGCAAAGCACAGGGAGGCCCATTGATTTTAATTGGTATGTCACTGGAACGTCTGCCTTGAGCAGGTATTAAAATGATGGAAAAAATGTCAAAGTGAAATCTAGTAAATTTCACTGCATCATTTTTTTGGGCCTCCCAGCGTCAGAACGCCCTGCTTGCATACATTATGCCTGGCGGAGGCACAATGTGGCACAAGGAGTTGCAAAGTGTAAATCCTGCACGGCGAAAGACCACTTTAGCATCAAAAAATGACGCTAAGGAGGCGCAAGTGACATGTAAATATGCACCTAAGTTCGGAGATGAGACATCCCTCAAACTTTTAAACAGACCCCAAGTGTTTAGTGCAATGTAGTGTCTGGTTCAACACAATCGTGTTTCTTTAAACGATGGCAGTATCAAGAGGTCAGTCCACATGGCTGCCAATGTTCAACTATCTTGTCTTACTTCCACACATTTGAAGCTGTGGGGAGGCATTTCCATCCTGGATTTCTCATTAGTCGTTTAAGTTGTTCAGTATTTACCGCCACCTTTTGCAAGTAAAGGCCACAATACGTTCTTTGAGCGTATTAATTGTTGATCACGAGAATACAGGCAGGAGGGAGACCGGACATCCCAGGCATAGAGCCGCGACGCTTAGGAGAGACACTGTGCATGGCTACGCTAATAATAAGCCTTTCATGCGAAATGATGTAGTGTCACAACTCATTTGTATTCCACTTAAAATGTAATTAAGTTTCCTTGACAGCAGAGACAGACAGGCATGGCTGCCGAATAAATCCAGGGTTCACTTAAAAATAACCCTGCGAAATAATCTTCAAACGCCCCTCAGTTTCAAGTTTACAAATTTACAGGAAGAAAGCAGATAAAAAAATCTCAGAACGCTAACAACCAAATGAAAATATGTTTCTGCCTTTTATCAATTCCTCCTATCTCTACAATCATAATCAGGCTGTGTCGTATTAAAAGAGATGGTTTACACCCGAGTGGATCAATCAAGCGTTTGTACTTTCTCCCTTTTGGCTAAGAAGTAAGTGCAAAGGCATAAAATCAAGAAAATATAATTCAATTTGAAAGAACTGCAATAAAATAATAGGTGCAGTTGAGGACAATAGTCTCGAGGAATTTTGAGGGGGCAATTAAATCTAATATCTTACCACGTCGTCAAAATGTGGGTCAAAACTTTTGACTTGCTAACTGTTTTGCAGTTATAAAACTCGCATTGATGAAATAGCTTTATTTTCAGGATCTTAAGATTCTGCGTTTTACAAAAGTGGGAACTGCGCCCTAAAATATAGGTTTATTTATGCACTTAAGGCGGTGGATGAGGGAAAGTGACAGCATGATGGTTGCAGGTGACTCCATTTTTGAAGGCAGTGTTGGGCGCAGATTTAGGACGACCAAAGCACAAAAGGAAGGAGCCTGGATTTTCAGGTACTGCAGTAGTCTGATGGGAGGTGGTGGGGGGATACACAAACGGTACTATTTTTCTCCCAGTACAAGATGGACTGTAGAAAAAGAAATGTGATAGTAACGCATATGGTCACAATCCATAATCAATGTGATCTAATATATTTAGAACGGCAGGGTTATCTTCTGTTATGCCATGTCATGTTTTGTCATGCGTTATGTTATGTTATGTTATGTTATCCTAAGGAATCGTATAAATGCACTGTCACCTTAGTGAGTTCTGCTATCAGGACCTCAACTGGATCTTAAGTAAGAAGAGAAGACTTTGTTTTTTTTCGAAAAGATAACTGATTTGTAATTAAGTGAATCTCCAAAAGGAGTACGCTTCACATCGAGGGAACTAGTACAAAGAAGGCTTCTTTGCGAACTCTTTAAAAGCAATGTGCCCGAGAAATCAATAGTCCCACCAGGTAGTGCTTTATATTTTTTTGCAAAAAAGTTAGCTAATCGCCCTATATAGTATCACAAAATAAAATGATGGACGTAGTCTTGAAAGTTTTCAAACTCTCACCCCCAGTCACAGATCTGGGTTTAATCCATTGTTCTTTTGCTTGCCACGCCACCTCAGTTCAGACCCAGCTATATGTAAATCAGTCTTGGCCCTGCTTCCAGTGGCAGCAGTCCAGCCCGAACTGCCAAGCCAGGTCCTCCCTCGACAAGATTCAAGCATCCTAGGACCGGTTTCAGGGTTTCACCCTTCATCAGCCAGGCTAACTTAAATCCAGTGGCGCAGCAAGCAAAGGACCCACGTCTAGGCATACCCTAGCCACTTAGGGCGCACAAGGCAATATCACAAAATAAAATGATGTCCTTATATTACTTTGTGAATAGGGCAAAGAATGTTCAAAGTGAAATACGGTTGAATATGTAACCAATTTATTAAGAGTAGCCATGACTGTAGAGTTACTTCTTCTCGATGTAACCAGCACCAATAGAAAAGCTTGATTTTGAAGACTTTGAAGTTAGTGTATTAGTGAGGGCTTCATACCTAGATACACTGACAGTTATCTAACCTGGAACCAATTAGTGCTGAGATCATAGTTTTCTTGTTACGTAGAGGCAGCACCTTAGAAATATGACAGATTTTTTTCATATCATAGTTGCAAGAAGTTTCTACAAATGGAAACTGATATGGCACCTGTAAATCAAAGTCATTCTTACTCCCTAAACACTTACAGTATTTATTGGTACTGAGCAGTTCTCAAGTAGTGAAGCCTGCAAGGGGTTGATCCACAATTAAGGACTGCTATCTGTCGCCAATATTTCAGTCTTATCTGGGTTCAATATTAGTCAATCCATCCAGATGCCATACACTGCCTATGCAATGATCATTGTCATCACTGGAGTCAAGGTGAAAAAACATTTGGGTGTCATCGACATACGTAAACAGTTGGATATCTAGAGAGCGAATCAAAACTGACAAAGAAGGAACATACAGGTTAAAAAAATGTGGAGAAATAGCTACATTATCTGGGACTTCATTCTGGAAAGATATGGATTCTGACCAATCTAGTTCCAGTTTCACTCTTTGAGAAAGATCTGTTTTTGTAAGAAAGCAAACCAATCAAAACTGATTGCCTGTATGCTCATTGCAGATTGTCTATTTAGTAAGATTTTGAGGTCAACAGTGTCAAATGCAGCTGACAGATCTAACAATATCAGTGCACTGACACAGATATCTGCCATCAAATGTAGGTCATGCAGGGCAGCCACAATCACTAGTTCAGTCTCCCTTCCAAGGTAAAACTTGCTTGGTCACTATTAGCAGGCCGTTGGATTCCACATAGGAGCCCAATTGCCTTGATATGTATGCTTCAATGATCTTTGATATTGCGGGCAGTATTGCAATAGGACGATAGTTGTTAATATTCTAGACTTTAGAACCCTTCTTTTAAATCAAAGGGATAATCTTGTCATCTTTCGAATTTCCTGGTAAATAGCCCAAAGCAAGAGCATAATTAACCAAAGACAGGCAGTATAACAGGCTTAACAATGAACGGAGCTGCAAGAGTATGCAAATTGGTATTGGAGTAGATCAACACCTGCAGTTACTAAATAAGACATTATGGTGGTCATTACAACATTGGCGGTATAAGGCGCTGACCGCCGTGCAGAAGACCGCCAATACACCGTCGCGGCAGACCACCACAGCTATTATAACACACATCACGGAATCTGCCGAAATTCAGACACCCACACAATCCCGCCACACCAAAGGTCAGCGATAAACTGGAGGAAACACATCCTCCACCTCCACGCCAACAGAAACACGCCCATGCTATTACGACCCACTAATCCACGCGGCGGTCTTTCAACCGCAGTATTCCATTGGCGGTACACACCGCCGCGCTCAAAATACACACACATCTCCAAAACACCGCCACATTGGACATTTCGAAATGCACACACCTGACACACATACAAACAACACTCCCACACACCCAACACAATATAAAACACACACCCACATCACCAACAAACCCCTACAACCAGAAATTCTGAGAGAAGGCTAGAGAGACAGCACAGCCATTGACAACCCCATCACACAGAGGCACACAACATCCACGCACAAAACACCACATACCACTACACTAACCACACTCATCACCACATACACCACCCCACACCTCACACACACCACCCCATGTCACGCCAAAGACACCCCAGCTTCTCCGAGGAGGAGCTCAGGGTCATGGTGGAGGAAATCGTACGGGTAGAGCCACAGCTATTTGGCTCACAGGTACAGCACACATCAATAGCCAGGAAGATGGAGCTATGGCGCAGAATAGTGGACAGGGTGAACGCCGTGGGACAGCACCCAAGAAATAGGGAGGACATCAGGAAGAGGTGGAACGACCTACGGGGGAAGGTGCGTTTCACGGTATCCAGGCACAACATTGCGGTGCAGCGGACTGGCGGCGGACCTCCACTTCCTCCCCCACAACTAACAACATGGGAGGAGCAAGTCCTGACCATCTTGCATCCTGAGGGCCTCGGAGGAGTCGGTGGAGGAACAGACACTGGTAAGTCAAATCTTAACTATCTCATCCCCCACCCTACCTGCATGCTATCACACACCCCCACCCTCACACCCTCCCCTATCACCCCAAATCCTCACTAATCTACCCATGACCCCAAACACCCATCCCAACACCAAGCCCTGCATGACACAACTAAGCATAGGCACCCCTCACTAAAGCATGCTCACTGCACATACCCAGAACACCCCCCCAACCATCATCACACATGCCCCCACACTGGAATGCCTGCACCGGGGTACACGCTCACCCACCCATTGCACACCATGACACACACACACATGCAATAATCATGTTCTTGTACCCCTGCAGGAACCTGAAGGAACGTCACCACACCAGAGGGTCCAGACAACACCACTCCACCCCCAGAAGAGGCCCACAGTGACGACAGCAGCTCTGCCCTACTGGATCCTGATGACCAGCCTGGACCATCGTGGGCCTCAGGACAGTCGGTTCCCCTTGCCCAGCCACAGCCCAACACTGAGCTGCCACCCTCTGGTAACACCAGCACAGCACCCACCCAGCGGGCCCAAACCTCCCTACCCAGGACAGGTCAATCAGCGGTGTGTCCACCACTACAGGGCACCCAAGCTAACCCACCACCCCAACAACAACAGGGACCTGGGGGCAGTGGTAGTGGGCACACGGTCCAGGGGACGGAGGCACAGGAACACCGGGGAACTGGGAGGGCTGCTGTGTGACAGAGAGAGGACAGGCCAAGGGAACCAACTCTCCACGAGGCCCTCTCCTCCATCATGGAAGCATACCACCACTCCCAGGAGACGATGGCCACGGTCCTGGACAAGTTGCAGGAGACCCTGCGTCTGCAGGACGAACTGTATTTGGGGTTCAGGGAGGAGCTCAGGACCATCAGCTCCGCCCTGGGCACCATCGAGGGGGTGCTGACGGACATTCAAAAGACCTTGAGGGACACCGTGGCACGCCAAGGGGCCCCTGACACTAGCCAGGACGACGAACTGCCCACCACCTCCGCCGGCGCTAGTGGACAGGACGCCCCGCCACAGGACCACCACACCAGCACCCCATCCCCTGCAGACGGACAACCACCACGCAAGCAGGCCCTGAGATCCAGGAACAGGACAGAGCAAGATGGCAAGACCCCCGCCAGGAAATAAGACCACCCTGATTTTCCCCCCACTGTCCCACTTTGTCACCCTGTCCAGATTTGAACTGCCCCAGCTCCACTTCCAATGCCCAGATGGACAGTGCACCTGTGAGACTAATAGACTGGACTCTGCCATGGACATTCCTCCATCATCACCCATCCCCAGTTTACAACCTTCCTTGATTTTTTTATCACTTAAATAAACACCCTTGAAAGCCAAAGAAATCTGGAGTCAGTCTATGATTTGGAACTTTGTATTATCAATTACAGTGTCATAATGGGTTACCCATTGTAAGGCTAACATACCAATGTCACACATCACAAGCCCTTCAAGGATGCAAGCAGTTGACACGTAGGTAACCACACCTGTGAAACTGAAATGGAAGGGTACAACTCAATTAACAAATAGTGAGTGAAATGGAGGTACAGGATAGAGGTAGACGTGTGAAAGTTAATGTAATGTTAAACCAGAAAATGTTCTCACCTGTGTGTCACTGGAAATATTGCTGTATGACTGACTCCCTGTTGTCGTTTTCTTCATCCTCAGCTTCATCCTCATCACTGTCCACTCGCTCCACAGGCTCCACAGCTTCCACAACACCGTCATCTGGATCATCCTCCTGCAGAAAAGGCACCTGGCGTCGCAATGCTAAATTATGGAGCATGGAGCAGGCGATGATGATGTCGCACACCTTCTTCGGTGAGTAGAATAGGGATCCACCTGTCATATAGAGGCACCTGAACCTGGCCTTAAGAAGGCCGAAGGTGCGTTCGATAACCCTCCTAGTCCGCCCATGGGCCTCATTGTACCGTTCCTCTGCCCTGGTCCTGGGATTCCTCACTGGGGTCAATAGCCAGGAAAGGTTGGGGTAACCAGAGTCCCCCAATAGCCATACATGGTGCCTCTGGAGTTGACCCATCATATCAGGGATGCTGCTATTCCGCAGGATGTAGGCGTCATGCACTGAGCCAGGGAACATTGCATTTACCTGCGAGATGTACTGGTCTGCCAAACAGACCATCTGGACAGTCATCGAATGATAATTCTTCCGGTTCCTGTACACCTGTTCACTCCTGTGGGGGGGGACCAGAGCTACATGGGTCCCATCAATAGCACCTATGACGTTGGGGATATGTCCAAGGGCATAGAAGTCACCTTTCACTGTTGGCAAATCCTCCACCTCAGGGAAAATGATGTATCTCCTTACGTGTTTCAGCAGGGCAGACAACACTCTGAACAACACATTGGAAAACATAGGCTGGGACATCCCTGATGCCATGGCCACAGTTGTCTGAAATGACCCACTTGCAAGGAAATGGAGCACTGACAGCACCTGATCGGTGACATCAGGTCTGGCTCCAACTGGGTACATAGATCCTGGATTGTGGCACGGTCAAACCGGTAGGTGACGATGACATGTCTCTCTTCCATTGTCAACAGGTCCACCAGTGGTCGGTACACCAGAGGATTCCGCCATCTTCTCATATGTCCCAGCTGACGGTGCCTAAGAAGGACACCAGCGAAGAACCAGTCACTATTTCTCCAGGTATGTACCCACAGTTACACACAAGACTACACCAGACAAAACCCCTTCCTGTATGTGTGTTGAGTATAGGCCTAGCTATGTGTGACGCAGTAGTAAATGAAGCCATGTGGGCCCCTGAAATGGCGGCTGCCTGACCTCTAAACTGGGACAATGGGATTGTGGGGTAACTTTGCTGGCGTTGCACACCATCGCGGTAGGCGGTCGTAGACCGCGGCGCAATGCTGCATTGGTTAACATTGGACCCTATGGGTCCCAGGAGCCAATGAACAGGTGCGCTGGCGGTGATGATGCGCCCCGCCGCGGACGTCACCGCCGCGGACGTCACCGCCATTTTCTATCTGTTCAATCACTAGATACCTGACCTTTGACAGGAGAGGACCTACACTGCTAGTGCTGCTGTGACCTCGGTCTGGAAGCGACGATGGCTGCTATGTCTGGGGAAAGGGCCCCTGCCTTCACTGCACAGGAGTTGGAGAAACTTGTGGATGGGGTCCTCCCCCAGTACACGCTACTCTACGGTCCTCCAGACCAACAGGTTAGTACACAGGGAGCACGTTTTATGGGCTAGGCCTGGGTGGAGAGGGCTGGTTGGAAGAGGGAAGGGGGCAGAGTTCTAAGAACAGTAATGCATGGGAATGAATGGGCCACATGGCCAGAGTAGGGAGGGGGCCACTCACATTGACGGTGCAGTTGGTAATGATTGTTCCTCTTTCCTTGTGCATGTCATGTAGGTCAGCGCCCACCAGAAGAGGGACATTTGGCATGCCATCGCCAAGGAAGTCCGGACCCTGGGGGCCCACCAGAGACGGGGCACCCACTGCCGTAAGAGATGGGAGGACATTCGCCGCTGCAGCAAGAAGACGGCGGAGGCTCAGCTGGGAATGGCCTCCCAACGTGGAAGGGGTGCCCGTCGCACCATGACCCCCCTGATGTTCCGGATCCTAGCGGTGGCCTACCCGGAGTTGGATGGGCGCTTGAGGACATCACAGCAGACACAAGGGAATGAGTACAACCTCATTCTGCGGACTTTGCGCGCATTAGAGGGGTCTGGCTGGGGGAGGAGGCCTGTGGGTGTACCTAGGCCAGGGCGAGTTAGGTAGGCAAGGCCCCTCCGTAATGTAGGCCATGTGGCACTCAACCCCACCTCAGCAGAGTGCCAAATTGAGGTACAGTTGCCCCTTTGGCATCCATGTGCGCAGATTTCCACCATTGCCATGTAGGCCATGTCCCAGAAATTGCATGTGCAGAGGTCAGGAGCAAGGCGTAATGCAGGGGGCTGCTGCGTCTGTCTTGTACGCCAACAGTAGCGGTATGCCATGCACTCAAACTCTCTTTCTTCTGTCTCCCCCCCCTTTTCCTGCTCAACCTGTCCTTTTGTACATCAGCATCATCAGGCGGAGGTACAGTGGCACCGGAGCACGAGGGAGCTGCATCCCACATGGCCATGGAGGGCCACACCACAGACTCTGAATGCACCAGTGGGACGGAGGGCGAGGGGAGCTTCACGTTGGCCACCGGATCAACAACCAGCGACACGGACTCGTCCGCCGATGGGAGCTCCCCTGTGGTGGTGGCACCATCTGTGCGCCCCACTTCTACAGGTACAGCCGCCACCCCCCCTACCAGCACCGCCCTCCCAGCAGCCCCTCAGCCTTCACCCCGTGCCCACTCACCCAGGAGGGTGGGCATCACCTTCGCCCCAGGCACCTCAGGCCCTGCCCCAGTCACCCCTGCTGCCCTCAGTGAGGAGGCCATTGACCTCCTCAGGTCACTCACTGTTGGGCAGTCTACCATTGTGAATGCCATCCAGGGTGTAGAACGAGAGTTGCAACACGGTAATGCATTCCTGGAGGGCATTCATTCTGGTCAGGCTGTCCTTCAGCGAACCCTGCAATCTCTGGCCTCAGCACTGATGGCAGCCATTGTCCCTGTGTCTAGCCTCCCGCCTCCAACTTCCTCCATCCAGACCCAATCTCCTGTACCCCAGCCCATCCCAAGCACACCTACAGAGCAGCATGCACACAAGTCAACACACACAAGTAGCTCAGGCAAACATAGGCACCACACACACCACAGGCACTCACGCAAGCCTCACCCACATACAGACACAGCAACATCCACTGCCTCCACTGTGTCCCCCTCCTCCTCTTCTCCCTCCTCCCTCCCAGTCTCGTCTACACACACACCTGCATGCACCACATCTACAGGCACTAGGACTCGCACCAGGACACCCAGCACCACAAGCCGCTCACCTGCACTCACCACCTCCACTACCATTTACACGTCCCCTGTGTCCTCTCCCAGTGTGTCTGTGACGCCCCCTCCCAAAGTACACAAACGCCGGCAATCACTCACCCAACATCCATCCACCTCACAACAGCCTCCTGTACCTGCACCCAAAACAGCTAAAGTGACACCTCCTACAACCACCTCCTCTTCCTCCACTCCCAGACCCCCTCCAGCTACCCATCCCAGTGTTCGTCAGAAACTGTCCCTCTGTCAAATTGACCTTTTTGCCCCCACCCCCCCTCCAATTCATCAGTCCAGTCGTAGCGCCTCAGCCAAAAAGCCTCCAGTACCAGTGGTGCGTGTTCCAGGTTTTTGGAGTGCACCGTCCACCAGGGCAGGCAGTAGGACCCGGAGCCAAGGCACTGGCAGCCCACCCCCTGTAAAGGCTCTTAAAATGGAGAGAGGACGACGGGACCGTCTTAAGACCCCTGGTGGGACAACAAGTGACATGGGATCGAAGGGGATTGGTGAGTCATCTGTAACTCCAACAAAGGTGGGGAAGGTCCAGAGGAAGTCTGCCCAGCCTGTTGTGAGTGTCACGGCGGAGAAGTGCGCCATCATGTCCGGCGGTCCAGACACAACCGCCAGCACCATCGTCACTGGTCCAGAGACCACCGCCAGAGTCACAGCCCAGGAGGGCCCAAGTATCGTCACTGGTCCAGAGACCACCGCCGGAGTCACAGCCCAGGATGGCCCAAGTATCGTCATTGGTCCGGAGCCCACCGCCGGAGTCACAGCCCAGGAGGGCCCAAGTATCGTCACTGGTCCAGAGCCCACCGCCGGAGTCACAGCCCAGTAGGGCCCAAGTATCGTCACTGGTCCAGAGACCACCGCCGGAGTCACAGCCAAGGAGGGCCCAAGTATCGTCACTGGTCAGGAGACCACCGCCGGAGTCACAGCCCAGGAGGGCCCAAGTATCGTCACTAGTCCAGAGACCACAGCCGGAGTCACAGCCCAGGAGGGGCCAGGATGCCACAGCCCCGCTGGGCAATGATGGAATGTCATGCCACACACCAATGCCCAGTGTAGAGATCGTCATGCCACACACCAATGCCCAGTGTGGAGATCGTCATGCCACACACCAATGCCCAGTGTGGAGATCGTCATGCCACACACCAATGTCAAGTGTGGGGATCGTCATGCCACACACAAATGTCCAGTGTGGAGATAGTCATGCCACACACCAATGTCCGTACCAGAACCGCCATGGCAAAGCACCGCTGAACAGGGCAAAGACCGCCATGGCAAAGCACCGCTGAACTGTCCAGAACCGCCATGGCAAAGCACCGCTGGACAGGGCAAAGACAGCAAAGTGAAGCACCACTAAACAGGGCAAAGACCGCCATGGCAAAGCACCACAGAACTGTCCAGAACCGCCATGGCAAAGCAACGCTGAACAGGGCAAAGACAGCAAAGTGAAGCACCGCTGAACAGGGCAAAGACCGCCATGGCAAAGCACCGCTGAACTGTCCAGAACCACCATGGCAAAGCACCGCTGAACAGGGCAAAGACAGCAAAGTGAAGCACCGCTGAACAGGGCAAAGACCGCCATGGCAAAGCACCGCTGAACAGGGCAAAGACCACCATGGCAAAGCACCGCTGACCAGGGCAAACACCGTGTAGGAATGAAAAGGCCGCCACATCAGGCATCCTTATCCCATGTGCAGCTGGGACAGTGACAGGACAGGTACTTTCACGTGGAGACTCATCCAGTCTGGGCACCGGTCCCCCTCCAGAACCAGTGGAGACCTGCATGTACTTGAGAGACTGTGGCTTTGCACTCCCCAGGATGGCACAGTGGGCAAGCCACCCACTTGTGAGACTTGAGAGACTGTGGCTTTGCACTCCCCAGGATGGCACAGTGGGCAAACCACCCATTTGTGAGACTTGAGAGACTGTGGCTTTGCACTCCCCAGGATGGCACAGTGGGCAAACCACCCACTGGAGAGACTTGAGAGACTGTGGCTTTGCACTCCCCAGGGTGGCACAGTGGGCAAACCACCCACTTGTGAGACTTGAGAGACTGTGGCTTTGCACTACCCAGGATGGCACAGTGGGCAAACCACCCACTGTAGAGACTTGAGAGACTGTGGCTTTGCACTCCCCAGGATGGCACAGTGGGCAAACCACCCACTGTAGAGACTTGAGAGACTGTGGCTTTGCACTCCCCAGGATACATCAATGGGCATGGAGCCCCGTCGTGGATCTGGCTTCGCATTCATCTGACTGAGGTGCCCCCCCTTCCCTTCCACCTGAGGTGCCTGTTTTATTTCCATCTGATGCTCCGGCAGTGTTCTCTCCGATTTTGGTCAGGTATTTTTTGTGGGCCTCGCCCATGCATTTTTGAACTGTTGGTGCACGGACATTGTTGTGTACATATCTGCACTACTTCTCGGATTGTATGTGTAAATAAGAGTAATTTTGAGATATATTTATCTGTATATTTTTTTATGACATGTATATTGGCACATTACAATGTTTGCCCGAATTTGGCTTTGTGTTTTCATTCTTCCGGGGGGATTGTGGGTTGTTACTGTGATTTTTGATAATGCATTGGTGTGTATGTTGTGATATGCGAGGGTGGGGTTGGGGTTGTTTGGTGGGTGTCCCCCTAACTTTTGCCTCCCCCCCAGTGTCGTAGGTGCAGTACTCACCGGTATCTTCTGCGCCTACGTAGCTGTTGTTCGTAAAGGAGCAGAAAAACAAGCGCAGGGAGTATTTGGAGTTCGGACTCCATGGTGCCCTCGTTCCTCGTGGGATGTGTTCAGGTGAGCGTTTTCCCATAGCAAAAGCTGTTTCCGCCGTGTTTTTATCCGTGGTGAATCCGCCCCGGAAAAGGTGGCGGATTGGCGGGTTGTTATAGTGTGGGCGGTACATTGTCTTCCGCCTGTCTGTTGGCGGAAACCGCCGCGCTGCTTGTCTGTACCGCCGTGGCGGGCGGTGTGTTAAAGTGGCTGTCTTTGTTGGAGGTTTCCGCCAGGGTCATAATTCCCTTTTTTTGTGCGCCGGCCTGTTTGCGGTATTACCGCACCTTTAACACTGTCCGCCAGGGTCGTAATGACCCCCTATGTGAGTCTACAGACAGCAGCTCAAAGCCTGCCCAATAGGCAAGAGAAGATTTACAGATACCCACCAACGGGGCATCTAATATCAGGCCTCTAGTGTTATCAGTGGTGCCTAAATCAATGTAGTTTCTAACTGATGTAAACATTTCCTAGCAGTGAACTGCTAGTTGGTTACAAAAATCTTGAATATAAAGGCTGTTCCTTTAATATGACTCTTTTGGAGTTAGTTCAGCTAATAGTTTGAATACCTCTTTCTGTACCCTGTTTGAGTTCACAGTTCTATTCAAATAGTCTGTTTGACCTTAAACATAGCATAGGTATGGCTGGTTCCCCTATCTAACTAAATGATTTTATATGAGCCACAGTACTTCATTCTCTGTAAGCATTCATCCTTCTTTTTCTGTTTTTTAAGATGGTGGAGTCCTCATTGAACCATAGTGCTAAATTGAATGATGAGGGAAGAATTTTATAGGAAGTGGGGGCTACCCTCTCTTGCTATATACCATGTGATCTTGTTAAAGTAAGTAATATTTTTTAGGTTTCTGCAAGGATCAATAGCTTCGCTTGTTTTTGCTTTAACAAATGCACCTAAAAGTCTACATGTAATTACAAAGTGTTCCAACCAACTCTTGGCACGAGAGTCTAGGGCCAAAATTACACTTTCTCTAGCTAAAATAATGTCTACAACATGCCTATTACCATTGACAGTCTTGTTTATATGCTGTTTCAGACCAGAAGATAGAGAGAATGTGGGAAAATCTTGTATGTGATTTGCTTTTTTAATTGTCAATATGCAAATTTAGGTCACTTAGGATAAGTCTTGTTTATATGCTGTTTGAGACCAGAAGATAGAGAGAATGTGGGAAAATCTTGTATGTGATTGGCTTTTTTATTGTCAATATGCAAATTTAGGTCACTGAGGATAAGTAGGGAGTCGTTATTGATAGATAAGGTAATGTCACCTTGTAACCCCATGTGGAATAATCATGTACAATGCCGCACCAATGGCTAGGATTAGAGGCAGTGTTGTCCCGATTCAGACTTTGATGCTCCCCAATTGGGCCTGTCTCTAATATATTACAAGCAATTCAATACTGAATTGTTCTATTTAAGAATGATAGACATGGGAGAAAGTTTGATGAGTTTATATAAGAAATGAATTGTCAAAGTACAGGAAATATGCCATTAAAGGGTCTAGGAGCAAGGCATAGAAATTGTTAATATAGAGAACTTAGTAAAGATCTAAATGAAACCCTGTATACAATCGCCTTCTAAAGGTGGGGAATAGGGGTTGTGAGGTATAGTGAGGTGAACGCCCTTTTATAAGACTTTGGACAATGGCTTTCATATATTTCTACACAAATGCACAGTACTCAGAGTTTGCACCAATAAGAAACAAGCAAGAAAAAACATTTTACTACAGAATACATTTGAGGAGTCTCTCACAGTGATGGTATGTTGAGTCTAGTCGTTCTCACAGTTTATTCAAGCATGCAATTAGATATTTTGTACATTAGCCTGGGACAGTTGGGATGTCCTTGGCTATGCACATTGTGGGTGAAGTCTCTTGGAATGCTCTCAGTTTATAATTGTGAAACTAAACATTCTTTATTTAAAACAATGAAGCAACAATAATAATCATTCTGTGGATTATCACAAGAGTGGTTCAAGATGGGGGACAGTGTAAATACCATATTAGGTTAGCTTAAGCTAGGTTTCGAATACATTTAAGCTAAAGAGCTCTGACGTTAATGATTGCTTTCTTCAGGTTCTTAAGGAAGATTGATGCATTCCAAGGTGGGAGATATATTGTAATTAAGGTAAATTGTATCTTTGAAGGAGGAGTAAGAGTAATTAACAATGAGTCGGCATTATCCAAATGTAGCAGGGGAGAGGTGTGAACATTGAATCCTTTTCCTCTATCCAGGACGATTTTCACAGCTCACTCTATATACATTAGGGATGGCGCTAATAAAGGCACTGGTCATTGAGGATGTCTGAGATGGGTTTTTAACAAATCGCTTGGAGCTGATGGGTACCCAGTGTTGGCAATGAACATGAAAAAGTAAACGACTCTGTCAGCATGGATGAAATCATACTTTTCGTCCACCCAAAGCATTTTCGTTTATGTAATTGCCTTTCACAGAGTGCGGTACTCATGCAAAGGTTGCAATTTCTTCCCACTCCTTCAGAGCTGTTAATAATTTTGTCCCTGCCAATTTCATATCTAGTACCACAGCTGGGCCTGTGTCCTCTCTCTCTCCCACATTGTCATTACCAATATAATATATCTATCATGTGTGACTACAGACTTCTCAGACTGGCTGTGAAGCATCTATAACCCCTATCACAACAACCAAAGAATATAATATTCTCCCCTTGGTTACTTCTCCCATAGAAAATCTTGTTCTCACAAATGTAAATCAATAATAATACAGAGGTTCTCCCACAGTAAAGAAGTAATGCTAAATATTAGCTTATTCTGCCAGTGTTATCAATAAGATTGGTCAAAGACTTATCTGCAGTAGTGGTCAGTTGCCTGTGCCGGATTGGAGGCAGAGAATATCAAAACTTGCATGAGTGCAAGTATCAGATCAGACTTTAACTACGAAGAATGACTTTAGCTAAAGTGCAGCATTAGATGACCCGGTTCTGTGACTTGAGTGATCTTAGATAAAGTGTATGTAATAAGAACAAGCAATTACCCTACGGTCTATAGGGTGCTGGGGTGAGGAATTGTTCAAGGAAAGAAAGGTCTCTATAAAAATATACAAATTACACTTATCCTAAAATTGATGTGTAAAAGAGATGGTTTGAATTCAGGTACTAAAATAAGGAAACCTTAGTACTTTGACTTGTAGACTCCCTAGTTTGAATATAACAGAAAACAAGAGGCTCACTTTACCTTCTGCCACCCAACAATCTGGTAGAGCTGTCAGTTACACAACATCAACTGCAATTGATGCATTTATTCACAAACCCTGTTTCTCTCCTTCTCCTCAAATCGCTCCTTTCCATTTCACTCATACAATATTCTGATTCCTCCTGTACTTTCAGTAGTTTTTTTTATCGCTCCTATCAAAGAAACGTTCTTGCTGCCCACAGCTTTCTTGCATCTTTTTGCCTTTGCACCGCACTGTTAACTGATCATGAATCATTTCATTCGTCATCATCCCAAAATTACATTTCACTGATATTTCACCTAATCTAGTTCCAAATTTGTTCATAGACTCTCCAGACTTCGAGGTTAGGTATAAAATTTGTATCTGGTCATGACTAGGTTGGATTTTTATGAAAATCATAATTAAAGGCTTTTTTTTGCTTCTTTCTGGTGTCCTCAATTGTCTGAGCCAGCATGGCAAGTGTTTAAAAGCCTGTTTCTTTCATTCCCCAGTGTACATAACAGCATAACTTTTTCTATTTGACTGAAAATGTGGGCCTTCCAAAGCTTTTGAGTAATTTCCAAATTCTCCTTTATTGTATCAATGGATGTCCAGGCTGTGCAAAAAATGTGGATTGAGGGAAATATTGAAGGTCATTCTATGATCTGAGTCACCTGACAAAGGCATTTAGATTCACCAAGCTATGCCAGAATTTTTTTACAAATGTTTTTATATTTTAACTTTTTTTTAAGTAGCACAATTGATTGTTGTTACACAGAAATGTTTGCATGGGAGAACTGGTATTCTATTGTTAGCAAAAGTGTTTTCTCATGGTCACCTCTTAATAAGGTACTTTCTTGTCATTTTTCAGAAGCCTGTAGGTGACAGAACAAACTGCGCAAGACAACAACTGCAGAATGCATGCAAGTCATTTTATTCCTTTTGGGATGGATAACTGTTTGTCTGTCGTTTATATCATTGTAATCTCTTCTAAGGCACTTTCCTTTAATTTCCCAGGAGCTTGGCTGTGCCAGTTGTGCGTGAGAGAAGCGGAGGTGTTTAATGGGTGAGGAGCACACTGATCATAACATGAATGTTTTCCTCAGTGTTACACTAGTCATAAGCTACTCGCTGCAATGCACACTCACCCGATTTAAATTGTTTTGATTGAAGGATTGTGTACATTTAACCCCTTCTGTGCCCAGGACGTAATGGTTACGTCCTGAGGCACAGTGCTGCTGTGCCCAGGACGTAACCATTACGTCCTGTGCACAGAGCCCAGAGGGAGCGCTCTCGCTCCCTCTGCGGGGTTCCCACCCACCCCCCCAAGTCAGGGATGGAAGGGGAAGCCCTTCCCCTCCCACCCCCGACCCCACCAACCCCCCCTGTGACGTCAGCGCGCGAGCGCGCGCTGATTAATCACAGGGTCTCCCCCATCGCGCTGGAAGCAGAGCTTCCAGCGCGATTGAAAAAGAAATGCTTTTGCATTTCTTTTTCAATCCCATGGGGGAGGCCCCGAGAGGCTTCAAAGGGAAGGAAATGTATTTCCTTCCCTTTGAAGTCTCTCACAGGTTTCAAAAGCCGGATTGCTTGCAATCCGGCTTTTGAAACCCCACTAGACACCAGGGATTTTTTTTTTTCTTCTTGAAATTGGCAAAAGGGAGCGACCCCTTGGGCAAGGGTCGCTCCCAGGGGGGCATTTTTTTAGGAAGGCCTTTTCTGCCCCCCCTGGGGGCAGATTGGCCTATTATTAGGCCGATCTGCCCCCAGGGGGGGCAGAAACCTCTAGGCACCAGGGACCATTTTTTTTTTGTGATGAATTCTTTTTTTTTAGGTGGGGAGCGATCCCTTAGGCAAGGGTCGCTCCACTACGGGGCAATATATATTTAGGCCATTTCTGCCCCCCTTGGGGGCAGATTGGCCTATTTTGATAAGGCCAATCTGCCCCCAAGGGGGGCAGAAACCATTAGACACCAGGGAGTTTGTTTTTGCGCGCGAATGTCACGCAACAAAGCGACCCCTTTGGCAAGGGTCGCTCCCAGGGGGGCAATTTTTTGGGAAGGCCTTTTCTGCCCCCCCTGGGGGCAGATCGGCCTATTATTAGGCCGATCTGCCCCCAGGGGGGGAAGAAACCTCTAGGCGCCAGGGCAAATTTTTTTTTTGTGTTTTTTTTTTTTGTTCTTTTTTTTTTTTTTAGAGATGGGGAGCGACCCATCAGGCAAGGGTCGCTCCCCTGGGGGGGCAAATTGTATTTAGACCATTTCTGCCCCCCTGGGGGCAGATTGGCCAATTTTAGGTCAATCTGCCCCCAAGGGGGCAGAAACCACTAGGCACCGGGGATTTGTTTTTTGGCGCCAATGTCACGCAGGGGGAGCGACCCCGTAGGCAAGGGTCGCTCCCGGGGGGGGGGTGTCGGTTGGGGGGGCAAATTTATTTTAGGCCATTTCTGCCCCCCCGGGGGACAGATCGGCCTATTATTAGGCCGAACTGCCCCCGGGGGGGGGGCAGAACACTCTAGGCGCCAGGGAATTTTTTTTTTTTTTTTTTTTTTTTTTTTTTGTTTCTTTTTTTAGAGATGGGGAGCGACCCATCAGGCAAGGGTCACTCCCCTGGGGGGGCAAATTGTATTTAGACCATTTCTGCCCCCCTGGGGGCAGATTGGCCAATTTTAGGTCAATCTGCCCCCAAGGGGGCAGAAACCACTAGGCACCGGGGATTTGTTTTTTGGCGCCAATGTCACGCAGGGGGAGCGACCCCGTAGGCAAGGGTCGCTCCCGGGGGGGGGGGGGTGGGGGTTGGGGGGGCAAATTTATTTTAGGCCATTTCTGCCCCCCCGGGGGACAGATCGGCCTATTATTAGGCCGAACTGCCCCCGGGGGGAGGGCAGAACACTCTAGGCGGCAGGGCAATTTTTTTTTTGTGTTTTTTTTTTTTGTTGTTTCTTTTTTTAGAGATGGGGAGCGACCCATCAGGCAAGGGTCGCTCCCCTGGGGGGGCAAATTGTATTTAGACCATTTCTGCCCCCCTGGGGGCAGATTGGCCAATTTTAGAAACTACTAGGCACCGGGGATTTGTTTTTTGGCGCCAATGTCACGCAGGGGGAGCGACCCCGTAGGCAAGGGTCGCTCCCGGGGGGGGGGTGGGGGTTGGGGGGGCAAATTTATTTTAGGCCATTTCTGCCCCCCCGGGGGACAGATCGGCCTATTATTAGGCCGAACTGCCCCCGGGGGGGGGGCAGAACACTCTAGGCGCCAGGGCAATTTTTTTTTTGTGTTTTTTTTTTTTGTTGTTTCTTTTTTTAGAGATGGGGAGCGACCCATCAGGCAAGGGTCGCTCCCCTGGGGGGGCAAATTGTATTTAGACCATTTCTGCCCCCCTGGGGGCAGATTGGCCAATTTTAGGTCAATCTGCCCCCAAGGGGGCAGAAACCACTAGGCACCGGGGATTTGTTTTTTGGCGCCAATGTCACGCAGGGGGAGCGACCCCGTAGGCAAGGGTCGCTCCCGGGGGGGGGGGGTGGGGGCTGGGGGGGCAAATTTATTTTAGGCCATTTCTGCCCCCCCGGGGGACAGATCGGCCTATTATTAGGCCGAACTGCCCCCGGGGGGGGGGCAGAACACTCTAGGCGCCAGGGCAATTTTTTTTTTGTGTTTTTTTTTTTTGTTGTTTCTTTTTTTAGAGATGGGGAGCGACCCATCAGGCAAGGGTCGCTCCCCTGGGGGGGCAAATAGTATTTAGGCCATTTCTGCCCCCCTGGGGGCAGATTGGCCAATTTTAGGTCAATCTGCCCCCAAGGGGGCAGAAACCACTAGGCACCGGGGATTTGTTTTTTGGCGCCAATGTCACGCAGGGGGAGCGACCCCGTAGGCAAGGGTCGCTCCCGGGGGGGGGGGGGGTTGGGGGGGGAATTTATTTTAGGCCATGTCTGCCCCCCCGGGGGACAGATCGGCCTATTATTAGGCCGAACTGCCCCCGGGGGGGGGGCAGAACACTCTAGGCGCCAGGGCAATTTTTTTTGTGTTTTTTTTTTTTGTTGTTTCTTTTTTTAGAGATGGGGAGCGACCCATCAGGCAAGGGTCGCTCCCCTGGGGGGGCAAATAGTATTTAGGCCATTTCTGCCCCCCTGGGGGCAGATTGGCCAATTTTAGGTCAATCTGCCCCCAAGGGGGCAGAAACCACTAGGCACCGGGGATTTGTTTTTTGGCGCCAATGTCACGCAGGGGGAGCGACCCCGTAGGCAAGGGTCGCTCCCGGGGGGTGGTGGGGGTTGGGGGGGCAAATTTATTTTAGGCCATTTCTGCCCCCCCGGGGGACAGATCGGCCTATTATTAGGCCGAACTGCCCCCGGGGGGAGGGCAGAACACTCTAGGCGGCAGGGCAATTTTTTTTTTGTGTTTTTTTTTTTTGTTGTTTCTTTTTTTAGAGATGGGGAGCGACCCATCAGGCAAGGGTCGCTCCCCTGGGGGGGCAAATTGTATTTAGACCATTTCTGCCCCCCTGGGGGCAGATTGGCCAATTTTAGGTCAATCTGCCCCCAAGGGGGCAGAAACTACTAGGCACCGGGGATTTGTTTTTTGGCGCCAATGTCACGCAGGGGGAGCGACCCCGTAGGCAAGGGGCGCTCCCGGGGGGGGGGGGGGGGGTTTGGGGGGGCAAATTTATTTTAGGCCATTTCTGCCCCCCCGGGGGACAGATCGGCCTATTATTAGGCCGAACTGCCCCCGGGGGGGGGGCAGAACACTCTAGGCGCCAGGGCAATTTTTTTTTTGTGTTTTTTTTTTTTGTTGTTTCTTTTTTTAGAGATGGGGAGCGACCCATCAGGCAAGGGTCGCTCCCCTGGGGGGGCAAATTGTATTTAGACCATTTCTGCCCCCCTGGGGGCAGATTGGCCAATTTTAGGTCAATCTGCCCCCAAGGGGGCAGAAACCACTAGGCACCGGGGATTTGTTTTTTGGCGCCAATGTCACGCAGGGGGAGCGACCCCGTAGGCAAGGGTCGCTCCCGGGGGGGGGGTGGGGGCTGGGGGGGCAAATTTATTTTAGGCCATTTCTGCCCCCCCGGGGGACAGATCGGCCTATTATTAGGCCGAACTGCCCCCGGGGGGGGGCAGAACACTCTAGGCGCCAGGGCAATTTTTTTTTTGTGTTTTTTTTTTTTGTTGTTTCTTTTTTTAGAGATGGGGAGCGACCCATCATGCAAGGGTCGCTCCCCTGGGGGGGCAAATAGTATTTAGGCCATTTCTGCCCCCCTGGGGGCAGATTGGCCAATTTTAGGTCAATCTGCCCCCAAGGGGGCAGAAACCACTAGGCACCGGGGATTTGTTTTTTGGCGCCAATGTCACGCAGGGGGAGCGACCCCGTAGGCAAGGGTCGCTCCCGGGGGGGGGGGGGGGTTGGGGGGGGAATTTATTTTAGGCCATGTCTGCCCCCCCGGGGGACAGATCGGCCTATTATTAGGCCGAACTGCCCCCGGGGGGGGGGCAGAACACTCTAGGCGCCAGGGCAATTTTTTTTTTGTGTTTTTTTTTTTGTTGTTTCTTTTTTTAGAGATGGGGAGCGACCCATCAGGCAAGGGTCGCTCCCCTGGGGGGGCAAATTGTATTTAGACCATTTCTGCCCCCCTGGGGGCAGATTGGCCAATTTTAGGTCAATCTGCCCCCAAGGGGGCAGAAACCACCACGCACCGGGGATTTGTTTTTTGGCGCCAATGTCACGCAGGGGGAGCGACCCCGTAGGCAAGGGTCGCTCCCGGGGGGGGTGGGTGTTGGGGGGGCAAATTTATTTTAGGCCATTTCTGCCCCCCCCGGGGGGCAGAAACCTCTAGGCGCCAGGGGAATTTTTCTTTTTTTTCTTAGTTTTTTTTTTTTAGAGATGGGGAGCGACCCATCAGGCAAAAGTCGCTCCCCTGGGGGACAAATTGTATTTAGGCCATTTCTGCCCCCCTTGGGGGCAGATTGGCTGAGTTTAGGTCAACCTGCCCCCAAGGGGGCAGAAACCACTAGGCACCGGGGATTTGTTTTTTGGCGCCAATGTCACGCAGGGGGAGCGACCCCGTAGGCAAGGGTCGCTCCCGGGTGGGGTGGGTGTTGGGGGGGCAAATTTATTTTAGGCCATTTCTGCCCCCCCGGGGGGCAGATCGGCCTATTATTAGGCCGATCTGCCCCCGGGGGGGGGGGGCAGAAACCTCTAGGCGCCAGGGGAATTTTTTTTTTTTTTCTTTTTTTTTTTTGTTTAGAGATGGGGAGCGACCCATCAGGCAAAAGTCGCTCCCCTGGGGGACAAATTGTATTTAGGCCATTTCTGCCCCCCTTGGGGGCAGATTGGCTGAGTTTAGGTCAACCTGCCCCCAAGGGGGCAGAAACCACTAGGCACCGGGGATTTGTTTTTTGGTGCCAATGTCACGCAGGGGGAGCGACCCCGTAGGCAAGGGTCGCTCCCGGCGGGGGAGGGTGGGGGTTGGGGGGGCAAATTTATTTTAGGGCATTTCTGCCCCCCCCCCTGGGGCCGGCTGAGCTACAGGCCAAACACCACAGGTAGGCACCTTGCAAAAAACACCTCTGTTTTCTGTGAAAAAATATGTTGTGTCCACGTTGTGTTTTGGGCCATTTCCTTTTGTGGGCGCTAGGCCTACCCACAGAAGTGATGTACCATTTTTATCGAGAGACTTAGGGGAACGCTGGGTGGAAGGAAATTTGTGGCTCCTCTCAGATTCCAGAACTTTCTGTCACCGAAATGAGAGGAAAAAGTGTTTTTTGGGCCAAATTTTGATGTTTGCAAAGGATTCTGGGTAACATAACCTGGTCAGAGCCCCGCAAGTCACAACATCTTGGATTCCCCTGGGTTTCTAGTTTTCAAAAATGCACTGGTTTGCTAGGTTTCCTCAGGTGTCGGCTGAGCTACAGGCCAAAATCCACAGGTAGGCACTGCTTTTTATAAAAAAATGTGATGTGTCCACGTTGTGTTTTGGGCCCTTTCCTTTCGTGGGCGCTAGTCCTACCCACACAAGTGAGGTATCATTTTTATCGGGAGACTTGGGGGAACGCTGGGTAGAAGGAAATTTGTGGCTCCTCTCAGATTCCAGAACTTTCTGCCACAGAAATGTGAGTAACATGTGTATTTTTAGCCAAATTTTGAGGTTTGCAAAGGATTCTGGGTAACAGAACCTGGTCCGAGCCCCGCAAGTCACCCCTCCTTGGATTCCCCTAGGTCTCTAGTTTTCAGAAATGCACAGGTTTGGTAGGTTTCCCTAGGTGCCGGCTGAGCTAGAGGCCAAAATCTACAGGTAGGCACTTCGCAAAAAACACCTCTGTTTTTTTCCAAAATTTAGGATGTGTCCACGTTGCGCTTTGGGGTGTTTCCTGTCGCCGGCGCTAGGCCTACCCACGCAAGTGAGGTATCATTTTTATCGGGAGACTTGGGGGAACGCTGGGTGGAAGGAAATTTGTAGCTCCTCTCAGATTCCAGAACTTTCTGCCACAGAATTGTGAGGGACATGTGTTTTTTTAGCCAAATTTTGAGGTTTGCAAAGGATTCTGGGTAACAGAACCTGGTCCGAGCCACACAAGTCACCCCTCCTTGGATTCCCCGAGGTCTCTAGTTTTCAGAAATGTACAGGTTTGGTAGTTTTCCCTATGTGGCGGCTGAGCTAGAGGCCAAAATCTCCAGGTAGTCACTTTGCTAAAAACAGCTCTGTTTTCTGTGATGTGTCCACGTTGTGTTTTGGGGCATATCCTGTCGCGGGCGCTAGGCCTACCCACACAAGTGAGGTATCATTTTTATCGGGAGACGTGGGGGAACGCTGGGTGGAAGGAAATTTGTGGCTCCTCTCAGATTCCAGAACTTTCTGCCACAGAAATGTGAGGAACATGTGTTTTTTAAGCCAAATTTTGAGGTTTGCAAAGGATTCTGGGTAACAGAACCTGGTCCGAGCCCCGCAAGTCACCCCTCCTTGGATTCCCCTAGGTCTCTAGTTTTCAGAAATGCACAGGTTTGGTAGGTTTCCCTAGGTGCCGGCTGAGCTAGAGGCCAAAATCTACAGGTAGGCACTTCGCAAAAAACACCTCTGTTTTTTTCCAAAATTTAGGATGTGTCCACGTTGCGCTTTGCGGTGTTTCCTGTCACCGGCGCTAGGCCTACCCACGCAAGTGAGGTATCATTTTTATCGGGAGACTTGGGGGAACGCTGGGTGGAAGGAAATTTGTAGCTCCTCTCAGATTCCAGAACTTTCTGCCACAGAAATGTGAGGGACATGTGTTTTTTTAGCCAAATTTTGAGGTTTGCAAAGGATTCTGGGTAACAGAACCTGGTCCGAGCCACACAAGTCACCCCTCCTTGGATTCCCCTAGGTCTCTAGTTTTCAGAAATGTACAGGTTTGGTAGGTTTCCCTAGGTGGCGGCTGAGCTAGAGGCCAAAATCTCCAGGTAGTCACTTTGCTAAAAACAGCTCTGTTTTCTGTGATGTGTCCACGTTGTGTTTTGGGGCATATCCTGTCGCGGGCGCTAGGCCTACCCACACAAGTGAGGTATCATTTTGATCGGGAGACGTGGGGGAATGCTGGGTGGAAGGAAATTTGTGGCTCCTCTCAGATTCCAGAACTTTCTGCCACAGAAATGTGAGGAACATGTGTTTTTTTAGCCAAATTTTGAGGTTTGCAAAGGATTCTGGGTAACAGAACCTGGTCCGAGCCACACAAGTCACCCCTCCTTGGATTCCCCTAGGTCTCTAGTTTTCAGAAATGCACAGGTTTGGTAGGTTTCCCTAGGTGCCGGCTGAGCTAGAGGCCAAAATCTACAGGTAGTCACTTTGCTAAAAACAGCTCTGTTTTCTGTGATATGTCCACGTTGTGTTTTGGGGCATATCCTGTCGCGGGCGCTAGGCCTACCCACACAAGTGAGGTATCATTTTTATCGGGAGACGTGGGGGAACGCTGGGTGGAAGGAAATTTGTGGCTCCTCTCAGATTCCAGAACTTTCTGCCACAGAAATGTGAGGAACATGTGTTTTTTTAGCCAAATTTTGAGATTTGCAAAGGATTCTTGGTAACAGAACCTGGTCCGAGCCCCGCAAGTCACCCCTCCTTGGATTCCCCTAGGTCTCTAGTTTTCAGAAATGCACAGGTTTGGTAGGTTTCCTGTAATGACGGCAGGAAACAGCGTCGTAGTAATGCGGTAAGCTTTTATTCACGGAGCTCTCCTCTAACGCGGTGTCTTCTTCTCCGGTCAGCAAGCAACTGCCGGGCGGAAGAATCACCGCTAACATTCTAGGCTCGCGGCAACGATCGCACATCGTAGCCGCGAGCCACATCATAACACATCCCCCATCGTTGACACCCACAAAAGGAACCACAAATAACAACTGGAAAAACTATAACAACATAATAGATAACAAGTTAAAAACAAAGAAAAATCTATACACAAAGTAATTATCCTAACAATAGGCTTTAAGTAACATAGTCATTCAAGAACCCTGGAGGTCTCCTACATCTAGTAGTCCTGGGAAACCCCACAGTTCTAGGCGACACCACACTTGGAACACAAGTAGAAGCTCCCATGGAATCTGAGCAGGTAACAGGAGCGTCAATAATCACTTCACTCTTGCCAACCGCAGCATCGCCATTTCCACCATCAAACTGTTTCCTCTCGCCACCACTAGAACCGTTCAGATCTTCATCTTTCATCAACATATAACCACTACAATCATCACCCCTCCTTGCACATCCACCCTCCAACGCAGAGGAAAATTTTGCGACACGCCTGAAATTCCAACGTTGACCATTATCAAGCAAAACATGCCACCTGTGAACCTGAAGAACTCTAAACGGACCTAAGAACTTGCTAAACCCTTGTCTCGCTCTACCAGATTTGATTTTTACCCAATCACCTGGTTTAATTCTCTCATTGTCATCCCCTGTCTCATTGGCTGAGTCTCCATTGAAAGCGCCACCACCACCCAACAATCTCTCCATCCATGCAGGTCTGAGTTTACTGACAGGTTTCCTACCCCTCATATCAACAAACGGTACTCTGCACGACGTTGTATTTTCTGTAGTTCGATATCCCCACACCAATTCTGAAATCACCGAACCAGCATCCAAACCATTTACCACAGCCAATTGCAGACCACTCTTAATCATGCGATTAGCTCGTTCCACAATACCATTAGCACGAGGATTGTATAACGCTGTGCGGGCATGCCTTATGCCACACGAGTTTAAAAACCCTTTCATCTCCACAGACGTTAATTGTGTGCCATTATCAGTAATCAACACTGACGGAAAACCCTCCTCAGAGAAAATTTCTCTCAGAACACTTATGGTAGCAGATGTCGTAACCTCTCCCATAAACTTGACAATAAGCCATTTGGAGTACACATCCACCATAACCAAGGCAAAATTCCTTCCTCTGCCAATGCCAGACAAAGGTCCAATAAAGTCCAAACAAACACTATGCCAAGGTTTGCCAGGATCAGTTATATTTCCACCAACTGACTGCTCTCCCACTCTCAACCGTTTCTCACTCTGAATGCACTCAGAACATCTTTCTACCCATCTCACCACATCATCGTCCATACCAGGCCACCAAAATTCCATTTTCAACCTTCTCTTGGTAATCGTTTGTCCAAGATGACCCTCATGTGCAATATCAAACAAGCGCTTGCGCACCCCCATAGGCGGAACAACTCTTTCACCCCGCAGGATCATTCTTCCATCAACTTCAGAAAGCTCATCCACAACCTTATTGAAAGGCCGTACAGATACCGGGAGAGTACTATCTCTCCTCCCGCCTTTCCTTATTAAATCTACGACCCGCAACAAGACATCATCTGCTTTCATAGCCAAATCCCAGTCAATTTCCTTCACTGCTCCTTTACACCAATGCATAACCTCACCCACTGACGCAACGACTACCTCTTGTTCATGCTCCAATACATTGTCACCATCCACTGTCTGCCACTCAAGAGCCAGACGAGAAAGACAGTCCGCTTGCACATTCTTCCAACCTGGAATGTACTCAATCTCGTAATTAAATTCTTGCAAACGGGACGCCAACCTAGCCAATCTCGCTGACCCTTTACCAGTCCCACCTGGTGACAATATCTTCAGCAATGGTTTATGATCAGAACGCAATGTGATGGTACTACCCCATATATATGTGCGAAAATATTCCACACCCCACACCGCAGCCAGAGTTTCACGCTCAATGACAGCGTAATGTCTCTCAGCAGAAGACAAAGTCCGAGAAGCAAAGGCAACCGTCTTCTCCACCGACCCATGCATTTGAGATAAGACGGCCCCAATGCCCACAGCACTCGCATCCACCGTGATTATTGTTCTTCTCTTTGTGTCAAAAGGCACTAAAATGCCAGCGTTGCATACATCATCCTTAATCAACTGAAAACATTGGTATTGCTCTCCTCCCCAGACAAAACTAGCCCCTTTGTGCAAAAGTACTTTTAGGCATTCTGTCTTGCTAGCAAAGTTCTTTACAAATTTGGAATAGTACTCAATCAATCCCAAAAAAGATCGTAATTGATCCTTGTCTTTGGGTGCTGGAGCCGACCTAATTGCCACCAACAGATCTTTTTTTGGTTTTACACCTTCTTGCGACAGTGAGTGTCCAAGATACTCCACCTCTGTCATCAAGAATTGACACTTCTCACGGCGCAAAGTCAAACCAGATTGCAATAATCTGTCCAATAACATCTTCAAAGTTATATTATGGTTCTCAATAGTTTCACCAAACACTAGAATGTCATCTTGGAAAAACAAGATATTGTCCAACCCCTTGAAAATTTGGTTCATCATCCTCTGGAACACACTGGCGGCAGACGCCAGACCGAACGGCATTCGTGTGAACTGAAATGTGCCCTCCATGGTGATGAAAGCAGTGAGGCCCTTCGAATCAGGATGAAGTCTAATCTGATGGTATGCGTGCTTCAAGTCCAGTTTTGAAAAGTACTTAGCACCCTTCATCAGTAGGACCAATTCATTAATATTTGGCAAGGGAAAATTGTCTGTAACAATCATCTGATTTAGCCCTCTCAAATCCACACAGAACCTCAACTTCCCATCTCTCTTCTTAGAAATTACTACAGGTGACAACCATGCTGAGGCCTCCACTGGTTCAATCACCCCACTATCTAACATTTCATTCAAGAGTTCCTTTACCCCCTCTCTCACCGAGATTGGAACCTTTCTAACCTTGTGCTGCACAAGAACAGCACCGGGCTTCAACCTAATCTCGTGAACATAATCTCTCAACTCTCCCATCTCCTCTCTGAATACTCCTTTAGCCCCATTCAGTATACTAGCAAGGGAAACATCTTCGATTGCAGCTACCTGACTAGGGGCACACGGATTGATGACTATGCGAAGATCATACTGGTGTTGCCAACCTAAAATAGGCGGACCTGATTCTGCCACATACACTTTGCCTAAGATCTTTCTCCCCTTGAACCCTATTTCAGTGAGCATATAACCTACGATGTCTATCTGTTCGCCCTGATACCCACCAGGATTAATGTCCTTTGGCAATAGTCTTGTTGAAGGCCACAATTTGAAAAATAAATCCTTAGGAACTATTGTATATAAAGAGCCAGAATCCACCATTAGCTCCACAGACACATTCTTAACCATAAATTCTGCCTTAGGTCTCTGCATCCTTTCTGCTCTCACCCCTGCTACATCCAACCCAGAAACACACAACACCCTTCCGAATTTATCACCAACGGTCACTTCGCCTGAGACATCACCAACCATGGCCACCTTTCCCTTTGAATACTCTTTTTCCCTACATACCCTCGCAAAATGCCCCTTGCGCCCGCACCTTCGGCACTCTTTCCCTAGGGCAAAGCAATTCTTGGACTCAGAGGTATGGTACCTGCTCCCACACTTGTTGCACCTCCCATTTTTAGATCCACTAGGTCTTTCCCAGGATGATTTACTCGTCACAGCCACATCACCCTGAACAGAAGATACCTCTTCAGAAGCCTTAACTTCTCTCCTCTCCATTTGTTTCATACAAAACTCTGACTCCTCAACCACCTTCGCAATTTCTATAGCATCCTTCAGCTTGGGATCCTTCGCTGCCCACAATCTTTCCTGCATTTTCTTACTCCTACACTGCACTATGAGCTGGTCCCGAATCAACTCCTCTGTCATCGCCCCAAATCTGCATTTGATTGAAAGCTCTCTTAAACGAGTGACAAACTCGTCCACAGATTCACCATCCCTTTGAGGTTGTGTGTAAAACTTAAATCTTTGCATGACTACATTCTCAGTCTTGGCAAACCTTATTTCTAGTCTCCTCCTTGCTTCTAAAAATACATCATCTATGGGTTGACCAGACTGATCAACAGCTTTAGGCAAGTACTTGAAGACATGCTGACCTTCATTGCCTAGGAAACTAAGTAAGATAGCTTTTTTCCTACTTGACGAGAATCCTAACCCGTCTAAGGCTTCAAGGTAATTATCGAATATGTCTATCCACTCCTCCCAAAGTATTGGCGAATTTCCAGATTGCACCAAAAATAAAGGTGGAGAGTGCACAGCAGCGGTTGACATTTCCATTGTGTGAACCTGTGCTCAGTCTCTGTAAAACACAAATTTGACGGTACGTTCCAAAGAAACTCAAAAAAAAAACACTCAAATCAATGTTCCAGGTATTTTCCAGAATAACACAATGTAGCAAACAGCAGGTTACAGGTGTGCCTATCACCGTAGAAGATACTTGTCCATGCAGTTCGTCGTGGCCAAAATCTATTTTGATTGAAGTTTTCCCAACACTCTAAGATGGCCGCCACAATACATAGTAGTTCGACGTATGCGCAAAGCAATTGAAAGAGAGTATTCCCAACTCTCTAAGATGGCCGCCACCAGTTTTCTATGACATCAACGCGACGTTGCCATGACAGCAAATCAACAGCGCTGACATTACCGAGGCCGATGCAGTCGTGTCGCCAAATCCCAGCCGGACTGCAACTTATAAATACTCTCGTTGATTAAACTATCGCTGGGAAGGCATAAACGCCACTCGTTATACCGCGTCTTTGATCCCACAACAAAAGCGGATCACAATGCAACGTTCGCGGCATCCGCGTTAAGAGGAAAGTAATCTGCTTGCTGACATCCTTGTCGCCAAAAGTGTAATGACGGCAGGAAACAGCGTCGTAGTAATGCGGTAAGCTTTTATTCACGGAGCTCTCCTCTAACGCGGTGCTTCTTCCCCGGTCAGCAAGCAACTGCCGGGCGGAAGAATCACCGCTAACATTCTAGGCTCGCGGCAACGATCGCACATCGTAGCCGCGAGCCACATCATAACATTTCCCTAGGTGGCGGCTGAGCTAGAGGCCAAAATCTACAGGTAGTCACTTTGCTAAAAACAGCTCTGTTTTCTGTGATATGTCCACGTTGTGTTTTGGGGCATATCCTGTTGCGGGCGCTAGGCCTACCCACACAAGTGAGGTATCATTTTTATCGGGAGACGTGGGGGAACGCTGGGTGGAAGGAAATTTGTGGCTCCTCTCAGATTCCAGAACTTTCTGCCACAGAAATGTGAGGAACATGTGTTTTTTTAGCCAAATTTTGAGGTTTGCAAAGGATTCTGGGTAACAGAACCTGGTCCGAGCCCCGCAAGTCACCCCTCCTTGGATTCCCCTAGGTCTCTAGTTTTCAGAAATGCACAGGTTTGGTAGGTTTCCCTAGGTGGCGGCTGAGCTAGAGGCCAAAATCTACAGGTAGTCACTTTGCTAAAAACAGCTCTGTTTTCTGTGATATGTCCACGTTGTGTTTTGGGGCATATCCTGTCGCGGGCGCTAGGCCTACCCACACAAGTGAGGTATCATTTTTATCGGGAGACGTGGGGGAACGCTGGGTGGAAGGAAATTTGTGGCTCCTCTCAGATTCCAGAACTTTCTGCCACAGAAATGTGAGGAACATGTGTTTTTTTAGCCCAATTTTGAGATTTGCAAAGGATTCTGGGTAACAGAACCTGGTCCGAGCCCCGCAAGTCACCCCTCCTTGGATTCCCCTAGGTCTCTAGTTTTCAGAAATGCACAGGTTTGGTAGGTTTCCCTAGGTGGCGGCTGAGCTAGAGGCCAAAATCTACAGGTAGTCACTTTGCTAAAAACAGCTCTGTTTTCTGTGATATGTCCACGTTGTGTTTGGGGGCATATCCTGTCGCGGGCGCTAGGCCTACCCACACAAGTGAGGTATCATTTTTATCGGGAGACGTGGGGGAACGCTGGGTGGAAGGAAATTTGTGGCTCCTCTCAGATTCCAGAACTTTCTGCCACAGAAATGTGAGGAACATGTGTTTTTTTAGCCAAATTTTGAGGTTTGCAAAGGATTCTGGGTAACAGAACCTGGTCCGAGCCCCGCAAGTCACCCCTCCTTGGATTCCCCTAGGTCTCTAGTTTTCAGAAATGCACAGGTTTGGTAGGTTTCCCTAGGTGGCGGCTGAGCTAGAGGCCAAAATCTACAGGTAGTCACTTTGCTAAAAACAGCTCTGTTTTCTGTGATATGTCCACGTTGTGTTTGGGGGCATATCCTGTCGCGGGCGCTAGGCCTACCCACACAAGTGAGGTATCATTTTTATCGGGAGACGTGGGGGAACGCTGGGTGGAAGGAAATTTGTGGCTCCTCTCAGATTCCAGAACTTTCTGCCACAGAAATGTGAGGAACATGTGTTTTTTTAGCCAAATTTTGAGGTTTGCAAAGGATTCTGGGTAACAGAACCTGGTCCGAGCCCCGCAAGTCACCCCTCCTTGGATTCCCCTAGGTCTCTAGTTTTCAGAAATGCACAGGTTTGGTAGGTTTCCCTAGGTGGCGGCTGAGCTAGAGGCCAAAATCTACAGGTAGTCACTTTGCTAAAAACAGCTCTGTTTTCTGTGATATGTCCACGTTGTGTTTTGGGGCATATCCTGTCGCGGGCGCTAGGCCTACCCACACAAGTGAGGTATCATTTTGATCGGGAGACGTGGGGGAACGCTGGGTGGAAGGAAATTTGTGGCTCCTCTCAGATTCCAGAACTTTCTGCCACAGAAATATGAGAACATGTGTTTTTTTAGCCAAATTTTGAGGTTTGCAAAGGATTCTGGGTAACAGAACCTGGTCCGAGCCCCGCAAGTCACCCCTCCTTGGATTCCCCTAGGTCTCTAGTTTTCAGAAATGCACAGGTTTGGTAGGTTTCCCTAGGTGGCGGCTGAGCTAGAGGCCAAAATCTACAGGTAGTCACTTTGCTAAAAACAGCTCTGTTTTCTGTGATATGTCCACGTTGTGTTTTGGGGCATATCCTGTCGCGGACGCTAGGCCTACCCACACAAGTGAGGTATCATTTTTATCGGGAGACGTGGGGGAACGCTGGGTGGAAGGAAATTTGTGGCTCCTCTCAGATTCCAGAACTTTCTGCCACAGAAATGTGAGGAACATGTGTTTTTTTAGCCAAATTTTGAGATTTGCAAAGGATTCTGGGTAACAGAACCTGGTCCGAGCCCCGCAAGTCACCCCTCCTTGGATTCCCCTAGGTCTCTAGTTTTCAGAAATGCACAGGTTTGGTAGGTTTCCCTAGGTGGCGGCTGAGCTAGAGGCCAAAATCTACAGGTAGTCACTTTGCTAAAAAGAGCTCTGTTTTCTGTGATGTGTCCACGTTGTGTTTTGGGGCATATCCTGTTGCGGGTGCTAGGCCTACCCACACAAGTGAGGTACCATTTTTATCGGGAGACTTGGGGGAACATAGATTAGCAAAACAAGTACTATTGCCCCTTGTCTTTCTCTACATTTTTTCCTTCCAAATATAGGAGTGTGTGTAAAAAAGACATCTATTTGAGAAATTCCCTGTAATTCACGTGCTACTATGGTCACCCCGGAATTCAGAGATGTGCAAATAACCACTGCTCCTCAACACCTTATCTTGTGCCCTTTTTGGAAATGCAAAGGTTTTCTTGATAGCAATTTTTTACTCCTTATATTTCAGCAAATGAATTGCTGTATACCCGGTATAGAATGAAAACGCACTGCAGGGTGCAGCTCATTTATTGGCTCTGGGTTCCTCGGGTTCTTGATGAACCTACAAACCCTATATATCCCCGCAACCAGAGGAGTCCAGCAGACGTAACGGTATATTGCTTTCGATAATCTGACATTGCAGGGAAAAGTTACAGAGTAAAACGTAGAGAAAAATTGATGGTTTTTTCACCTCAATTTCAATATTTTTCTTTTTCAGCTGTTATTTTCTGTAGGAAACCCTTGTAGGATCTACACAAATGACGCCTTGCTGAATTCAGAATTTTGTCTACTTTTCAGAAATGTTTAGGTTTCTGGGATCCAGCATTGGTTTCATGACCATTCCTGTCACTGACTGGAAGGAGGCTGAAAGCACAAAAAATTGCACAAATGGGGTATGCCCCAGTAAAATGCCAAAATTGTGTTGAAAAATTGGGTTTTCTGATTCAAGTCTGCCTGTTCCTGAAAGCTGGGAAGCTGCTGAGTTTAGCACCGCAAACCCTTTGTTGATGCCATTTTCAGGGGAAAAACCACAAGCCTTCTTCTGCAGCCACTTTTTTCAATTTTTTTGAAAAAAACGAAATTTTCACTGTATTTTGGCCATTTTCTTGGCCTCCTTCAAGGGAACCCACAAAGTCTGGGTATCTCTAGAATCCCTAGGATGTTGGAAAAAAAGGACGCAAATTTGGCTTGGTTAGCTTATGTGGACAAAAAGTTATGAGGGCCTAAGCGCGAACTGCCCCAAATAGGCAAAAAAAGGCCCGGCACAGGAGGGGGAAAAGGCCTGGCAGCGAAGGGGTTAAACTACCTTGTCATTCACTGTATCTCTTGTTGTGCTGGTCAACCCATCATCAAATCTATGTTGTGACTACAGAAATCTGGATAACTCTACATAACAAGTCTTTCAGAACAAGCTACCCAAACGTTGTGACTGTAGTGACCCTTGACCTCACCCTGTTACTGCATCCAATTCTATGGCCAAGTACGTCCGCAGGTTATAAATAAAGAACTGGACCAACCGTGGCCAATCTCACAAATACATACTCCTGTGTGGATATGTGTTACTTAGTACTGTAGGTACCCAGAGCCCAGGCAAAATATTAGGCCGGCTCTGAGCAGCTTACTACACTGGTGACAAGGGGCGAACACTCCCACCACATCCGTGCTGCTTCTCACGGCCACAGGTGTCACTGTGAAAATACAACCACACCCTGCCACCTTCACCCCTGCAGAGTAATCACGGCTCAGGTGACCTGAGTGGGTAACCGCACTGCATGGCCTAGGAAGGTGCGTGTGGCCCAGCTTCTGTTCTGGCGCTCAGGTGCTCCTCTCCTGTGGTGGCCCTGACAAACAGTTTATTTGGAACCTGGGACAGACAGTGAAAGAGGAATTTAAACTGAAATATTCAATATGGAAAAGTACAAACCAAAAACCACTTTCAAGTGAATGGGGAAGGCAAGCCTCTGAAAGAAAGGAGGAACAAGAACGTGCTAGAGAGTGTTACAAGTATAAACTAGTGAGTGCAAGGCAGTTTGAGAGATATTGCACACACACCTCTACGTTGTGGGATGTACTTTGTGCACACCACCCTATGATCTCAACCTTGCAACACCCCAAGCATCCTCTGCACAAAACACCTAAGGAGAAGCTCTGGAAAGCAGCTCAGGACTGGAAACCTCAACCAGGCGAGTGACAAAGGATATACAGGGCTACCCTGTTTCCCATTACCCCAAAACAAACCAGCTTCAGGGACATCTCCGCCATGTTCTCAGCAAAACCTATTCAAAATGTATGGTGGACAATAAAAACACTGCTCCAAGAGGGGTCCACCTTCCAATGCCAGATATTTGGCCAGCCGGCGCAACATGCGCCCACAATCCACTCATTGCACTAGAGCTATTCTGCAAGCTAGCAGTACCGTCTACTACTGCACCATGTTGGAAAACATGGACAATTCACCTGGACAACTACTTCTGTGAAACCCAAGAAGCTGATTGGACCATTGAAATATCCCTTCCAGATACCGAGAAGATAACAACTATGGCACAGTGGTCAGAGCTCCCAGTGCGCACTCCCAACCTAACTAAACTCAGACTTTGAACACTTTAAACCCTGGCAAGTATTGCAGTGAGATTGAGAGTCCATTAAAGTGTTCTATGCATGCTTGCGTCAACTGGCGGGCACATGCACTTATGATGGTCAGCCAAATGAGGTCTGGGCCCAGCTTATCCAGGGTTGCAGGTCGATGACACAGAGAGGTCTCATCCTGTGCCAACCAGGAATCAGCCCTGAGAATATTCTGATCCCAGCATGCTTCATGACCTATGCACATCCCTTGCAGCAGAAATTGAGGTGGCTCTCACATTCAGACAATCCACCTCACAACTAGGGAAGTTTCCAACCATCAAGCCAACTATCAACACAATATGGAGTCAACCTACCATGAGACTTGGTGGAATTGGCTAATTGCAATACTGGGGCCCAGTGAAGGACTGGGGAATGGAGGAATATACACTGCACAGTTTCCCACCCATGGAAGGATTTATTTGCTTATGCTGTGAAAAACAGAACCATTTTTCAAGGGCCTACCACAGCTGAGAAAGGGTTGAAAAAGTGAGAGGGAAAACAATGCCATCTAGAGCAGTCCAGAACCTCACACTTGAAGACAAAGGCAGATGCAGCTCCAAGGGTCGCTCATCCCAGGTACACACTGTTCATGAGAAAGACACATCAGAAGAAGAGTATGTGTTTCTAATATAAGCAGCATAGGCAAAGAACAGTCGGTGTCTCCAACCAGTGTTTGAGGTAATAGTCACAGGAACATTCATCAAAGCACTGATTAATACAGGAGCATCCATGAATGCCATGAGCAGCTAGCAGTACCACAGTCTAAAGCTGTGAGCAGTCCCGTCACCTACCAAGTCAAAATGCTACACATATGGCAGCCAACAGCTGCCCCAGTGGGAAGGAGTAATCCACGCTATGATATAGAATGGCAAAAAAGACACACACGCCAGCCTCCACATTGCCAGAGAATGGCCTAGAAACACTGAAGGTCTGTCTAAGCCAAAGACCTTGGAATAACCTTCTTTGAACATGCTGCCCAAGCTATGCAAGTAGACCACATCCTAAAGCAATGCCCTAAACTGTTCCAAGGGCTGGGATGCCTCAAAGGACCCCTTGTTAAGCTACACTGTCATTGAAGGCCAGGGCCGTCCAGCAAGACAGAGTGCCCTTTCACTTATGGCCATTAATGGAACAAGAACTCAAGAGACTTGCACTTCTCAATGTCATTTAGCAGGTATGTGACCCACTCCTTGAGTGTTCCTGATGGTCATCACAAAAAAACTAAAACAACCAGGAACAGTCAATCTCTACATTGAGATGTGACTCCCCAATGCAGCAATTAAAAGGGAGCAGCATATCATCCCTACTATGGACGAAAATATTGCCAACCTAAAGAGAGCAAAATAGCCTTCCAAAGTAGATCTCAGTGTGGAGTACCATCAGTTGTTAATAAGGGAAGCTGCTCTGTCACAACTTTCTTAACACATCTTAGCACACAATGCAACATGTGGTTAAACTTTGGAATATTCTTAGCGGCAGAAGTGTTTCAGAACACCATCTTGAAACACTCTCTGGCCTGTAAGGGTCATGAATATCAGTGATGATATTCTCATATACTCTACAGCCCTCAAAGAATCACTACCGACTGCAAGCCATGTTGCAGCGACTCAGTGTTCATGGTCTTACCCTACATTGGGAAAATGCTCCTTCTTTGAGTCACAGATTGAGCTCTTTGGCTATGGATTCACAAATGATGGACTCAAGGTGGATCCCAGGAATTTAAAAGCTATCCAACAAGCACCAGCTCCTCGCAATACCACTGAGGTGTGCAGTTTCCTGGGAATGGCATCAAACTGCAGCTGCTTCATTCCCAGTAACAGCCGCTCCAAGCACTCACAAGGATGGATGTAAATTGGGCCTAAACTCAGAAAGAAGCCATGGCATTTGAAAATGTAAAACAAGCCCTACTTGATGAATCCATAATGGAATATTCTGTCCTGGAAAAACTGATGGAACTAGTTGTAGAAGGCAGCCCGGTGGGCCTCAGAGCAGTGTTGTCTCAAGAAAGCGAACCAGGACCCCATCACATTAACTAGTTAGGCTCTCACTACAATGGAAACTTGATACGCCCAAACTTAGGTAGAAGCACTACCAATAAAATGGGGCTGCAGGCCCGTGTGCATGTGAATTTATGGTAGTTACTGATCATGAGCCCTTGGTCGCACTGTTTGGAGGGACTGCTCCTCAAACACCCCCTCGCATCTAACGGTGGGCCGTGCAAGTACAAAAGTACTGGTTTACCATTGTCTACAGCCTGTGGTGAAAAATCCCACAGACCTTCTGTCCCGGCACCCAGGAGCCCAGGATCGAGGCTGCACCAGGACAAGCTCAGGGACAAAAGACTATGGCGGTCATTCCAACTTTCCCGCTGGGCCGGCGGGCGACCGCCAAAAGGCCGCCCGCCGGCCCAGCGGGAAAGCCCCTGCAACGAGGAAGCCGGCTCCGAATGGAGCCGGCGGAGTTGCAGGGGTGCGACGGGTGCAGTGGCACCCATCGCGATTTTAACTGTCTGCAAAGCAGACAGTGAAAATCTGTATGGGGCCCTGTGAGGGGGCCCCTGCACTGCCCATGCCAGTGGCATGGGCAGTGCAGGGGCCCCCAGGGGCCCCACGACACCCGTTCCCGCCATCCTGGTTCTGGCGGTGAAAACCGCCAGAAACAGGCTGGCGGGAAGGGGGTCGGAATCCCCATGGCGGCGCTGCAAGCAGCGCCGCCATGGAGGATTCCCTGGGCCAGGGGAAAACCGGCGGGAAACCGCTGGTTCCCCTTTTCTGACCGCGGCTTTACCGCCGCGGTCAGAATGGCCCGCGAAGCACCTCAGCCTGTTGGCGGTGCTTCCGCTGCCCTCCGCCCTGGCGGTCATGGACCGCCAGGGTCGGAATGACCCCCTATGTGCAGATGGTGAGCGAGAATGCATGCCCAAAGGCTCTAACTGTGCAAGAGATAAGCCCAGCTGCACTTGACAATGAAGCCCTCCAGAAATTCATCACCACCCTCCAAAGGGAGGTCTGGAACACCTTCCTCAGAGATGCCAACTAATGGGTGTTCCTCGATAAAGAACAGTTATCTCTCTATGAAGAGTCCAAAATGAGCTCAGTGTTACTCTGGATTGACTGTTACTACGAGGGAATTGCATTGTGTAAAATAGTGGTTGAGCTAGCTTATGCAAGTCATCAAAGAGTGGCAAAGATGAAAGCCCAACTGAGAGAAAAGGTGTGATTCCCCAGACTCAATGCCACAGTCAGCACTATGGTAAAAGAATGCACAGCATACCATCTGACAAGTGGACCCGAAGTCCGAGCACCAGTATCCATGAACGAAGGGTGTGAGACAATGTGGGTCAAAATAAGCCTTGACTTTGGCAATTTTCCAGATGGTTGCCTGACAGTGGTGCTGGTCAATGGGTACTCCAAATAACTTGTGGTGAAGTAGACTGAGTCAACAACATTCTGCAAGGTCAGTCCTATCCTAGAGAAGATCTTTGCGTGGTTCGGCATCCCAGAAGTACAGACAGACAGTGGTCCCCTCTTTCTAAGAAATGGAATTCCAGGAGTTCCTGAAGTGCCTTGGGATTCGACACAGAAAGATAATACCACAATAGCTGCAAGCCAATGGTGATGTGAACTAATTTATGTGCATCTTAAATAGAGCAATCCTCTAAGCAGTAGATGAAGCAGTGGACTTGGAGACAAGTCTACACAGGTTCCTGTGGGCGTACCAGAACACACTACACTGAACAACTCAATGCTCACCATAGGCCCTGATGCTGAAAGGAGGTGGGCATGACTCCAACAGTCTAGGGTGGAAAGCACCAGAACATAACCCCCCAGAGACACAGAATCAAAGGAAGAGAAACAACGACAAACCAAGCAAGCCCAGAGGAGCACACATAGCGAGCCTGGAGCATGGAGACCAATTGCTGAGACACGAAAGGCACTCAGGGTGGAAATTCTGCACCTCCAATGAAAGGGGGATGTGGACAGTGACTGCTTCAAAAGGTACTTTAGTGTGTGCTTGCTGATACGATGAAACAGTAGCCCATAATGTTTCATGGCTAAAAAAGGGGAGAGTGCCCAACAGTGGTGAAAATTGTGACATGGGTGAATTTACAGAATGGGATAACTATGAACCCGAGATGGAAGTTCACGAAGAAACAATAATTGCAGCCATTGGGATAGTCAGGATGCAAAACCCCCTCCTGCCCAAGGTTCAATGCCCAACAGAAGGATACTAATATGAGAAACCTGGGGAACCCCAGGGAAAACCAGTGCTGCCAGTACAACTGCCGTCCAGTTCCAAGCCCAAACCAACAACACCTTGATTGTGTGTTTCTGGCACAACCATTCCAGACATGGGACTAAACATGGACTAACACTGGAAGGTATGTAGTGAACCACAAAGCTCCCTGGTGTGACCCCTGACTTCATACTGTTATTACACGCAATTCTATGGTCAGGCACAACTTCAAGGTATAAATAAAGGGGACTGGGACCACATGTGGCCCATCCTGCAAACTACAATCTCCTGCTTGTGCGTATGTTATTTAGCGCTACAGCTTCCTAGGTGACACGTTAGTACTGCCCTGAATAACATACTGCTGTTTTCTCTTTCCAACCAATGCATAACTAACTGCATTGCAGACCTGTCAACTGCACACTGTGCCACCGTGTTACACACGATATCGGCTCCCTTCACATGGTCACCAGGAGAGGAGCCGATACCACATCTTGGCATGAAAAATGAGCTGAAATTGGTTTTCAGCCCATTTTTAAAAGCTCTTAACTGCCGACGTCCATTAAGGGGTGTGAAAACACCCCAAGACATCACCACCAGCTCCGCAGGCTTTTTTTCTTTTAATTTTGGGGCATGGCTGGGGCAAAAGTGCCTTGTAGGTACTTCTCAGCACGAGACCCCACCCCCTCTACGGACCGCCCTATCCCCCATGAAAGGAGTTTTTTTTGTTGTAGTTGGCAGGTCTGGTAGTGGAAATCCTCCACTCAAGAAATAACAAGTACCGAATGTAGAATGCTAAACGATGAGCACTCCATAGTCAAGCGCATCACAGCTTGGATAGAAGGCATGACCGGTCTCTTAGAGGGAAAGGATTAAGTCATCTTTTCACACTGGCTAATTGTTACGGGAAGATAAGTCATATGTGATACATTAACAATAGTAATTGTAAAAGTATAGATAATGAAAATGCAATGTGTCTATTCATTTGGTTTTTTATTATTCACCTCCACGGCGTGAAAAGGAATTGGAATCTATTTCCAAATAGGAACTAACAAAAATAGGTTTTAGGCACCTTTGTTACTTTAAAACTGCAGCTGGCCGCAGTTACCTCCACAAAACATGGCATCAAGCCCATATTATATTTTTGGAGACATCTTTCTTTTCAGATTTAAACACCAAGCAGCAGCATCTAACTTTTAGTGCACACTTTCATTGACTTATGAAAGTGTTAAATCTGTCATTTCAATTGCCAGCAAAACACCTGTCTGATGCTTTTAAACACAGGCTTGGCCATTACTGTCAAACTGTTGTTTGTAAACACATGGTAATTTGATCCAGATGCAAAACTGTTACGCTTCCAACAGGAAGAACACACTTACTGATGAGATTAGGGAAAACACAATGAGAGCAGGTGGCAGCTGGTTTTTCAGCACATAAGGGATGTGACACACTGGAACCTACGGTCAATTGGGAAGTGGCAGGTACGGCGCACTGAAGTGATGGAGCCATCATGCAGACAAAAGCAGCTCTTGTGAACTCCCGGGTGAAACTTGCAGTGTATGTACACACTTCTTTGACAAAAAGGGAAGGGTTGACTTTTAAGAAGGGACTTCTGTTAATTGCCCGTCAGCTTTCACATTAGTAAATGTAATAAGCAGGCGCTTGAGTTTGCACTCGTTTTTCATTCAACATTTGTCTTTTTTTTTCCCGCTCTCCATTCTTTGTAGTATGGCTCTTGCTGTGATTTCACTAAGAGTCTCATAGAGAATTATTCCTGGATTGTTGTTATTCTCTGCTTGCCCTAGCATCTCTCCTTCACAGTTGTGGTTCCTGGTCTGGTACCTAGTCTGCCTGGAGAATAGTTACAGTCATGTTCTGAGAGAAACTGGTAAGCAAGCTTTATTAGTCCCTCCCTTTTACCATTGTTCTAAGAACCCCCTGACCTCATTAGATGTAAAGAACATTTTATATTGCAGCTTTTGCACGTGACTGCTACAGTATCTGATGGCATTGGAAGGGCAGAATTTGCTCTGCATTCGCTGGAACTACAACTTTAATATAGGCATCTTGTGTGATTTGGATCTTTCAACATTGTTTCCCTTCATACACCTTGAGTTGACCTCTTGCAAATGACTGGGTTCTTGTGGGATGTGCTATCAGGCTTCTAACACAAGAACACACTTACTGCTGTCTTGGGATGGTGCAAGCGCCGGTAGGAAGTTTGGCACAAATAAGATCAGAAGCACTGGAAACTGTGATCTTCAGGGCAAGGATATCTGTGGGATACCGTGGAGGGTGATACAAGCACATAAACCAAAGTGGCTCACTTGAACACTCATTTGAAGGTGGCATTCCATGTATATGTTCTCAGGTCGAGAATGGGAAAGTTCCCTTTAAAGATGGTGATTTCAATGATTCAGTGCACATCAACTTCTACATTGGTATTGCTTATCCGCAGCCGCTTGAGTTTGCATTAATTTACACTCATTCAATGCCCCTATTCTGCACACTCTCTTGCTTCCTCATTAATGAGCTCAATCTGTGATTTCGTGGGAGCTCTCCAGGGCATTAGTTTGTGTTTTTTAACCCTTCCCAGAGGCTTAGCTTGAAGGGGGTCGATAGGGTATTATACCCAACTAAAAAATGTATTCTCTGGGAAATAATTAGGTACAAATGCATTCAGTCGGGGGATGTCAAGTGTCTGTCAGATTTGACCTGGTGTTTTTACATTTTCACATTGACAGAAACACACACACTTTCTTTCGTCTATGTTTTGTAGGCCTTAAAACATGTTGAATAGTTTGAAAAATATTGGCCCATATTTATACTTTTTGACGCTAAACTGCGCTAACGCAGTTTAGCGTCAAAAAATTTAGCGCCGTCTAACGCCATTCTGAAGCGCCATGCGGGCGCCGTATTTATGGAATGGCGTTAGACGGCGCAATCAGACCGGCGCTGCCTGGTGTGCGTGGAAAAAAACCACGTAGACCAGGCAGCTCCGGCGTTGGGAAAAAATGACGTTAGGGCGTCTTAAAATGGCGCAAGTCAGGTTGACGCTAAAAAATCGTCGTAACCCGACTTGCGCCATTTTTTTTCGACGCCCATCCCCCATCAACATGACTCCTATCATTGTAAAGATAGGAGTCATGCCCCCTTGCCCAATGGCCATGCCCAGGGGACTTATGTCCCCTGGGCATGGTCATTGGGCATAGTGGCATGTAGGGGGGCACAAATCAGGCCCCCCTATGCCACAAAAAATAAAAATAAAAATACTTACCTGAACTTACCTTAATGTCCATGGGATGGGTCCCTCCGTCCTTGGGTGTCCTCCTGGGGTGGGCAAGGGTGGCAGGGGGGGTCACTGGGGGCAGGGGAGGGCACTCTGGGCTCATTTTGAGCCCACTTGTCCCTTAACGCCATGCCTGACCCAGGCGTTAAAAAGCGGCGCAAATGCGCCGTTTTTGGCCACGCCCACTCCCGGGCGTCATTTTTGCCCGGGAGTATAAATACCACGTAAAGGCCTGGGAGTCATTTTTTAAGACGGGAACGCCTCCCTTGCATATCATTAACGCAAGGAAGGGGTTCACGCTAAAAAATGACGCACACTCCGGGCACTTTGGCGCCCGAAGCGTCTAACGCCATAGTATAAATATGGCGTTAGTTGGCGTTAGTTTAGCGTCGAATTTGCGTCGAAAAAAACGACGCTAATTCGGCGCAACCAGAGTATAAATACGGCCCATTATGTTTTAAGGGCACCCTAGAAATCCGCACTTTTCTCTCTTTTCCACTGCCCCATTTAATCCCCCTTCACCCCCCCCCTGATGTCCTGCATGTCATATAATGTGTTTTTATAAAATATCCCAGCATGATTGTTTGGAAATCTGAAGCTCACACTCCCCCAATCATACTTGACCAAGCTATGCACTTGACCTTTCTATGCCCTTAGCTTCTCTCTTTCACAGTTCGAGTATCTGGGTTCTTGGTCTTCCTGACGCCTAGTTTCGGTATCCTTGTGATACATTTTCTACAACTTTTTAAGGCATTATTTATACTGAATCCTGAATGTGGGGCCAGGTAGAACACAGTACTCTCGCTCTCAAAGGTATACCCGCAACCAGATGTTACCCGCTCCTACTACATGTATTTTCTACCTTTTCCCCACCTTATCTCCCAAAATGGTCTAAACATGGCACCGTGCTTATTATGATCTAAGCATGGCGCACTCCATATCAGGTTTTGTCGACAAACTTCAAATGAGGACTAGAGCTGCCATCAGATCCTCCTGCCTGTCTTGTATTCATAAAATCTACAATCTCCATATGCTTGCATGTGAAATCAGACCTTAGCATGGTCTGCTCCACATGCACGCACTTCTCAGATGACTAATGCAACAATCAAAAATGCCAATTTAATCACAAAACCCATTTCTGCATTTAGTTTAAGGTAAGTGCATTTGGAATTGTCAGCCACCCAAATGCCCAGATGTGAACACATCAGACATCCAGAGACCAAAACTGCATGACAAGTCAGGGGAAACATGGGATAAGGGATTATATACAGAGCAATGATGACCAAATGCAATAAGGCATTCCTATCCATGTTTAGTTGGTTGCCCACAAAAGATCGGCTAGCTGTGAAGGACTCACTTCAGGGCAAACACTTTACGTAGTAGGGCCTTCTCCACAAATGGGTGTCTGGAGCGAGTGGGTCCTCTGTGAAGGGTTGTGCACAGCATGAAGTCTGTGTGTAGTATGGGCTTGGCCAGCTAAGGGGCCTTGGGTGTCTTAATGGACTGGGGTCTCCCTGAACAGTTATGTACAGGGTGAATGCTGTGCATATCAGGGCTTCACTATCTTAGGGGGCTTGAGTCTCCTCCCTGGCCCCTCCGAGAAAAGTACTTCAAATGGCAGAGAAAGTGTATAGTAGGGGCTTGACTATCCAAGGAGGCAAGGGTGTCAGGAAGGAGAGGGCTCTCCATGAAGAGTTCTACACAGGCAAAGTGCTGTGCTTAATGAAGGCTTGACCACGTAAGGGGGTTTGGGTGTCTGGAGGGAGTGGGCTCCCTGGAAAGAGTTCTGCACAGGCCAAAGGCTGTGCATATTAGGCATTTCGACACCTAGGGAGGCTTGAGTGTCTTGAGGGAGTGGGCTGTCTGTGTAGAGTTGTGCAAAGTGTGAAGTCTATGTGCAGTAGGAGCTTGACCACCTAAGGTGGCATGGGTGTCTGGAAGGAGTGCGCTTTCTTTAAAGACTTGTCCAAGGAGTGAAGGCTGAGCATAATAGGGGCTTGATCCCCTATTAGGGCTTGAGTGTCTGCAGGGATTGGGCTCTCCATGAAGACTTCTTTGCAAAGTGAAGGCTGTGCATTGTAGGGACGTGGCCGCCTTTACCTCACTGATTGAGTATTGGAGCTCTCCTACCCACAAGAAGCTGCCCACCCACAAATTGATTGGTACAGAGCAAAGGCTGCTTGCAGAAGGGGCTTAGCCACCTAATGTAGCTTGTGTGTCTGGAGAGAGTGGGCTTTCCGTGAAGACTACTTTCATGAAGACTAATATACTAAGAGAAGGCTGTGCATTCTAGGGCCTTTGCAAATTAGGTCCCATATTTTGCACACAAGAAGTTGCTTATCCATAAAGTATCAATTCCAGGATGAAGGATATGCACAGCAGGGGCTTGGCCCCCCAAATAGGAAAGATGTGTCAGGAGGGAATAGGCTCTTCACGAAGACTTCTGTTCAGAGCAAAAACTGTGTGTTGTTTGAGGATTGGTCACCAGTGTCTCATTGACTGCACACAAGAAGCCACCTACATGTAAAGGGTCTGGAACAGGGTGAAGACTGTGCATAGTAGGGGCTAGACAAGCTATGGGGGCTTGGTGGTTTGTGTGGAGTGGGCTCTCCATAAAGAGTTCTGTAAAAAGTGAAGGTTGTGGGTTGTAGGAGCGTCACCAAACTTTTCTCATTAATTGTGCATGAAACTCACCTACTCACAAAGCATGGGTGTCTAGAGGGAGTGGGCTCTGTGTAAACCTAATGAGGTTTGGGGTTCAAGGAGGGTGCTCTCCATAAATACTACAGTGCAAAGTGAAGTCAGTGTGCTGTAAGGGCTTGATGACGCACCTCTCATTGATTGTGCACAAAAGGTCGCCTGCCTGTATAGGGTCCGTAACAGAGTGGAGAGTGTTCGTAGTAAGTGTGTGGCCAACTAATGGGACTTGATAGTCTTTTGGGAGTTTTCACTCCAAGAAGACTTCTGTACCAAGAAGAGGATGTACATTGTAGGGGCTTGGCCACCCACATCTCATTGATTGCTCAGGAGAGGGTCACCCACCAGCAAAGGGTCTGGTACAGGATGAAGTCTCTGCATAATAGGGACTTGGCCACCTAATAGGGCAGAGAGTGGGCTTTCCATGAAGGCTTCTTCCATGAAGACGTCCATACAAAGTAAAGGCTGTGTATTGTAGAGGCTTGGCCAAACATGCCCCATTGTTTGAGCAAATGAGAAAGCCTGCACCCAAAGGGTCCAGTACAGGGGGAAGGCTGTGTGCAATAGAGGTATTACAACCTAATGTGGCTTGGGTGCCCTGAGGGAGTGGGCTTCTCATCCAGACTTCTGTACAAAGTGAAAGCTCTGCATTGTAGGGTCTTGGCATCTGCTTTCATAGATTGCACACAAGAGGTTACCTACCGCAAAGGGTCCAGTACATTGGAAGGCTATGTGTAGTAAGGGCTTGGCCACCTAATGGGACTTTGGTGTATACCTCTCAGTGAATGTTTCTGTACAAAGCAAAGGCTCTGCATTGTAGGGCCTTGACCACCAATTTCTCATTGCACACAAGAGGTCACCAACCATAGTAAGGGCATGGCCTCCCAATAGGGCTTGTGTGTCTGGAAGGAATAGGTTCTCCTTGAAAGCTTCTGTACGAAGCATAGTATGTGTATTGTAGGGGCTTCGCCATCAGTGTATCATCAATTGCGCACAAGAGGTCGCCTATGAACAAAGGGTCCGGTGCAGGATGAAGGCTGTGCACAGTAGGGAGTGGACTCTCCATTGCTTTGTGCCCACAGGCACAGGAGCTTTTAAAAAACTTTTTAACCAATGCTAGGGAATTCCCACAGGTACCGGGTGGCCCTTTATGATCTAGTGGGAGTTCCCCAGAATCATACAGGGCAGGGTCATGCTGGGTTTAGCACAAGTACCATGGGATTCACTGGCCAAACATTTTTTTAACCCTAAGCTGGGTCCCTCTAGGACCCCCCCCATAACTATAAGGGAGTCAGGGTACCCCAAACCTGCTCCCTTCTATCTTATTTTGTTTTTCAAGGCACAGGATCTGAGTCTCCATGTCCTATAATGCGGACTGAAACATCTTTATCTGTGCTGCGGCTAGCCAATCAGATTCTTTAGTACTTCAGAGCCAGTCCAGTCCCCCAGTAACAAGCAGGTCAACAGGAAAAATCCCTCTCTGCTAATTAGAACACTCCATGGGGCTTATTTACAAGCCCCTGTGGTGCAGGGTGGGGCAGAAAGTGTTTTGCTGCACTGCCCGGCGCCACCAGGAAAGGGCAGAAATGCACCATATCTACAAGATACGGCACATTTCTGTCCTCTTCCCCCTGTGCTGGAACTAAAATCAGCTGCCTAGCACCAATGCAGGCACCCTTGCATTATAGAATGCAGCACACATAACAGCAAATCGTCATTATTTAATGATTGTTGCTGTGCAAGAAGGGACACCTTCCTACACATAAACACTCATTAATGGCATTTTAGTCTTCCGAACATAGAAAAGGCAAAAAAGAGGAGAAATGGTAGTAGTAGTAGTTTTTGCACAATGGTCATCACTTGATTCGGAAACTATTACGCAAACATTGGCACCTTCTACTAAACAATCCCTCCATTAATCAATACATAACTAACTTTCCACAAATTGGCTTCAGACGGGCTCCCAATTTAAGAGATAAACTCTGCTCTTCATTTTTTCATAACCAGTCTCCAACTACATTTTTACCTCCTAAACCCAAGGGTTTTTATACTTGTAGCAAATGCTCTATCTGCAAGTGGGGTCTCTCAAAAACTACTACTACTACCATTAATGATCAATGTTTCCACATCAATGACTTCATAAACTGTGAAAGCTCTAATGTTGTTTACGCAATATGGTGCCCATGTCACCGTGCCTACATAGGCAGCACCATTCGCTCACTTAAAGTAAGAATTCAAGAACACTATCGTAATATCCAAAAACTGGAAACGAAAGCCCCACTTGTTGAACATTTCACAGAATTTCATCCTCATGAACGTATTTTTACATTCTGTGGTCTCCGACGGATTAGACCAACCCCTCGAGGTGGTAATACTCCTTTACGTCTGCATAAGGAGGAAAGCAGACTTATTATTCGATTTGAAACAGTAAATAATGGACTAAACAAAGACTGTGACTGGCACTATTGGCTATTGTAAAATAGAGCCACTCAGTGATAATGTCATCTGCAACCTTTGTTAACAATGCATCAAGTTTGTTCTACAATTCTGTTATAATGTTCTTCTCTGTTTCGTCTCTACTCTCTGGTTAATGTATCATAGAACTGTTATATGTGCACTTTATTTAATCTGCACGAATACTTTTTACTCTAAATTGATTCTCTATAATATGCTTTGTTCGTTATTCCGGCAGGAGTCAGTATAAATATTATTAATATGTTTTCCTTGCAATCATTATTTTATTCCTTAGTTACTCCAGTGATTTTGTTTTCAAAAATAGACCGGCGCCTCTATTGGGTACTCCCAAGATGGCGCCGCCGTTTCTCCGTGCTCTCCCTCAGCGTGATTGCAGAGTCCTTTCTCTCTGTCCACACCCGATAGTTTACATCGAGGTAGGACATTTGAAACTACTCCCCAGTCGCGTATAAAGACGCGAAGGAACACCGGCACGCTGCCTCTCTCTTAAACATTATTGCAGGCGACGGATAGCAACACTCTCCACCGCAAATCTATCACCGGCAAAAATGGGTGAGTGCTATTACAGCATTTTCATCATAGGTAAAATGAATACCACCATTTGTATCGGGTCTTCGCAATTAACTTTTTCCGAAGAGATTTATATAAATTTACAATGGGCTGTAGTGGCAAGTAAGAAGGATGCGAGGGAGCCGGATTTCATGTTAATATCTTTTATTCTTGCCACAAGAAATAAGGCCCACGAGCAGCCGGCCGGCCGCAACACCGCGTTTTTTTCGCGCCTCTGCCTTTCCGCCGCGCCGCCCCCTGACGTCACGACCGTCCTCGTTACGGATTGGTCGTGGCGTCATGAGGCGCCTAAACATAGAAGACAGACTAGTTCTGTCCCTCCGGCCTCGTGCGTTAACTCACGTACGACATCTCCCTTTTCAACAGAACAAGAAAACTTAAGGAACTTCACCTCATAACAAAATCTTCGAACCTCTTGGGTGCTCGGATACGCCTAATTGGCCTGCTCGGAGTAACATACTGAAGTGAATTCGCCTTGACGGCGCACGCATCCTCTCGGCTTGACCCCATTACACTGTGACTGTCGCTCTCCACAGTTTCGGGCCTGCAACCATTCTGTCCTGAGGCAGCCGTCAAGCCACGCCATGCCTTCTCGCATCGCTCCGCACTCCCCTGTCCACTTATTCCTGGCCTGGAAGGCGTATTGGCACATTCCTCCTCATCAATGACTACATCCCTGGCTTCGTGAGTTTGCCACTCGTCAACATCATCCGTGCATTCGGCCCCATCCACACGGACATCTTTCATGATGATTTTCTCTTGCCCAGCCTTGAGCCTAACTATGTCGTCCTTGCTCCGCCACCCCGCTCCTTCCAGACAGACTGCCCCTCTTGTCACTCCTTGCACACGCACCGGGGTTTGAAACACAGACTCCCCCTTCATCACCCTGTTGGGTTTCTTCACCAATACCCAATCCCCTTGCGCTATATTTTTAGTTTTGGCTCTATTCACCATGTCAGCGTACCTCTTATTGTTTTCCTGTTTGGCCACTATTCTTGCTTTGACTCTCAACCTCTCATCAGATTCTGCCTCAATTTCCCGGTTCATGTCATACCACTTATTGAATTTGGGGGTAAGCTCACTCATGCATCTTCTCCCTCTCATCAAATAAAACGGAGTGTGTCCAGTAACCTCACTGGGCGTGTTGTGGAAAGTGTTCACCTTGTCCGCCACAAACGCTTTCACATTCATGTTGGAAGCGATCGCCTGTTGCACGCCCTCTTTGAGGAATCTATTCATATGCTCAACCTGCCCATTGCTCTTCGGGCTGTACAGCGGGGTTTTCTCTTGCTTAATCCCCAACCTGGACAGAAAATCCGTCATCCGCCTGGACACTAGCTGGGTGCCGTTGTCCGACACCATGATCTTCGGCTGTCCCTCAATCGCGAAAATTTTCGTCAATGCCTTGATCACTCGTTCAGTGGTAACTTCCCTGACGAACTTGTAGTGAATCCATTTGGAGAAGTAATCCGTAAGGACGATGAGATGTCTACACTCGTCAGGTAGCATTGTAAATGGGCCCGCAAAATCAATGGCAATCTTGTTCCACGGGCCGGCAGGTATGTCCACCAGCTGCAACTCTCCTTTTGTCGTCTTCCAGTGCTTATCGGCCCTTAAGCACGGTCCACACCGATCAATGAATCTGCTGACGTCGCTGCACATCCCTGGCCACCAGTAGTACTGCTTGAGGAGATTCATTGTAGCGGTATTGCCCGGGTGGCCTTTATGGGCAATCCTGATTAGCTTGTCTCTTAAACTTTCCGGAGGTACAAACAGCTCGTGTCTCTTCACAAAGCCGCCTTCGATGGTGAGTTCGGAACTAATCTGTTGGAAACTTCTGAGTGCCCCGTGCAAGTTCCGGATAGGGGGCCAATGAGCCTTCATGTGGTCCATCACCCTCCGCATAGTCACGTCCTTCTCCTGAGCCGTCAACCATTCTTCCTCTGATATGGATCCCTCGCACATGGCTGTTGCGTCAACCATTGCCACAACGCACTCCGTGTCGTCCAGGGAATCATTCTCCTCATCCGGGATCGGTATGCAAGATAGGCAATCCGCCCTGCAGTTGAGACCCCCTTTGATGTGTCTGACGGTGAAGTGATATTCTTGCAACTTAGACAGTAGACGTAGGAGCCTCGAGCTGGCTTTGCCATTGCCACGTCCTTCACCGTCCATCATGTATATCAAGGGTTTGTGGTCGGTGACTAATTCGAACTCCCTGCCCCACAAATAATTTCTCAGTTTCTCCACGGCCCAGACGCACGCGAGCGTCTCCCGCTCGATGGTGCTGTAGTGCTTCTCTGCTTCGCTCAATGACCGCGATATAAATGCAACAGTGTTCTCCTTCTTCCCTTGGAATTGGCAAAACACTGCACCGATTCCCTTGACACTAGCGTCAACCGTGATTACATTCCGGAGGTCCTTGTTGTACGGTCGTAATACTGGGGCCGCGGCGATTGCCTGTTTGACGGATTCGAAGGCAGTGCTTTGTTCCTGTGTCCACGTATATTTTTTGTTCTTCCGTAGCAGTTTCCTTAGAGGCTCCACAGTGGTTGCGTATCCTTGCATGAACTTGGAATAGTATTCGCTGAGTCCCAGGAACGATCGCAAGGCGTCTTTGTCTCCTGGGCAAGGGGCATCTCGGATGGCCCTCACTAAATCATCTTTCGGCGCAATGCCATTTGGGGTAAGCACATGCCCTAAGTATTCTATCTTGTCTTCCATGAATTTGCACTTGTCTTTGGAGACTGTCATCCCCCTTTTTTGTAGCACCTCCAACACTCTGCGCAGCAGTTCTAAGTGCCCCTTCTCGTCTTCCGTGTGTATCAGAATGTCGTCCTGAAATGCTTCAACCCCCTTCATATCGCAGAAGAGGAGGTCCATTAGCTTTTGAAAGACACCCGAGGCCGATGCAAGGCCGAATGGAAGACGGATGTACCTGTATGCTCCAAACGGGGTAATAAAGGTGGTAAGTTCCTTGGATTCCTCCGTGAGACATACCTGGTGGTATGCAGACTTCAGGTCTATCAGGGTGAAAAACTTCGATCCTGCTGTGGCCGACAATATCTCCTGAATGTTGGGCAGTGGATGGCAGTTCACCAGGATATTTCTGTTCAGTGATCGCAGGTCTACACACAACCGAATGTCCCCTGTCCTCTTCTTCTTGGACACCACGATTGCGGACACCCATTCTGATGCACCTGCTTCCTCTATTACTCCTTCCCTTTTCAGCTTATCAAGAACAGCCTTAAGCTCCCCCCTTACAGAAAGAGGAATCGTTCTGACTTTGTGCTTTATTGGTAGGGCACCCTTTTTTAACCGTATAGCATGCACAAATCCTCTTACACACCCTACCTTGTTTTCAAAAACGGAGTCAAACATTTCGAGGACCTCAGCTAATCCATCATGTAAATCATCAGGCTGCACATAATTGACCCAGTCATCTCTCAGAACTATGGGATCTTCTGCCCCAGGGACTAGCATCACACCTAGCTTCGTCAGGTCCTTCCATCCCACAAGGCTCCTCCCATTTTCAGCCACATATATCTTTGTTCTCACAGTGCGCCCTCGAAAGGTGAGGGAGTCCCAGAAGTAACCTTTCATCACTATGTCGTGTTCCCCGAAGGCCTTTGGACTCACATCCGTCTCATGCAGTCGTACATCTTGCCACTTCGAATCAAATGTCCTATCTGAGATCAGGGTAAGGGGGGAACCAGAATCAGCCGTAAATGGCAATTTTATCACACCAATCATGACGGAGCCAATGGGACCCTTCACTCTACCGTCCTCACCATCAATGGACAACACCATGTCCGCATCCGCATCAGTATCACTCTCGCTTACCGAGCTCACTTTCATGCCCGTATTATATTTTTTTGCTTTGCATACTGCCGCAAAGTGGCCCAACTTCCTGCATTTAGAACAGCTTTTGTGCACGGCAGGGCAGGCCCTGCTATCCGCTAAGTGATTTTTTGACCCACATCTAAAACAGACGAGCTGCCTCCTGCCTCCCCCTCTATCACTCGCCACCCTGTCTGAAGTCTTGGGCACATGTTTACGGCTGTCCTGTACATAGAACACATTTGAAGCCTGACTAGTGTTCGCCAGTTCCTTGGAAGATACCATGGAGCGTTCCACTGCCTTTGCAATGGCAATTACGTCCTTCAGTGAAGGATTCCTGCATGATAGCAAACGTTCCTGCACTTTCTTTGAATGGCAGTAGAACACCACCTGATCTCTAATGTACGTATCAGTCATCGCTGCAAATTCACAATCTTGAGCTAGAACACGTAGACATGCAATATACTCTTCGATAGTCTCTCCTTCCTCTTGTTTCCGCAGTGCGAATTTATGGCGCCCCACCATGATGTTGCACTCCTCTGCATACTGCAACTCAAGCCGCCGTACAGCCTCCTGGTTCTCATTCAGCGGAGCTGTGGCTCCATGGGGATTCACATAAACCGGCAGGCTATCGAAAACCTCTTGTCCAGCCTTCCCCAACAGTCCGAATAACAAAGACTTTTTCCGTTCGGGGCTATACCCCTGACCATCAATTGAGATAATATAGTTCTCAAATGCGCGCAGCCATCCTTTCCACTTCATGCATGGCTTACCAGGAGAGTCCAGGAAGAGAGGAGGCACGCAGATATGACCTGTCTGCGACATGGCCGGAAAGCGGGCGCCACACTTGGAAGGACCGTGTGATACAGGTGCAGCATCCACTATGGGAGGCTACTAGGCTGCGCAGAATGGTAGGAGTCGTCAAAATCAATTGTGTGGAGATCGCAGCATCAGCGCCTTAGGGGTTGCATGTAGTCTCAAGTGAAGAGATATCAGCGCTTTCCACTGGCCTCCCGAAACACCAGGTAAGGTGGGCTACACTCGTGGGCCTTGGTAGAAGCTGTGACCCTCGTCGCCATTTGTAGTGGCAAGTAAGAAGGATGCGAGGGAGCCGGATTTCATGTTAATATCTTTTATTCTTGCCACAAGAAATAAGGCCCACGAGCAGCCGGCCGGCCGCAACACCGCGCTTTGTTCGCGCCTCTGCCTTTCCGCCGCGCCGCCCCCTGACGTCACGACCGTCCTCGTTACGGATTGGTCGTGGCGTCATGAGGCGCCTAAACATAGAAGACAGACTAGTTCTGTCCCTCCGGCCTCGTGCGTTAACTCACGTACGACATGGGCATAATCGGACTAGCTTATTATTATGATGTATCTCCTAGGACACAACTTAAGGGCACTTTTCTTTATTTCTTTCGTTTTGTCAATCACAAACATACCAATATCGTTTGTTTTTCCTCCTTATACCAATTCAATCCTTTTCTTCCGAATCATGATTGCACTTATAAAATTAGAATGTTTCATTACCATTGGACAACCTTTTAAACATGTAAATATCACTCAGCCATTTTACTTTCTTTTTAAGAGGCTAGCTTTTGATTACAATTCTCTGTTCAATTTAATCTCAAAGACAAAAGACGTTATATGTATATATTTATGTTTTCAGGCTAACAGCTGACCCAAATACCTATATGATCGATTGCTAATGACTATTTGAACACTACTTACTACTAATGGTATGGCTTTTTGCGTTTCCTTAGCATAGGTATAATATTTTCTCTCAATCACATTCTTTCTCTCACCACAACACCAATGCGTTTCTTTTCTTCTGCATGTCTTCCACTGTAATATAGTCAGTCTAGATTACCTCCTCACACGGTTGGCTTTTTGCGTTTCCTCAGTATAGTTATAATTTTTTCTCAATCACATTCTTTCTCTTACCACAACACCAATGCGTTTCTTTTCTTCTGCATGTCTTCCACTGTAATATAGTCAATCTAGATTACCTCCTCACACGGTTGCTTGACTGTCCTCACTTATCCCTAAGGACACTTGCAATATGTTGCTACTATCATATATATTTAATTTTTGACCATTTTTTCCGTTTCATCTGTTTCTTCATCATTTCTTTCACTATCCAGTACAGGCCCATCCTTGATCTCTTTGGACTTGATAAATCTAATTCTTGGACAGCATGATTCCTTTTTTACTGACCTTGGTCCTTATTCCTTGACCTCTTGGGACTTCCTTTGCACAAGTTCTTTGCATAATCTTGTGGCTTCCCGTTTTCCTACTTCAACATATTAATACTTTATTCTTTACCATCGAATCTCACGACATTTCTTTTTCCTTCCCAGCCTTGAGGAAGCCCTGGCTTACGCGCCTGTGGGGCGAAACACGTGTTGGCTGGCCTAACTCACATTTTCCTTTGGACCGATTGAGTGTCTACGTTTTCTACCGTGTATTGTTTTGTTCTTCTCAAATAATAAATTGGATTTGGAGCAACACTGATATTGACTTCAGCCTTGTCTGATGAAAACCACATGTCTTTAGACAAAACGGACTCGTAGAAGTTTAATTGCATTTATACAGTGGGCACCTCACCACCTTTTGACTCATGTTTTCCCTTGGAGGACTAGGGTCCAATGTCCTCTGGTGAAGTTCCTACACCTTACAAATATCAACAGGCATTCATATACAGGGAGTCTCTGTGGTTTTTTGGACCCCCCTTCCTTTTGGCTCCTGGAGTTGGTGTTAACCCTGACTGAATCTTCAATGGCAGGTTCCCTAATATGTGGAGCCCTGAACTCAAAAAGAGCAGGATCAGGTCCTATGGTTCTTAAGGAGTGCTGGGAAAATAAATTGGACAGTGTATTATATACACCATATATATCTCTCACCAGATGTACCCGGGAACTGATGCCTCCTGCTCTCCATGCCACCAAGTGGAGGCACAGTTCCTTCATATGGTTTGGTACTGCCCTGTAACAGCAGATTATTGGCAGTCAGTGACCTCATGTATCTCTGCAATTACAACATCTGTTCTACCCCTTGACCCTATGATGTGTCTTCTTCATTCAGGGGTTGTGACAAAACCCACGAAACAACACAGGCGGAATCCACTGTTTCTCCTCAAACCTCAAAGAATTGGTGTAAATGGAGGCCGTGAAAGTGTGCAGAGGACGGAACACAGTTTGTTTTGGTTATGCAGATATTTACATGGGTTTTTGCATTAGATGATGGTCTCTGAGTATGTTGTATTTATTTTCCTATACATGGATATATTCTGTGAACATAAACATATGATGACTCCATTCACAAAACATTATTGCTGGATGTGTACGACAACTAATAATGCAATATATCTACTTTTGTTGTTCTATGTTAATAGAGGCAAAATCAATAAAAGTATACAAAAAACTGTTACTGGTGAATTTCTATGGTTTGGTACAAAATGTGAGCCTAACTATAACAACCCCAGTTACCTTTGTTTTTTAAGTGAATTTCTATGTTTTTTTAATTCTATTTCCTAGCTGTAACATCACTGTAACCTTGTTTTTTTCAGTGAAAAGTGATTCTATATAAAATGTATGTGTAATTGGATTTCCATGATTGGCAAATTTGATTTACTGGTAGGTCCCTAGTACAGTGCACTAGAAGTGCACAGGGCCTTTAAATCAAATGCTACTAGTGGGCCCACAGTACTGGTTGTGCCACCCACATTAGTAGCCCTGTAAACATGCCTCAGACCTGTCACTGAAGTGTCTGTGTGTGCAGATTTTAACTGGCAATTCGATTTGGCAAGTGTACCCACTTGCCAGTCCTTAACCTTCCCTTTTCTTACAAGAAAGACACCCCTAAAGTAGGCCCTAGGTGGCCCCAACAGCAGGGTGCAGTGTATGTTTAAGGTAGGACATATACTAATGTGTTTTATATGTCCTAACAGTGAAATACTGCCAAATTCGTTTTTCACTGTTGCAAGGCCTATCCCTCTCATAGGTTGACATGGGGCTGTTTTTAAATATGATTAAAGCGTAGATACCCTTTGGGAGCGGATAGACATGTGGAGTTTGGGGTCTCTGAACTCACAATTTAAAAATACATCTTTTAGTAAAGCTTGGTTTTAAGATTGTGTGTTGGAAAATGCCACTTTTAGAAAGAGGGCATTTTCTTGATTGAACCATTCTGTGACTCTGCATGTTTGTGGAATCCCTGTCTGGGTCAGTTTGACAGTTGGGCTGTTTGCACCTCTCTCTAGACAGTGACACAACGGGAGCTGGGGTGTAGCCTGCATATCCTGATGAGCCATCTGTGCTAGGAGGGAAGAGAGGAGTGGTCACTTACACCTGAAAGAACTGTGCTTGCCCTCACACAATGCAGTCACCAACCCCCTGGTGTGTGTCTGAGGCCTTGCATGGGCAAGGCAGGATTTCACAAACAAGAGAGACTTTCCTTTGAAGTAAGCCTACTTTAAAGGCAAAAATGGGTATAAGAAGAGCACCCAAAACCACAGACTTTGGATCACTTCTGGAAATCAAGAGGAACCTCTGCCTGGAGAAGAGCTGAAGAGCTGAGGAGAAGTGTTGCCCTGCCTGTGACTATACTTTGTGGAGCTATCCTGCAGTTGCTGTTTCTGCCTGGTGAAAGGGGACAGAGACTGGACTTTGTTGTGCATTCTTTCTTGTGAAGAAATCTCCAAGGACTTGTCCTGAGCTTGCCCCCTGTAGCTGAAGTCTCAGGGCCATCAAAGACTTCCCCTGCCAGCACCTGGGCTCTCTGCTGAGACTCCTGCCCTGCCAAGTGGTGCCCTATCCAGTTCATGGGGCCTTGACAGGTGAAGCTGTCAGACCAAGATTGAAAATCCAAGCACAGACCACCGTGCAGGGAAATTTCTGACACAACCTCCGAGACGTGGCTGGAAAAACAACGAGCCGCCAGCTTTGTAGCTGAAATCGATGCGCCGCCTGCAGCGCGGCTGGAAGTTCGATGCACGCAGCTGGAGAAACGACGCACAATACCGCTAACGGAGGCTGGTAACATCGCAACCCACACAGCGCGGTTTTGCAGGTGCCATGCAGCAGGATTTTCGACACAATCACTGCTGGCTGCAGAAAAATGACGCAACGCCTGCCCGGATCCGAGTGCTTGCCAGGATAGATGCATCGCTGTCCTGCGGAGAGGAAAAGCGACGCACGCCGACCCGGCCGGAGGAGGAGAAATGACGCACGGTCTCGCTTGCGGGTGAGAAATCGGCCCAAAGATAGCTTTTTCCGACTCACACTTGCCTGTGCATGTTATTTTGATGCTACCCAGGTACTTTTCAATGCTAATAGTGTTTTTACTGTTTACAAAAGGATTTAAGACTCTTTTGCTTTTAAATTTAATAACTTGACTTGTGTATATTGGATTTTTGTCGTTTTGGTCTTGTTTTGTTTAGATAAATATTTCCTATTTTTCTAAACATGTGTTGTACCATTTTGTAGTGTTTTCACTGAGTTACTGTGTGTGTTGGTACAAATAGTTTATATCTAGACTCTGAAGTTAAGCCTAACTAAGGGTGATTCTCCTTTACATTGACTAGAGTGAGGGTCCTTGCTTGGACAGGGGGTAACCTGACTGCCAAACAAATACCCCTTTTCTAACACTATATATATGTAAATATGTGAATATTCCACTTACACGCCCACTTACATACCCACTCAGACACTCCACACACCCACTCACACACTCACCCACTCAAATACCCATACAGACACTCCTAGGCCCACTCACAGACTCACACAGACACCCACACACCCTCCCACAGACCCACTCAGACACTCACACGCCCACTCACACACTCACACAGACACTCACACACCCACTCATAGGTTCACATGGAAACTCATATACTCACTCACAGACCCAGGCAGACACTCATACACTCACTCACAGATCCATACAGACACTCACACACCTACTCTGACACTTTCATACCCACTCACAGACCTACACACTCATACCCCACTCATCCGACCCACAGATGCACTCACACGGCCACTCAGACACTCACTCACCCACTCACAGACTCACACAGACACTCACACCCCCACTCACAGACCAACTCAGACCCTCACACACCCTCTCACAGACCAAGACAGACATTTGCACTCCTACTAACAGACCCACACAAACACTTAAACCTCACTCGCAGACGCACTCAGACACTTACACACTCACAGTTCCAAACAGACACACACACCCATTCATGGACCCACACAGACACTCACACACCCACTCACGAAGCCACACAGACACTCATATCCCCACACACAGACCCACAGATACACTCACAGACCCACACAGCCACTCAAGCACCCACTCACAGACCCACAGACACACTCACACACCCACTCACAGACCCACTCAGACACCCACTCACAGACCCACACAGACACTTATACACTGTTGGAGGTGGCACATTCTGGTTGGCTTAGGTGAGGCGCTAGTCAGGCAGAATCTACCACTCCAGTCAAGGGTGGGTGATTACACTCACTGTATAGCCTGTACTCAACCGTAGGTAGGGTGGCACAGAGCAGTCAGGCTTATCACAGGTGCAATGTGTAAAGAATTGTCTCAGCACTACCACACAGCAAATACACTGAGTGTCACAAAAGAGACTTCACACAAGGTGTATGTAAATAAAGTTTGTATTCAACACACACATTAATTAGCACAACATGAACATCATGTAAATCTGGGCGTATATCACATTTAGAAATATCAGCAGTACTAGGCCTTATTGTGTTAAAACAACATTGCAGTATGCACATGTGAGAAAAATAACACTTGCCCTTCCTGCACCCTCATGTGGTGCCAAACCATTGTCAGCATGAGACCCACCCCAGCAAAAAACCCAGTTCAATATCACACAGTTATGGGGTGCACCCCTGTTTCCTACGATAGCAGCAATGTGTACACACAGAGAATTTAAACATTTTTAAATAGCTCTGTGGCCTAGACTGCACAGGTAAAACCCAATGTCAACCATGACAATCCTCAGACAAAGAAACAACCTGTACCGCCACACCACTGGGCGGTGTAGTCATTCACCGGCAATCACTCTCACTCACTCCACACTGCTACAGGGTGCTATGAATATAAGGCAGGCTAGTATAACACACAGTCACACACACCCGCTCCCAGCACCTCAATGCAGTGCACTAGTGTCTAACCAGTAAGGGATCACTGCGCTCGCAGACCCCCCTGGGTCCAAACCTTCCTTCACCTCCTAACCAGTTCCTACTGCCCTGCCCTTCACAAGCTTCAATCAATCAATCAATTTTTGAAGCACGCTACTCACCCGTCAGGGTCTCAAGGCGCGGGGGGTGGGAGCTATTGGTCGAATAGCCATGTCTTGAGGCGTTTTCTGAAGGCCAGGAGGTATTGGGTCTGGCGTAGATGGAGCGGTAGGGAGTTACAGGTCTTGGCGGCGAGGTAAGAGAAGGATCTTCCTCTGGTGGTGGTGCAGTGAATGCGAGAGACGGAGGCGAGGGCGAAGCTGGCGGAGCGGAGTTGGTGGACGGGGGTGTGGAAGGTGAGTCTGTCATTTAGGTAGGCCGGACCAGTGTTGTGGAATGCTTTGTGTGCGTGGGTGAGTAGTTTGGAGATAATCCTCTTCGATACGGGTAGCCAGTGTAGCTCTCTGAGGTGGGCAGAGATGTAGTTGAGGCGTGGGACGTCAAGAATGAGTCGGGCGGAGGCATTTAGGATATGTTGCATTTTCTTTTGTAGTTTGGCCTTGGTTCCTGCATAGAGTACGTTGCCAAAGTCTAGTCGGCTGCTGATTAGGGCATGGGTGACTGTTTTTCTGGTTTCGACAGGAATCCACTTGAAGATCTTGCAGAGCATGCGGAGGGTGTTGCAACAGGAAGAGGAGACTGCGTTGACCTGCTGAGTCATGCTGAGTGATGAGTCAAGGATGATGCCCAGGTTCCGTACTTGGGTGGTAGGGGTGGGGGTGGCTCCAAGGGAGGTAAGCCACCAGGAGTCGTTTCAGGCGGAGGGGTCGCTGCCGAGGATGAGGGCCTCTGTTTTGTCTGTGTTTAGCTTGAGGCGGCTTAATTCCATCCAGTTGGCGATGGTATGAAGTCCCTTGTGGAGGTTGTTTCTTGCTGTTGTGGGGTCTTTCGTGAGGGAGAAGATCAGCTTGGTATCGTCTGCGTAGGATACTATGTTGATGTGGTGGGATCGTGCGATGTTGGCGAGGGGAGCCATGTAAACATTGAAAAGTGTTGGGCTGAGGGAGGATCCCTGAGGGATGCCACAGATGGTTTTGGAGGATTCGGACAGGTAGGGCGGAAGGGGGACTCTCTGGGTTCTGCCGGAGAGGAAAGAGGAGATCCAGTTGAGGGCCTTGCCGTGGATCCCAGTGTTGTGGAGGCGTGTTCGAAGGGTGTGGTGACAGACGGTGTCGAAAGCCGAGGAAAGGTCCAGGAGGATGATCGCTGCTTTTTTGCCTTTGTCGAGCATGGTCCTGATGTCATCTGTGGCAGCATTGAGTGCGGTCTCCGTGCTGTGGTTCTTGCGAAACCCGGATTGGGAGGTATTGAGCGCTTTGCTGTCTTCCAGGTAGCGGGATAGTTGGCTGTTCACGATTTTTTCAATGACCTTCGCTGGGAAGGGGAGGACGGAGATAGGCCAGTAGTTATTGGGGTCGTCTGGATCTGCTTTGGGTTTCTTCAGCAGGGCGTTGATGTCGGCGTGTTTCCATCTCTCCGGGAAGGTGGCTGTCTCGAAGGAGCTGTTGATGATTGCGCAGAGGTGGGGTGCGATGATGTTGCTGGCTTTGTTGAAGATCTGGAGCGGGTAGGAGTCCGAGGGGGAGCCGGAGTGGATGGTGGCCATGGTGTGGATGGTGTCTTCATTGTTGACGTGGGTCCAGGACCATAGAGGGTTGGTGTTGTTTGATGCATTGGGTTCGTGGTTGTCTGTGGTTGGCTGATGGGTCTGGGGTTTGAAGCTGTTGTGGATGTCTTCGATCTTTCGACAGAAGTGAGTGTCGAGGGAGTTACAAAGTTCCTGTGATGGCGAGGGTTCGTGGGAGCAGGTCCTGGGGTTGGAGAGTTCTTTGATGATGCCGAAGAGCTCTTTGTTGTTGTGAGCGTTGGTGTCTATTCGGCTTTTATAGTTGGTTCTTTTGGTCGTGCGGATCAGCTGGTGATGTTTGCGGATGCCAGTCTTGAGGGCGGTGTGGTTGGATTCGGTGGGTGCAAGGCGCCAGGTCTTTTCCATTCTTCGACATTCCCGTTTGGAGGCCTGCAGGTCGGGGGTGAACCAGCTTGCCTTGGGTCTGTGGTGGGTGTCTGAGGGTTGTTTGAGTGGTGCAAGGGTGTTGGTGCCGTCTTCTATCCATTTATGCAGGCAGGTGGCGGCTGTGCTGGGGTCCTGGGAGGAGGTGCCTGGGTGAGGGTGGAGATCTGTTGAGATTCTGTTCCAGTAGCAGCGGGGGGTTTAGTGGTGAGGTGGTGAGTGACTGGCTTCTGAAAAGGAGAAATGGATGCAGCTATGGTCGGTCCAGAGGAGTTCGGTGGTGTGGCTGAAGGAGATGTGGTTGCTGGCTGAGAAGATGGGGTCGAGTGTGTGTCCTGCGGTGTGGGTGGGCGACGTGACGAGTTGCTTGAGGCCGAGGTTGGCGATTAGGTTGGTGGTGTTGATATCGTTGTTGTTTTCTAAGTGGAAGTTCAGGTCGCCAAGGAGGATGTAGTCTGTTGAGGCGAGGGCTTGGGAGCTGATGGCGTTGGCGATGTCGTCGCAGAACTGCGGTCTGGGGCCTGGGGGTCTATAGACCAGTGTTCCTCTGAGGGTGGTGTTGGCATTGATGTGGATTTTGAAATGGAGGTGCTCGATGGATTTGATGGTGTCATGGGAGCTGGTGGAGACTTTTATGGTGTTTTTGTGGACTATTGCGATTCCTCCTCCTGGTTTGTTGCTGCGGTCTCTTCTGGTGATCTTGTAGCTTTCTGGTATGGCTATGGCTATGTCTGGTTCCAAGGCCAAATTCATCCAAGTTTCGGTGAGAAATGTGACGTCAGGCGAGGATGTGGTCAGTAGGTCCCAGAGTTCGATTGCGTGCTTGAGGCCGGAGCGGGTGTTAAGTAAGATGCATCTTAGGCAGCTGTCTGAGGCTTTGAGTTGGAGCTTGGAAGTTGGGGTGCAGGTGAAATTGCAGGCTTTGCAGGAGAAGGGTCCTTTGGTGTGCATCGGAGTGGACTGGAAGAAGATAGATCAGCGTCCTGGATTGAGGGCGTGGAGGTCATCAGCAGTGTAGTGGTGATTGGTGGTGCGGGCGTGGATGCCAGGGGGTCTGGCGCTGGGTGCGGACGGGCGCAGACGGGCGCAGATGGGCTTGCCAGCGGCACGCCCGCTGCGCGCATCCGCGCTGCGGCTGCCATAAGAGGGGAGGTGGGAGGGAGTGGCAGCTGGGAGGAGGGAAGGATCGTCAAATTGGAGAGCGGGGGTCGGGCAGCAGGGCTCTGAGGCGGGAAGGGAAAGGAGATTCGAAGTGGAGGGAGGGGGCGGGGCTGCGGAGACGCAGCGGCGAGGGTGTATGGCAGAGCCAAAAAACGGGGCACATGAGTGGAGTAGCGGTGTAGGGAGCGACCTGCCTGCCAGAAGCAGGGTCAAAGGTCACTTCTTTCACCGCGCTGCGGCTGCCATAAGAGGGGAGGTGGGAAGGAGTGGCAGCTGGGAGGAGGGAGGGATTGTCAAATGGGAGAGCAGGGGCGGGGCAGCAGGGCTCTGAGGCAGGAAGGGAAAGGAGATTAGAGGTGGAGGGAGGGGGTGGGGCCGTGGGAACGCAGTGGCGAGGGTGTGCGGCAGAGCAAAAAACAGGGCAAATTAAAAATTAGGAATGGCACCTGAGTGGAGCAGCGGTGTAGGGAGCGACGTGCCTGCCAGAAGCAGGTTCAGGATGAAAGCACCATTTCCCCCGATACTAGGCCACTCACAACCAGGACTACACTAAATCAGAATTCTGGGACAAAGAGAGAGATAACAGAAGATCAGGCAACAGTTGACAAATGGAAGTCTGGCTACCACTAAGGAAGTTCACTCAGGAGTCTCCGTACTGTGCCTTCAGGCTTGGGCTCCAGTCTGCAAAGCACGGGGGAGGGTCACTTTGGGACACACGCTGTTCACAGTGGCAACTAGCCAAACCAGGCACTCTGATACACAAATAGTTTCCAATTCCGCACTGCCCTGGAAAAGGGCACAACGTCTGGGACGCAATGACTTGAGTCACCCCTCGCAGTCCTGGACGATTCTGATCCCACACAAAGAGTTACCAATTTCTGTGCCCTTCTGGAATAGGGCAAAACGTTTGCTGAGTGATGACTTGGGGTGCACCAGACAGTTCCGTTTCCACATGCAAGGTGATCAATACTGCACCTCCTTGGAATGAGACAAAACATCTTGTGCTTGATGACTTGAGCCACACCAGAAAAATCAGAACACACACAAAATATTACCAATGCCGTGCCTCCCTGGAAGGAGACACAATGTCTGCTGCTTGAAGACTTGAGGTTGCACCAGAAAACTCTGAACCCACACGAAGAGTTCCAATCCCGTACCTCCCTAGAATGAGACACAACATCTGGTGCACGATGACTTGAGCCACACCAGACAATTCGGGTATCACACACAGAAACTCAAGATTAATGGTGCCGTACAATGTAGGATGTGACTCTGCTCTGGCAACGCCCCCACCTCTGAGGTTTGCAACCAGTGAATCGGGCACTGTACTCAATGAGCATGCAGTCGGGTGTCACACAAGGAAATGTAGCCTGCTCGACAAAGGTGGACTATGCGTGCTCCTGCAACCAGTGAATTAGGTCACTACCAACAACACATTTATGTGTGTCATGGCCCCATAATGAAGGGCCACACTGCTTAGTTGCAGGCAGTACTTTGAAGGCTGTGCACGAGGCAAGTACAGTCTCCAGGAGCTATACTTAGCTCCACACCCACACTGCTGCTACTAGGTTACGTCCAGCAGATGATGAAGGCACTTAAGAGGGCACCGATGACCAGATGACATAGGTAGATGGTGTAGGTCCCTTGTGGGAGGTATTTAATGTCCCTGAGACCTCCACAGGGGACAAGCCAACAAGCTCTTGGACAGCATACTTGAGAGTACCACACAGCAGTAACCAGTTTGCCCAAGCCAGCCATGATACAGCAAGGATGTACGGTCCCTTCGTAGGGCAGTAATCACTCCTTGTGCAAAACAGATTCTTCTGGCACTGTGCACCACATTCCTGAAAGTGTATCTCTATTTTGCTGCAGTGGGGCACCAATAGTTATACCGTTGTGTGCCTTTGAAGTTGGGAGAGGTTCACAGGGTTCCTCTTTGAGCCACAGATGTCTCCCTAAATGTCAGTCCTGTCTGCCATGGGGCTGTGGAATGCAGATCTTAATCAAGTCAGGGGAAACATGGGATAAGGGATTATATACAGAGCAATGATGACCAAATGCAATAAGGCATTCTTATCCATGTTTAGTTGGTTGCCCACAAAAGATCGGCTAGCTGTGAAGGACTCACTTCAGGGCAAACACTTTACGTAGTAGGGCCTTCTCCACAAATGGGTGTCTGGAGCGAGTGGGTCCTCTGTGAAGGGTTGTGCACAGCATGAAGTCTGTGTGTAGTATGGGCTTGGCCAGCTAAGGGGCCTTGGGTGTCTTAATGGACTGGGGTCTCCCTGAACAGTTATGTACAGGGTGAATGCTGTGCATATCAGGGCTTCACTATCTTAGGGGGCTTGAGTCTCCTCCCTGGCCCCTCCGAGAAAAGTACTTCAAATGGCAGAGAAAGTGTATAGTAGGGGCTTGACTATCCAAGGAGGCAAGGGTGTCAGGAAGGAGAGGGCTCTCCATGAAGAGTTCTACACAGGCAAAGTGCTGTGCTTAATGAAGGCTTGACCACGTAAGGGGGTTTGGGTGTCTGGAGGGAGTGGGCTCCCTGGAAAGAGTTCTGCACAGGCCAAAGGCTGTGCATATTAGGCATTTCGACACCTAGGGAGGCTTGAGTGTCTTGAGGGAGTGGGCTGTCTGTGTAGAGTTGTGCAAAGTGTGAAGTCTATGTGCAGTAGGAGCTTGACCACCTAAGGTGGCATGGGTGTCTGGAAGGAGTGCGCTTTCTTTAAAGACTTGTCCAAGGAGTGAAGGCTGAGCATAATAGGGGCATGATCCCCTATTAGGGCTTGAGTGTCTGCAGGGATTGGGCTCTCCATGAAGACTTCTTTGCAAAGTGAAGGCTGTGCATTGTAGGGACTTGGCCGCCTTTACCTCACTGATTGAGTATTGGAGCTCTCCTACCCACAAGAAGCTGCCCACCCACAAATTGATTGGTACAGAGCAAAGGCTGCTTGCAGAAGGGGCTTAGCCACCTAATGTAGCTTGTGTGTCTGGAGAGAGTGGGCTTTCCGTGAAGACTACTTTCATGAAGACTAATATACTAAGAGAAGGCTGTGCATTCTAGGGCCTTTGCAAATTAGGTCCCATATTTTGCACACAAGAAGTTGCTTATCCATAAAGTATCAATTCCAGGATGAAGGATATGCACAGCAGGGGCTTGGCCCCCCAAATAGGAAAGATGTGTCAGGAGGGAATAGGCTCTTCACGAAGACTTCTGTTCAGAGCAAAAACTGTGTGTTGTTTGAGGATTGGTCACCAGTGTCTCATTGACTGCACACAAGAAGCCACCTACATGTAAAGGGTCTGGAACAGGGTGAAGGCTGTGCATAGTAGGGGCTAGACAAGCTATGGGGGCTTGGTGGTTTGTGTGGAGTGGGCTCTCCATAAAGAGTTCTGTAAAAAGTGAAGGTTGTGGGTTGTGGGAGCGTCACCAAACTTTTCTCATTAATTGTGCATGAAACTCACCTACTCACAAAGCATGGGTGTCTAGAGGGAGTGGGCTCTGTGTAAACCTAATGAGGTTTGGGGTTCAAGGAGGGTGCTCTCCATAAATACTACAGTGCAAAGTGAAGTCAGTGTGCTGTAAGGGCTTGATGACGCACCTCTCATTGATTGTGCACAAAAGGTCGCCTGCCTGTATAGGGTCCGTAACAGAGTGGAGAGTGTTCGTAGTAAGTGTGTGGCCAACTAATGGGACTTGATAGTCTTTTGGGAGTTTTCACTCCAAGAAGACTTCTGTACCAAGAAGAGGATGTACATTGTAGGGGCGTGGCCACCCACATCTCATTGATTGCTCAGGAGAGGGTCACCCACCAGCAAAGGGTCTGGTACAGGATGAAGTCTCTGCATAATAGGGACTTGGCCACCTAATGGGGCAGAGACTGGGCTTTCCATGAAGGCTTCTTCCATGAAGACGTCCATACAAAGTAAAGGCTGTGTATTGTAGAGGCTTGGCCAAACATGCCCCATTGTTTGAGCAAATGAGAAAGCCTGCACCCAAAGGGTCCAGTACAGGGGGAAGGCTGTGTGCAATAGAGGTATTACAACCTAATGTGGCTTGGGTGCCCTGAGTGAGTGGGCTTCTCATCCAGACTTCTGTACAAAGTGAAAGCTCTGCATTGTAGGGTCTTGGCACCTGCTTTCATAGATTGCACACAAGAGGTTACCTACCGCAAAGGGTCCAGTACATTGGAAGGCTATGTGTAGTAAGGGCTTGGCCACCTAATGGGACTTTGGTGTATACCTCTCAGTGAATGTTTCTGTACAAAGCAAAGGCTCTGCATTGTAGGGCCTTGACCACCAAATTCTCATTGCACACAAGAGGTCACCAACCATAGTAAGGGCATGGCCTCCCAATAGGGCTTGAGTGTCTGGAAGGAATAGGTTCTCCTTGAAAGCTTCTGTACGAAGCATAGTATGTGTATTGTAGGGGCTTCGCCATCAGTGTATCATCAATTGCGCACAAGAGGTCGCCTATGAACAAAGGGTCCGGTGCAGGATGAAGGCTGTGCACAGTAGGGAGTGGACTCTCCATTGCTTTGTGCCCACAGGCACAGGAGCTTTTAAAAAACTTTTTAACCAATGCTAGGGAATTCCCACAGGTACCGGGTGGCCCTTTATGATCTAGTGGGAGTTCCCCAGAATCATACAGGGCAGGGTCATGCTGGGTTTAGCACAAGTACCATGGGATTCACTGGCCAAACATTTTTTTAACCCTAAGCTGGGTCATTCTAGGACCCCCCCACCATAACTATAAGGGAGTCAGGGTACCCCAAACCTGCTCCCTTCTATCTTATTTTGTTTTTCAAGGCACAGGATCTGAGTCTCCATGTCCTATAATGCGGACTGAAACATCTTTATCTGTGCTGCGGCTAGCCAATCAGATTCTTTAGTACTTCAGAGCCAGTCCAGTCCCCCAGTAACAAGCAGGTCAACAGGAAAAATCCCTCTCTGCTAATTAGAACACTCCATGGGGCTTATTTACAAGCCCCTGTGGTGCAGGGTGGGGCAGAAAGTGTTTTGCTGCACTGCCCGGCGCCACCAGGAAAGGGCAGAAATGCACCATATCTACAAGATACGGCACATTTCTGTCCTCTTCCCCCTGTGCTGGAACTAAAATCAGCTGCCTAGCACCAATGCAGGCACCCTTGCATTATAGAATGCAGCACACATAACAGCAAATCGTCATTATTTAATGATTGTTGCTGTGCAAGAAGGGACACCTTCCTACACATAAACACTCATTAATGGCATTTTAGTCTTCCGAACATAGAAAAGGCAAAAAAGAGGAGAAATGGTAGTAGTAGTAGTTTTTGCACAATGGTCATCACTTGATTCGGAAACTATTACGCAAACATTGGCACCTTCTACTAAACAATCCCTCCATTAATCAATACATAACTAACTTTCCACAAATTGGCTTCAGACGGGCTCCCAATTTAAGAGATAAACTCTGCTCTTCATTTTTTCATAACCAGTCTCCAACTACATTTTTACCTCCTAAACCCAAGGGTTTTTATACTTGTAGCAAATGCTCTATCTGCAAGTGGGGTCTCTCAAAAACTACTACTACTACCATTAATGATCAATGTTTCCACATCAATGACTTCATAAACTGTGAAAGCTCTAATGTTGTTTACGCAATATGGTGCCCATGTCACCGTGCCTACATAGGCAGCACCATTCGCTCACTTAAAGTAAGAATTCAAGAACACTATCGTAATATCCAAAAACTGGAAACGAAAGCCCCACTTGTTGAACATTTCACAGAATTTCATCCTCATGAACGTATTTTTACATTCTGTGGTCTCCGACGGATTAGACCAACCCCTCGAGGTGGTAATACTCCTTTACGTCTGCATAAGGAGGAAAGCAGACTTATTATTCGATTTGAAACAGTAAATAATGGACTAAACAAAGACTGTGACTGGCACTATTGGCTATTGTAAAATAGAGCCACTCAGTGATAATGTCATCTGCAACCTTTGTTAACAATGCATCAAGTTTGTTCTACAATTCTGTTATAATGTTCTTCTCTGTTTCGTCTCTACTCTCTGGTTAAGGTATCATAGAACTGTTATATGTGCACTTTATTTAATCTGCACGAATACTTTTTACTCTAAATTGATTCTCTATAATATGCTTTGTTCGTTATTCCGGCAGGAGTCAGTATAAATATTATTAATATGTTTTCCTTGCAATCATTATTTTATTCCTTAGTTACTCCAGTGATTTTGTTTTCAAAAATAGACCGGCGCCTCTATTGGGTACTCCCAAGATGGCGCCGCCGTTTCTCCGTGCTCTCCCTCAGCGTGATTGCAGAGTCCTTTCTCTCTGTCCACACCCGATAGTTTACATCGAGGTAGGACATTTGAAACTACTCCCCAGTCGCGTATAAAGACGCGAAGGAACACCGGCACGCTGCCTCTCTCTTGAACATTATTGCAGGCGACGGATAGCAACACTCTCCACCGCAAATCTAACACCGGCAAAAATGGGTGAGTGCTATTACAGCATTTTCATCATAGGTAAAATGAATACCACCATTTGTATCGGGTCTTCGCAATTAACTTTTTCCGAAGAGATTTATATAAATTTACAATGGGCTGTAGTGGCAAGTAAGAAGGATGCGAGGGAGCCGGATTTCATGTTAATATCTTTTATTCTTGCCACAAGAAATAAGGCCCACGAGCAGCCGGCCGGCCGCAACACCGCGTTTTTTTCGCGCCTCTGCCTTTCCGCCGCACCGCCCCCTGACGTCACGACCGTCCTCGTTACGGATTGGTCGTGGCGTCATGAGGCGCCTAAACATAGAAGACAGACTAGTTCTGTCCCTCCGGCCTCGTGCGTTAACTCACGTACGACATCTCCCTTTTCAACAGAACAAGAAAACTTAAGGAACTTCACCTCATAACAAAATCTTCGAACCTCTTGGGTGCTCGGATACGCCTAATTGGCCTGCTCGGAGTAACATACTGAAGTGAATTCGCCTTGACGGCGCACGCATCCTCTCGGCTTGACCCCATTACACTGTGACTGTCGCTCTCCACAGTTTCGGGCCTGCAACCATTCTGTCCTGAGGCAGCCGTCAAGCCACGCCATGCCTTCTTGCATCGCTCCGCACTCCCCTGTCCACTTATTCCTGGCCTGGAAGGCGTATTCGCACATTCCTCCTCATCAATGACTACATCCCTGGCTTCGTGAGTTTGCCACTCGTCAACATCATCCGTGCATTCAGCCCCATCCACACGGACATCTTTCATGATGATTTTCTCTTGCCCAGCCTTGAGCCTAACTATGTCGTCCTTGCTCCGCCACCCCGCTCCTTCCAGACAGACTGCCCCTCTTTCACTCCTTGCACACGCACCGGGGTTTGAAACACAGACTCCCCCTTCATCACCCTGTTGGGTTTCTTCACCAATACCCAATCCCCTTGCACTATATTTTTAGTTTTGGCTCTATTCACCATGTCAGCGTACCTCTTATTGTTTTCCTGTTTGGCCACTATTCTTGCTTTGACTCTCAACCTCTCATCAGATTCTGCCTCAATTTCCCGGTTCATGTCATACCACTTATTGAATTTGGGGGTAAGCTCACTCATGCATCTTCTCCCTCTCATCAAATAAAACGGAGTGTGTCCAGTAACCTCACTGGGCGTGTTGTGGAAAGTGTTCACCTTGTCCGCCACAAACGCTTTCACATTCATGTTGGAAGCGATCGCCTGTTGCACGCCCTCTTTGAGGAATCTATTCATATGCTCAACCTGCCCATTGCTCTTCGGGCTGTACAGCGGGGTTTTCTCTTGCTTAATCCCCAACCTGGACAGAAAATCCGTCATCCGCCTGGACACTAGCTGGGTGCCGTTGTCCGACACCATGATCTTCGGCTGTCCCTCAATCGCGAAAATTTTCGTCAATGCCTTGATCACTCGTTCAGTGGTAACTTCCCTGACGAACTTGTAGTGAATCCATTTGGAGAAGTAATCCGTAAGGACGATGAGATGTCTACACTCGTCAGGTAGCATTGTAAATGGGCCCGCAAAATCAATGGCAATCTTGTTCCACGGGCCGGCAGGTATGTCCACCAGCTGCAACTCTCCTTTTGTCGTCTTCCAGTGCTTATCGGCCCTTAAGCACGGTCCACACCGATCAATGAATCTGCTGACGTCGCTGCACATCCCTGGCCACCAGTAGTACTGCTTGAGGAGATTCATTGTAGCGGTATTGCCCGGGTGGCCTTTATGGGCAATCCTGATTAGCTTGTCTCTTAAACTTTCCGGAGGTACAAACAGCTCGTGTCTCTTCACAAAGCCGCCTTCGATGGTGAGTTCGGAACTAATCTGTTGGAAACTTCTGAGTGCCCCGTGCAAGTTCCGGATAGGGGGCCAATGAGCCTTCATGTGGTCCATCACCCTCCGCATAGTCACGTCCTTCTCCTGAGCCGTCAACCATTCTTCCTCTGATATGGATCCCTCGCACATGGCTGTTGCGTCAACCATTGCCACAACGCACTCCGTGTCGTCCAGGGAATCATTCTCCTCATCCGGGATCGGTATGCAAGATAGGCAATCCGCCCTGCAGTTGAGACCCCCTTTGATGTGTCTGACGGTGAAGTGATATTCTTGCAACTTAGACAGTAGACGTAGGAGCCTCGAGCTGGCTTTGCCATTGCCACGTCCTTCACCGTCCATCATGTATATCAAGGGTTTGTGGTCGGTGACTAATTCGAACTCCCTGCCCCACAAATAATTTCTCAGTTTCTCCACGGCCCAGACGCACGCGAGCGTCTCCCGCTCGATGGTGCTGTAGTGCTTCTCTGCTTCGCTCAATGACCGCGATATAAATGCAACAGTGTTCTCCTTCTTCCCTTGGAATTGGCAAAACACTGCACCGATTCCCTTGGCACTAGCGTCAACCGTGATTACATTCCGGAGGTCCTTGTTGTACGGTCGTAATACTGGGGCCGCGGCGATTGCCTGTTTGACGGATTCGAAGGCAGTGCTTTGTTCCTGTGTCCACGTATATTTTTTGTTCTTCCGTAGCAGTTTCCTTAGAGGCTCCACAGTGGTTGCGTATCCTTGCATGAACTTGGAATAGTATTCGCTGAGTCCCAGGAACGATCGCAAGGCGTCTTTGTCTCCTGGGCAAGGGGCATCTCGTATGGCCCTCACTAAATCATCTTTCGGCGCAATGCCATTTGGGGTAAGCACATGCCCTAAGTATTCTATCTTGTCTTCCATGAATTTGCACTTGTCTTTGGAGACTGTCATCCCCCTTTTTTGTAGCACCTCCAACACTCTGCGCAGCAGTTCTAAGTGCCCCTTCTCGTCTTCCGTGTGTATCAGAATGTCGTCCTGAAATGCTTCAACCCCCTTCATATCGCAGAAGAGGAGGTCCATTAGCTTTTGAAAGACACCCGAGGCCGATGCAAGGCCGAATGGAAGACGGATGTACCTGTATGCTCCAAACGGGGTAATAAAGGTGGTAAGTTCCTTGGATTCCTCCGTGAGACATACCTGGTGGTATGCAGACTTCAGGTCTATCAGGGTGAAAAACTTCGATCCTGCTGTGGCCGACAATATCTCCTGAATGTTGGGCAGTGGATGGCAGTTCACCAGGATATTTCTGTTCAGTGATCGCAGGTCTACACACAACCGAATGTCCCCTGTCCTCTTCTTCTTGGACACCACGATTGCGGACACCCATTCTGATGCACCTGCTTCCTCTATTACTCCTTCCCTTTTCAGCTTATCAAGAACAGCCTTAAGCTCCCCCCTTACAGAAAGAGGAATCGTTCTGACTTTGTGCTTTATTGGTAGGGCACCCTTTTTTAACCGTATAGCATGCACAAATCCTCTTACACACCCTACCTTGTTTTCAAAAACGGAGTCAAACATTTCGAGGACCTCAGCTAATCCATCATGTAAATCATCAGGCTGCACATAATTGACCCAGTCATCTCTCAGAACTATGGGATCTTCTTCCCCAGGGACTAGCATCACACCTAGCTTCGTCAGGTCCTTCCATCCCACAAGGCTCCTCCCATTTTCAGCCACATATATCTTTGTTCTCACAGTGCGCCCTCGAAAGGTGAGGGAGTCCCAGAAGTAACCTTTCATCACTATGTCGTGTTCCCCGAAGGCCTTTGGACTCACATCCGTCTCATGCAGTCGTACATCTTGCCACTTCGAATCAAATGTCCTATCAGAGATCAGGGTAAGGGGGGAACCAGAATCAGCCGTAAATGGCAATTTTATCACACCAATCATGACGGAGCCAATGGGACCCTTCACTCTACCGTCCTCACCATCAATGGACAACACCATGTCCGCATCCGTATCAGTATCACTCTTGCTTACCGAGCTCACTTTCATGCCCGTATTATATTTTTTTGCTTTGCATACTGCCGCAAAGTGGCCCAACTTCCTGCATTTAGAACAGCTTTTGTGCACGGCAGGGCAGGCCCTGCTATCCGCTAAGTGATTTTTTTACCCACATCTAAAACAGACGAGCTGCCTCCTGCCTCCCCCTCTATCACTCGCCGCCCTGTCTGAAGTCTTGGGCACATGTTTACGGCTGTCCTGTACATAGAACACATTTGAAGCCTGACTAGTGTTCGCCAGTTCCTTGGAAGATACCATGGAGCGTTCCACTGCCTTTGCAATGGCAATTACGTCCTTCAGTGAAGGCTTCCTGCATGAAAGCAAACGTTCCTGCACTTTCTTTGAATGGCAGTAGAACACCACCTGATCTCTAATGTACGTATCAGTCATCGCTGCAAATTCACAATCTTGAGCTAGAACACGTAGACATGCAATATACTCTTCAATAGTCTCTCCTTCCTCTTGTTTCCGCAGTGCGAATTTATGGCGCCCCACCATGATGTTGCACTCCTCTGCATACTGCAACTCAAGCCGCCGTACAGCCTCCTGGTTCTCATTCAGCGGAGCTGTGGCTCCATGGGGATTCACATAAACCGGCAGGCTATCGAAAACCTCTTGTCCAGCCTTCCCCAACAGTCCGAATAACAAAGACTTTTTCCGTTCGGGGCTATACCCCTGACCATCAATTGAGATAATATAGTTCTCAAATGCGCGCAGCCATCCTTTCCACTTCATGCATGGCTTACCAGGAGAGTCCAGGAAGAGAGGAGGCACGCAGATATGACCTGTCTGCGACATGGCCGGAAAGCGGGCGCCACACTTGGAAGGACCGCGTGATACAGGTGCAGCATCCACTATGGGAGGCTACTAGGCTGCGCAGAATGGTAGGAGTCGTCAAAATCAATCGTGTGGAGATCGCAGCATCAGCGCCTTAGGGGTTGCATGTAGTCTCAAGTGAAGAGATATCAGCGCTTTCCACTGGCCTCCCGAAACACCAGGTAAGGTGGGCTACACTCGTGGGCCTTGGTAGAAGCTGTGACCCTCGTCGCCATTTGTAGTGGCAAGTAAGAAGGATGCGAGGGAGCCGGATTTCATGTTAATATCTTTTATTCTTGCCACAAGAAATAAGGCCCACGAGCAGCCGGCCGGCCGCAACACCGCGCTTTGTTCGCGCCTCTGCCTTTCCGCCGCGCCGCCCCCTGACGTCACGACCGTCCTCGTTACGGATTGGTCGTGGCGTCATGAGGCGCCTAAACATAGAAGACAGACTAGTTCTGTCCCTCCGGCCTCGTGCGTTAACTCACGTACGACATGGGCATAATCGGACTAGCTTATTATTATGATGTATCTCCTAGGACACAACTTAAGGGCACTTTTCTTTATTTCTTTCGTTTTGTCAATCACAAACATACCAATATCGTTTGTTTTTCCTCCTTATACCAATTCAATCCTTTTCTTCCGAATCATGATTGCACTTATAAAATTAGAATGTTTCATTACCATTGGACAACCTTTTAAACATGTAAATATCACTCAGCCATTTTACTTTCTTTTTAAGAGGCTAGCTTTTGATTACAATTCTCTGTTCAATTTAATCTCAAAGACAAAAGACGTTATATGTATATATTTATGTTTTCAGGCTAACAGCTGACCCAAATACCTATATGATCGATTGCTAATGACTATTTGAACACTACTTACTACTAATGGTATGGCTTTTTGCGTTTCCTTAGTATAGGTATAATATTTTCTCTCAATCACATTCTTTCTCTCACCACAACACCAATGCGTTTCTTTTCTTCTGCATGTCTTCCACTGTAATATAGTCAGTCTAGATTACCTCCTCACACGGTTGGCTTTTTGCGTTTCCTCAGTATAGTTATAATTTTTTCTCAATCACATTCTTTCTCTTACCACAACACCAATGCGTTTCTTTTCTTCTGCATGTCTTCCACTGTAATATAGTCAATCTAGATTACCTCCTCACACGGTTGCTTGACTGTCCTCACTTATCCCTAAGGACACTTGCAATATGTTGCTACTATCATATATATTTAATTTTTGACCATTTTTTCCGTTTCATCTGTTTCTTCATCATTTCTTTCACTATCCAGTATAGGCCCATCCTTGATCTCTTTGGACTTGATAAATCTAATTCTTGGACAGCATGATTCCTTTTTTACTGACCTTGGTCCTTATTCCTTGACCTCTTGGGACTTCCTTTGCACAATTTCTTTGCATAATCTTGTGGCTTCCCGTTTTCCTACTTCAACATATTAATACTTTATTCTTTACCATCGAATCTCACGACATTTCTTTTTCCTTCCCAGCCTTGAGGAAGCCCTGGCTTACGCGCCTGTGGGGCGAAACACGTGTTGGCTGGCCTAACTCACATTTTCCTTTGGACCGATTGAGTGTCTACGTTTTCTACCGTGTATTGTTTTGTTCTTCTCAAATAATAAATTGGATTTGGAGCAACACTGATATTGACTTCAGCCTTGTCTGATGAAAACCACATGTCTTTAGACAAAACGGACTCGTAGAAGTTTAATTGCATTTATACAGTGGGCACCTCACCACCTTTTGACTCATGTTTTCCTTTGGAGGACTAGGGTCCAATGTCCTCTGGTGAAGTTCCTACACCTTACAAATATCAACAGGCATTCATATACAGGGAGTCTCTGTGGTTTTTTGGACCCCCCTTCCTTTTGGCTCCTGGAGTTGGTGTTAACCCTGACTGAATCTTCAATGGCAGGTTCCCTAATATGTGGAGCCCTGAACTCAAAAAGAGCAGGATCAGGTCCTATGGTTCTTAAGGAGTGCTGGGAAAATAAATTGGACAGTGTATTATATACACCATATATATCTCTCACCAGATGTACCCGGGAACTGATGCCTCCTGCTCTCCATGCCACCAAGTGGAGGCACAGTTCCTTCATATGGTTTGGTACTGCCCTGTAACAGCAGATTATTGGCAGTCAGTGACCTCATGTATCTCTGCAATTACAACATCTGTTCTACCCCTTGACCCTATGATGTGTCTTCTTCATTCAGGGGTTGTGACAAAACCCACGAAACAACACAGGGGGAATCCACTGTTTCTCCTCAAACCTCAAAGAATTGGTGTAAATGGAGGCCGTGAAAGTGTGCAGAGGACGGAACACAGTTTGTTTTGGTTATGCAGATATTTATATGGGTTTTTGCATTAGATGATGGTCTCTGAGTATGTTGTATTTATTTTCCTATACATGGATATATTCTGTGAACATAAACATATGATGACTCCATTCACAAAACATTATTGCTGGATGTGTACGACAACTAATAATGCAATATATCTACTTTTGTTGTTCTATGTTAATAGAGGCAAAATCAATAAAAGTATACAAAAAACTGTTACTGGTGAATTTCTATGGTTTGGTACAAAATGTGAGCCTAACTATAACAACCCCAGTTACCTTTGTTTTTTAAGTGAATTTCTATGTTTTTTTAATTCTATTTCCTAGCTGTAACATCCCTGTAACCTTGTTTTTTTCAGTGAAAAGTGATTCTATATAAAATGTATGTGTAATTGGATTTCCATGATTGGCAAATTTGATTTACTGGTAGGTCCCTAGTACAGTGCACTAGAAGTGCACAGGGCCTTTAAATCAAATGCTACTAGTGGGCCCACAGTACTGGTTGTGCCACCCACATTAGTAGCCCTGTAAACATGCCTCAGACCTGTCACTGAAGTGTCTGTGTGTGCAGATTTTAACTGGCAATTCGATTTGGCAAGTGTACCCACTTGCCAGTCCTTAACCTTCCCTTTTCTTACAAGAAAGACACCCCTAAAGTAGGCCCTAGGTGGCCCCAACAGCAGGGTGCAGTGTATGTTTAAGGTAGGACATATACTAATGTGTTTTATATGTCCTAACAGTGAAATACTGCCAAATTCGGTTTTCACTGTTGCAAGGCCTATCCCTCTCATAGGTTGACATGGGGCTGTTTTTAAATATGATTAAAGCGTAGATACCCTTTGGGAGCGGATAGACATGTGGAGTTTGGGGTCTCTGAACTCACAATTTAAAAATACATCTTTTAGTAAAGCTTGGTTTTAAGATTGTGTGTTGGAAAATGCCACTTTTAGAAAGAGGGCATTTTCTTGATTGAACCATTCTGTGACTCTGCATGTTTGTGGAATCCCTGTCTGGGTCAGTTTGACAGTTGGGCTGTTTGCACCTCTCTCTAGACAGTGACACAACGGGAGCTGGGGTGTAGCCTGCATATCCTGATGAGCCATCTGTGCTAGGAGGGAAGAGAGGAGTGGTCACTTACACCTGAAAGAACTGTGCTTGCCCTCACACAATGCAGTCTCCAACCCCCTCTTGTGTGTCGAGGCCTTGCATGGGCAAGGCAGGATTTCACAAACAAGAGAGACTTTCCTTTGAAGTAAGCCTACTTTAAAGGCAAAAATGGGTATAAGAAGAGCACCCAAAACCACAGACTTTGGATCACTTCTGGAAATCAAGAGGAACCTCTGCCTGGAGAAGAGCTGAAGAGCTGAGGAGAAGTGTTGCCCTGCCTGTGACTATACTTTGTGGAGCTATCCTGCAGTTGCTGTTTCTGCCTGGTGAAAGGGGACAGAGACTGGACTTTGTTGTGCATTCTTGCTTGTGAAGAAATCTCCAAGGACTTGTCCTGAGCTTGCCCCCTGTAGCTGAAGTCTCAGGGCCATCAAAGACTTCCCCTGCCAGCACCTGGGCTCTCTGCTGAGACTCCTGCCCTGCCAAGTGGTGCCCTATCCAGTTCATGGGGCCTTGACAGGTGAAGCTGTCAGACCAAGATTGAAAATCCAAGCACAGACCACCGTGCAGGGAAATTTCTGACACAACCTCCGAGACGTGGCTGGAAAAACAACGAGCCGCCAGCTTTGTAGCTGAAATCGATGCGCCGCCTGCAGCGCGGCTGGAAGTTCGATGCACGCAGCTGGAGAAACGACGCACAATACCGCTAACGGAGGCTGGTAACATCGCAACCCACACAGCGCGGTTTTGCAGGTGCCATGCAGCAGGATTTTCGACACAATCCCTGCTGGCTGCAGAAAAATGACGCAACGCCTGCCCGGATCCGAGTGCTTGCCAGGATAGATGCATCGCTGTCCTGCGGAGAGGAAAAGCGACGCACGCCGACCCGGCCGGAGGAGGAGAAATGACGCACGGTCTCGCTTGCGGGTGAGAAATCGGCCCAAAGCTAGCTTTTTCCGACTCACACTTGCCTGTGCATGTTATTTTGATGCTACCCAGGTACTTTTCAATGCTAATAGTGTTTTTACTGTTTACAAAAGGATTTAAGACTCTTTTGCTTTTAAATTTAATAACTTGACTTGTGTATATTGGATTTTTGTCGTTTTGGTCTTGTTTTGTTTAGATAAATATTTCCTATTTTTCTAAACATGTGTTGTACCATTTTGTAGTGTTTTCACTGAGTTACTGTGTGTGTTGGTACAAATAGTTTATATCTAGACTCTGAAGTTAAGCCTAACTAAGGGTGATTCTCCTTTACATTGACTAGAGTGAGGGTCCTTGCTTGGACAGGGGGTAACCTGACTGCCAACCAAATACCCCATTTCTAACACTATATATATGTAAATATGTGAATATTCCACGTACACGCCCACTTACATACCCACTCAGACACTCCACACACCCACTCACACACTCACCCACTCAAATACCCATACAGACACTCCTAGGCCCACTCACAGACTCACACAGACACCCACACACCCTCCCACAGACCCACTCAGACACTCACACGCCCACTCACACACTCACACAGACACTCACACACCCACTCATAGGTTCACATGGAAACTCATATACTCACTCACAGACCCAGGCAGACACTCATACACTCACTCACAGATCCATACAGACACTCACACACCTACTCTGACACTTTCATACCCACTCACAGACCTACACACTCATACCCCACTCATCCGACCCACAGATGCACTCACACGGCCACTCAGACACTCACTCACCCACTCACAGACTCACACAGACACTCACACCCCCACTCACAGACCAACTCAGACCCTCACACACCCTCTCACAGACCAAGACAGACATTTGCACTCCTACTAACAGACCCACACAAACACTTAAACCTCACTCGCAGACGCACTCAGACACTTACACACTCACAGTTCCAAACAGACACACACACCCATTCATGGACCCACACAGACACTCACACACCCACTCACGAAGCCACACAGACACTCATATCCCCACACACAGACCCACAGATACACTCACAGACCCACACAGCCACTCAAGCACCCACTCACAGACCCACAGACACACTCACACACCCACTCACAGACCCACTCAGACACCCACTCACAGACCCACACAGACACTTATACACTGTTGGAGGTGGCACATTCTGGTTGGCTTAGGTGAGGCGCTAGTCAGGCAGAATCTACCACTCCAGTCAAGGGTGGGTGATTACACTCACTGTATAGCCTGTACTCAACCGTAGGTAGGGTGGCACAGAGCAGTCAGGCTTATCACAGGTGCAATGTGTAAAGAATTGTCTCAGCACTACCACACAGCAAATACACTGAGTGTCACAAAAGAGACTTCACAGAAGGTGTATGTAAATAAAGTTTGTATTCAACACACACATTAATTAGCACAACATGAACATCATGTAAATCTGGGCATATATCACATTTAGAAATATCAGCAGTACTAGGCCTTATTGTGTTAAAACAACATTGCAGTATGCACATGTGAGAAAAATAACACTTGCCCTTCCTGCACCCTCATGTGGTGCCAAACCATTGTCAGCATGAGACCCACCCCAGCAAAAAACCCAGTTCAATATCACACAGTTATGGGGTGCACCCCTGTTTCCTACGATAGCAGCAATGTGTACACACAGAGAATTTAAACATTTTTAAATAGCTCTGTGGCCTAGACTGCACAGGTAAAACCCAATGTCAACCATGACAATCCTCAGACAAAGAAACAACCTGTACCGCCACACCACTGGGCGGTGTAGTCATTCACCGGCAATCACTCTCACTCACTCCACACTGCTACAGGGTGCTATGAATATAAGGCAGGCTAGTATAACACACAGTCACACACACCCGCTCCCAGCACCTCAATGCAGTGCACTAGTGTCTAACCAGTAAGGGATCACTGCGCTCGCAGACCCCCCTGGGTCCAAACCTTCCTTCACCTCCTAACCAGTTCCTACTGCCCTGCCCTTTACAAGCTTCAATCAATCAATCAATTTTTGAAGCACGCTACTCACCCGTCAGGGTCTCAAGGCGCGGGGGTGGGAGCTATTGGTCGAATAGCCATGTCTTGAGGCGTTTTCTGAAGGCCAGGAGGTATTGGGTCTGGCGTAGATGGAGCGGTAGGGAGTTACAGGTCTTGGCGGCGAGGTAAGAGAAGGATCTTCCTCTGGTGGTGGTGCAGTGAATGCGAGAGACGGAGGCGAGGGCGAAGCTGGCGGAGCGGAGTTGGTGGACGGGGGTGTGGAAGGTGAGTCTGTCATTGAGGTAGGCCGGACCAGTGTTGTGGAATGCTTTGTGTGCGTGGGTGAGTAGTTTGGAGATAATCCTCTTCGATACGGGTAGCCAGTGTAGCTCTCTGAGGTGGGCAGAGATGTAGTTGAGGCGTGGGACGTCAAGGATGAGTCGGGCGGAGGCATTTAGGATATGTTGCATTTTCTTTTGTAGTTTGGCCTTGGTTCCTGCATAGAGTACGTTGCCAAAGTCTAGTCGGCTGCTGATTAGGGCATGGGTGACTGTTTTTCTGGTTTCGACAGGAATCCACTTGAAGATCTTGCAGAGCATGCGGAGGGTGTTGCAACAGGAAGAGGAGACTGCGTTGACCTGCTGAGTCATGCTGAGTGATGAGTCAAGGATGATGCCCAGGTTCCGTACTTGGGTGGTAGGGGTGGGGGTGGCTCCAAGGGAGGTAAGCCACCAGGAGTCGTTTCAGGCGGAGGGGTCGCTGCCGAGGATGAGGGCCTCTGTTTTGTCTCTGTTTAGCTTGAGGCGGCTTAATTCCATCCAGTTGGCGATGGTATGAAGTCCCTTGTGGAGGTTGTTTCTTGCTGTTGTGGGGTCTTTCGTGAGGGAGAAGATCAGCTTGGTATCGTCTGCGTAGGATACTATGTTGATGTGGTGGGATCGTGCGATGTTGGCGAGGGGAGCCATGTAAACATTGAAAAGTGTTGGGCTGAGGGAGGATCCCTGAGGGATGCCACAGATGGTTTTGGAGGATTCGGACAGGTAGGGCGGAAGGGGGACTCTCTGGGTTCTGCCGGAGAGGAAAGAAGAGATCCAGTTGAGGGCCTTGCCGTGGATCCCAGTGTTGTGGAGGCGTGTTCGAAGGGTGTGGTGACAGACGGTGTCGAAAGCCGAGGAAAGGTCCAGGAGGATGATCGCTGCTTTTTTGCCTTTGTCGAGCATGGTCCTGATGTCATCTGTGGCAGCATTGAGTGCGGTCTCCGTGCTGTGGTTCTTGCGAAACCCGGATTGGGAGGTATTGAGCGCTTTGCTGTCTTCCAGGTAGCGGGATAGTTGGCTGTTCACGATTTTTTCAATGACCTTCGCTGGGAAGGGGAGGACGGAGATAGGCCGGTAGTTATTGGGGTCGTCTGGATCTGCTTTGGGTTTCTTCAGCAGGGCGTTGATGTCGGCGTGTTTCCATCTCTCCGGGAAGGTGGCTGTCTCGAAGGAGCTGTTGATGATTGCGCAGAGGTGGGGTGCGATGATGTTGCTGGCTTTGTTGAAGATCTGGAGCGGGTAGGAGTCCGAGGGGGAGCCGGAGTGGATGGTGGCCATGGTGTGGATGGTGTCTTCATTGTTGACGTGGGTCCAGGACCATAGAGGGTTGGTGTTGTTTGATGCATTGGGTTCGTGGTTGTCTGTGGTTGGCTGATGGGTCTGGGGTTTGAAGCTGTTGTGGATGTCTTCGATCTTTCGACAGAAGTGAGTGTCGAGGGAGTTACAAAGTTCCTGTGATGGCGAGGGTTCGTGGGAGCAGGTCCTGGGGTTGGAGAGTTCTTTGATGATGCCGAAGAGCTCTTTGTTGTTGTGAGCGTTGGTGTCTATTCGGCTTTTATAGTTGGTTCTTTTGGTCGTGCGGATCAGCTGGTGATGTTTGCGGATGCCAGTCTTGAGGGCGGTGTGGTTGGATTCGGTGGGTGCAAGGCGCCAGGTCTTTTCCATTCTTCGACATTCCCGTTTGGAGGCCTGCAGGTCGGGGGTGAACCAGCTTGCCTTGGGTCTGTGGTGGGTGTCTGAGGGTTGTTTGAGTGGTGCAAGGGTGTTGGTGCCGTCTTCTATCCATTTATGCAGGCAGGTGGCGGCTGTGCTGGGGTCCTGGGAGGAGGTGCCTGGGTGAGGGTGGAGATCTGTTGAGATTCTGTTCCAGTAGCAGCGGGGGGTTTAGTGGTGAGGTGGTGAGTGACTGGCTTCTGAAAAGGAGAAATGGATGCAGCTATGGTCGGTCCAGAGGAGTTCGGTGGTGTGGCTGAAGGAGATGTGGTTGCTGGCTGAGAAGATGGGGTCGAGTGTGTGTCCTGCGGTGTGGGTGGGCGACGTGACGAGTTGCTTGAGGCCGAGGTTGGCGATTAGGTTGGTGGTGTTGATATCGTTGTTGTTTTCTAAGTGGAAGTTCAGGTCGCCAAGGAGGATGTAGTCTGTTGAGGCGAGGGCTTGGGAGCTGATGGCGTTGGCGATGTCGTCGCAGAACTGCGGTCTGGGGCCTGGGGGTCTATAGACCAGTGTTCCTCTGAGGGTGGTGTTGGCATTGATGTGGATTTTGAAATGGAGGTGCTCGATGGATTTGATGGTGTCATGGGAGCTGGTGGAGACTTTTATGGTGTTTTTGTGGACTATGGCGATTCCTCCTCCTGGTTTGTTGCTGCGGTCTCTTTTGGTGATCTTGTAGCTTTCTGGTATGGCTATGGCTATGTCTGGTTCCAAGGCCAAATTCATCCAAGTTTCGGTGAGAAATGTGACGTCAGGCGAGGATGTGGTCAGTAGGTCCCAGAGTTCGATTGCGTGCTTGAGGCCGGAGCGGGTGTTAAGTAAGATGCATCTTAGGCAGCTGTCTGAGGCTTTGAGTTGGAGCTTGGAAGTTGGGGTGCAGGTGAAATTGCAGGCTTTGCAGGAGAAGGGTCCTTTGGTGTGCATCGGAGTGGACTGGAAGAAGATAGATCAGCGTCCTGGATTGAGGGCGTGGAGGTCATCAGCAGTGTAGTGGTGATTGGTGGTGCGGGCGTGGATGCCAGGGGGTCTGGCGCTGGGTGCGGACGGGCGCAGACGGGCGCAGATGGGCTTGCCAGCGGCACGCCCGCTGCGCGCATCCGCGCTGCGGCTGCCATAAGAGGGGAGGTGGGAGGGAGTGGCAGCTGGGAGGAGGGAAGGATCGTCAAATTGGAGAGCGGGGGTCGGGCAGCAGGGCTCTGAGGCGGGAAGGGAAAGGAGATTCGAAGTGGAGGGAGGGGGCGGGGCTGCGGAGACGCAGCGGCGAGGGTGTATGGCAGAGCCAAAAAACGGGGCACATGAGTGGAGTAGCGGTGTAGGGAGCGACCTGCCTGCCAGAAGCAGGGTCAAAGGTCACTTCTTTCACCGCGCTGCGGCTGCCATAAGAGGGGAGGTGGGAAGGAGTGGCAGCTGGGAGGAGGGAGGGATTGTCAAATGGGAGAGCAGGGGCGGGGCAGCAGGGCTCTGAGGCAGGAAGGGAAAGGAGATTAGAGGTGGAGGGAGGGGGTGGGGCCTTGGGAACGCAGTGGCGAGGGTGTGCGGCAGAGCAAAAAACAGGGCAAATTAAAAATTAGGAATGGCACCTGAGTGGAGCAGCGGTGTAGGGAGCGACCTGCCTGCCAGAAGCAGGTTCAGGATGAAAGCACCATTTCCCCCGATACTAGGCCACTCACAACCAGGACTACACTAAATCAGAATTCTGGGACAAAGAGAGAGATAACAGAAGATCAGGCAACAGTTGACAAATGGAAGTCTGGCTACCACTAAGGAAGTTCACTCAGGAGTCTCCGTACTGTGCCTTCAGGCTTGGGCTCCAGTCTGCAAAGCACGGGGGATGGTCACTTTGGGACACACGCTGTTCACAGTGGCAACTAGCCAAACCAGGCACTCTGATACACAAATAGTTTCCAATTCCGCACTGCCCTGGAAAAGGGCACAACGTCTGGGACGCAATGACTTGAGTCACACCTCGCAGTCCTGGACGATTCTGATCCCACACAAAGAGTTACCAATTTCTGTGCCCTTCTGGAATAGGGCAAAACGTTTGCTGAGTGATGACTTGGGGTGCACCAGACAGTTCCGTTTCCACATGCAAGGTGATCAATACTGCACCTCCTTGGAATGAGACAAAACATCTTGTGCTTGATGACTTGAGCCACACCAGAAAAATCAGAACACACACAAAATATTACCAATGCCGTGCCTCCCTGGAAGGAGACACAATGTCTGCTGCTTGAAGACTTGAGGTTGCACCAGAAAACTCTGAACCCACACGAAGAGTTCCAATCCCGTACCTCCCTAGAATGAGACACAACATCTGGTGCACGATGACTTGAGCCACACCAGACAATTCGGGTATCACACACAGAAACTCAAGATTAATGGTGCCGTACAATGTAGGATGTGACTCTGCTCTGGCAACGCCCCCACCTCTGAGGTTTGCAACCAGTGAATCGGGCACTGTACTCAATGAGCATGCAGTCGGGTGTCACACAAGGAAATGTAGCCTGCTCGACAAAGGTGGACTATGCGTGCTCCTGCAACCAGTGAATTAGGTCACTACCAACAACACATTTATGTGTGTCATGGCCCCATAATGAAGGGCCACACTGCTTAGTTGCAGGCAGTACTTTGAAGGCTGTGCACGAGGCAAGTACAGTCTCCAGGAGCTATACTTAGCTCCACACCCACACTGCTGCTACTAGGTGACGTCCAGCAGATGATGAAGGCACTTAAGAGGGCACCGATGACCAGATGACATAGGTAGATGGTGTAGGTCCCTTGTGGGAGGTATTTAATGTCCCTGAGACCTCCACAGGGGACAAGCCAACAAGCTCTTGGACAGCATACTTGAGAGTACCACACAGCAGTAACCAGTTTGCCCAAGCCAGCCATGATACAGCAAGGATGTACGGTCCCTTCGTAGGGCAGTAATCACTCCTTGTGCAAAACAGATTCTTCTGGGACTGTGCACCACATTCCTGAAAGTGTATCTCTATTTTGCTGCAGTGGGGCACCAATAGTTATACCGTTGTGTGCCTTTGAAGTTGGGAGAGGTTCACAGGGTTCCTCTTTGAGCCACAGATGTCTCCCTAAATGTCAGTCCTGTCTGCCATGGGGCTGTGGAATGCAGATCTTAATCTGTAGTTAGGGCCATGATCTGGCCCTGAGAGTCTAAGTGGTGAAACCTCTTCCTCCAATCTATCCAGCCAGACCCACAAATGGCAAGTTTTATAGCTGTCAGTGGGGAATGCACAGAAGTGCTCATCTATCCCCCATTGTGGACTTGAGTCAAATTAAAAGGCACAAAAAGCGTTTTAGGGAGTGGCATTTCTCCATGATTATTGACAAAATCACCTTTACCATAGAAAGGGGTTTGTCAAGACAATAGGAGGCTGCTCTGCTGCAATTCACTGCTGCAGCTAGGTGTAATTGTAACACTTTCCTCATGTTTACCTACAACAGAGCAACTCTCCTAGGCAGTAAAAACACACATGGGCACATATACAAGCCGGCATTGGCCAGCTGGACACATGTTTAAAAGCACCATAGGTGCAAGTGTGCACACAGGCTTGCTAAGTCAGGCGGGATACTGTTTAAAGCACCATAGGTGCTAGAGTGCACACCTAGACCTGCTATGACAGAATGGGTACATATTTAGAAATCCCCCCAGGTTCTAATGCCCACACAGAGGCTTGCTACGACAGGCTGGATACAGGTTTAAAGCACCATAGGTGCTAGTGCGCATACCCATGTCTGCTATAACAGGCTAGATACATATTTAAATATGCCATATATGCCATAGGGGTAAGTGTGCACACAGGCCTGCTATGACAGGCTCAGCACATGTTTTGCATGCCATTTGGCACGCATGCACACACTAGCTAGTGCCATTTCCCCATATATGTAGGAAAACATGCCCACTTCCACACTTTATTGACAGAGGGAAGAGCCTGGGGCGCTAAGGCCACTAGGTAGGGAATCAGCAAAAACCTATGGGAAGAGCTGACCCCCACAGGTAGGGAGAACCCATGTGGGGGTTCTTCCCTAACGGGCATGGGATAGCCATGTGTACCTGCCCAGCCTCCTGTCTACCACCTGCCCTGCCCTTCAGGGGTGCTCTAAGGGAAGCGGGGGGTCCCCTCGGGATTGGCCACAACATTGGTAGTGATAACCTAAGCCTAAGCATAACTGTGCCTCCACAGGCCTGCACTGGCAGGCCTGATACATGCTTCATAGGCTATTCCAGTGGGTGGCACTAGTAGCCCCAGGTATATGGTGTACATTTTTACAGGGTGCTTTAGGGAGCAGCACCTTAACCAACAATATAAGTGCCCACTCCTAGCATTTGTAGGCAGGGCACACACTTTCACACTGCAGTACAGTGGGAAAGTGCCCAGAGTCCTAAGGCCACACAAAGAGAGTCAGCAACAGACTGGGAGGAAAAAGCAAACAAAATTCAGGGAAATCCCCTATGAAGGACCATCTCCAACATACACCTGCTCACAGACTCAGACAGACACATACCCACACACAAACCTACACAGACACACACACCCTCACAGACCCACACAGAAACTCATACACCCACTCACAGACCCACAAATACACTCTTACACCCACTCGGAGGCCCACACAGACTCTCATGCACCCACTCACAGACCCACTCAGACACAAACACCCTCTCACAGACCCACACAGACACTCACACCCCCACTCACAAACCCACAGATGCACTCACACACCCATTCACAGACCCACATGGTCAGTCATATACCCACTCACAGACCCACATAGACCCTCACATACCCTCTCACAGAGCCACTGAGATACTCACACACCCACTTATAGACTCACACAGACCCTCACACACCCATGAACAGATTCCCCTCAGACACTAACACACTCACTCACAAACCCACACAGGCACTCACACACCTACTCACAGACCCTCTCACACACCCATTAACAGACCCACACAAGAAATCAGCTACCCACTCACAGAATGTCAGATACTCAGAATCTCACTCACAGAACTACGCACATACTGATACACCCACTGAGAGCTTTAAAACCACTTACACATCCACTGACACATGAATATGTTTTGCTGTTGTGTATTTGATGTATGCTTTTGGTTTGAGAATCCACAGCAGATCAGTGGATCCCAATGAGAATATATATATATATTTTTTTTTAAGGCATTGAAAATTATAAAAAACAGTGGTTGGAAAAAGGATTGGCTCTGAAAAGAGCCTTTGTGTTTATGATATGTAGATGATCACTTCAGATAGAGCATGATTCAGTTTTTTAAGTTGTTGCCTTTCTCTGTGAAATGAACTCCATTGTTTCATTATATTCTATCCATATCAAAGCGTAAATCGTGATATATGGATCCCATGGTACGGTCTCTGAGGAATGCAGAAACAGTTTGTTTTACATGTTTCCTGGATTTGTCTATTTGGGACATAATTCAGTTGACTTCTACTGCCTTTGTCAAATGTTGGAGAATACAAATGCACTATGTAGGGAAAGTGCCATTAATTTACCAACGGTTTCCTTCATTGGTATTTTCAGTCCTGTCCCAGTAGTTGTGCTTAGGCCATTGCCACAACAGTGCACAATCACGAGGTCTGGATGTTGGCAGTCCATAACGCTTTACTTCAAAGGCAACAATTGATGTCACCTTAAATCTCTCTGGCCAACCCAAGGAATGTCTATATTAAGTAAACCCAAGTCTCTGTCAATGCCACTCTTTCTAGCACTCTCTGTGGCCCAAAACACAGCACTATGACCACCAATCCACACTCAAAGCATTTTGCAAGCAAGGAGAAGTAGCACACAGGTGAAGGCTGCAGCTGAAGAGTTTTCACAATAAAAGACATTTAAAATAGAGTACAACACCTAAACTTTAAAACAGCATATTTGACTGCATGGTGTCAATGTTCAGTTTCCTAAAATTAGGATGTGATATTGAAATAAAAATATACTCTTTGGGATGGGTTTATAATTCCATGCAGTCAACTGCACCTGCTACAGTTGAATTTGAAGCTATTATGCTGTTCAGAGAAAGTGTGTGAACTTGTGACCTAGTGCTAGCAGAGAATGTTTCAAACTTGATCACTATGGAAACAGAGTTACAAGAGGATTGGGGAGAATGGAACAAAAACGTCTAGACTGTTAATCTGAGACAGAGAGTGGTAAGGGATTATTGGTGAAAACTGAGCATTTGGGTTGAAATTTATTATTTTTTATAAAGTACATTATAAATGACATGGTTTATCATCAAATAATGGGATAGTTGAATGGGCTCCCATATGGATTGGCGGATCTGCCATGATTTTACATGGGGGTTGCACTGAGCACTGCGACGGATCCAGAATTCCACCCAAAACCCCTACCAAATTGGGCTTCATAACATGGATCTGTCAAAGAGCTATTAAAGCGTGACAATTCACAACCAGTGTAAGAAAATGTAAGTTTGAAAGGATGGTTGTGATTTGTGTACTTTATTATTATAACTGAAATCAAACTGAGAAGGGTTAACATTAAAAGCTTCCCTTGTACTGAGAATGGTATACCATTCCTATACATGTCATTTAAGATTGTTACTGGCAAGAGATTCTAAGTAAAACTGAGATACAATTTAGAGAAGAGCCAGGAGAGTTTACATGTATGTCAACTGGGATGTACTTTAAAAGGTATCGCATTTAGAAAGTTATTATTGCATGTCCTGTGAAGCATGTATAAAGTTTTTCATGAACCCAGCAGTTAGTGAGTAATAGAGGGATTTACTCAGCTATACATTCAGTTTTAAATGCAGCTGTCCACTCACACAGCTGCTGAAATATTTATTCAGTAAGTCTTAGAGACTTTAGCACATTCAGTGAGAGAGAGAGACACTTAGATATCTAATGACCTAGTGAGACAGAAATGCACCAACACAACCATTCTTATATAGATGTGCTTGGAGATTCAGGAGGTGAGCAGAATTCTCCTTTCCTTCTTCTGATGCTGAAGTGATTTTGTGAGCTATGGGAGGAGGAAGCGGCACGACTATGGTGTATTCTGCACCAAAACCCATGTCTTTACTTTTGTCTTGCCCACTCCATATATTTTGAGAGGCAGGAAAAAGAGAAAGGCAAAGGCTGTGAATTAGGATATCAAGATGTTAATAGCAGTGGGCCAATACGAGTTTAGATAGGCAACTGCTGCTCCATTTTTTTTTAATGAAGCTGTGAATATTCTAATGTTGTATTTATAGTTAGAGACCCTGCTACCAAATAAGCTAACCTTTTATATAGGTATTCATTTGTTCAAAGTATTTCATGAAGTATATTTAAAACAAAGCCACATGTATTTTATGTTTGTTTTTCAGATTTTTATATTTAAGGAAGAATATGTCGATGTTATGAGGTAAAAGACAGTACTCCCATTCAAAAAGAAGAGATGTTTCCCAGAAATGTAGAGGGGGAGATAGCTGAAGAAGTGGATGGAAGGCGTAGAGATGCCACGGTGTATAAATTGGGCTACTGTAGTATTTGTAGTGTTTGGCAAGAATCAAGTGATGTATTAAGACATTTTCTAGATGAATGTTCTTGTAAAACCGTGAAATGGAAAATTGCAATCTTGCAAGGTTTAGATCCATGCAAAGTGAGGAACTACATTTATTTAAAAGGGCACTCATTGGCATGTTGAACTAAGAAAGTGTGCAGAAGCACCTGTCATAATTTTCGCATGCTGTCTATTCATCATTTGAAAATGCAAAATGTAGTTAGAAGACTCTACTTCATAAAACGATCTTGCATTGTGTTTAGGTAAAATAAACAGAGCCCTGTTGTATAATGTAGTCTCTGAGGTTGAAAATATTTGTGAAGATACTCAGTTACATTTCTTTAGCCCTGAAGAAGAATGTAGGCAAAATGAGAGGTTGGTTTGGTTAGGTGTAGAGGAAGAGAACACATACATCAGTACTGATAGCTGTGTACAAGAAAAGCAATGTTTACTGCTGTTTCTACAGAGAAACCAAGCTATGTTTGTGTTTGTTGTCGGCGCACTCACTACAAGCTCCAAACCAGGAAAGTTGATTTGTTATTAAAAACTGAACAAGAAAATAGAGATACATAATTAGAATTTGTAATGTACTTGTTTGTGGAAGAACGTTTTGATTTGTCTCAACACCAAATTATCTGTAAGTATTGTTGTGATAAATTAGAGGACAACAAGATGCCTGCCAGAACAATACCTTCCAATTTTGAGTTGGTTGAAATACCAGAGGAACAGCAACATCTTAATGTTTACAAAACAATACTGTTACAAGCTATACATCCTTTTCAAGCCATATGGACCGAAAACTGGGAAACTACGACCAACAGAGCTACAGAAAGGCCTAAAAGGAAGAGTTGTGTACTTACTTTTAGATTTTAAATGCAATATTGAAACTGTGGATGTAGAGAGAGATGTTGATGAACCCCTTATTATTCTAGTCAGGTGTGTGCCCAAACAAAATAAGTTGGCAGGAACTAGTAGATGTTAATAAGGTGAAGAAAGCAATATTGCAACTTAAATAGAATAATGGGCCAGATGTATCAAAGCTTTTTGCATTCACAAATGGTGCGAATGCCCGTTTGCGAATGCAAAAAGCCATTTCAGAATGTATCAAAGGCATTCTGAAAGCAATTTTAAGGAATCGCTAAAGTAGCAATTCCTTAAAATTGCGACCCTGTTTAGAGAGTCGCAAATTGCGACTCTCTAAATAAGAAATCACAAATAAGGATTCCTTATTTGCGATTTCTAAAGCACATGTAAGAAGCAATTCCTTAATGCAAATTGGGCATTAAGGAATCGCTATTTACCACCAAGTTGAACTTGGTGGCAACCATGTGCAAATTTAAAAAAATGCATTTAAAATGCATTTTTAAAATGTACATGTAAAGCACACATGCCCTTTTGGCATGTGTGCACCTTACATGTTGTAAAAAAATATTTTGGGGTGCAGCAGAGGGGGCCTAAGGTCCCCAGCACCCTGGACTTTGCATTTCCAAAAATTGCAAATTCCAGTTAGGAATTCGCAATTTGGGACATGCAAAATATTCGCAAATATGGGCTGACAGGCCCATAGATGCGAATGGGGGCCAGTATCGCAATTTACGATTCGGTAATAGCATTTGCGATTTTTAAGTAATCGCTATTACCGAATCGCAAATGTGATACATTGCATTTTGCAAATCAGAAATAGCGATTTCTTAAAAATCGCTATTTCCGATTCGCAAAAGGCATTCTTGATACATCTGGCCCATTGTGTATTACAAAGCTGTAGATGTTGGTGCAAATGGAAATTTCATGGGAGATAAAATGTTACCTTCAAGTGAACGGACTGAAAAAAGTGGATAGGAGCAAATGTGAAGAAATATATGAACACTACAGTATCCATCCACTCCATTCAAAAGAGAATATGGGGGATGCCATTGTTCTATATCAGATGAAACACACTAAAGGAGCTCCAATGAGTGTGTGGGAGAAAGGTTCAGAGGCTCGATGTTTTCCACAACGTTTTCCAACTAGAGTAGGTGGACGTAATGATGACTGTCCAGTGCAAATACCAGCAGCTGAGTACAAATCAACAAGATTATATTCAGAAGACCCTAGATTTAGACAAAGTATTTCAAAATATATTTCATCTGCTAGTTGAAAGTGATTTGTTTTTACTATCAAACGCTGTTAATCATAGTCTCAAAACAGGAATTAATCTACAAAGAGGATCCACAAAGATTTTCTTGAGAAAATACATTGTAAAGATGAGAAGTTAGAATGCAATTCAATACATTTGATGACATGCCAACCTGAGACCAATGAATATTGGTATTATCGTCATGGAGAGTTGAAGTGTATGTTATGAAATTTAGGTGCACCAACTTGGTTTGTGACTCCGAGTTGTGCAATGTATGCATGGGAACACTCAAATGATTTTTTGAGAAATGCAAACTCTAATATTCAAGATATCAATTTGAAGGCACCTGGAGAACTTTGCTGTTTGGATCCTGCAAATATTTCTAGGTATTTTAACCACAGGTTTTAAGTCATGCTTTCCTTTATCTGCAACAAAAAAATCCAACTCTTTTGGCATAAAAAGCACCAAGCAAGAGGTGCTCCTCAAATTCATATTTTCTTGTGGATAAAAGATGCACCAAAATATGGAACAGTTACAGATGCGTCTGTACTTTCTTTATAGAACAGTATGTTACATGTGCCATGTCAAAAGACAGTGATGAAAAAGGCCTAAAACTCCAAGGCGCATATTTATACTCTGTTTGCACCGAATTAGTGTCATTTTCTTTAACTCTAATTCGGTGCAAAACTAACTCCATATTTATACTTTGGTGCTAGAACCGTCTATCACCAAGGCCCTGATTTAGACTTTTTTTGTGCCGCATTTACGTCGTTTTTTACGCAAAAGTGGCGCAAACTTACAAGATATTGGCCCTTATTTATACTTTTTGCTGCAAAACTGCACTAACTCAGTTTTGCACCAAAAAGTTTAGCACCGGCTTGCACCATTTCTGTGCACCAGCCGGGCACCATATTTATGGAATGGTGCAAGTCGGTGCAAAGGGTAGGCTAGAGTAAAAAAAAATGACTTTAGTCGGGTGGGGCTGGCAGTATAGAAGAAGAGGGTTTAGCACCAAAAAGTGACTTTAGGCAGGTTAGAGTAAAAAAAAAATACTCTAACCAGATTAGCATCATTTTATGGTGTTAAACCTACCATGCCACATGACTCCTGCCTTAGAAAAGGGAGGAGTCATACCCACCACCCCAATGGCCAGCACAGAGGACAGGGGTCCACTGGGCATGGCCATTGCACCCTGTGCCATGTGTGGAGGCCCATTTCAGGGCCCCTATGGCACTTTAAAAAAAAAAAAAAAAATGCAATCTTACCTGTACTTACCTGGGATGGGGTCCCCCATCCTCTGCAGTCCCTCTGGTGTGGGTGGGGGTGCCCCCGGGGCCTGGGGAGGGCACCTGTGGGCTTATTCCATAGTGTTCCACCATGGAAATAGGCCCACAAGTCCCCTAACGTCTGCCCTGACCAAGGCTTTAAAAAATGTGTCAAAGCAAGCTTTGCCCCATTTTTTTACCCCTCCTCCCGCCCTTGCACCATTTTTGCATGGGAGTATAAATATGGCGTTAAGGCCATAGTCATTTTTTGCACAGGAACGCCTACCTTGCATCTCATTAAGGCAAGGTAGGTTTCCACTTCCAAAAAATGACTTTAACTCCATAAATTTGGCGCTAGACGGGTCTAGCACCAAAGTATAAATATGGAGTTCGGTTTGCACTGAATTAGAGTAAATAAAAAATGACGCTAATTCAGTGCAAACATAGCTGCTGCAATAGTTAAGGACTTATATGCCAGACAAAAACAGTTTCCAGTTTCTCTAGTAAACGCTTTTCATAAATCTCATCGTGTAAATGTAGATGCTGCATTTATTAATACTAGTAGTGCAGTGCTTATGGAAGGCATGTAGTTTTATCTCAAGTATGTAGCCTTATCTCAAGTTAGTACATTGTCCGGTTTCTATCTTGTTGATTTTGAGGACAGCAAAGTAAATGCTGCTATAAGTTGTGTGAAAGAATATAACCAATTAAGAGGTGATTATGCTCTTCATTTAGGAAAGTATCCGGTTTATGAAAAACACACCATCTGCCCAAAGCAAAAACTTTCAAAGAATTCCAGTTATATTGTTGAAAAGAAGGTAAAGAAAGAAATCAAGGAAGTTGTTAAGGAAATAAAATGATAATGAGGGAGATATTGTTGGGTGCCAGTTGTCAAACCCCTCTGGTGTCAACTGCTATGCTAACGTTGTTCTCAATGTCATGTTTACATTACCGCATGTTCTTCAAGCAATTAACAGAAATATATTGGGCCTCATTATGACCCTGGTGGTCACCAGACCGATAGGGTCACGACCGCGGTCGGCTCACCACCAAAGCTGTGGTCCAGCTGCGACATTACGACTATGGCAAAAGTGCCACGGTATGACCGCTGACACCACCAGGTTGCTGCCAGGCGATGGCCTGGCGGTCTTGATGGTCTCAATCTGCCAGGGCAGCGCTTCTTGCAGCGCTGCCCTGGGGATTATGAGTCCCCTTTCCACCAGCCTTTGCATGGTGGTAGCGCCCCCATGCAAAGGCTGGTGGAAAGAGGGTGCAAGGGGCCCCCATGGACAGCTCCGTCACACTTTCCACTGCCCGAATTATGGGCAGTGGAAAGCGTGACGGGTGCATCCGCCGCACTGCCACATTGCTGCCAGCTCAATTATGAGCCGGCATCAATGTTAAGGCCCTGTTTACTGCAGGGCCAGTGGGCCCTGCGGTGAACTCTTAATAGGGCAGGCGGTGTTCAGACTGCATTGGTGGTCTATTGGCAGTTTCAGTTTGGAGCCTGCCAAATTTAGAATGAGTGCTATTGTCTTCTGTCATATTTGTTATGTTCCAATGTGTGCGTAGGGACAGAACTAAAATACATTGTGCATCACACATTCAAGACCTTTTAGATGTATGCACAGGATCTGTACAGTTTACTCAAAACAGTCAAGTAGATGCACAGGAATTTTTAATGGTGATGTTTGGTGTTTTAGAGGAAGATAAGTACCTATTGAGGAGGCACTTGGACTTAGTTACTCATGGAACCATGAGTGTAAAGATTGCTCATTCACATCAACTACAGAAATGGAATCAGAGTGATTTATTTATCTACCATATTGTAAAACTGTGCTCTGAGCAGACGTTAAAAGTGTCATAAAAAATGGCTCAGGGAAATCTCATAGATTTCCTTCTGCCATTTTTTCACCCCCCTACCGGGGTAACACCCCTTTTGCATGCATTATGCCTGGTGCAGGCATAATGGAGCACAAAGGGTTACACAGTGGCGCAATGCATGAATTGTGCCACTCTGTAAATACAGCTGCGGCATTTCTGCCTCATTGGGCCACATCAATGTCAAAAATGTTGTGCAAGGTGGCGCTAGGCGATAATAGATACTTCCCTAAATTTGAAATAGAGATTACAAACCTAAAATCAGGACAAATATCTATTTGTGGAAAAACATATCTACTATCGCTATAATATTTCACAAAGGAGTTAATGTTACATCTGGACACTATACTGTTCAGTTAAAATATAAAACTGAATGGACAGAATGTAATGACAGCAAATTCAAGCATAGGTTGCCTTATAAGCTTCCAAATTCTTATCTTTTGTTTCTTGAACTGAAATTCTATGGAGATTTAAAATTCAAAAAGTAAAATATTATAATAGTAGTACATGTATTAAAAACATGTATGACATCAAACAGCCTACCGGGGTGAGGTCTTTAAAAAGCTTTCAACATGCTGGTGTGGAGTTAAAACTACAAAGATACACAGGACATGGTCGTAAATTGGAAACACAGATTTCAAACTTTAAAGCAGGACAAATATGTATTTCTGAAAAAAACATGAATTACTATGTTTATCATTTTCATAAAGGAGTTAGTTTTACAACTGGACTTTACACAATCTATTCAAAAAGTAAACCTGGATGCAAAGAATGTTATGACAGCAACCTTAAATTGAAAACAAACAATGCCTTATAAGCAACCAAGTTCCATGGACTATTACAATTCTAAAAGTGAAATAGTGTAGTTGTAGCTTATACATTATCAGTTTTTATGATATTATATGGCCTACCAGGGGTTACGTCTTCATAAGACTTTCCAAATGATGGTGTTATTTATATTTATCAGTAGTACTGTACCACTGCTAATGAAGAACAAATTATTTTTAGCATTTGATTCTTTAGACTGGTGTAGCAAGTATAGCTAAAACGATAGTTTGAAGCTGTGTAGTAACTGCCATGCACATTGTTAATTTGTTACAGTGACACAGTGTGCAGCTCAGTTTTTTCTACAATCTATGGATTGATTTTTCCGCACTGTTCAAGGATGATTCTTCATATACTACATCAGTTATAGAACATGAGAACACTAAAAAAAGGGAAACTAAAATGCATAAATTTAACATAAGTATTACACCATACGAAATGTATGGTCATTTGTTCTTATTATGAAGTTCAGCATCATTAAAATTGTCATTATACTATCAAATGTTATAAATTCTAACTCCTATTTCTATTTTTTTATTTTTACACAGATCAAAAGCATCATCTGTTGGAGTAATGTATTTTACTCATTGTTTTTTTCAGTTTTGTTCTATAACATTACATTCTCAGAGTATATACCCAGGCAGACACTAATACTGTCACACACTCAGGCACACAAACTCATACAGGCACTGACATACACAGGCATACACTGATACAGCCACTCATCCAATCATACAGCCACTCACACACCCAATTACTCACTCATAAAGCCAATCACTCACCCATACAGCCACTTACACACCCAGTCACTCACTCATCCAACTACTCAAACAGCCACTCAATCACCGATACAGTCACTCACGTACCGAGTCACTCAATCATACAGCTACTCACATACCCACTCACTTACCAATACAGGCACTCACACACCCACTGACTCATTCACACAGCCACTCACACATCCACTCAATCACTCATAAAGCCACTCACACAGCCACTCACTCACCCATACCGCTACCCACACACTCAGTCACTCATCCATACAGTCACTCCTCCATGAAGTCACTCACACACCGAGTCATTCACTAATACAACCACTTATGCACCCACCCACTCACTCATCCACCAATACAGCCACTCACACACCTAGCACTCACTCATGCAGCCACTCATGCAGGCACTCACTCATCAATACAGTCACTCAAACACCAACTCACTCACTCATACAGCCACTGACACATCCTCTCACTCACTCATACAGCCACTCACAAACCCACTCATTCACTCATACAGCCACTCACACAGCTTGTCAGACACCCTATAGCCACTTTCACACAGTCAGTCTGTTACTCATACAGACACTCATACAGTCACTCACTCAACCATACAGCCACACATCCACATAGTCACTTACTCATACAATCACTCATGCAGGCACTCACTCACCCATACAGTCACTCACATACTCACTCACTCATACAGCCACTGACACACCCTCTCACTCAATCATATAGCCACTCACAAACCCATTCACTTACTCATACAGAGACTCACACACCCACTCAATCACTCACAAGGCCACACACACAACCACTCACTCGCCCATACAATCACTGCCACATCCACCCACTCCCTCATGCAGCCACCTATGTATCCACTCACTCACCCATACAGCCACACACCCACTCACTCACCCATACTTGCATTCACACAGACACTCATATAGTCAGTCACTCACCCATACAGCCACTCACAAAGCCACTCACTCATCTATACATCAACTCACACAGGTACATACTCACCCATGCAGCCCCTCACATACTCACTCACACACCCATACAGCGGCTAATGGAGCCACTCTCTCACCCATAGAACCACTTACACATCCACTAACTCATCCATACACCACTCAAACACCCACTCACTCACTCACACAGCCAGTCACTCAGCCATTCAGTCACTGGCACACACAACCTCTCCCCTATATAGCCAGTCACACACCCACTGACTCACCCATGTAGCCACTCACACACCCAACCACTCATCCATACAGCCACTCACTCAGATGGTCACTCACCCATACAGGCACTCATACAGCCTTTTAGTCACCTGCACAGCCACTTACACATTAGACAGTCAACCATACAAACACTAAAACACCTATTCAAACTAACATATGTACACAAACATAACAAAAAGTATCCACACTCTCACAAACAAACATATAGCACATCATTTTTCTTTTTTAAACCAGAATAGATAGTTCTAACAAGAACCAGTTTAATGTTTTTTTTTTTACTTATTATTTTTTTGTTTTGTGTTTTTAAACAATTTTGTTTTTAAAAGATCTCTGAAAAATTATCTTTGAGAACAAAATGCACATAAGTGTTTTTAAAAAAAATGAACACCTATTGTTGCAAATCTGAGCAAGAGCAGAGATGGACTGTTCTCCCATACTCTGCACCATCTTGCATTTTACACAAAATTGATCCAACATGGTTAAGAAGATTACCTGGAACTACCTGGACTGCCGAAGATGTTGAAGGATTGTTTGCATTACGGTCTCTTTCTGGTGACAAGGTTGAATTGTCTTCAAGTACTTGAGCATGCTAGATGTTCCACATGAATACTTTTTTGATGTTCCTCTCGAAGCACTTTCTCACACACATATTGCGCAACCACATTCTTCTCACCCAACGGTATAGTGAAAAACTGCCATGAGATGCTTTCCTTATCAGCAGGTGGTTCTTCATCAGATGAAGAGCTTCCCCTCTGGTGCTGCTGATCTTCTTGACTTGCAGATGCCCTGCTTCTTATTCAGTCAAAACAAAATACCAACTGAAAAACAAAACTCTTGTTGCAGATCTGTGAAGTGTGACTTTTCACAAGTCACACCTAAAGCAGAAATAAACTGGGAGGGGGCTACAAATGATTTTAACCTATAAAGTCAATTTGTTCCTGTGTCACATGGAGACAGGATGACATTGCGGTAATGCGAAGTCATTGTGATTCTGGAGATTGCATTTAAACAACATTTTAAACTTTTTTATCTTATTAGACAATGTTTGTTTATTATTTTGGTAATTCACTTACCTCAAACATTAATTTCATACTGCCTATATATGTTTATAAGTGCTCTTAAAAACATGCCAGATTTATTGTCCTCTCACGGAACCGGAACATACGTATCGGGGTGAGTTGCGGTGGATCGGCAAATTCGGAAAACCCTTCAAAAAAGCAATAGTCATAATAATGCAGTTTCCTTTTAAGTGGACTTAGAAATATAAACATAGCAAGTGCTTTTGTACTTCTGGGAGACATAGTTCTAGAGTGATTGGAGTATGGTCCTATATTGCAATGGGGTGTTCATTTTGCCCTTCATCTTCGTTGACGTACCTTTGAAGAAATCAATATACCCATATGTTTGTGTGATGCTAAATAATAAGTATAGTCTACATGAGTAGGATACAACTTCCTCCAAATGTTTACTACCCCTGTCTCTTTCAGCCATTTCATACCTCCTGGTGAGAATCACCCTGAGGTCCCATATATTTGACCAAATCTGTTTAATGTGTTGCCCATTACTATGTTGAGGTTGCCACAAATCAAAAATCCTTTTGATTGTGTATGGAGTATGTCTGATATTGTTCAGATCAGGAAAGGTTCTTCTCCGGTGTTAGGGGCATATATGTTAGCCACAGTGAAGCTCATGGCTACCTCCTTGATTATGAAGGTGAAGGCCCTCCCCCAAACCTCAAATAGCCTATCGCATACCTCACCAGGGAATCTCTGCCTTTGGAACCATTTAGATCAGAGGCTGTGTCTGTTTTTACTCAGGAGGTGCATTTCTTATATTGGACATACAAAGCCATTCAATGTTTTGAACATGGGGAGTACAGCTGAACATTTCAAGGAGTTAGTTAGGTTCATAAAGGCAAAGCAACTTAAAAAAACATTCTAACATCCTTGAAGCAGGTGAATGCATCATATATCCATGAGAACACAATCTCTTCTGTAATATATATGTCCCTGGGATATTTCTTCTTCTCTTCTAGCGACAGGAGTGTCTATGGTTGTTTATTTAAAATATTATTATGCAAATGTACAAAACCACTTGAAAGCTCTGTATAAAACTACTGACACACCCACTATAACACAGATAAGATCACCCATACACCCACTTACAAACCCCTACAGTCACTCACACACCCACTCTGACACTCATAAAACCACTTGAAAAAGTACTCAGACCCATTTAGCCACTTACATACCCATTTACACTCATCAGTACAGCCACTTACACACCCACTAACACACCCACTAAAACAATATACATCCACTCATACACCCATACAGCCAATCACACATGCACACACATACTCATATAGCCCCTTACACCCTCCCACTGACACATACAACAACTCATACTCTTATCCTCTAAGGTTGCATGTTACAGTTAGGAAAATTACATTTAAAAACCTTAGAAAGTCACAAAAAAATAACCAACGGTTGCTAGGGCGGACTTCCGGGACCGCCATAATCGTTTAATGTACGCCGGACACTGCCGGCCCAGCATGCATTCTGGTTTCCACTCCCACAGCTACCTTAAATACCGGGCCCACCTTCAACTCGACATCAGAGCGGTCGGGCACCGGCATGTAGGTACTCTCACCGGGTATTCCCTTTGGAGTGGTAAGTGTTTTACTCAGGCAATGCCTGCATCTTGGATCTCTCTTTCACCCCGGTCCTGTGGCAACCCCACTTAACACCAGCATTATTTTTATACTGATGGGCTCTTCTCTCATTTTCTTTTCTCTTTTCCTTGTTTTCCTTTTTCCTTTTTCCCCCTTTCTTGTCCTCCCCTTCCCTCTCTTACCTTGATCTGATTATCCTTGCTTTCTCTCTCCTTTTTGCCCCCCCCTCTTTGTCCCCTCCTCCTTCTTCTTTCTTCTTTTTTTCCCCTCAAGAGTGTGACTACAAGGGAAAACCCCACCCCCGGCATTACCCAGACCAGAGGCCAGTCGCCCCTATTTCCGGGGTAAGTCAACACTGCATGTGTTTTGAGTGTTTTTATTTACTTTTACTGTGTGTGTTACCACCATACTTTACTGTGTTGTGTGCAGTGGTGTGCCACCCTTTTCTCACCTTATTGTAACCTGTAGTTTATTTATCATACCTTACAGACCTACCCTAAAATGAACCACCTGTTCAGGTAGGCCTTTAGACCCCTTTTTATTTTTATTTCACTTAGCGAGCACACCCTTGAGTAGTAGTGCTCTGGGATCCTAGACCCTGACGAATTCCCCTGACCTTCCAGCACATTGAGAGGGCAGAAACATGTTGGTCATTTTTTTAGACTCTAAGAGACATTAATCTCTATTGAGTCTTCCCCCCTGTTTTAACTTTACCAGCATGCACCTCCATTAAACTTCAATCAGTTGAAATAGGTGACATGTATGGTAATTTTATTCTAACCCTATCTGGATCCCTGATATTTATCCAGTAAGATTAATTTCAGCACTCCCTCTTGTTCTTTTAACAAAGAGGTTGAGTCCGCCCAAGTAGTATCATCTTACTTGGGTGGGGCTAGGTGGTCAAATGATGAAGCAAGACACTATTATGTGTGTGAGACCACCTAGTCCTTAAAGGAACTCCCCCCCCTTATTTAACACAGCCACCGGTTTAGAGACACTCTTCACACATTTCTCTCCTTCTATCACGAATCCCTACCTAATCGGTACTGATAATTGAGGGAACACTAGTCTAATTCCACCCTCAACCTCAACTATCCCACACTTTTAGTGGTTAATGGATATATAGATTTCTATTGGGAGTTTGTGTGGGATAGCATCACTCCCATAACTCTCTCTTTGTGTTATATATATATATATATATATATATATATATATATATATATATATATTCTTATTGCATGGAATAACATTATCAACTACAGTCTCTCACAAGTATTCATTTTTTTTCAAAATTAAACAACTTCTGTGCCTGCGATATCATTTGACATCCTTCAAACCAGGAAGTGTTGGCAGCTATCTTGGGACTCGGCTTAAGGGGCCAGGGTATAGATACCCTGACCCCTTAGCTCTGGTGGTGGGGTCCCAGAGGGACCTCCACAGTGAAACAAAGCATTTTTTTTACCACAGATTTGCAATATTCACAAATTTACAGCAACATTTTATTTTAAAAACCAAGCGCTGGCTCTCCTGCTTGTTTTTTAAATAAGCCTCTGGTTGGGCCACATCCTGGGGGCATTCATAATTTTAAATGTGAGGTCTTCAGCCCCCTCCCAACAGCCCCAGGGACCACCGCCTCCCCTGTGCAATTTTCGTCATATATGGGGAGGGCCCGCAGAGCCCTGGGAACTACCACCTCCCTGGGGCAAAATGCTTTGTGTGGGGGAGGCCTATCGGCCTCCCCGACAAACCTGGGGACCACCACCTCCCAAGGGCAATTTTTATGATATATTCCGGGGCCATGGCCCCCCACACCCTGGGGACCACCACCTCCCTGGGACACAATGCTTTAATTGTGTGGGGGAGGCCCGCCAGCCTCCCACACAGCCTTGTGGACCACCACCTCCCCAGGACATTTATCTGATTGTGTGTGGGGGCCATATGGCCCCTCTGCAGCACCAGGGACTACCATCTCTCCAGGGAAACCTGAAAAAAATAGAAAGGGGCTCCCTTATCCCTGGGGACCACCCCCACCCTGGGACTTTGCACATTGTAGGGGGGCCGCATGGCCCCCCTCGAGGAGCCACTGATGGCCATGGGTACTGCCACCCCCCAGGGCCGGCTCCTGGTATGTACCGGGAGGCCCACCCCCAGAGCATAGCAATTTGCTGTGGCTTGGCTGCAGCTTTGGCAGCTGCAGCCAAGTCACAGCAAATACTACGCTTTCTGACAGCTGAACTTGTCAAACAGGTCCTGCTGAAAAGAAATTGGAGTTTTCATGTCTGTTCCCTGCAAGCATAGCATAGATGTAAGCATTGCTCCAGTGACCAGGGATCTGCTGTTAAAAGCAGCTGCCTGCTTGCTGGAGCAGTGGGACTGCGGGGGATGCCTTGAGGCTCTCCCCATGAGCCCAGATAGCCCGTGAAGGGTATATAATAAAATATATTTTAAAAATGGCCAGGGAACAGGGGAGGCTCCCCCTCGCCAATCCCAGGTAGCCCATCAAGGGCTAAAAATATATTTTTTTAAAAGAGTAGCTTAAGTGTGAAGGTCACAGACCGAATGTTGAGGGTTCGAGTCCAGGTGTGTCCTTACTCATTCCCCTCCTTTTTATTCAACTGGAAATGTTTAAGGCTCATACTGAAAGGTGATCTTACTTTACTTTTTTTAATTGGCAAATACATGTTTCTTTTCAATTGGTGCAAAAATATTTCATTCTAAGTATATCAACCATCAAAGCCTAAAATACTCCCTATCTCCCTCTCACTCTTTTTCCCTCTCCCTCTCTCTTAATCTCTTTCACCAAATCACAACCCTGCGTGGACACTAACACATCCACTAAGACACTGATGCATGCACTCTCACACCCAGACAGAGACAGTCACAGCCACTTTCATCACAAAAATCACCCTTGGACACCTATTCTCACACCCAGAGAGATAGGCTGTGGCCAACTCCTGCTGCACACAGCCAAACTGCTGTGTACAGAGTAGCATTGGGTGGTTAGGGGGTTGGCCACATGGACGTACTGCAAGCCAGGCTTTGTGGGCAACCCCTGCTGCACATGGGCAAACACCGTGCACGGTGCAAGGTTGGGTGCTTATAGGGTGCTGGCCTCAGGGCCTGACCACAGGCCAGGTCCTGTGGCCAACCCCACATGGCCAAAGGCTGTGTGTGCCAGTGGTTGAATTAATGTACACTAATGAAAATTACTATCCGTTAAAAAAACATAAAAATTCACTGAAGAAAAGCAAAGATTACAGTGTTGCTATAGTTAGGAAATAGAATTTAAAAAAAACAAAGATATTCGCTGAAAAAAACTAAGGTTACAGGGATGTTATGATTAGGAAATACAATTAACAAAACACTTAGAAATTCATTGAAAAAAACAAAGGTTACGGGGACATTATAGTTAGGTTCTGAATTTACTCATACAAAACCATAGAAAGACACTCTTTATAGTTAGAGTTATCTAAAGTAACTATAACTTGTGCCCTTGCAATGCACTGCTAATTACCCCACAAATTACAGCACTCATGACATCTTTGATAACATCATTGATAAAGTCACTGTAACGTCTGCAATAAAATTGTGGATCCAACACCTTTGCATGGTGGGGGCGCCAGTTATACTTACCTTAGAGCACAAGTTATAGTTACTTTAAATAATAGTTACTTTTAAATAATGTACCCAGGACCTTAAACACCCTGGGGCTTTTTCCAAAACAAGCGCGGGAGTCTGAACGTTTTTTTGTTTTCTGCAAATTTACGAATTTGTTGTGAATTTTCAGCAAAATATTTTTTTTTTCAAAGTGCTTTTTTGCCCTGACAGGGTTCCTCTGGGACCCCCAGACCAGAGCTAAGGGTTCAGGGTGTCCCTACCCTGGTACATTTTCTTTTTCTTATTGTTTTTTTCTGAGACTTGGCTTAAGCTAAGTCCCAAGAAGGCTGCAAATAACTCCTGGTTGAAATGTTGGTAGCCAATCAGAGCTGTGCAGATTTCTGCACAAGCTAGTTCTTATTTGCGAAACCTTCATGCCACTAAATATCTTTATTTCTTTTTCTCTTTATATCTCAAAAACTACTGAATGGATTTACACCAAATAACAAGACACATTCTTTCTGGACCAAGCGCTACCTTCCTGCCAAATGTTTGTGTAATACCATCAAGTAGTTCGGGCTATAGTAATGTCTCTATGGGAATTATTGACCCCCCCCATTTTTCTCTGCCCCCACTTGATGGATCATGCCGAAACTTCCCATGTACAACAAGATTCACAGGAACACTTTTTTGGATCATTTTGTGAAGATTCGACAAAGGCATTGAAGATATAAACAAGTCAAAAACGCTTTTTCTGTGGAAACATGGTCCTAACTATAGCTACCTAGTAGCAACCGAACCGCCAGTAGGTAATATATATATATATATATATATATATATATATATATATATATAAAATACCTATTGGTGGTCCCCACTAGGTAGTTATAGGTAGGACCACATTTCTATTTTTATACAAAAAGTATTCTTCACTTGCCTATATCTTTGGCACCGCTTGAATAATAATCTTCACGAAACTCTCCAAAGAAATTTGCAAGTTCTGTCAGCCGCTGCATGCCTGGAAAGTTTCAGGTTGATCCATCCGGGGGGATGGGAAATACGGGGGGTCCCAAAACACGCTTTCCCCATTCATTTTTCCACTGGGATTTTTGAACAGCAATAGCACAAAAACTATTGGACTGAATTACACCAAATGTGGCAGAAAGATAGGTCCTGGTCCAGAAAGAGGGTGAGGTCAAGCAGAGCAGCGTGCAAGTATTTGGTATGTATCTGGGCTTTTAATCACCCACACCACATGCCCATCACTATCACTCATTCATGGGCTTGCCCTTCAAAAATCCTTATTTTCACTGGTAGATACTTTACGTTTGTCCCTCCTTGGGGTGGTTTAGTTACCGCCTTGGACATTGCCCCTGTTACATGGCTAATTGCACTTTTGCCAACATGTTTGACTGCGAGCAAACTCCTTTTTTCTTTTGTGTGCTGCTTCACTCTGATGCCGTGGCACTTTTAATTGGCTCGCTTATGTGAAACTGTATTACTTTTCATTTTCAATTTATGTGGCAAGAAAAGTCCAGTTAGGAGATTACAACTCTAATCGTGCTAACTCCAGCAAATGCGAGACCCATTGCATTGCTAATGCTTGTTTTGTTTTGGTGTAGATCCGTTCAGTAGTTTTTGAGAAATTTAGGGAAAACAAATTTGTATATCTAGAGACACGAAGTATTTGCCACCCCTACTGATCTTGTGCTGAGACCTGATTGGCTGATAACACTTCAACAACAGAAGCTGTTGAAGTGTTGTCAGCCAAAGTGGGCCAAAGGCTTCCCCAGCAGGGCCACGTAACCCATAAGGGCATTTTTTTTTTTTTTTTATTAAGTAGGGTCTGCAGGGTGAGCCCTTGAGGGCTCCCTCGCACTCCCAGATAGCCCGTAAAGGGCTTTAGTATAAAAATTAAATAAATAAAAAAGTAGGGACCGCAGTAGAGCCCATGAGGGCTCCCCCCATGGTCCCTACTTTTTTATATATATTTTCTTTACTACAAAGCCCACAATGGGCTAAAAAAAAGCCCCAAAGCTCAGTGTGAAGGTCGCAGATCTTCACAATGAGCTATGAGGGTTCGAGTCCAGCTGGATTCATTTCCCTTTTTTCTTTTAAATAAAAACAAATGTTACTTTTTTGAATATATCAAATACATTTTTTTATTAAATCTAACAAAAATATCTAATTCTAATTACATGAGATATTAAAGTCTAAAAAAACTCTGTCTTTCTGTCTCACTTTCTTTCTCTCTTTCAATTTCTCCCTCTCACACACCCACTCAGACATTTATGCACCCACTCACAGACCCACTCAGACACTCATGCACCCACTCACAGACCCACTCAGACACTCACACACCAACCTTCAGGCCAACTGAAACCCTCATGCAGCCACTCACAAACCTGTGCACAGACTGATACACCCACTAAAACATTGATGTACGCACTCTCACACCCACACAGACAATCTGATAGCTACTCTCACCCCCAGATACACCCTCTCACACCTATTCTCACTCCCAGAGAAGCTGTGGATAACTTCCGGCTCACACGGCGAAAGGGCTGTGCACAGTGTAGGTTTGGGTGGTTGCGGGTGCTGGGGGTGTTGGCCACAGGGTTTGGCTGCAGGCCAGATCTTGCGGAAAACCTGCCCTGCACATGTGTGAAGGACGTGCAAGGTTGAGTGCTTATAGGGGGTTGGCCTCAGGGCCTGGCCAGAAGCCAAGCCATGTGGCCAACCTCTGCCATGCACGGCCAAAGGTCATGCGGGGCGCTGGTTGGATTCACGTACAGTAATTAAAATTACTATACGTTAAAGAAACATAGAAATTCACTGAAACAAAAAGAAGATTACAGGGATGTTATAGTTATGAAATAGAATTTTAAAAAAATTAGAAATTCACTGATAAAAAAAAATGTTACAGGGATCTTATAGTTACGAAATAGAATTTTAAAAACCTTAGAAATTCACGGTAAAAAACAAATGTTACAGGGACGTTATAGTTAGGAACTAGAATTTAAAAAAACGTAGAAATTCACTGAAAACCCAAAGGTTACATGGACGTTATAGTTACGTTCTCAATTTACTTGTACAAACTGCAGAAATTCAGCAGTTATCGTTATAGTTCTTTCAAGTAACTATAACTTGCGCACTAAGGTATCAATAACTCGCACCCTTGCCAGGCACAGTTTTCTTAGTGATAATTTTATTGCAAATGTTGCAGTGATAATATCAAAGATGCCGTACAAGATCTCATCAATGATGTAATATGTGGAGTAATTAGCTGTGCATGGCAAAATCTACCCTGTAGATTTACTCATACATTTGTCAGGAGCAAACTTTTGACCATATAAAGAGTGGGAATGTGCCTTTGAAAGTCTCTGATTTAGCACAGACATGAAGGTGTGGCAGAGCGGCAGAGGGACGTGGGACATGAAACGGTAACTAGAGTTGCCAGCTTTCCTCGGTTTTAGCGAGTCCTCTCCCCTTCATGTAGCCACAAGAGGGAGCCAGGGCACTGCTCATAAACATTGTTGCCTCTTTTTTCTTTTGTATCTAAAACTATATTTCCAGAATTAGTTTTAGTGTAGAGCTCATATCAGTATTATTAACAACATAACGCCCTCCTTTACCTGGAGAAGGTGATAAGAATGGCTTTTGAAAGCATCAACTATCCATGGATTTACATCAGAGCCATTACACTTCAGTCACTGCTGTGACAGTTGTATATTAAAGTAACTCATCACTGGTGCGGGGAAACACACCTGCCTTCTGTCTTGTGATGTGCAGCACTGCTGCCCTGGAGCCCCATGCTTCTGTATATTGAGTGTCCAGAATCACATTTCAGAAATTACCTCTTCAGCTAGTTTCACACAACTAATTCCCATAAGGATGCAGGAGGAAGAAAACCATTACTTTAATTTACTTTAAACTTCTATGACTCCACTGTACTTTAATCCATGATGCAAGCAGAAAATAACACATAGATATTTACAGATAGACCCCATCCAAGGTAGAGAGGTGAAATAATGACTTTGATTTAACAGAAACATGTAAGAAACAGAGAGGTTATAGGACATAGACCCAACCAAATAATACAAGGGTGCTTCCAGTCATGAGCATGACAGTCTCACACACACTAGGCTGCACTATCTATACTCACTGTCAAATTGATCGACACACATTCATGGCTGCCTTTAAGGCCGTACAACCAGTGCAGCTGCACCTGGCACTGACCTTAGGGATGTGGTGTTAACAAATAAGTTAAGGCAATATCTTTAAACAAAAAATAGCTTGAATAACTTCCATATGCAGACCCCAGTGCTGAAGAGTTTCCCATATTGTTTCTAATGTAACCAACTAAAGTTTTTTATTAAACAACTGTTATATTTCGCAAAACAAAAAAAAAACATAATTGAGAATCGTGGCCAACGGCTAATAGGTCAAGGGAGCCACTGGCTGAAAAAGTCACTGGCTGAGAAAGCTCAGAGAAGGCATTAAAAGGGGGCTTCTGTTATTTAGAAAAAGCCTCTATGTCCTCTGCAGGAGTAGCACCAACATTTTGGCACTACTCCTACAGAGTACATCAATAGCTTCACATAGAATGATGCTCTTGGCCCCTACCCTGTGCCATGGTGCGCCAAATTTTAAATACAGCGCACACAGGGTGGAGGTGGGGGTGCTAAGACTCGCAGTGAAAGTGGCGCTGCACTTGGTGCACTGGCACTTTCCATAAATCTGCCCTAAATGTTTTTTAGTGCATAGAAACTAAAAGCACCACTCTGGACATCTGGTCGCACTTGAATGGGGCAAAGTAAAAATTTGGCCCAGCCTAAACATATAGGCCCTCATTATGACTTCTGCTGTCTTTGTCTTAGACTACCGAAGTCACACCCACCACTTGACCACCAGTGTTGGCAGTCTTCAGACCACCATATTATGGCTGCTGGCTGCTCTCTACCACTATTTGGCAGGCAAGCCGCCAGCAGCCAAACTGGCGGTCGCCGGTCTAGTGTAGCTTGCTCTGTCGCCACGTCATGACACAACAAAACTGCATGCGGTATTATTACATTGTAGATGGCATGGCGGTGTTGTGTTGGTGGGGCGCTGGTGGCGGAGCAAGGGTCATGGACCCCGTTCCCTCCCAGATGACCACTGCAACCACCAGTTAAGGTGAATGACCAACAGGGGAGGAGGGGGTGTTGAGTGTTGTGTGCATGAATGGGTGTGTGTGTGTGAATGGAAGGGGATGGGGTGTTGTGTGTGTTTGTGTGTGTGTGTGTGTGTGCAAGTGTCTGTGTGCCTGTGTGACTGAGTGTATTTTCACTGGAAGGAGACAATCTCTAGGGGTGAAGTGTATAATTGCATAGGTGCGTAATTATAAATGGTATGCCATTATAAACATGATGTCATTAAAGATGTGATGCCATTTAGGGGCTGTGGTTAAATTGTGTATTCCTGATACCAGTAATCCTGACAGTACAAACCAGTGAAACGTGCCTCTATTATATGTTACAGAATGTTTTATTTGAATAATGAGTAATGGGAATGACAGCCACTCGTCATTAAAGTACACATGCTTTATTGCCAGTATTAAGTGCTCTCACTCAAAGTTATGTTCTAATATGGCATTTTAAACCTCCAGAATGTTCCTGACATCTGGTTTTTTGGTCTAAAGCTCCCAGCAGGGGAGCGAATTACGCAATGTCACCCACAAGTATTTCCATCTGCTTGTGTATATTTGTAAATTGATGCATAGTATTGAGAAGTGTGTGCGTGTAATAAATGTACTTTTTCCTTTCTTTTCCAAAAAAAAAATAGACTGGACAATCAGTTGTTGAGTGTTATTGCTGTGTACTTGTAAATGGTGATTACTAGCCCACACTACCTCCCTTGAGAAGGCCTTGGACTGCTCTGCTTTGCTACCCTCTGAGAGTCAACTGCTATAATTCTCAGTTTGGTTCTCAGTGAATGACAAATGTGGACCCATTACTTGTGTAGGCTACACAACTAATGACCCACTTTCTAACACTCCCCTCCTCCTGTGGGTGCCAGATTTGCTGCTAGGGCTGCCTCCTCTCTGTGAGAGCAATGTTTCTTCTGTTTCCCTGCCTGCATCTCCACAGGGAGGGAAACAGAGAAAACCTCTGCCCACAGCAACGAGGAGATGTTTGACAGCTCTCCCTTGCTGCGAGTGGAGTGTTTGCTATAACTTGGTGGGAGCTGTTAAGGCTCCTGCCAAGTCAGAGCAAACAGCTGTGTCCCGGGGGTGGGCACCCTGGGACATAGCAGGAGCCGGCTCTGGGGGGTGGCAGTCCCCAGGGCCATCTGTGGCTCCTTGAGAGGGGTCACGCAGCCCCACTCCAACTGAAATAGCCCTGGGGAGGTGGTGGTCACCGGGACCCAGGGGTCTGCAACAGACTCTGAATCTTTTTTCAAATTAGCTCTGGGGAGGTGGCGGTCCTCGGAGCTGTGGGGGGGGCACAATCCCCCGAATACCATATTTAATTTAGCCTTGTGGAGGTGGCGGTCTCTGGAGCTCCAGGAAAGGCCATAAGGCCTCCCCCATTTTAGAATATACCTTTGTCCCGGGGAGGTGGTGGTCTGCGGGGCAAAGGGGTGCTGCACAGCCCCCCTGCATTTTAAATACTGATCACCCCAGGGAGGTGGTGGTCCCCAGGGGTAATAGAAGCCCTAGGAGAAGGGCCCCGTGTGCCTCCCTCTTTTCTTAAAGCCCCCAATGCCCTTGGGCCCTGGCCCACCCGGGGCTAATTAAAAGAAAAGGGTGGGAGACAGCCCTTTAAAAAAAAAAAAAATCAGAAAAATCCACGGATCCTGATCAGTAGATTTTTCAGAGGTTTTTTAAAAAAATATATACATTTTAGCCCTGGCAGGGTCCCTCTGTGGCCCCAGCACCAGAGCTAAGGGATCAGGGTGTCCTTAACCTCCCCCCCCCCCCATTTTCTTCCCATTTTGTCTGGAATTCAGCCAAAGGCGAGTCCTAAGATGGCTGCCAACATTTCCTTGTTGAAATGTTGGCAGCAAATCAAATAGCTGCACAAAGACAGTCAGATTCACAAAGTATCTGCGTGCCCAAATATCTATATTTTTCTACCTTTAATTTCTCCTACACTACTGTATGGATTTACACTAAATAACAAAAAAGCACAATCTGCGCAACAAGATCTATCTTCCTCACAAATTTGGTGTAATTACGTTCAGTAGTTTGGACTGTAGGCGTGTCTAGAGACCCTATGGAAAAATGAATGGGGATAACACTTTTTGGGGCTCCCCTTTTTTCTCTGCACCCACCTGAGAGATCACCCCGAAACTTTGAAGACAGCAGCTGAACTGACCAAAGTATACATTTTGAAAAAAAATTGAGTATTTGACAACTGGCGCCAAAGTTATTGGCAAAAAAAAAACGTTCCTGCTACGGAAACTAGGTCCTAACTATAACTATAGATAGGTAGATCAGAGTTGATTAGGTGTCAGTTATAGATGATTCATAAGCAATAGCTGCCCAATCCATCGTTGTGCTATGAGTATCAATGTGGTAGACAAGATTACAATTTTCATTTGGTGAACCAGATTAAACGCAATGGTGGAGACATTAAAAAGTGACAAGCGGGTGGTAAATGTTACAGGGCCTTTTTTCAATCTGTGAGGGGAGGTCTGGGGCCAGGGCCAACAAGGGTACAGATATATTTTTCCATTTGGTGGAAAGAGGTTTTTTCTGCTCCCCCAGCTGAAATATGGGGGTAGCCATGGTTAGGGCACATCAGTTGACCCCAGCACCTCTGACGTTTCTGGGTCCTGTGTCTCCAGTTCAGGGAAACGTGTGCTTGCTCCGAGTAGTATACCCTCTGCAGATATCACTCCTTATAACGATTACCATTATGCCACTTGTGTAGTCATAGCCCTGATACATTTCTCACAACGGGTCAAAACAATTGAGGTGATTTCCCTCAACCTATGATCTGTGTTTTCCAAGGCTCCAAACTAATGTAGCACATGCTGACCATTTACAACAATACAGTTCATCTTAGAACCCTCCAGCCTCATCTCCAGACCATATTTGTATTCTATATATAAGTTAACTGTTGCCCTAAATGCGGTTAACAAATAAGTATGTGACTGCAAAATACTTGAAACAGTCAAACCCATTATTCATCTAAATTGTTTAGAAAACGTTCTTCGCAAACACTGGGAAGAAACTGCTTTATTGCTGTCATCACAACAAATAATTGTCATATCTATGATATATAAAGGATAGGAAAAATAATATGGGAGGGAAAAAAGAAACAAGGTAGTTGTTTTTAGGTGCTACTTTTTATTTCACATGCAGCAGGTTAGTTGAGTAATAACTTTAAGGGGTTGGTCTCCATAGCTCTGATGCTGGTTGATTCCAATCTTCTCCCATAACCCATTTCAGGTAGAATTCTTTAAAATAATCCAGACGATGACTGTTGGATAGAAAAAGAAACAGTTTAGGTGTGTACATTTTGTATTTAATTGGTTCAGAAAATGCGATGATTGCGTCCTCTGATAAAACCATTCACCTGAACGACTGATAAATACTGGAGATCTACAAAATAAACAAAAATAAAGCCATCCTTCTGGACACCTCTGCTCGCTCTCATCCAGTCTGCTTGCTTTCGAAACCCCTCACTTGCCGTCATCAGGGTATTACTGTGTGCCGCATTTGTACATTCTCACTCTTGAAGTTGTGAATTTTTACACAATGTGAAATTCCAATGTGTGCCTCTAACCACACAAATTGTTTCGTAATTAATGTTCGGCATTACAGTATCCACCGGCGAGGCTCATGCTATAGAAAACCCATAAATAAACCAAATGAAGTAGCGCAATGAAATTTTGTTTGCAGTTGGTTCGAAAACGAGTCTATACAGGAATACAGTGCAGAGGTAGCTATGCAAATAGTTCAAAATATAAACATTAGCATGCATATTCATATATACACAATTCTGTTAGACCAGCTACTTCTATAGATCTACAAACCTGAGTGTTAAAAATTAAGTCATGGCGCTAATTAAACAGAGAGATGATGTGCTAATTTTGTTTACTGGAGGCTGATCTTTTTTGATACAATTACTCACTACGACTACGGTGTTTTTTGGTACAGTTATATACTGCACCCGAATCCATGGGCGTGGTAGTTACTAGTACATAATATTAATAACATGTCAGAATGAATTCTACACCTCACAATGGGGGCAGTGACATAAAAATACCATGTACCAGATTTATCAATCTTTCATGCAACATAGCAAGACAACTCGCTGTGCTGCACTGCGAAAGGGAGAGGGCAGGAATACTCCATATTAACCAATGTATGGCGCATTCATCCTCTGCCTGCACTGGCGCACAATCTGCTGCCTAGCGCCAATGCAGGGATCCTTGCACCATGGTGCAAGGGTGTTGGAAAATGGGTTATTGGTAAGGACAGGTAAGTACCTACACTTAGCAATTGGCCACTAACCTCCACTTAGGTCCAGGTAGGTCTCAGTAAATTAAACCCAGCTCATCCTTGGTAGCTTGGCAACGAGCGACAAGGCTTAACTTAGGAGGCAGAGTGTAAAGCATTCAAATATCACAAAAAAGTAATTAAATAAAACACAGGAAACAGTTTAAAAATCCAAAACAAATTTAAACAACATAGATTATATTTTTATCTTTACAATGACACAAAAACTAATAAAATCGGATGAGGGGAACCGGAGATATGAATTTTTAAAGAATTATTGTTTTCTAGCACCTAGAAACAAAAAGCGTCAATCTGGTCATCTGGTCGCACCTCGACCGGGGCAAAGTCAAAGTTGAAGGCCAACCTCGATGGAGCCCGGCCTCGGTCAAAAGTTTACCTTCGGACTTAGGGCCTCATTCTGATTTTGGCGGGTGGCGGAGGCCGCCCGCCAAAGTACCGCCGTAAGAATACCGCTGCGCGGTCAAAAGACCGCCGCAGTAATTCTGAGTTTCCCGCTGGGCTGGCGGGCGACCGCCAGAAGGCCGCCCGCCAGCCTAGCGGGAAACCCCCTTCCATGAGGATGCCGGCTATGAATGGAGCCGGCGGAGTGGAAGGGGTGCGACGGGTGCAGTTGCACCCGTCGCGATTTTCAGTGTCTGCTTGGCAGACACTGGAAATCTTGGTGGGGCCCTGTTAGGGGGCCCCTGCAGTGCCCATGCCATTGGCATGGGCACTGCAGGGGCCCCCAGGGGCCCCACAACACCCGTTACCGCCAGCCAGGTTCTGGCGGTCAAAACCGCCAGAGCCAGGCTGGTGGTAAGGGGGTCGGAATCCCCATGGCGGCGCTGCCTGCGGCGCTGCCATGGAGGATTCCCCAGGGCAGCGGGAAACCGGCGGGACACCGGCGGTTTTCCGTTTCTGACCGCGGCGGTACCGCCGCGGTCAGAATGCCCATGGATGCACCGCCAGCCTGTTGGCGGTGCATCCGCGGTCGTTGGCCTGGCGGTAGCCTACCGCCAGGGTCAGAATGACCCCCTTAGTCTTTTTTCTGAACATTTTCTTCAGCGGAATGAACCTGCCAGTCCAATCCAACCTCCTGGAACTCTTCTCCGGATACGTGTCGCGGGAGCCCTCAGTGGAGATTTTTACCTTCGGACTTTGTTATTTTTTCGAGGTGAAAATCCTTTGACAGGGGCAAACCTGGATCTTGATCTGACGTCCTTGGAGCTCTCCTCGGACACGCTGGCTGGGAGGTCCCGGTCAACTTTCTACGTTCGGACTTAGTCTCTTTTTTGGAGATTTTCTTCACCGGGACGAACCTGCAAATCAGGCCGGGTCGCGGTTTAGGCAAGCCGGCTAGAGTTGCCACGGCAGGTCGGTCCCTCTATGGAGCTTTTTTCCAAAAGTTCTCCAAACTTCTGGATCTTCTCCCAGATGTTCTTTTAAGGTTCTTTTGGGGTCCACAGCAAACCCCAACGCTCCAGAAGCTCTCAGATGATCCTTGGGGGGGGTGGACTACAACTTCCAGAATGCACCTGGCGCAAACTCCTTTTTGGCCACTGGACAGTGGTCAGCTGGTTGATTTCTTCAGGAGTTGGTGCAGGGGACTCTGGCTAGCAATTTTGCACCTGTAGCAACCAGGGAGTCCTTCCTTGAACCAGTTGAAGCCAGGCAAAGTCCTTCTTGTGGTGAAGCCCAGGTGTGCAGCTGGTGCAGTCCTTCAGAGTGCAGGGTCCAGGTGCAGGTCAAGGGTCCAGTAGGGCAGTCCTTCTTCTTCTGTAGTTCTTCCTGGTAGGGATGTGGTAGGGAACTGAGGTGTGAGTGCAGGTCTGCCAGTTTTATCCTTGCTCCAGGGTGAAAAACAGGGGGGTCCTGGTTCTCCAATAAGGGGCAGGGTCCTTCCCCCTGTGATGACCACTTCCTGGGAAGTGTGGCAAAAATCAATCCCTGGAGGCAACATTCCTCACAAATCCATCATGGCTGAAAGTGATTTTTGGAGGTTACATCTGGCTGAGCCCACCCACTGGTGTGGCTAAAAATCATAAACACCCCCCTCTCCTGCCCTCTCCTAATCTAATCAAGGGGGCACCTAGTTGTCTGAGGTTGCAGGATGTGGGGGTGTTGCTGGGTTGCTCCAAATGTCCTTCTCTGCCTTTGAAGACCAGTTTGGCAGCCCTCCCCCTTCCTGCCTCACCATCTGCTGGGGGGAGATCCCCTCCCACAGGCACTTCTCTTTGTGTGAAGCCAGGCCACTTCACACCTCATCAAAGCAGCCTGGCCAGGCTGCCAGAGGCTGGCCAATCAGAGCACAGCAGCAAAAACAATACAGGGCTGAAATTGTCAACTTTTCAGGTAAAGTTTAAAACTCTTTACCTCAACAAGTTATATTAAATCCAACAACTGGAAGTTGTGGGATTTATTATAACAATTAATTTGATACCAAACGTCTCGTATCTGTCACTTAAGGGGACTTTTAAAATTAAAATAAAGTCTCCCCATTCTAGCCTATGAAGGCCATTTACTACAATGAGGGGAAAACAAATTTGTCTGTTTTTACCTCACCAGTGCCTAAAAAACTATTTTTATAAGGTCCCTGCTTATAGTTACATGGTATCCAGCCCTAGGGGCACAAAGGGCACACCTTAGGGGTGACTCATATGTAAAAATAAGGTAGTTTAAGATTTTGGAAATACTTTTAATTCCAAAGTCGAATTTGCATATAACTTTAATTTAAAAGCAGCTAGCAAGGCAGGCCTGCCTTTAAAATGACACTGGGCACCTCAGCAGTGCACGTATGGGTGCACTACCTATGCTGGGGTCCCTAAACCTACATGCCCGACCATATACTAGGAACTTATAGGTAGGTTGACTTAGTCAATTATAATTAGCCTAATTTGCATACTGATTTTACACAGAGCACAGGCCCTGGGACTGGTTAGCAGTACCCAGGGCACCATAAGAGTCAGGAAAACACCAGCACAAAGTGGGAAATGGAGGCAAAAAGTTAGGGGGCCTCTGCAATCAGCCCTATTCTCTAACAAAGGGTATCTCCATGCAGGCAGGACTGTTTTTGTGCAGAATGGGTCACCTTCCTGCACAAAAACAATCTTTAGAGTATTTTCCCTCTTTCTAACTGTGCTGCAGAATGAGAGGAAAGAGGAAACAAGGAGAAATAAAAATATTTTTACTTGCTGCACCCCTTCTAGAAAGGCATTGCATGTTGATGCATTCCCAGGTTTATCAGGTTTGGGAAATTTTGGAATGTGCCAGATTCCATGAGTGAATGTGTGGGAACACCCACTATCAATCCCATGCAACGCCTTCCCAGGGCAGATTAAGGCAAGGCAGTGACTTGTGCTGCCTTGTGTTATTCCAGGTTTACAAAGCAACATGGGGCCACACAAGTTGGTCTGGCATTGCTTGATAAATCTGAGTTTAGTATTGCTTTACCCTTGCAACATCATGTGTGAAGTAAGGGCAACAGATGAATATGATAAATCTGTCCCCATCTGGTTTCTTTGTTTCAAAGTGAAAAAACTCAGGGGAATATTCACAAACGTTTGCATCATACTTATGTCACACAAGGGTGTGCAAGGGTGAGGCAAAACCTAGAATGACATTTAGTAGGCAATGCAAGGATACCATTCGTGGGCTTGAGTGGCTTGGAACATGTGGAGTAACTCAAGGCGCTGCTTTGAGGTACTCTGCTCCAGGGAAGCATTCCATGGGTGGGGCGTGAGTGTTCCCACACATATACAGATAGATTTTGGCCTATTCCCAGATTTACCATTAGTGGTAGACCTAGGAATGTGTCAAAATGCTACACCTCCCCAGGGAAGATGGAATGATGAGATATATGCTAATTTCTCCTTTTTAAACTCTTTCTATGCATTCTGCAGGACACATAGAAAAAGCAAAACACTTCAGAGAATTGTTTTTGTGCAGGAAGGAGTCCCTGTCTGCACAAAAACAATCCTGCCTACAACGCAGACACCCTTGCACCATGGTACATGAGTACCTGAGTTGGCGCTAAGCAGCAGTTTCTGCATCAGTGCATGCAGAGAGCAGGAATACGATGTATAATATTAAATACAGCACATTCCTGTTCTCTCCCTTTCACACAGTGCAGTAAAGTGGCTTGCTGAGTTACGTATCATGAATATTTTATAAATATGCCACTCATAATATTGTGATGTATCCCCTTGCAGCACTGGCCACACATCTTTGAATCCCAAGTCAGGTGCAGACTTTTTTTTTGCATAAATCTGGTTTCCCACAGAACATTAAACCTTTATTTTGAGAAAATAGTGAAGAAAAAGCTATTTTTCTTTCTTATATCATTTTTCAGGTGACTTTCAACAGAGATTTAGACATTGGGTATATTCCACAAATATATAGCCATTGTGTAACCCAAATTTTTTCACTTTTTTTAAAAAGTGTTTTGATGCAAAATGAGTGACCTAAGAGTCAACGATAGTTGGTGCATGTGGAGCTAACTTATTTTCTATCTGCAATGACTCGATTTCAGATTACATATATGTGCTTGAGTCACTTAGGGGCTCATTTAAGAGCCCCTGGTGCCACCAGAGCATCACTTTCTGTGATGCTTTGGGGGCACTGTGCCGTATCTACAAGGCAGCATTAAGCCACTTTTTGTGGGTTATCGCCACCTTGCAAATACGGCCCCTTCCCGCAGCACTTTGCGTGGAAAGGTTGTGCAATGGGTGTTGCAGTGGACGTTCCAGGGGGATACACAGGGGTGTGCCGATTTCTTCTTAATACGGAACATTCCTGCATTTTTAAAATGACGCAGTGTGGCGCTGCTGAATTTGGTGCAGGGTCGGGCTCTATCATTTTCTTGTAAATGAGGCCCTTAATTTTTTAAACACCTGATTGTCTCATACTTTCACAAAACTTACATTTGTGGTCATAAATACCATACCTTCAATTACAAAATCATAATGTGCATTTTTCTGACTGAGAATGCCTATTAGAACTAGGTAAAAAAAGGCAAAAATGGTGGATTTTTGACTGTCTTTAAAAGCAGTTATCATTGGAACATAAACATTGCCATGGAGTTAGCCAAGGTAGTAAATGCCCACAAAGTCATACATTTCGATATTTAAAAAAATTCCCAATGGTTTTTCAAAATCAATTTCCTAATCTGTGGTTGGAAGTCTTCGACAGTCTCATCTGTGTTCAAATGTGCAGATGTCAAAGACAAGAAATTAGTATCCCTAAATATCAATGTGGAGAATTAAGAGGAGCTTACTTCTGGTCGCGCTTGACCGGGGCAAATCCAAAAGTGCAGTCAAACTGCGATGGAGCAAAGGCCAGGTACAAGAGTGACATAGACCCGCTGACAGCATCGATGGTCAGTGATGATGCGTTAATCAAGAGGAGGGGATGCGTCTCGCTTGCAGGTGATACATCATTTCCTGTTTGGGCAACAGCATTGATGCATCCATGTCCAGAAGCAATAAGTACTGGTTCCCATGAGTCAGTGCTGCATCGGCCAAGCCAGGGCGACATTGTAAGTTGGGGTAGTTGCATTGCGCAGTCAGCGAGTGGCATCCGAGTCTTCATGTAGGCAGTGGCAAATCGGCATTTCTGCAGCAAGATGTGTCGGTTCCAAGAGATGCACCGGTGTTGTTGCATGAGTTCTTGTGTTCCAGCACCACCCTCACCTCCATAGGCCCAGGACTGGATTTGGCATAACTTGGCAGAGCAGGACTCACAGCAGAGGAGCCCAAGTCCTGGTAGCAAGATGCAGGGAAAGTCTTTGATGTCCCTGAGACTTCAGAAACAGGAGGCAATCTCAGTCAGACCCTTGGAGAAACTTTGGATTGCAGGATGTAGAGTGTTAGATCCAGTCCTCCCACTCCCAGGAAAGAAGTAGCAGGAAGCAGGCCTACACAGCAGAGTCCTTCCTCCTGGTAGAATGCCCTCAGTCCAGAAGTGTTCCAAAAACATGAGGCCAGAGCCCCTGTACTTATACTAAAAAATTTATTTTGTCAAGGGGTGACTTCAAAGGAACCCTTTAAAAGTACCCCATTGAACCCAGCCCTGGTTCCTGGCTATCTGTGAGGTGTTATCAGTCCTTTGTGTGGGGCAGGCCACTAACCTTTGAAGTGTAAACAAGAGCCTCTCCACCCTTCCAGCCCAGGAAGACCCATCAGTATTTAGATGGAATGCAGATGAAGTTGAGTGTCCTGTGTTTATGGCTGTCTGGATGGAATGCACAAATGTAGCTGTCACCTAAACCAATACATAAATTCAGAGACAGGCTAAGGCACAGAACGGTTAAAGTAAGAAAATGAGGTATTTCTAGAAGTGTTATTTTCAGACTTGCTATTTAAAAAACAGCTTTACCAAAAGATGTATTATTAAATTGTGAGTCCAAACACAGTAAACTAAATTTTTCTATTTTTTTCCCAATTGGAAATTACACTTAGAGATGTTCCAGGGTAACCCCAATGTTAGCCTACAGGGGAGATAGTTCTTGCAATAGAAAAACAATTTTACGAGTTTTTCACTACCTGGACATGTAAAACTTAAAAGTACATGTCCAACCTTTTAAAGGCACTGCACCCTGCCTATAGGTCTAACCAGGGCCTACCTTAGTGGTGGCTTACATGTAATAAAAAGGAAGGTTTGGGTCTGGTAAGTGGGTACCCTTGCCAGGCCGAACTGGCAGTTAAAACTGTGCACACAGGTTTTGTAGTGGATAGCCTGAGACATGTTTGAAAGGCTACGGTAGTGGTGCCACAATCAGTGCTGCAGGCCTACCAGTAGCATTTTAATTACATACCCTGGGCACACATAGTGCATTTTATTAGGGACCTACCAGTAAATCAAATATGCCAATCATGGAGACTCCAATGTATCCAAGTTTTAGGCACAGAGCACATTCACTTTAGCACTGGATAGCAGCAGTAAAGTGCCCAGAGTCCTAAAGCCAAAAAAAATGCGGTCAGAAAAAGAGGAGGAGGAAGGACAAAAGTCTGGGGATGACCCTGCAGAGGGGGCCATTTCCAACATTACCCCTCCTGGAATCAGCCTGAATTACTGTTGTTTGGTAATGGAAAGTCTTTGAATGCTTGGGTTACTGCGACATTATTTACAACCAGGTTAGGTGTTTAATTTTGCCCTGAAAAATCATTAGGAATTGTTGTGTTGTTCAACACGTTTACAATGGCCAGATCTTTCCCTGCCTCCTCTCTGCCATGAAAAGCTGTGGTCCAGAACTAACCCTAAATTTAAGAAAATATATAATAGATGAGAATTCCCCCCACCCCCGTCATTGTTGGAATCTAAAAGCAACAAATAACTCAAATCTTGATTTTGCGAATCAGGGTTTGAGAGTCTGTCTCTAATTCCAACGTTTTGTGTTGAGGCGGAATAAACTGAAAATGAACACACATCTGACCAAAAGGCCATGTTTATCAGCATCCAACTGACAGAAAGTTGCATAAGGATGGCTTGGTACTTACAAGTTTGGGCCTTGCCCTTCCTGGATCTCATCTGAGGGAATGGGATAAAGCGACTCGTATGTTCTTCCTATACCGGATCCATGAATTGCGTAGGAATTCATCATGTCTACATCAGGGGGGAAATAGGTCCAAGGAATCAGTGCTCTGCCAGTCCATCTGCCCCAGTTAGAGGTGGTGTCTGCTTCAAAACTCAAGTCAAGCTCTTTCTTGAGCAAACAGGAACAGAAAAAGAATTATCACAGCCATGTCCAGCAAAAAGTAATGCGGTACAGTTAGCATTGTTTTTGCAAATTTGGGTGTTAAATATATTAAACCTCAGCACTGCAGTAGTCTGTGAAGGGAAGCCACGTCTTTCCACCACCATCACCATTAGCTACAAGGGTCACAAAAAACCTGTTTCTTTTTGGAGCCGTATGAAATACACCAATTGAGGCCCTCCCTGACACCAACATCACAGTTTCCACCTTCAACATAAACCACTAGAAAAGATTGAATCCAACACACAGCACAACCATTTTTCATTCAGTTATTCGTTCAATCCTAGCTGCTAAAATACCTCTAGCCACTTACTGGATTTGGAATTGTAGCTGCATATGTTTAAACATTCTGCACAGTAGGCAAACTGACCCCCATCTCTCCTTATTTCTACCCATTAATGATTTGGATCAATGTTTCCCTTGATTTGGATCAATGTTTTCTTTTCAGTAAAATAAATCATTATGTCTGACAGCTCGACCAGTCTCTAGCACTGGAAGCAAGATTCAGTAAAAATTGCTACAACTGGTTTGCTTTCTATCAGACAGCATGAGAGCCATCCTCTGTCAAATGCTATAATCCCTCTCTGCAACATTAAAGAGAGGCATGGGCATCACTTCACCAAATTCAGTGCTTAATTTGTCCTCATGTTTCCCAGTACTCTGCACTTAATTGTTAACACTGACATTTACTCATGATAGTTCACCATATGTGGCACTGTCTATTTTTGAAGACAGCACATGAGCTTAGCAATTAGATACACATTTAAAAATATTTCTAGTGCATCCCCGTCATTCTTACAGCTCTGGATGTCCTGGAATTGTCAAATTTGTCACATTTATAGGATGATAGTTGTAGGAGGATGACCTGGTTTGTATTGGGCACTTACACCTTATACCAGGTCCAGTTATCCCTTATTAGTGAAATGTTGGCAGTGTTCTAGCATGTTAGGCTGTCTAGAGGTATCTGTGGCAGAGCAGCTTAGGCTGAACTAGGAGATATGCAAAGCTCCTGCAATACCACTATAATTACACAGTACTTATACACAATAAAAGAGGTACTTTATTTTAGTGACACAAAGCAAAAGATATCTTAGAGGCAATACTCCTTCTGGAGGTAAGTATTATATACAACATATACACTAGTAACCAAAATCAGGTAAGTAAACAGTCATAGAATAGTGCAAACAGTAGAAAATACAATAGATTGCAATGGGCCTAGGGGCAACACAAACCATATACTAAAATAGTGGAATGCGAATCACAAATTCCCCCTAGGCAAGTGTAGTGTGTGGAGGGGTGCTGGGAGTGTAGGAAAACACCAAAGGTAAGTAAAGTGCCCCACCCCAGAGCGCAGAAAATCAGGAGTAAAGTACAGCAAGTTCCCTCAGGACACACTACAAGTCGTGATAAGAGATTTTGCAAGAACCAAGCAAGACTGCAATCAACAAATGATGGATTCCTGGACCTGAAGACGTGTGGAGAGAGGAGACCAAGTCCAGAAGTCAAAGAAGAGTCCAGGAAGGACAGGAGCCCCTGCCAACCTAGAAGTTGGTGCAAAAGTGGATTCTCCGGTAAGAAGAACAGTACAGAAGAGCACCAAAGAAGATGGCTGTGGGTACCTGCTTGATGCATGTGATGTCCCATGTTGAGTTGTTGGATGCAGGCTGTTTGCGTTGCTGGATTCCTCCAACAAGCCTTCGTTCAAGCAAGTATGTGGTTTGCAACAAAAAGGAGCTGCCTGGACGCAGGAAGGACCTGGGGGTCTCAACTTGGACTGAGGAGATGGAGGGGGCCCTCAGCACTTCAGAGAGCCCTTAGAAGACCAGGCATCACCCACGGGAGTCCCAGAACCTGGGGACAAAGAAGATGCAAAATGCAGTCGTCGCAGCACTACAAAGTAAGGTCCCACACCTCTGGAGAACAACTCAGTGAGTTGTACATCGCAGGATGGAGTGCTGGGGACCTGGGCTATTCTGCGCACAAAGGATTCTTGGAAGAAGTACACAGAAGCCCAAGTAGCTGGAGAAGACGCATTGCACAGGGGTACCATCGCAGCACTAGGAGGCAAGCTCTTACCTCCATCAAATTTGAACAGCTGGACCTTTGGACAGTCTGGGTCACTTTGGTCCACCACCTGTGTTCCAGGGAGCATGCTCGTCGTCAGGAGAGGAGTCTCAAAGTACCATTCCTCGTCACAGAAGGGTGCCTGCAGAAGCAGAGAAGTGACTCCATCACTCCACTGGAGATTCCTTTGGTTCTTCTGGTGCAGGATGAAGACAGGCAATTCTCAGAGCGTGCACACCTTGGAAACTGTAGCAAATGCTGGCTGGAGCTGAAGTTGCAGGTCACAGGAGTCATCCTGGATACTTTGTTGCAGTTACAGTGGTTCCTGGAGCAGTCTGCGGTTGATCTGATGGTCAGAAGCTGAAGCAGAGAATTCAGAGGATTCCTGGAGGGGTCTTACAAGCTGAATCTGAGGAAACACCCAGAGGAGAGACCCTAAATAGCCCTGAGAGGAGGATTGGCTACCTACCCAGGTAGGCACCTATCAGGAGGGGTCTCTGACGTCACCTGCTGGCACTGGCCACTCAGAGGTCTCCAGAGTGTCCCCACACCTTGGAATCCAAGATGGCTAATGCCAGGGACACACTGGAGGAGCTCTGGGCCCCACCCCTGAGGTGGTGATGGACAGGGGAGTGGTCACTCCCATTTCCTTTGTCCAGTTTCGCGCCAGAGCAGGGATTAGGGGTCCCTGAACTGGTATTGACTTACTTATACAAGGAGGGCACCATCTGTACCCTTCAAAGCATTTCCAGAGGCTCTGGGAGGCTACCCCTCCCAAGCCTGTAACATCTATTTCCAAAGGGAGAAGGTGTAACACCCTCCTCCTAAAGGAAATGCATTATTCTGCCTTCCTGGGATTGAGCTGCTCAGTCGCCAGGAGGGCAGAAACCTGTCTGTGAGGTGGCAGCAGCTGCGGCTGCACTGGAAACCTCAGAGAGCTGGTTTGGCAGCACTGGGGGTCCACAATGGAGCCCCCAGGGTGCATGGGATTGGCCCTAAATACCAGATTTGGAATGGGGGACAATTCCATTATCTTATACACCTCACATGGCCATATTCGGAGTTACTATTGTGAATCTACATATATGTATTGACATATATGTAGTGCATGCGTGTAATGGTATCCTCGCTCTCACGAAGTCCAGGGAATTGGCCCTGGACAACTTGAGGGCACCTTTGCTAGTGCAAAGGTGCCCTCACATACAGTAACTTTGCACCTAGCCTGCAGTAAATGAAGGTTAGACATATAGGTGACGTATAAGTTACTTAAGTGCAGTGAAAATAGCTGTGAAATAGCGTGGGCACTATTTCACTCCGGTTGCAGTGGCAGTCCTGAAGAAAGCTTTGTCTGAGCTCCTTATGGGTGGCAAAAGACATGCTGCAGCCCATAAGGATCTCCTGGAACCCCAATGCCCTGGGTACCTAGGTCCCATATGCTAGGGACCTATAAGGGGGGTCTAGTGTGCCAATTAGAATTGGAATATGGAGTCACTAAACTATAGTGACAAATTTGGCAAGTAGAGAGAGCATAAGCAATGGAGTTCTGGTTAGCAGAACTTCAGTAACAGTTAAGCATACTGACAACACACACATAGGCCACAAACTATGAGCACTGGGGTTCTGGCTGAAAGGATCCCAGTGAGACAGGCAAAACATACTGACAAACAGGCAGAAAGATGGTACTTTCCTACAATGGTGTTAAATAGGGAGTGTATATATTAACATGTGGCAGTGATGGCAGTTCCAGTTGGTAATCCAAGCGCTTCAGTGGCTTCTTGAGTAGTGCATTGGGTCCTGGCATTCATTTACAAAATAAGTAGTGACCACAATGCCCATCAGAAGTTACAAAATAAAATCTTTGACCCTGCTTACATCACAAGGTTATCCCCTAATCCCATCCTCACCCCTCAATAACCCTTTATTAGCTGTGCTGGGATGGTGAAGAGGCAGAGTGCAGAAAATACAGAAAGTATACAGGAGTTTCAGTGACACATTCACCTTGTGTTCCTTCTAACCTATATGACTCCTTATTCAAGAGGTAGCAAACGGTAAACTGGGGGCAGGGCTACCTGTTATGGATGCCCATGCTTCCCAATGCCATAGCCAACAGTATACAAATTAAATGGTATTGTTTAGGTGGACTTAAAGAACTTGAAGGTGAGGTGTCCTAATGGGAGTGAAATATAAGATAGTTATGCAGAACAGCTTGCAATGGGCCCTGCAGATGCTCTTTAACAACCTCTTCTAGAGCGTAGGTGAAACTTAACAACAGCCATCACAGATGGACTGAGTGTTAAAGAAAAAACAAGCCTAGCTGCAGCCAATTGTAATGGCTTAATAAAGGAAATTGCCATACCCCACGGTGGACATGACTGGGGCATGCAACGCAGGTAGGACACAACTGATAGTGGCGCTATATACCTAGAGATGGGCCACGCCCAGACCTCAGGATGCAAAAGTGCAACATTGTAGTGCAGAGGCCAGGTGGTACTCAACATCTATCCCAACTTTCATTTAACAGAGAACATCCCACTTATACTTGGGGAGTACATCATATTTTAGTCTATGGCTAGGTGCTGGTTTGGAGCGAAGACCATACTTCAGGCTCCAGCTCCTTCTGTCCTGGTCACTAACATATGACGTGGCAATGGGGGCTTGTTCTGCACCCCCACCAGATGATAGCGCTGGCCCTCTTGGTATGTGAGTGATGTCTTAATCAGCCCCAGTATTGCAGTCCAATACCATGGTGTCAGGAGCAGTAGCATTATTCTCTTCCTCCTGGCTCTCCCCCGCACCCCAGAATGGGGCCGGCGTCCTCTTAAATCAGAACACATTGCAGGCTACAGTCAAATAGCCCCACTGCACAGTGGTGAGAGTTCTTTGTATGCTCACAAACTTCCCTACCTCTCTCTCACAGTGTGCAAATTGTCCATCCTGGATGATGATCCAGCATTATTACTGAGTCTCCGACAGACAGATGAGGAGTTGTTGCTTGCCGAATCAGACTGGCTTTGTTGTTTGTGCTTCTACTTTTCTCCTGGGTAGCTTGGACATTGATTACTGTGGGCTTCAACTGAGGCCCTGGCTTGATAGTCTCGGGCTGCCCTCTGCATCAGTAGGTCCATTGTTGCACAGTTTGTCATGCTATGAGGAGGTCTGCTGCTAAGCCCTGAAAAAGCTGTGGAGGCAGCACTCCAGGTCTTCTCCATTATCTATGCCTATTTGAAGCGCCCTGTTTAGAGTGCACATGAAACGCTCTACCTCCCCATTGCCTTCAAGCTACTGAGGGGGGTCACCTTCCTGTGTTTGATGTTTAGCAATTGCAGGTATTCTATGAACTTGTGCCCCTGGAACAGGGGGCCATTGTCCCTTTTCACCTCATCCGGGAGTCCCAACATAGCAAATACTTTCTCCAGTGCAGGATTCTCCCCTAGAGAAAGCCGTAGACTGAGTGACTTTAATCACCAGATAATTGGGCTGACTGTGTATCATCACAGCAGTGAACCGCCCATCTCAGAAGCTCCAGAAGTCCATGCAGACTTCGGACTATGGCTTTAGAAATGGGTCCTCTGTGATCACGGCAGCCGGTGCGAGGTCTCCTCTTGTGATTGCACATGAGTGACACTCTCTTAAATTCAAGTCTACCAGGCTGCCAATGCCAGGGAACCACACCTAATCTCACAACCTGGCCTTCATTTATTCCACTCCCTGGTGGCCTTGGTGAGTCAGCTTGACCGCCCTTGCTTGGAGGCTCTGTGGTTTTACAACTTGTCTTCCACGGAACAACAGGCCTTCACTGCTGGTGTACAGCTCACCTCTTATGTGCCAGAGTTGAGTCATTGTTCTCTGATTGTCACCTCCAGTGCTTTGGACCCATCCAGGAAATTCCACCACTGCTTTCTCAGAAGTGCTTCTGTTGCCTTGGAGAGGCTAGTGTCAGCCAGGGTCACTCCTGCCAGTGACAGGGCACTTGGACATGTATTGAGTACCACCATTCACACAATGTCTTCTGCCCCTTTATCTTCCTCAGCGAGTTCTGGACATGACTCCCCCAAAGGGTGCTGCAACAGATAATCACTACTGGGTGGTACAGCATGTCAAACTGGGATGGTTGTAGCTGCACCACCCAGAGCTTGATGTGGGACAGGGTGTGTCACGAAGCCCCCTTGAACAGTGCCACCAGGGGCTTGTGGTCAGTGATGACCCTGAACCTTTGCCTGCAGAGGTATAGCTGAAATAGGCAGCAGACCCACATGATGACTAGTGCCACATGCTCAATTTGTACATATCTGGTTTCTGTGTCTGAAAGTGTTCTACTGGCATGCGCATTCGGGACCCAGGACCTTTCATTCTTTTCCAGCAGCACTGCTCCTAGTCCCACTGTGCTTTCATCGAACATTAAGTCTGTCCAGTGCTGTGCCTCAAAATACGCCAAGGTAGCATCTGTCAGCAGAGCTGCCTTAACTTGGCGGAAGGCTAAGTCAGCTAGGGATTCCAATTCCCACATGGTGGCTGCTCTTGTCAGAACCCTCAGCCGCTCAGAAAAAAGTTCCTAAGATCTGGATAAACCTTCTGCAATTGGTAGCCATCCCCAGGAAGCTTTGCACTTCAGTGGCCACAATGTCATCTACTGTAGGTGTGATGTGTTGTTCTCACCAGATGGTTTTATTCAGCAACCTCATGTTCCTGCACAGCCTGATGGCTCCTGGCTACTTGGGCTTCGACGTGATCACCAGTGGTGAGACCCAAGGGGATGAACCCATGACCTTCTCGATCACCTCTTGCACCTCTAGTCTCCGCAGCTCTTCCACCACCAGCAGTCTCAGGTGGAACGGTACCCTCTGATTTTGAAGGGCTGTTGAACTCACAGTCTTATCTATGTGCACTTTGATCTTGGTTCCTTTTAGTCATCCAAACTCTTGAAACATTTGAGGGTACTCAATCATTATGTGACGGCATGTGACTCATGGACTTGCTTGACAAACAAGACGAGTCCAAGACCTAACGCTGTGTGGCAATGCAACAGCGTACAGGTGTCTCCTTTGCTGATATGAAATCAGGCTTTTGTTGCTCTTCCTTCACTCACCACTTCAACAACCCCCTTCAAAAGCAGTTACTCTGTGCCACCATACATGTAGATACTTGCTTTTGTTGGTGCCAGCTTAGTGCGAGGTACAAGCCAATCAAACTGAGACAAGTCCATCACATTAACAAAAGCCCCAATGCCAATCAAAGTTCTGACAAATGTGCCGCCTGTCTCCAGTGCACATTTGTGGGGGCCTCTGTTGGTTACCTTCTAGCCTTGTGAAGGAGATAGTGAATACTTCAGTCATCCTTGTCATCATCGGCATGGAGTCTGTAGATGCCTATTGCCTGTGATCCCTCCATATCACCATACTCAATCAACAACTGTACCAGGGTGGACCTCATTTTGCCTTTATTTCTCAGATTCTGACCTTTGTTCCTCACTGCGTCACACCTTGATAAAGATTGTTAATTGGCCCGCAATTGGAGCAGGACCGAACTTGTGCAAGACAGTTGTTAGGTATTTGGTGTTCTAGGCCACAATTGCCACATCTACCCTCAGATGTTATCCCTTCACCAGGTGTGCAGGGTTTGGTCTGACGTCTACTTGCTCCTTCCTTACCTTGATGGTGCAAGTCGTGCCTGCCTGAGCAGTCTTTTTTGATACGCCCTAGTGTCGACCAGTTCATGTGATCTCGCCAATACCAGAATGGCGTCCAGGATTATAACTGGTTGGTGCAGGGTGAGCCGGCGGAGGGCTGCCGACTTGCAACCCTGTATGAGCTAGGCCCTGATTTCATCTGACTGGTTGATGTCAGTGTACAGGTTTCCCAGCTTCCTGAGCATAGAATAGAATATGTCCACTGATTTGTCTTCCTGTTGTCTGGCTTCGTGCAGCTAGAATCGTTCGTAGTCAGGGGGGGTCAAATGTTGATTTAAGCCTGCCACTGGTGTGTCAAAATTGCATTAACTCCTGTGTTGGGCAGGGTCTCAAACAGGTAATAGAGTGAAGCAATAGTGATCTTGCGACTGCACCATCTGTCTCTCAGGTGGATTAGAAGTGGTGCTATAGGTGCTCATCCGATTGTCGACATCTTGGTGCAGCTATCATGGGGTCACTCAACCCACTAAATGGGGCAGCGCCGTGACTGAAGAGTGGGTCACTGTTGTTGGACCTGGCCCTTTCTACAGGGTCTTTCCCCAAACTTTTTGCCTTCCCCTAATTTTTCTGACCCTTTTTGGCTGCTGTTATGACTCTGGTCATTTGTCACTGCTAATCAGTGCTAAAGTGCATTTGCTCTCCCTTGTAAACTTGGTATGATTGGCATATACCTGCTTGGCACATTTAATTTACAGGTAAGCCCCTTATACAGTACTATCCCTATACCAAGGTCCTGCACAGAAGCTTGCGCCACCCACAGAAGTAGCTTTTCAAACCTGTATCAGGCCTGCTAGCACAAGACCTGAGTGCGCAGGTTGCTGTCACAGGGACCCGGCATCTACATTTACTTGCCAGGCCCAGAACTCCCCTTTTACTACATGTAAGTCACTCCTAAGGTAGGCCCTAGCTAGCCCTAAAGGCAGGGTGCTATGTATGTAGATGGGAGGACATGTACATGGTAGCGTGGCCTGTCCTGGTAGTGACAAACAGCCTATTTTGGTTTCTCACTGCTGTGAGTGCTGCCTTCTCATAGGATTGCATTAGAAATGCCCTGCCTTATGTCTAGGGGGTATTGTCTGATTTATGAGGGGTAGCATAGGCATGTTTGGTATGGTTGTAATGGTAGTGAGAAATGCTGCTTACTAGTGTAAGTGTATTTTTTATTATTATTACAGAAATGTTACTTCTAGAATGTGAGCATTTCTCTGTGCTTACAACTCTGGTGTTTTGCAGCTTGACTCCAATCCACATCTGGGCAGAGTGATAGTTGGGCTTTGTGCATACGTTTCAGACAGCCTGTACACACGGAGGGTGGAGGTGTCACAGGGGTGCATCTACATATAGAATGGTCTTCCTAGGCTGAGAGAAGGGGAGGCGGGCACACTTGCATCTATAAAGGCTGTGCCCTGGCCTCACACAAAGGGAGGCCCGCCCAGAACCAGTTGTAACTAGTTGGAACCTCCTTTCCCCCTATTTGTTACACCTTTGCAAAACTGAGTATATGTACAGGGGATTTTTCCCTACAATTTGGAGACACTCTGGACTTTAAACATGTGTGTAAGTGGACACAGAATGCTGCTGGAGGGACTCACCAGGAACCACCTTGGACTGTTGCTGCTGTGCTGACCTGTGACCTGCTAGGTAACTTGGAGGAACTGCCACTGTCTGCATCCCCATTGTGCTAGCCTGCACAAAGGGCCCTGCTGCCCTGTGCTCTATCTTTTTGTGTCCCCCGGGGGCTGGGGGCTGTGGCCCCTGCCAATACTGGTTTCTCAGCGCAAGGAAAGTGCTGTAATGGAAGCACCTGTGCTGGAGCCTAGCACCTAACAAGCACTTTACCTGATTTCCTTAAGCACAGGAGGAGCGCTACATTTTTCTTTGTGCCTAGCACCTGTTGTATGCCTTTTCTAATTAATTAGATCCTCGAGAAGCTCTTGATTTCACAGCACTCTGTGTTTTGTAAGCGCTTGGTGACGTGAAGGAATTTCACTGCTGCAGCCCGGGTGGGCTGTTTTCTCAAAGCGCGGGTGATCCACGCTGTACTGTGCTCCTGGGGCACAAAGAAAGTAAGATCAGAGGAAGCGCGCTCCTATCAGTGCCCCCGGGGCCTAGCACGCTTCGAGGAGTGCCCCCGGGGCACCAGAATGTCCTCATTTAGGACCAATCACGCTGTGGCCCAGGCGGGCTGCAGTAGACTCGCGCACCAGTTCGGGTCCGGGTGAAACCAGGACCCAAGACAGGACGGGTGAAGTGGAGGCCTCCCTGCCCCATCGCAGCCCCAGTTACCAGTTTGTAGGATGGGCGGGGGAGGAAGCCTCAACGAAGGCTCCCCCTGCCCCATGAGGACCTTATCTGTTTTGGAGGTTGTGGGCGGGGAGGGAGCCTCATCGGAGGTCCCCTGCACTTCTTGGCCCCTTGTTTTGTTGCCCTGGAGCTGTGGGCCCTAGGAGGGGCCCCTGTATAAAAGCAGAGGGGGTGCGTGCCGTCCCCTCCGCCCAATCACCAGAGCAGCCCCCGGTTGGCACAGAGGAGTGCTGGGGGCCTCCTTGTCTTTTCTGGTGGCACTTGATGTGCCTCCCATATATAAGAAACAGGTACTTAGAATGGGCATTTATGCTAGTCTGTGTTAAGGCTAACTTGCCATATGATGTGCCATATACTTTTCTAATGTTCCTTTTATGGGCACTATGGACACGGTATGGTAACCTGTTTCTTTCATGATGTGCCATATATTTGCTAATGGTCCTCTTAGAGGCATTCAATGCTAAAATGTTTTCATGACATGCCAAATGTTTTCTAATGTTCCTGGTATGGGCATTTATGATACTTTTTTGACAAGTGCATTTCTATAGTAATTTTTGTTCCTGACTACTGCTTTTGTTGCAGTATAATGAGTAACCTGTGTGTTGTGTGTGACTACTGCTGGTTTCTGCAGAGTAACAGTATTATGTAACGTTCTGGCAACAACTTGGGTAGCAGGATATTACTGCCATGTTCTGTTTGGTAAAATGATGTTGTGTACAATGCAGCTTGTTTTTATATAACTTGGTGTTGTGTTTCCTTTGTGTATTTGTGGCGTCATGTGTGTTGTGTGTGTTGTGCAAATGCTTTACACATTGCCTCCGGGTTAGGCCTGACTGCTCATGCCAAGCTACCAAGGGGGTGAGCAGGGGTTCTCTTGGGTGTGTAACTCCCTTGCCCTGACTAGAGTAGGTGGGTTCAGCCTGGCTTAGGTGCATACCCTAGTCAACCAGAAACCCCATTTCTAACAGCTGGCATGTGAAGTGTTTGGTTTGGCTGCTGTACTGACATGGCGGGACAGTGCAGGTGTCTACATGTGCTTGCATGATGCTGTAACGTGTTGACTAGCACCAGCTGCTGTTGACCCCCTTTTGTGGTTTTCAGCTTATGGTATGAATATCTTTCCACAACTACTGATGATAATGCTAGACCACAATATTTTGCATTCTTTTATGTTCGATTCTTCTTACCTCTTCTTTCTCTTTTGTTTATTTCTCTGTGATGTCCCTTCTATAACGTGCCTTCTGCATAGGCCACAGTTCCTCAGCTACTCAGACAGTGTTACTGCATATTTCTTCCCCCTCTGTAACAGGACTTGGGAATGCGGTCCACAAGATGGGCTTTGCGCTAATTATAACCTGTTGGCTCAGTCCAGGGCTTGTCCGGGCAGCCTCCAGCACTCACCTGATGCGTGCATGTGCAAGTGTTGAAAGAGGCCCAGGCCTTCGTCTCTCACTCGTCGCCTCCGGGAGGTACCACTGCGCCACGAAGTGCAGTGTTCAGATACAGCCAGTAGTTGGTGTCATGTCAGCAGTGTCACCCGCTCTCTTCAGTGTAGCACTGCAGGCTGTATTCAGCTACATTACACGTAGCAGTCCTCATCACCAATGTAGAAGGTGCTGGGCCATGCAACTCAGGTAGGCCGCAACTGATAGTGGTACTATATACACAGAGGTGCACACACTTTACTCAGATCCGAAGAGTGACCACAAGAGGTCACACCTCCTTTTATTTATGCACCAGGGCCTCACCCAGCCCACAAGACGCAAAAGTGCAACATTGTATTGTAGAGGTCAGGTGGCACTCTAATTCCATCAAGCCCAATCAAGCAGATTTTAGTTAGGGGCAGGAGCGGCTCCTCCGCTAAGACAGAGGAGCGTTGCCCCACTGGATTTCCCAAAAAGGAAAAATAAAATGATAATAACTTACACTACATTATTACCATTTTATATTTCCTTGTAGAGCAGGATGGGGTGGAGCTGGGCTGGAGGGAGCGGGCCTCAGAAAGTCTCTGTGCACACAAAGTGTGCATGTCTGTTTGGCCAGCCATGTTGGGCTGGCCACAAAGACATGTTCACTTTGCATGTTCTCTACTCGGCTGTATAGCACAGCTAGGTAGAGAACATAGCCCGGCTCCCATGCTGTCAGCAGCATTGTGAGAGGCTGGGAGGCTGTGCAGCCGGCAAGAGGACAGAGGGGAGACAAACACATCTCCACTCCAAGGTAAGTGTTTTTTTTTTATTTATTTATTTATTTTGTAAATGCTCCCCCCCCCCAGCATCCCCTCGCGCCCTGTCCTGCCTCACCACCCCTGTTTAGTGGCAGCCACCACTGCTTAGAGGCAGTGCTTCATTTGTAAATAAAAAAGGTGCTGGTGCCCAAAGCCGTCCTCTTAAACACGCGGCTGCTGCAATTGAATGTGCAAACATGGAATACTGAGGCAGCGTAATACTGAAACCATCTAAGGCCTCTTCAGTCCATTTACAGCCACTCCGTGTCCCTTCAGCTCACTCTTTCAGCTTTCTGCTTTCCCCCTTTCTGACTCTTTTTCGGTTTTCTCTTTGTTAGAAATTGGGTTTTTGGTTACCCCCCTGTCCAAGCAAAAGCATTCACTCTAGTCAGGGTAAGTCACACACAATCCAAGATTATCCTGTGCCCACCCTCTGGTAGCTTGGCACGAGCAGTCAGGCTTAACTTAGAAGGCAATGTGTAAAGTATTTGTGCAATAAATCATACAATACCACCATATAGCACCACAAAAATACACCACACAGTGTTTAGAAAAATATATAATATTTATCTGGATAATTGTAGGTCAAAAAGAATAAAGTTTGCAATGGGAAATTGTAGGGATATCACTGAAAAGTGATATACAGTGTCTTCAGTCTTTAGAATATAAACAAAGTCTCTTTCAAGCACAATTACCTGGTTTGGAGTGGAAAAACCTCCTCAGAGGGCCACAAAAGAAGAGGTGCGTGGAAAAAGGGTGTGTGCGTCGATTTCTCCCCAGCACACACGGACTTGCGTCGTTATTTTCCACGCTGGGAAGTCGTGCGTCGTTTTCCGGCGCGCGGACAGTCTCTTTTCGTGGATCGCGGAGATTACCAGATGTCCCGGGTCTGTGCGTGGATTTTCCTGCTTGATTCCGGCTGCGCGTCATTCTGTGGGGCTGCGCGTCGAAATTACGATCTCACGGCAGGCGTTGCGTCGATTTCTCCTCTAGAGGTTGGGCGGCGTTGTCCTTGCGAAGCCGTGCGTCGGATTTTCGGTCGTCTCAAGAGCGTCGCGTTGATCAGCGTCGGTGTGCGGCGTTTTTCTCGCCGCGGAACAAGCTGTGCGTCGAAATTTTCGGCGCACGGAGCATCCAAGTGAAAGAGGGAAGTCTTTTTGGTCCTGAGACTTCAGGGAACAGGAGGCAAGCTCTATCAAGCCCTGGGAGAGCACTTTCACAGCCAGACAAGAGTTCAGCAAGGCAGCAGGCCAACAGCAAGGCAGCAGTCCTTTGTAGAAAGCAGACAGGTGGGTCCTTTGAGCAGCCAGGCAGTTCTTCTTGGCAGGATGTAGTTTCTGGTTCAGGTTTCTTCTCCAGCAAGTGTCTGATGAGGTAGGGCAGAGGCCCTGTTTTATACCCAAATGTGCCTTTGAAGTGGGGGAGACTTCAAAGAGTGGCTAAGAAGTGCACCAGGTCCCCTTTCAGTTCAATCCTGTCTGCCAGGGTGCCAGTAGGGGGTGTGGCAGTCCTTTGTGTGAGAGCAGGCCCTCCACCCTCCCACCCCAGGAAGACCCATTCAAAATGCAGATGTATGCAAGTGAGGCTGAGTACCCTGTGTTTGGGGTGTGTCTGAGTGAATGCACAAGGAGCTGTCAACCAAGCCCAGCCAGACGTGGATTGTAAGGCACAGAAGGGTTTAAGTGCAAAGAAATGCTCACTTTTTTAAAGTGGCATTTCTAGAATAGTAATATTAAATCCGACTTCACCAGTCAGCAGGATTTTGTATTACCATTCTGGCCATACTAAATATGACCTTCCTGCTCCTTTCAGATCAGCAGCTGCCACTTCAACAGTGTATGAGGGCAGCCCCAATGTTAGCCTATGAAGGGAGCAGGCCTCACAGTAGTGTAAAAACGAATTTAGGAGTTTTACACTACCAGGACATATAACTACACAGGTACATGTCCTGCCTTTTACCTACACAGCACCCTGCTCTAGGGGTTACCTAGGGCACACATTAAGGGTGACTTATATGTAGAAAAAGGGGAGTTCTAGGCTTGGCAAGTACTTTTAAATGCCAAGTCGAGGTGGCAGTGAAACTGCACACACAGGCCTTGCAATGGCAAGCCTGAGACAAGGAAAAGGGGCTACTTAAGTGGGTGGCACAACCAGTGCTGCTGGCCCACTAGTAGCATTTAATTTACCAGCCCTATGCACATAAAGTGCACCTTACTAGGGACTTATAAGTAAATTAATAGTCCAATCAGGTATGATTCAAGGTTACCATGTTTTAAGGGAGAGAGCATATGCACTTTAGCACTGGTTAGCAGTGGTAAAGTGTGCAGAGTCTAAAAACCAGCAAAAACAGTGTCCACAAAGTGGAGGGAGGCAGGCAAAAAGTTAGGGGTGACTACCCTAAGGCTGTCAGGTGTAACACTCTTCCTCTGTCTTTCCTATGTGTCTTTTGCTCGCAGTGAATGCTTGAGGCAGAAAAATAAGTTACTAAAAAAGGTGGTTGATGCTAAATGTCGCACATCTGAAACAAAAAGCAACAAGGTAGCATATCATCAATAAGTCTTGTGACGGGTGCCAGCCTGTTGCAAGAAACCCAACCACCAAGGGTTTCGAGATGCACACAAACAGAGGCGGTAACCGAACCACCTATGTCATGTGCTGTGAAATACAGAATGTAGGAAAAAAGAGCAACCAGACACTCCAAAATGATAAGTCCAAAATGAGTGGATTTATATGAGATACTTTAATCCTTTGTGATCGGTAGTTGAATGGAAGCTCAAAGATATTCAAGTCCACTTAATGAACAGGTATATACGAGTTACAGAAACAGCCAACACGTGTTTCGTCCTCACTGACTTTTTCAAGGCTGCAAACAGAGACAAATGGGAACTATTTACAAATCATGACACTACCATCCGGTAGGTACATAGAAGAAAGATGTATCATATTAGAGTTACAGATAAACATTAAAAAGATAATGCATAGGGTAAATTAGCCTTGCAGCGTGCAGAGATGGTCAAGATAGAGATAACCCTTTATGTTAAGACGTTGCACACAAAAAAGAAAAAGAAGAAAGCCACCCTAGGTGAGAAAGAAAAAGATTTTTTTAGAAAATTATTATGTTTATTTAGTTAAATTTCTTTCTATTATATTAAAAAAGTAATGAAGAGTAGGGGAGCAGAGGGCCAACACAGAAGAAATGGGTGCAGTGAGTGGTGTGCTTAATAACCGCAAGGCTAATTTACCCTATGCATTATCTTTTTGATGTTTATCTGTAACTCTAATATGATACATCTTTCTTCTATGTACCTACCGGATGGTAGTATCATGATTTGTAAATAGTTCCCATTTGTCTCTGTTTGCAGCCTTGAAAAAGTCTGTGAGGACGAAACACGTGTTGGCTGTTTCTGTAACTCGTATATACCTGTTCATTAAGTGGACTTGAATATCTTTGAGCTTCCATTCAACTACCGATCACAAAGGATTAAAGTATCTCATATAAATCCACTCATTTTGGACTTATCATTTTGGAGTGCCCTGGTTGCTCTTTTTTCCTACATTCTGTATTTCGCAGAAAAATAAGTGCCGGCCCTCAAAAATAAGTGCTGGTGCTCTGCACCTGGACACAACAAGCACAAATTAAGCACTGCTTACGGGGCACCTAAAATTTTTCTTAACAACCGTTCTCATCAAATACGAAGGTGTGAGACCCAGTAAGGGAGCGCTGATGAAAGGGGCTGCGGGGCTTGAGTTATGACTTCGGGTGCGCTGCTAGTTTCAAGCACGTGGCCTTATCCTTACTGGAAATAGTGCTTTAAAGGGGCCGGTACTGTCCAGTACGGAGTACAGGCACTTTTTTATTTTTAGAGGTAGAGTGCCTGCACTTCTCAAGAAAAACCTAATACTTTTAATTGGAGAGCACCGGCACTTCTCAGAAATAAGCAGGTACTCTGGTACAGAGTACCTGCACTTCTATTTTTACATTTCAAGCACTGACTGGAAGGAATGAGCACTCCGACAAATACAATGCAGGTTGGAGCCCAAAGATAAAAAAAAAATCGATTCAGTGCCTAGTGTGTGAGGGGCGTTTTTAAGCACAGCCACGAGAAAACTAGCATTATGCGGACAATACTCCAAGCTACGATACGAATTGGCTAAACACAAGCCTGGACAAGAGGCGAGTGAAAATTACAGTAACGCATGCAAAGTTTTCGTTATCTGACGATAAACTGTTAAATGAGTCACTCACCCATGCTATTATTGCGGTCTTAAAAGTCAGTTTCATATTACAAAAAAAAAATTCTGCAAACACGAACGTGAACTCGGCGGTGCAGTTCAAAATCGCTGAACATATGTCTGATTATAACGTTTCGTGCACTTAGAAAATCATAGGAAGTGACTCGCAATAAATTCACTCATGTCCGAATGCACTCCGAGGGGAAAATCTAAATGCACTCAGTGAAGAAAAATGATTAACATTGAGTGGTTTCTTATTCAACTCTCGGGGAGACAAGCGGGTTCGGATGAATAAACGGTCCCTGGGGAAAATATTAACAAACTTTGCGGGCTGACATTTGTTGAACAATGCTGCCCTCCGCCGGTTGTTAACAATGTTCCAAGAGCAACGTGCTCCTGTCGCTTTCTGAGAAATAATATACTGTTCTGAAATCCATCACACAAGTTCCAATCAAGGCAGCTGTTTGCCCCAACTTTCCATGAATATCAAAATACGCTTTGGCTTTGATTTCAAAATCAGTATATCGCCATTATCTTGGCAATTTAACACAACTATACATTTTTTTACGTCTCCACGCTGCCGGGAAGCGTAGACGCAAACGGGCATTACAATGTGTTAACAGCTAATAGGCTAACAGCGCTCCTGGCAACTACAAAATATGTATTTATGCAAAGCTGCTGTCAGCTGAAAGCAGCAGATTCCAATTTACAGCCTTACTGCACAAACATGCAGCCTACGTATTAACACCCAATTAGCTGTTCAGCGTGGGTTTCTTGTGCATTACCGTTAAACACAATTTCATAAACGTTTCTTTTTTTTAATTTTGCACTTTTAGATAGCGAGAACTCGACCCGAAGGCATTGGAGCGCTTCACATGAGCACATGACACGCGTCGTGTTTGATATGCTACGGGTTTTAATCTCACAAGTTCTTTGACAAGACATCCCGACTTCTGCTCCTGTAGTGTTGAATGCACTGACTATTCCTTTTCAAACCGTAAGAAGAAATGCAATTTGGGGATTATGTTCTCGTCGATAGGAAAACAAATTCCCGCTGCACTGTGCACCTTTCCTCTGGAAGGACGAAGACAATTTACTTTAAAAGTATTTCTATTTTTAAATATCGAAGTGAAATCTTGGATAGCGGGAACGTTTGGCTAAGTTTCCAATAAAGAAAGTATCGGTGCTTACAGATAACTCGAGGGTGAAAGAAAACACCTTTCCTATCCAGTAGGTAGGATCAATACACAGGATTACGCAGATACAACTATGAATGAACTTCAATTTATGTCAGCATGCAGCCATATTAGGTACATTTTTATCTATGGTTAAAAAAACGAGGCATTACAATTGTGAATCAATTTTGCAGCAGGGCAAATAGTGGACACACATTATGTGCAGGTTATGTTTTACATGGCAAGTGTGCAAGCTATGGTTTGCTGAGCTAACCAGAAGTGGAGAATTTCAGTCTTTTTTTCGTTCTTATTTTGTAACCAAAACTTCACTTCAACTGTTGTTTTTCAAGTTAATTTCAGATTTTTTTAAAACATTAAGGTCCGATGATCAAAACAAATCATAAATTCAGTTTTAGCTTCAGTGAATGTCTTGGATTTTTAATGTGTCCCATATGGTATGGGCCATACCCAAGCCTTTCTGTTCACTGGCAAGGTCATGCACAGAGGGATTTTGTGCAGGAACTAACTTTTGCCTAGTCTCTGTTCCCAACCCTCTGAGGAAAGACAATCATTGCTACACATGCGAAAAGGTCATGCACGGTGGGGGTTGATTGCAGGCTTTGGCCTTTTGCTAGGACCTGCAACCAGCCTTCCACAGCAGCTCACCCACACAGAAGACTGCTTTCAGCTGTGCACAGTGATGGCTGGCCACAGGGACTTGCAAGACCATATACCCAATTACCACGTGTGCCCAATCATCACTCAATGTCCTCACCACACTGTCCATGGCCATTAGTCATGCATAGTTGAGCTGTCACAGTTTTTTTTATTCTGATCAGGATTTGTGGAGCCTGAGCTGGCTTCACGGAGCTACAGACTCCAGGAGGGTCCGTTGAGCACCAAGAGGTTCCACAATCTAAAAATTCAACTCATAATCTGCAAGTCTCCTGGCAAAACCTACTTTTTGGAATTTATTTTACCCCCCAACACCCCTTTATGCCTTATTCATGTAAATATTTTTAGTGGGTTGCTCGGTGCACGATGTGGCCACAACAAAACATTTGTTCTGATTGCTAACCATTCAGAACACCCTAATTAGTGGTTCCTCATCCAGATCACCAAATTTGCAAGTAACATAGGGGCAAAACGGCTCTCTTTATGGTTTTTTAATGGATTTGTGGCTATTACAAGGAATTGCAAATCTGTGGAGAATCTACAAATTAACAGGTAAAAGGTCTACAGTTTAACTCTCAGGAACCCTCTGTATCCCTTGTTTTACTTTTATTTTTTTTAAGCAACTGGTAAGTTTTACACCAAACCTAGCACAGGTGCACTACCGAGTAAAGTTCTAGTTTCATGTAAAGTCTGGAGTAATTCTGTTCAGTGGGTTTTGTTGTGGCACCGAGCAAGGGGTCATATAGCACTTAAAATGGGAAACACTATTTATGGACCCCCACCCCCAATGTATTCATCCCAGATGGATTTGGACGAAATGCAACGTGCAGAAACGTCCTCTTTGACTAGAAAATGTGTGTAAATCTGTCTCAACTGCATCAAAGTTATAAACATAGAAAAACAAGTTTTCAAATGAAACTCAGACCTAACTATAACTATTCAGTCACCATCACCTAGAGCAGGCAGAGAGTAAGAGGTCTTCATTCGTATACATTTATACGAACAGCTCAACAAAAGATGTGACCAACCACTCCAAAATCCGATCAAAGGGTTAAGGTCCTTCCAGGTGATTCACAATCGCTCGGATAACTTGAGGTTGTGAACGAAACTATAAATTATTGCCCCGAAAAATCGTGGTCACAGTCGAAAACATCCCACACAAGGTTTAAACAGATTCCACAAATAAAATATCCCTGCAGTAGAATGGTGGATTCTGGAGAAACTTTGAAATGGAACATAGAATGATAGTTGAAAGTTATTGTCTACTTTGACTGCCAACGTGTCTTACAAATGAAGCCACAAATATACACAATCGATGGTCATGTTTCCGTGAATTTAAACATTTGACTTTCGAAATGGCTGTCCAACTGTTATGAAATGTTCTTTAAGAAAAAAAAGACAAAAAAAAAACAGGCTTCTAGTGCAGGTGGCCTTTTGATTAATTTCAGGGAGCTGAATCCATGGAACCAATTTACAAGTGATTTGCAGGCCTGCTGGCGTTACTCAAATAAAGCGCGTGCTATTAAGATGATTTATGTTACCAGCGCTAACATAAATGATGAAGTGAAGTTTGCAGTCCTTAATTACCGCCATGAATAATCAAGAGCGAAGCCACACTTTGCCATTTACCAACCGTGAAAGATGTGGCAATACGTGAAAGCAAACTAATAGAATGCATTCATTGTTCCTTGTTATTACATGTTTTAAAAGATATTTTTAATCCTACGACACCTTCATTTTGTATCTGTTACTGCTTAACGATTCAGTTGACGTTCGAAAGGATTTTAGTGCCCACGTTTTCAGGCGATCTATTATGGAATAAATACGACCCTAGCACCATAAGTTGAGGTCTGCCAAATGCCTCACGCATGGTAATTGTTTAAGAAAAATAATGTTATCAGCATCATACATTGTAGGCACAGTGTTCCGGGAGTTGCAGTGCAATGACTTGTATGTTCTGTTCAGCGACTGATGTGTTACAAACTATATAAAGCTATGCCCTTGAGATCATGTCCACGGTAGGACGTGTCCTCACAGGTTGGTCGTAAATTAGCATTTAGGGTTCGTCAGAATTGTAGGCGCCTACAGGTGACTCGCCCTGGGTCACAATTCGGCCCCTTCTCAATTGACGTCAGATACTCAAACAAGGATCGGGGTCCCTGCTGGACAAATGCTCAATGAGTCTTTAACCCTTCGATTTATTCTCTAGGCATGGGACACTGAAAGCCTGACATGTCTAAAGCTAAGGAACTAAGGGCCACATGTAGGTAGCTTTTTGTACGTCGCAAACAGCGACTTTCGCTGTTTGCGACGTGCAAAAAGCACATCGCGATGCACATACCCAGTTTTGCGATTCGGTAACCTGGTTACCGAATCGCAAAACGGGTTTGCGACTCGCAATTAGGAAGGGGTGTTCCCTTCCTAATTGCGACTCGCAGTGCAATGTAGGATTGTTTTGTGACCGCGAACGCGGTCGCAAACCAATCGCAGTTTGCACCCATTTCAAATCGGTGCTAACCCATTCGCAAAAGGGACCCCTTCCCCATTGTAAATGTCACTGTAAACAAATTTCAGAGCAGGCAGTGGTCCTGCGGACCACTGCCTGCTCTGAAAAAATGAAACGAAAACGTTTCATTTTTTGTTTTGTAATGCATCTCGTTTTCCTTTAAGGAAAATGGGCTGCATTACAAAAAAAACCTGCTCTATTGAAAAGCAATCACAGACATGGTGGTCTGCTGTCCGCAGCAGGTCAACATCCCTGTGAGGGCCCCCATTCGCAAGGGGGTCGCAAATTGCGACCCACCTCATGATAATTTATGAGGTTGGCATTTGCGACTCCCTTGCGAATCGAAGATGGTGTCAGGGACACCATCCTACATTCGGAATTGCAACTCGCAAATTGAGAGTCGCTCTGACTCGCAATTTGTGGGTCGCAATTCTGAACCTACGTACATGTGGCCCGAAGGCCCATATTTATACTTTTTTAGCACTGCATTTGCATCTTTTTTTTTACGCGAAAGCGGCACAAACTTACAAAATACAAATGTATATTGTAAGTTTACGCCGCTTTTACGTCAAAAAGCGGCGCAAATGCGGCGCTAAAAATTTATGAATATGGGCGTATCTCATCGTCTCAATGTTTCAGACGTAGCATTCCTGCTAGCAGTGCTGACCCCGGATATCTGCGGTAAACCACAGAGGGGTACCAGTACCTACCACTGACCTGCAAGTTAACAGGTCATGGGGGGAGTTGGTACCTGGTGCTTTGTTTTCGGAGAGGACACTGTCAGGGAAGGTGCTGGAATGACTGCAGACATGGTGTTAGTGGTCACTGTCTCTACATACATAGAAGGTGGCCAGGGACCTGACATCGGTCACGCTCACACTAGGTGAAGAACCAGAGGATATGGATTGAGTGGGCTCTCTGACCTCTTGCATAATTTGGCTGCGTGTGAAAGTCCCTTGAGAATTAGAAGGTCCAGGGGCAGAGCAGATCCTATTGTTGGTAATAGGAAAATGTAAATATGTGGCCTGTATGTACAACATATACCTTCTCATCGGTGATCCTTTAGTTAAATTTAATCCATGCTTCTAAAAATCCTCTGATATCTATACTGTGTGTCATACCAGTTCCATAAGTGGCCTTGGTTGGTACATTCGTTCAAATGTCTTTAAAAAAAATATAGATATGCCTGTACCAGAGTGAACCTGTACATTTAATTCTATCCCAAACATCGTTGCTTTAGTTATGGGATCTCAGCACAACTTGTTATCCGCCGACTTTCCTTTTGCACCCCACTCAACTGGAAGAACCACATTTGCCACACTCTTAAGAAAGTCATTTGCCTCCCCCTCTCCCAGCGCTGCTTTGAGAAGGAAGTGCACCACGTTTCTCCTTTCTATGCTCGCTGAGATCTTTCACTTCTTCCTGTGAGTTTGAAATAGTGTTTCCAATTTTCCCAGTTCTAAGAGGAGGTGGGAGTTGGGGGGTCCTTGTACGCAAACAGTCTTTCATGCCATTTCTTGTTATATCATATGTCTGAGCTATTCAGTAAAGCTTTCAATTCGTAGACTGTTGCCAACACCCAGAGATCCACTTCATACAAATCAGCAGCCCACCCCTCTTGAGAATAATCTATTTTTCCTAACCACTGTGCACTTTTGCATAATTAAATGTCTTTCTAGTCTCTTCATTGATTTTCCATATTTGTCACTTTTTTTTTACTTCTGGCCGTTCAAAGGACTATTAGTGCTTACAACTACCCCGCCCCCTCCCCCACCCACCCCCTCCCTCCCCTTTCCTAAACAGTGATCCGGACGTAGCTGGATGTAAATGGAAAACATTAATGTCCCGAAGTAGACATTAGTCTCTCAGCCAGTTCATGCAGCACATTGGCGATCCTCGCAGTGTTTGAATAACGGAGATAGTACTCCCTCTTCCATACCGGTGCCTGGTAAAGGTACTCAGCTTAGGAGCAAAGAATGCAATCATAATAACAACAAATAAAGAAAACTCACCCAGAGGTGTACACCTGGATAGCAGGAACCGGATGCTGCGTGATGGTGAGCGGAAGAAAGATCCGGGAAGCAAACTAGAGGTTGTACAAAACCGCAAATCAAGCACAATCATCTTGAAGCATAAGTAGCAAACGTGATAACAATTTCCACACAGACAGTGCTTGATTTGAGGCGGTGGGAGCCAAAGGAATTTATTTTTGGGGATTTATATTTTCACATTAGATTATTTACCGAGCGCAAGAGGGGAACGTTCAGAGCTCCGGAAAGGCTGAGGAAGAGCTCGACGGCATATTCGTCTCAAAGGGAGAAAATATGAACCTGCAGGGGCAAGAAAAAAAGGGACAGGGAGTGTCTGGCAGTGATTTAAAGACTACCGGCTCATCGCGATGCACATTCACATTTTGCGAGTCGGTATGGACTCACAAAATGTGAATGCGTCTCGCAAATAGGAAGGTGTGTCCCCTTTCTATTTGCGACTCACATTGCGATGCCAAATTGCTTTGTGACCGCGAACACGGTTGCAAAGCAATTCACAGTTACCACCAGTGTCACACTGGTGGTAACTCATTCGTATTGTGAATGTTGCCTAAAAGGTTTTTTCAGAGCAGGCAGTGCGAAACCAAATGGTTTCGTTATTTTTTTTATTTTGCAACTCGTTTTCCTATAAGGAAAACGGGCTGCAAAATAAATTTAAAAAACTGCTTTATTTAAAAAGCAGTCACAGACATAGAGGTTTCCTGTCTTCAGCAGGCCACCATCCCTGTGAGTGCAGGGAATCGCTATGGGGTCGCAAAATGCGACCCACCTCATTAATATTAATAAGGTGGGTCTTTGCGACCCGATAGCGATTCGCAGACGGTGTCTGAGACACCGTTCTGCATCAGGATTTGCGATTCGGAAATTGTGAATCGCACCAACTCGCAATTTCAGAATTGAAAATTCTGATATTGCTACATCTGACCCTAACTGTCTTGCAGCTTTCGGCCAGTTTGTAGTGATAGTTCTCTCAATTTATACATCAAAAGTGCTAAACATCAAATAAAAGCAATGTGCTCAGCCAGTGCAAGTGTTAGCACGGTCGGCAAAGCAAGCAGGGTGCGTCCATGCAATGGCCCATGTTTGGCATGCGCATCTCCAAAGAGAGAAATATTTTATTGCCTGGCCATCATTTTTGTGACATTCAACTCCCACGAGCACTAAAGCCACTGTGCATGGAAAAACTAGTTTCATGGAGAAACCCTTTCCTTTACACGACCAGTAATTAAAGGGATGCTCATTTTCCATTTCCACATTGAAAATTAATTTATTCATGCTCCCTGATGGCCGTAAGTCTCCGATGGTTTTCAGAGACCGAAATAAATTACAAAATATTGGGGAATATTCACAAGCTGGCAAGACTCTGAGTAGCTACCATTTTTTACGCACAGAGCCACCCGAAAACACCCACAAACCTGCCCCTCACAATAGATATGATCATATCGAAATTTAAATTATTATCAAAGAGGGAGGGAAAGGGATTTTGGATGATCCAGCACAAATCCTTCCAAGGCATCAGCAATAATAATAACTGTTGTGCCGTTCTGTTTCAAATGGGTGGTTCTAATCCGTGTTTGAAAAGACCAGCAGCCCTCAGGCCAAAGGAAAGCATTCTTTTTAGGAATGAAACATGCTAACCAACTGTTGAAGTTAGGGGTCATCAATCTTCAAGAGTTCCTCCTTGTTTTTACCGTAAAGGCTTCTAAATAATACTACATAGGTTTTGGCGCACCCTAAGCTAATTTTTGATCATCTATTCTGGTCTACTACTGCCTAGTGCATGATTAGTATAACTAAGGGTATTTTTTGCAGACGGGTTGGCTAATTTCTAAACTGGTCATCAAGAGAAAAGATGTGCAGCAAAGAGCCTCCTCGAGGGGCCCACTGGGCATTGCAGTGCCCGCCCATTGAGGAGCATGGCCTGATGATGAAGCATGTCACTTCTCTGGGTAAGTGTCTGTGCTTCCTGAAAAAGATGCTCTCCCTTGGCCTGAGGGTTGCTGTTCTTTAAAAAAAAACTGATTAGAAACACCAATTTGAAACGAAAGTGCACAACAAATATTATAATTGTCACATTGAAATTTCACAACGCTGGTGGAAATTATTTTCTAGTGATTCCCGTTTATCAGTATCCATTCACAACATTCCTGTGGGTTCTGTGGGCCCATACGCTTAGGCTGCTCGCGGGAGACAAACGCAGTAAACAGGAACACAAGAAACACTGGTAACGCTGAGTGACCTCGCGCAATCTCTCAGCCTTTATTTATACCATGAGGTAGCGGCCAGGGCATACTTCTGTATCAGTAGGTCACTTGGGACACACCCTGTCCTGCTGTGGGATGTTTGGTGGTATGCTCTTAGAAATTGGAACACTCTGCATCTTCGCCTCTTTAACTCCAATCCTGAGTACACTGAGGCCAGTGGAGAAGTACAAAGTGCTTAATGTTGAGGCTGTGTAGATAATCTTGAAACTTCTGTTCTTGGAATGGCGGACTGTTATCAGTCTTGACTTCCTCTGGTAGTCCAAAAAATGCAAATATTTTTTCCATTGCTGGTTTGACACTCAAATGCTGTTGACTTCACAAGCTCCACTGCAGGACATTTGGTATGACTGTTAATGATTTCAACAGTGAGTCAACCATCCGAAAAGTTTCAGAAGTTCAAGCTGATGGATGACCAGGTGAGTGTGCTGCCTCTTCAGTTATCACTGGTGAAACTGGTGGGCCTCCGTTCCCGATGGTGCATGAGAGACAGTCCTTCACTTTCTCCTCGACCCATTTATCCATGCCAGAGAACCACACCTTGTCTCAAAGCCAAGCCTTGGTCTTGGCGCTGTCCCGGTTTCCCTGGAAGGTGAGTTCGACAACTCAGACCCATAGACTATGTGGGATGACAATCTGGCGGCCTTGCAGGAACAGACCCCATCACTCACACTGAGCTCACTGCAGACTCACCAGGTTTGGGGATATGACAGATTGCTCTTCAGCAGTGAGTGCTCGTGCTCCATCCAATAAACTTCACCATTGTCATCTCTATAGGACCTCTTTAGCTTTTGAGATGCACATGTCAGTCGCTGTCGCTTCTTGGATTTCAGCTAAGGGCAGGGTTCAGGGACATGCATTGTCCACAATTATCTTCTGCAACTTCATCCTCTTCATTGTTTTGGGTTGCTTCAGATGTAAGGGAAAACCGGGAGAGCTAATCTGCAGGGATGTCCACCTCGGGTTGATATATTACTTCAAACGAGTAATTTTGAAGCTGGTCAAATCAAATCAAATCATTAACATTTATAAAGCGCGCTACTCACCCGTGCGGGTCTCAAGGCGCTAGGAGGAAGGGGGGGGGTTACTGCTGCTCGAAAAGCCAGGTTTTTAGGAGTCTCCGGAATGCGGAGTGGTCCTGGGTGGTCCTGAGGATGGTGGGGAGGGAGTTCCAGGTCTTGGCTGCCAGGAAGGAGAAAGACCTCCCACCCGCCGTGGAGCGGCGGATGCGAGGGACGGCAGCGAGCGCGAGGCCAGAGGAACGGAGGAGGCGGGTGGGGACGTAGAAGCTGAGGCGTCGGTTGAGGTATTCCGGTCCCTTGTTGTGGAGGGCTTTGAGTGCGTGGGTGAGAAGTCGAAAGGTGATCCTTTTGCTGACTGGGAGCCAATGCAGGTGTCTCAGGTGTGCGGAGATGTGGCTGTTGCGGGGTACGTCGAGGATGAGGCGGGCCGAGGTGTTTTGAATGCGTTGCAGGCGATTTTGGAGTTTGGTGGTGGTCCCAGCGTAGAGGGTGTTGCCGTAGTCCAGGCGGCTCGTGACGAGGGCGTGGGTCACGGTTTTTCTAGTGTCGGTGGGGATCCAGCGGAAGATCTTGCGGAGCATGCGGAGGGTGAGGAAGCAGGCGGAGGACACGGCGTTGACTTGCTTGGTCATGGTGAGAAGGGGGTCCAAGATGAAGCCGAGGTTGCGGGCGTGGTCTGTGGGGGTCGGTGCGGTGCCGAGGGCCGTGGGCCACCAGGAGTCGTTCCCAGGCGGACGGGGTGTTGCCGAGGATGAGGACTTCCGTTTTGTCAGAGTTCAGCTTTAGGCGGCTGAGCCTCATCCAATCTGCGACGTCCTTCATACCCTCTTGTAGGTTGGTCTTGGCGCCGGCGGGGTCCTTGGTGAGGGAGAGTATAAGTTGGGTGTCGTCGGCGTAGGAGGTGATGATGATGTCGTGCTTGCGTACGATGTTGGCGAGGGGGCTCATGTAGACATTGAAGAGTGTCGGGCTGAGCGATGAGCCTTGAGGTACGCCGCAGATGATCTTGGTGGGGTCTGAGCAAAACGGTGGGAGGTAAACTCTATGGGAACGGTTTGAGAGGAAGGAGGCGATCCAGTCCAGGGCCTGGCCTTGGATCCCGGTGGAGCGGAGGCGGGTGATTAGGGTGCGGTGACAGACGGTGTCGAAGGCCGCCGAGAGGTCTGTCCATCTTTTGATCCATGGTGGCCTGTTTCTGGCAGTTCCGATGAACAAGTGGACCAAAGGTTTGTGATCGGCCACCACCTGGAACGTATGGCCACAGCAATAAAAATGAAAGTGTTGGCACACCCTCCGGATCATAAGGGCCTCACGCTCAATCTGGGTGATCCAGGCCTCAACTTCAGTGAGTGCCCTGTTGCGTACACAATGGGGATCCATGTCCCTTCTCTGTTCTCCCTGAGTAGAACTGTGCTTAGGCCCACTGGACTTGCGTCCACAACTAGTTTAGTTTGGCATTTCGGACAGGCATCATGCAGGAATGCACTCTTCACTTCTTTGAAAGCCTGCACAGCCTTATTGTTCCAGTCCCACAGGCTGTCTTGCTTGGTAAGAGCATGCAGCAATTCAGACAGGGTGGTCAGGTCAGGGATGAAGTGTCTGCAGTAGATGGTCATTTGCAGGAAGCTGCATACTTCCTGACCTCGGGTCGCTCCCCACGCCGCACGGCTCCTCCTGGGTGCCCGTGTCTCACTCCCGCTGCTGCCGAGGGTTCGCCGCCCCTGGTGACTGTTGGTTGTACTGCTAATCTTTTTTTCTCCCAAATTGTCTTGTAACTTGTTGTTTATATTTTGGCATTCTGCTTTTGCTTTTTGTCTCTCGTTTTGGTCTCTCTGCTAGGCGCTCCCTTTTGCGCCACTGCCCTCTGTGCCCTCCACCCCCCACTTCCCGCCGCTGCTCCCCTGCGGCCCGCCCCCTTTTACCTTCTGTCTCCCGTGCCCTCTCCCATTGGCCGCCCGCTCCCGCGTCCCAGCTCCTCCTCCCTCCCACTTCGCCTCTTATGGAGGTGGCCGCGTGGCAGTGAGTGCGACCTGACCTCGGGTCGCTCCCCACGCCGCACGGGTCCTCCTGGGTGCCCGTGTCTCACTCCCGCTGCTGCTGAGGGTTCGCCGCCCCTGGTGACTGTTTGTTGTACTGCTAATCTTTTTTTCTCCCAAATTGTCTTGTAACTTGTTGTTTATATTTTGGCATTCTGCTTTTGCTTTTTGTCTCTCAGTTTTGTCTCTCTGCTAGGCGTTCCCTTTTGCGCCACTGCCGTCTGTGCACCCCCAATTCCCGCCGCTGCTCCCCTGCAGCCCGCCCCCTTTTACCTTCTGACTCCTGTGCCCTCGCCCATTGGCCGCCCCGTTCCCGCCTCCCAGCTGCTCCTCCCTCCCACTTCGCCTCTTATGGAGGTTGTCGCGCAGAAGCGCAGCGGACATGCGCCGCTGGTGCACCGAAGGCAAGCCCATCTGCGCCCATCCGCGCCTGGACCGCGCCCAGCGCCAGGACCCCTGGACCCCGTGCCCCCAACACCCCCATGCCGCGCAACACCAGACTACACTACGACTCCAGCACCCTCCACGCACTCAACACTGGATGAGACCACCCCTGCTACCGGGCCACTGCATCCTCCTCAACACCCGCTCCGCTCGTAAGCACGCCATCGAACTCTGGGACCTCCTAGACACAACCACCCCTACGTCGCCTTCCTGACGGAGACCTGGCTGAACGCCACTTCAGCACCAGACATCGCCATAGCCGTCCCACAGGGCTACAAGATCTCCCGCAGAGACCGCACCAACAGAGTGGGAAGGGAAATCGCCATCATCCACAAGGACACCCTCCGAGTCTCGACCAACACCGATGACACCCTCACCACCGCCGAGCACATGCACTTCCAGATCCACACCAACCCCAACACCACCCTCAGAGGAACACTCGTCTACAGACCACCCGGACCACGACCACAGTTCAGCGACACCATCGCCGACCTCGTCAGCACCCACGCCCTCGCCTCCACGGACTACATCCTCCTCGGGGACCTGAACTTCCACCTCGAGAACAACAACGACGCCAACTCCACCGCCCTGATCGACAACCTCGCCAACCTCGGACTCAAACAGCTCGTGACAACACCCACCCACGCCGCTGGACACATGCTGGACCCCATCTTCTCCACAAGCCCCCATGTATCCTTCAGCCACACCACCGAACCCCACTGGACCGACCACAGATGCGTCCACTTCACCTTCAGGAAACCCACCACACACCACCGCACCCAACAGCTACCACGCCGCTGCTGGGGCAAGATCACCAAAGACCAACTGACTACTACCCTCGCCCTGAGACCACCCGCCGACCCCACCGACCCAGACACCGCCGCGACTAACCTCAAACAGTGGATCAACGACTGCGTCGACACCCTCGCCCCTCTCAAGACCTCCACAACCAACCACACCAACAAGAAAGCTGCCTGGTTCACCGAAGACCTCCGGATCTCCAAGCGCACCTGTCGGAAACTGAAGAAGAAATGGCTCCATGACCGAACACCAGACAGCCACACAGCCCACAAGAGCGCCACCCGCAGACACCACCAACTCATCAGGACCGCCAAGAGGACCACCTTCAAGGACCGCTTAGACAACAACGCACACAACACCAAAGAGCTCTTCCGCATCGTGAAAGAACTCTCCAACCCCAGCTCCAACACCAACAACATCCCACCATCACAAGACCTGTGCGACTCCCTGGCCACCTTCTTTCACCGCAAGATCACCGACATCCACGACAGTTTCAACTCCGACACCCCCGCACCCACCACCGAGACCACCACCCCTGCGACCACCACCCGCACCAGCGGCTGGTGCGACCACCACCCGCACCAGCCGCCTGACCGCCTGGTCCTACGTCAGCGACGAAGACACCATCAAAACCATGAACTCCATCCACTCCGGATCCCCATCCGACCCCTGCCCTCACCACGTCTTCAACAAAGCCAGCACAACCATCGCGCCCCACCTCCGGAAAACAATCAACAGTTCCTTCGAGACAGCAACCTTCCCGGAAAGCTGGAAGCACGGCAAGATCAACGCCCTTCTGAAGAAGCCCAAGGCGGACCCCAAAGACCTCAAGAACTTCTGGCCCATCTCCCTGCTCCCGTTCCCGGCAAAAGTGACAGAGAAGATTGTCAACAAACAGCTAACTCACTACCTCGAAGACAACAACATCATGAACCCTTCCCAATCCAGCTTTCGCAGCAACCACAGCACCGAGGCCGCCCTCATCGCCACCACTGATGACATCAGGATCCTGATGGACAAAGGGGAAACAGCCGTCCTCATCCTCCTGGACCTATCAGCAGCCTTTGACACAGTCTGCCACCGCACCCTATCAGCACGCCTCCATGACAGTGGAATTCAAGAGAAGGCCCTGGCCTGGACCACATCCTTCCTCTCCGGCAGAACCCAGAGCATCCGTCTCCCACCCTTCCGCTCAAAAACCACCAAGATCATCTGCGGCATCCCACAGGGATCCTCCCTCAGCCCCACGCTGTTCAATATCTACATGGCACCGCTCGCCCACGTCGCACGACAACATAACCTCAACATCATCTCCTACGCCGACGACACCCAACTGATCATATCCCTCACAAAGACCCCCACACCACCAAAGCCAACCTCCACAGAGGAATGAAGGCCGCAGCTGACTGGATGAAGGACAGCAGACTGAAGCTGAACTCAGACAAAACGGAGGTCCTCATTCTCAGACCCACCCCATCAGCCTGGGACGACTCTTGGTGGCCCACATCGCTAGGCACAGCCCCGGAACCCACAGACCACGCTCGCAACCTGGGGGTCATCCTCGACTCCACCCTCTCCATGACCAGGCAAGTCAACGCCGTCTCTGTGTCCTGCTTCAACACCCTGCGGATGCTCCGCAGGATCTTCAAATGGATTCCCCCTGACACGAGGAAAATCGTCACCCAGGCCCTCATCACCAGCAGACTCGACTACGAGAATGCCCTCTACTCAGGAACAACAACTAAGCTCCTGAGACGACTACAAAGAATCCAGAACGCCTCGGTATGACTAATTCTCGACGTCCCCCGACGCAGAAACATCACACCCCACCTTAGAGGCCTGCACTGGCTCCCCGTCCACAAGAGGATCACCTTCAAACTCCTCACCCATGCACACAAAGCACTACACAACACCGGACCTACATACCTCAACAACCGACTCAGCTTCCACACCCCCACCCGAAGCCTCCGCTCAGCCAACCTCGCCCTCGCCACAATTCCCCGTATCTGGAAAACCACCACCGGCGGCAGATCCTTCTCCTACCTCGCCACCAAGACCTGGAACACTCTCCCTACCAACCTACGACAAACTAAGGACCTGTTGGCCTTCAGAAGACTTCTCAAGACCTGGCTCTTCAATAGGGCCCCCCCCCAGCGCCTTGAGACCCTCACGGGTATGTAGTGCGCTTTAGAAATGCAGTGATTGATTGATTGATTGATACTTCAGATGGGTTCTGTGGGACTGCAGTGGACATAATGGCTTCACCTTTTTGAGTCAACCTATAGTCTTTCATTTGAGAAATGGTAGCCAAAGAATTCTACAGCATTGGTATGGAAAAATCACTTTTGTCAGTGTAGTGTTAGTCCGCTGTCTGCTAGACATTTGAGTGTGGCCCTCAAGCTCACACAATGCTCTTCCAAGGTGTTCAAGAAGATAAGGATATCATCACTTAAGTTAATCTCTCCCACTAGGCCTAACAGCATCTCACTAATACACTCGTGAAAGACTTCAGCAGCTGAGGATATTCTAAAATTGAGGCACCTATATCGATGGAGGCCCATGTGGGTTAAGAATGTTGTGATGTACCTGCTCACTTCATCGAGAAGTAGTTGGTGTTATCCAGAGTTTAGGTCAATCTTGGAGACCACTTGGCTCCATTTAGATCTGCTACGATCTCATGAATAGTTGGGGTAATGTGCCACTCACGACAAATGGCTTTATTGTGTAACCTCATGTCTACACAGACTCTTATGGCCACTGATTGTTTGGGCTTAGGAGCTATCATGAGGGGTGCCACCCATGGGGATGGTCCTATTACCTTTTCAATCACACCTAGACATCCAGCTGTTGCAGTTCCTTTTCAACCAGTGGGAGTAGGTGAAAAAGCACCCTTCTACACTGCAGGGCCACTAGTCCTATTGTCTGATCTATGTGGAACTTGATCGTCGTGTCTTTGAGGCAGCTGAGGCCTTTGAATAATTCTGGGAAGTCAACCAGGATGTTGTGTGTGTGAGACTGGTGTACTTGCAGGGTGAAGAAGAGTAGTTCTCTGCCGTGTGGCTCCGTAGCAACGTGCCAGTATCTGCCTACATTACAAGGAACTTGACTTGCGTTTTCATGCCACCACTTTCGATTATTAGTTTGATTACCCCTCTCAACGGCATAGGGTCTGTGCCTCCATAGGTGTAGATCCTCGCTTTTGTAGGTGTGATTTTGGATTTAGTTTACGGAATGAAGTCATGTATATGACCTTCAACGAAGCACTGGTGTCAATGAGGGCAGGGATCTGAACTCTGCCAACTTCCACTTTGCACTTGGGCGGAGGTCTCTTGCAATGATTTTCTGTACCTTAGAACAATATTTGGGAACATTTCTTCGTCATTGTCATCCCAAGGGTGACTCAAAGCCACAATGCACTGGTTGTGTTGTCTTTCTTCGCTGTTTTCTATTGACAGGTGGCAGAGAGTCACCCACCCTCACCCCCAGCAAATGTAGCTGTTTGTCGGACTACTGATACAGCAGACTTTGGCAAAATGGTTTGTGCGGCCACACTTCAGGCAGCGATTCCCTTGTGCTGGGAACATGTTGGGTGAACAATGTACCTGCTGCAGTTCCCACAGTCTTTCTCACCATGCATGGGATTGTGGTCACACATGGCCTTGCAGGGCATCATTCTATTGCATCTATTTACTCTTCCTTCACTTTCACTGCTTTTGGCATTGTTCGTGTGTTTGAGCCTCATTTAAGGGCTAACTCCATGTCCTCAGCCTGGCTATCTGCTAACTTATGGAACTGAGCCAGGATTAGTATATTGTATAGCATGATGTCTGGTTGGCGCAGGATGAGCTTTCTGAGGTTGGACGACCACCACCCTTGGATAAGCTGTCCTTGGAGATCATCGTGTCAGTCAATGTTTGTGCGTGTACTTGCCAATTTGCGGATACACGCATAGAATGCAAACACTGATTCACCTTCGGTCAGGTAGGTAGGTAGACCTGCAGGAAGGTGCACAACAATGCCAGACAACCTCCTCTGGATGCGGCCCTGGGGACAGGGGTGCTGCATGGCTCACTTCGTGTTCAGCTGAGGGGTAGGCACACACACACACATGGGGGACACCGGCCTGGCCACCAATGTGGTGTTAGTGGACCCACGTGCTTAGGCCATTCACAGGAGACATACGCAGGAAACAGGAACACACAATACACTGGTACTGCTAGGTGACCTTGAGCAATCGCTCAGTCTTTATTTATATCATCGGGCCACACCAAGCCCTCTGGCTGTATGCATGATACATTGTATGGAAAAGGCTGGATGCCACTCTACAATTGCTGTTTCTACTGACTTGGTGTAAAACAAAAGAGTGGGAAAAAGTAACCTCCATCACAAGTGAACGCATCTGCCGGCCTTCAGGGCCATGGGTGGCTAACACCCAAGGGATGTTTACATATATCTTATCAGCGCTAAGGTGAGTCCTGAGTGACAGCAGGTAAAACTTACAGCTACAAGTCCCACCCTTCATCCACCTACAGGCAACAACGGCCGGACTAAAATAAACTTTGCGGCCGATTTACAAGGCCCTTGCGCCGCCTGTGCCTCACTCCCACCAAACCCCCCGCCCCCATTAGATCGTTACCTACATTACAAGCTGCACAAGGGGCTTGAAACTAAGCTCCTTAATGTGGATGAAGTCTAGCAAAGACTAAACATTTTCCCTTCATCCACAAAAATGTCAGAGTTTCCAGAGAAGTTAAAACTTCTTCAACCCCTACGACAAATACCTATCTGAACCAAATCCCGCAGTAAGCAACTTGGTTCTGCTTCTGCTACGAAAATGAAATACCAAAATTAAATAACACCTTGTTTGTGGCTAAAGCCCAGCAGATCCTGCCTATTTTAAATGAAAGTCTCCATGAGATAAAGTGTGTCAGATTTCAGCCCTTTCAACAACGAAATCCTTTAAAAGACCTTGTCATCTACTTTTTGTTTGGGTCTGGTGTTTTGTGATTATTTGTAGTTTGTGTTGGTGTGAAGAACATTCATTTTCCTGCCAGGTTTGCATTCTCTCCAACTGAGGTGCAGATTTGTCAAAAAGCACACCCAAAAGAACAATACTCACTTTAAAAGCATTCCCCACTCCAGACAGCAGCAAAACCAAATGTTGTCCGTGCCTAGAAAAGTAAAAGGCGACAAAGCAGAATTACAGAATTAGAATGCTTAAAAATCCTGGGTCATTTTCACAACCTGTCAAGTTTTTAAACTGTCTAAGAAATGGATTTCCTATCTAATCCGCACCTGGCCCAGGGAGAAGAAGCTCCCTTTGAATTCCAGGCATCTCGACTAATCCTCCTAAATCCATTTTATAATGAAAAAAAGAAGCCTGTGCATCTCCACACTCAAAAAGACAGCTGGTATTACGTGGGAAAATAACACCTGCTATCAGAATATGTATAACCTCTAACTTAATCGAAAACTGGTAGGTAAATTTGCAGATTTAGAGATGTTATGATAAACGTGTTAATTTACCAATCGTGTAAACTAATTTACGTTTAGTTTTAAGTTTTAGTGCGCTTTTTTCACCTAAAGAGAAACTAAGTAAAAAGAAAAAAGAGAGTCCATGGACTATTTTCAAATCATGTGATTTTTTTATACTAACTCTGAGTTGTTATGTTTATATGGTATGTTTTACATGTGATTTACTCAGTGATTACATTGTTTAAAAAAGTGTCAAGTCAACGTTTTTCCTAGGAGCCTGTCTGTGTTGCTGCCTGATGTCGTATTTTTCTGAACACCAACGCTCCCTGATGTTAATATCATCTCTTGTCATATTCTTCCACCAACCTACACTTCTTGTATCTCTATCGCTTTTTATGCAGATTTACTTTCATCTCTGCTTTCTCTCTTTCTGTCTTCCTATCCTTCTTTTCCTCTCCCCTTCTACCAGCTGTGCCTTTTTTTAGGGTCTAGCCTGCGATAGCATGCACTAGCGCATGCATATCGATGCGGGATGCTGTACTAGGTAGAAAAGGGCTTGGAGCCCCGCCCGTGTCACGTCACTGTCTTTCATTGGTTCGTGGGCTTGCCTTTTAAAATCTGCTTGCTGTCATTAGTGGAAGGCACGCATACGTCATGCCTTTTATGGTGGTGAGCCCTCCGCGAGCACAGCAACCAAGTACTGAAAACATACAAGGCTCGCTGTTTTCAGTCCAGTTTGTAGACTACTTTTTCTCTTTTTTCGCAGTGCGATCTCGCTTGGCAGAAGTCGAGCGCTTTGCATGACATCGACTCCGAGACCGTTTCTATTTCCATTTTTAGCAGCACGATCGCACTCGTTTTTTTTCCATTTAATGAGGCAAGAAAAGCCCGGTTAGGAGTTTACAACTGCTAATAGCTCTAACTCAGAGAAATGCGAGACCCATTGCATTGCAAATGCTTGTTTCTCTTGACCTGGTGAAACTAAATCTCAGTCCCGATAAACGAGTGGTGGTGCCCTCTCCCTGCAACCACATGCACACATTGAGCATCTGATTTAAAACAAAAGTTGGATGATGCAGTGTAGCCCTGCCAGAAGATATCTGAGTGGGTTTCTGGCATTTTGATCCAGTCTCAGAGCAGGGCTGATTTATATTTTCCCACAATACAGGATATCTGAAAACTCTAACATTTCCTGACCCCAGAGCCAGTCATCAGCTTCCAGAAAAAAACATAATTTTAGAGGAAGCATCTCTGCCAGACCAGGTGGATAAGAAGGTTGAGGGCGCAGTCAAAAGAGCTTATTCGTCAATTAATATTGCGATTAGGACAGGAGCCTATGCAACCTATACTGTCCAGTCTTCGCTGCATGACTTCTAAGCATTAGCAGAAGAGCTGCAGGATGGTGGAGATGCCAATTCCAGTCTATAAACCATGGAGCAGAAGGTTAGATTCCTTTCTGACTTTACTTTAGATTATCTCTTGGTTGTTTTAGAAAATTTGGCTGCAGCGATTTATGCTAGGTGCCATATAAGGATAAGGACTTGGAAAAAACACAGTTCACAGAAGCCTCTTTTGTCCCATCACCCTTTCACTGGTATGGACTGCTTGGTTTCCAAACTGGAAGAGATAGTGAAGACCAAGGACCGAAAGTGACATCGGCCATTGACCGATGTCAAGGACCAAAAAGGATAAAAGTTTGGCTTTCGCCGAGCCTTTGGTAATTTGTCACCAAGAAAGGGAACCAGCCAGCCCTTTCGTGACAGGAGATGTGGCCTGGCACACCCTTTCAAGCAAATACCGGTGTCAATCTTCTGCCCCTTGCTCCACTCCAGCCAATTCCAAAGTATGACTATCCAGAGGTAGTAGGAGGATATGACTATCCAGAGGTAGTAGGAGGTCAGATCACTTCCTGTCTTTCATCTTGGGAAGCGGATGATACAGATGCACGAGTACTACAGCTGGTGAAAGATTACATGATAGAATTTTCACGCCCTCTGGACAGCATCTTCATTCAGACCCCAACCTCTCATAGGAACAAGTTTTGGAAAAGGGGAACTCAGGACCTCCTCAGAAAAGGGGCAATAATTCCAGTTCCAAAGGACAAATGGGACCAAAGTTGCTACTCACTGATGTTTTTGGTGCAGAAATGTTCCGGAGACCAGTCCTGGACTTCAAAAGGGAGAACCTATACATTCCTCAAAAGAGGTTCAAGATAGTGAATCTTCAAAATATCATACTTCTTGTTTCTCCTGGTAAGCTTCGATCGACATCCTTATGCACCTTCAATTGCAAACATTTCTCAGATTATTTTAAGAAGTCATTTTCAAATCTGTGTTTTTCCTTTCGGGCTCTCCTCAGCACATAGAGTATGTATTACGATTCTGGCACCCTTAGTGGGTAACCTTTATTCCTTGGGCTTGATGGTATTTCCCTACTTGGATGACAGTCTAATCTGCTCATTCTTTTGCTGAAGGTTTGCAGGTCATCCATACTGTCCTTGAGTGCCTAACAGAATATGGATTTGTGCTAAATTCCAAGAAGTCAAAACAGCTTCGTTCTCTGGAGACACAATTCATCTGAGCTTTGTTTGGCATGATTCTGGTGGGAAGTCTTCCCCCTCCAGCCCGCCAAGAAAAGCTCATGTCTCAACTCAGAAATCTGTTAGGTCTTCCACAAGTCCAGGCAAGGGAATGGCGGAGAATTCAGGGATACGTGACAGCTGCTCTATTTCTTGTTCTGTGGGCTTGCCTCCACCATTTTCATCTAATGACTTTTCTCCTGTCTCTCTGAGGTACCACCTCTCAGTCAAATACCCTGGTTCCAGTGTCTCAAGCAATAGTGCAGAAATTACAATGGTGGTTGAATGGTGAAATGAAACAAGGGGGTTCTCATCTCTCATCCTCCACCATTAACAATAACGAGCGAGGGTGCCACTTTGGTGACTCTCTCAGTCCAGAGGCTTTGGACCATATCAGAAACAAGGATGTCATGAAACTGGAAGGACTTAGCAGTTCACAATTCTCTTCTACCCTTTTCTCCTCAAATACTTAACAGCCATGTACTGATTAGAATGGACAGTAAGGTTACAAGGGCTTCTGTGAAACATCTGAGGGAAAACATCTCTTCTCCTTCCTTAGCTTTCCTTGCAGTGCAGATAGGGAATTGGGTAGAAGCAAATTTGCTTTCTACAACGCTCATGAAGACCTCTTGCGTCAGACATTCCCCTCCCCGTCTCCCTGTTTCTTCCTCCCCAGACATTTCAGGAGATATCAGACCTGTTGAGCACCCCATGGTTCGACATGTGTCTTAGTAAAATGCTCCCCTCTCCAGTTTTTGGTCTCTTTTTTCCTTGGCCGTCCAGCCTTCTATACACATTTTCCCCATTTCCATTCATCAGCAGAGCTCTAATGAACATCCTGAGAGACGTTGCAGAGGTTTTCTTAGTAGTCACATATTGAAAGTGACAACCTTGGTTCCCTTGGTTACTCCATCTAGTTGTCCATCATCGTTGGGTATTTCCTTTAGTTCCATCTCTTTTCCAGTCACCCAGGATGACAGAGAACACTCTTCATCATCTTGTTCTGGGTGTTTGGAGACTGAAAGGCAGTAGCTGCAATCCTTAGTGTTAGAAATGGGGTCTTTGATTGACAGTCAGGTTACCCCCTGTTCAAGAAAGGACCCTCACTCTAGTCAGGGTAAAACAGAATCACCCTCAGCTAACCCCTGCTTACCCCCTTGGTAGCTTGGCAGAGCAGTAGGCTTAACTTCAGAGTGCTAGGTGTAAAGTATTTGGACCAACACACACAATAACTTAATGAAAACACTACAAAATGACACAACACAGGTTTAGAAAAATAGAAAATATTTATCAAAACAAAACAAGACCAAAACCACAAAATTCCATAATACACAAGTCAAGTTATCAATTAAAAAGCAAAAAGAGTCTTTATGTAGTTTTAAACACACACTAACACTGTTAGGGTGAAAATGAACCTTGGGTGCGTTAAAAAATAACCCGCACGGGTGAGTGTGCATCAAAAAGGGCTTGCGATGCATAGATTTTAGTCACGAGCGAGACCTTGCGTCGTTTCTCCTTTCTTCGGGTCAGGGCGCGTAGTTTCTTCTCTCTGCAGGAGAGCGATGCGTCGATCCGGTCAGCACTCTCGGGTCCGGGCAGGCCTTGCGTTGTTTTTACAAGCCCAGCGGTGCTTGCGTCAGAAAACCAGCCGCACGATGATCCAAAAACCACGCAGTGTGGGTTTGCGATCTCCCAGCCTCCATCAGCGATGCTGCACGTCGTTTCTCCAGCTCCGTGCATCGGTCCTTTGGTCGCATTTCGGGTGAGCGTCGATTTTCAGCTGCGGAGCCGGCAGCGCGTCGTTTCTTAAGCCGCAGATCGGAGTTGCATCGATCTTTTCCCCGCATGGCGCTCTGTGCGTGGATTTCCTCCTCTTAGGCTGCCAGCTTCTCCTATCAGGGTCCCAAGAATTGGATGGGCACCACAGGGCAGAGTAGAAGTCTCTCCAGAGACTCCAGGTGCTGGCAGAGAGAAGTCTTTGCTGTCCCTTAGACTTCAAACAACAGGGGAAAGCTCTAAATCAAGCCCTTGGAGATTTCTTCTCAAGATGGAAGGCACACAAAGTCCAGTCTTTGCCCTCTTACTCTGGCAGAAGCAGCAACTGCAGGATAGCTCCACAAAGCACAGTCACAGGCAGGGCAGCTCTTCTTCCTCAGCTCTTCAGCTCTTCTCCAGGCAGAGGTTCCTTTTGTTTCCAAAAGTGTTCTAAAGTCTGTGGTTTGGGTGCCCTTCTTATACCCATTTTCTCCTTTGAAGTAGGCCTACTTCAAAGCAAAGTCTCTCTTAAATGTGATATCCTGCCTTTCCCAGGCCAGGCCCCAGACACTCACCAGAGGGTTGGAGACTGCATTGTTTGAGGACAGGCAGAGCCCTTTAAGGTGTAAGTGACCACTCCTCCCCTCCCTCCTAGCACAGATGGCTAATCAGGAAATGCAGACTACACCCCAGATCCCTTTGTGTCACTGTCTAGTGTGAGGTGCAACCAGCCCAACTGTCAAACGGACCCAGACAGGGAATCCACAAACAGGCAGACTAAGCAAGAAAATGCCCACTTTCTGAAAGTGGCATTTCAAACACACAATTTCAGAATCAACTTTCCTAAAAGATATATTTTAAATTGTGAGCTCAGAGACCCCAAACTCCAAATGTCCATCAACTCCCAAAGGGAATCCACACTTTAATCAGATTTAAAGGTAGCCCCTATGTTAACCTATGAGAGGGACAGGCCTTGCACCAGTGAAAAACGAATTTAGCAATATTTCACTGTCAGGACATATTAAAAACATTACTATATATCCTACCTTAACCATACACTGCACCCTGCCCTTGGCGCTACCTAGGGCCTACCTTAGGGGTGCCTTACATGTACGAAAAGGGAAGGTTTAGGCCTGGCAAGTGGGTACACTTGCCAAGCTGAATTTACAGTTAAAACTGCACACACAGACACTGCAGTGGCAGGTCTGAGACATGATTACAGAGCTACTTATGTGGGTGGCACAACCAGTGCAGCAGGCACACTAGTAGCATTTGATTTACAGGCCCTGGCACCTCTAGTGCACTTTACTAGGGACTTACTAGTAAATCAAATATGTCAGTCATGGGCAAATCAATTACATACAATTTACACAGAGAGCATATGCACTTTAGCACTGGTTACCAGTGTTAAAGTGCTCAGAGTTCAAAAACCAACAGCAACAGGTCATAAAAAAATAGGAGGCAGGAGGCAAAAAGATTGGGGATGACCCTGCATAGGCAAAAAAGTCCAACACTTAGGTTGATTTTCTCAAATGTCAGTGTCTATTCACAACTCTAGGAAACACACCCCTAAGGTCTGCAAGAGACATTGGGGGAAATTTTCTAGATGGTCTATCTCCAGGGGTCTTCATCCAGTTTCCTGTGAAGGGAGCAGTATTCTAGAGTTTCTTAGTGATGGGTTTCTTTTTGATCATTCAGTTGCAACTCTCTATAGCCAATAGATTGCAATTAAGACTATCAGAGGGCCTTCACTGGCACATTTGACCAATTGACTTCTTGTCTATTAGGAAGCTTTCACCTAAGAAGACCAGTGGTCCATTTCCCTCTCCCTCTTTGGGAAATTCCTCTGCTTTTGCTGTGCCTTCAGGATTCTCCTTTTGAGCCTCTACCCTCTTCTTTCCTAAAAGTATCTAACCCTGAAGATTTTTTCCTTTGAACACATCGCTTCAGAATGGAGGTTGAGATTGGGGCACACCTTTTTTTTCATGAGCCATTTGTCAAGCTGTTTAAAGGCAAGGTGGTTATACGTCCACACCCAAACTTCCTTCCCGAAGACTTCCCTACTTTTCATAGTTTCATTTTGGTTCAGATCTTCTTATTACAATAAAGTAATGCAAACGGGGGGCGTGGTCTGGCCACGGACGACGGTGGCCACCTGAGAGAGGCGCTCCACAGGATGGTGGGATTGGAGCCGGGGTGGGAGCGCTGCAGGGGCGTGGACCTGAGACCCCCGGAGCTCCAGCTTCCCCGAGTCACAGCGTATGCTGAAGGCCCTAGCCACGTCCTCCAGGAGTCAAACTCCCTGACCCCACCCTCACGGAGGGTAGGGACGGAGTCGGCGCTGGCCTGCCTGTCCGAGTGTGGCCCCCCAAGCCAGTCTGCTAACACGCCGGCGACGCACGGCTTACCTCGATCTGCAGCGGGACCCAAAGAGACGACTGCCGCGTACCACCTGTCGCTGCACAGAGGGGCCCGGAGAGGAGCTGGACCCGGGAGCTGCAATATCCTTGTGCCTGGAGGGGGTGAGACAGTGCAGTGAGACTGGTGGTGGGCCACGCCTCCACCCGGGGCACTGTTTATACCGCCTCTGCTTGGCACCCCCCTCCCCGATGAGAGGGGCCTTCCCTTCTCCCTGCGGTACACGAGGGGACGCATCTGTTCCCAAATTAACCAGCACCACGCCGGCCTGCCTTGAGGCAAAGAGGCAGCTGCTGGATAGAGAAGGTAGAGAAGGGCATTAGCAGATTCTTAAGGAGCATGGAATGTCTCCAACCCTACCAAGATTGCACAGCATCACCAGAAAACCTGGGTATTGCCGTCAAACCTTTCCCCAGGACTAGTGTCTTGCCGTCGGGAAGCCCCCCCACGTAATGACCATGCCCTCCACGCCACTCAAGGGACCCTGAGAGCGTAGTCCCCACCAGATCTGGGCTTGACATCAAGGGATGAAGAGCGGAAGTACTCATCAACATTGCCAGAGCGCAGCATTATTCTTGCTGGTGATTACTTTTCTTGTTCACCGAAGTGACACTGTTCTGGTTGCCTCCCTACCCATCCCCATTTGCTGCACCACTCTTCAGGGAACACGGCAGACTTTTTGGAAGCCTCCTACTGAAATTACAATCTGGGCGGTAAATGCTCTTCGCCCCACGGAGTACCCGCACCCTTAAACACAGAAGGGGGGCCTCCCTTTGCCGACACACCCTGGCTGAAATAGCCGGCTGTCTGCCCCTCGCCGGCTTGAAGCCCCCACTGTCTCTGAAGACTTGGACCACGCCACGGGCCCCGATTGGGGTTGTGCCAACTACCAGGCATCCAGCTGAGAGTGCAGAGTCCCCCCCACCCCTATTCCCTTTTACTTTGGAATGCGAGTTTTTACCTACCTCACCGGTCCAGGAGTGATGCCTGAGGCCCTAATTTCTTGCAACACCGCATTTAGACTCATTGGCGGGGCCAGAGATGCCAGGCGGTAGGTCGTCGACCAAGACCTCAGGTAAACTGCCAAGGCAGCTGCTTTTCTCTGAAGCCTTACTTCATTCAAAGGCGTCTCCCCCTGCCCTGGTGACTCAACAGCACGCCCAGCACCACACCATGTCGGATCCAGCCCAGGAGTCCACCATGGATCGTATCCTTCAGGAGATATCGGCGGTGGGTAGGAGGCTGGAAGGGATGGACAACACAATAGCCTCATTAACGGCAGAAACAAAATCCATCCATCTGGAAATTGCAGGCTTCCAATCATGAGTGTTGGGGTTGGAACAGCGGGTGTCACTGGTGGAGGCCCACGTTGCATCCTCCCAGGCTCGAGACCAGGAACTCTTGTACCTTCGCAGCAAGCTGACAGATTTGGAGGAGAGGAGCAGAAGAGACAACGTTTGATTCTTAGGGTTTCCAAAAACAATTGAGGGCGAGGATATGCACTCGTTCTTGAGGGAGACACTGCCCAAACTCACGGACATAGCCTTCGACCCCTCCCTAGAGTTTCAGTGAGCACACTGGCTCGGTCCCAAGAGACCCGACACAACCGCTCGTCCCCGCCCGATCATAGCCTGCTTCCTCCGCCACACGAGAGCTCGCAGATTATACAAAGAGCATGTACGCACGGACCCCGCCGGTGGGCTGCTCAGGAAATCCAGATAGACTTCTCCAAAGAAACCAGCAACTGTAGGAGGGAATTCCTGGCACTCCGACCCAGATTACACCAGGTGGAGGTGAAATACGGCCTGTTTGAACCGGCGAGAATGTGGGTTACGAAAAACGGCATGTCCCAAGACTTCTACGAGCCAAAGGACCTGCGATCTTTTCTGGATGGCCTACAACCCATGGACACCTCTGTCTCACTTTCACCTCGAGATTTACACGCAACGTACCAGAATGTCTTAACCCAAGGACCCGCCCCAGGAGGGTCACGACCAGACCGGCATCCTACAGCTTCCCATCCCAGAGGACGGGATCTGGAACGTCTCATGACCAGCCATGACAGAGGGCAGGTGCTACATGCGGTGGCACTGCACACGCAAGTGACGGAGAGGTATAAGTCTTGTTCCCCTCTGAAGCACTCAGCAGAAACTTCTTGAACTCTCTGTCTTCCAATGGGCCATACAGCGCTGCAGAGCCAGAGGCTCCTGACATCCCCGGACCAGGAATGCCAGACCTTCCGCTACTCTAATCCGATGGCTGGATGAGTATAAATCTGTATTGCTATGTAATGCAGATTGTGCTGTAACTGTACTACAATGTTTTCCCATAGACCCCATGGAGGTCTCCCATAAGTTTCTAGAGTTGTTCAGTCCCTTTTAGGACAGTTGATGCACTGAGCCCTATATCCTTTGGTCCTACCGACCCACCCAGTTAGGTAATTTGTACGCGAATACTATACTGATAACTGGATTACTGATTAATGTTTATTACTTTCATGTACCTCCAGTGCTTATGCGATGAGTGCTTCTATAATACCGTTCCTGTGAATATGCTCTGTACCTTCTCTTTATGCTCTACCTCTGCCGGCGTTTTGCTCCACTCCGCCCCCCTTCCCCCTTAGTGCACAAGCGGCGCTGCTGCCGTCATAGAGACTCATGGTGTTTTCCCTCCCTCCCCTCTGCCCCCCCTCCCTCTGGGGGATCTATCAGGCTGGCTGCGGCGTTCCCCGGCACGCTGGCCCTTCTATGGCATGCCGCTGCCCCAACACTGCTTATATGCTATTACACGGTGGGGCCCTGGTCCCGGGGATGCGGAGAGTCTGCGTCCACGGGCGGATATGGTTTAGCGCTGCTACTCTCGTCGCCCCCTCTAGCCTCCATCATGGCCGGACACTCGGCTCCTTCCTCCGCCTTCCTACGGGTCATCTCCTGGAATGTTCACGGCCTCACCCATTTCATGAAAAGGAAGAAAATACTCTCATACCTCAATACTCAGCGGGCAGATGTGGTTCTCCTTCAAGAGACCCATCTGAACAGAGTTGAGTCTGACAAGTTATGAAGGGACTGGGTAGGGACAGTGCTGTCTGGCTGTAGCCCTCCCCCACAGTGCACCGAAGGCACTGTGCCCCAAAAGTGCGGTGTTGCGATCCTTCTACGCAAAAGCCTATCTCTCACTGTTACTAAATCATTGGTAGACCCGGAGGGACGGTACGTGTTCGCCAAACTGAAACTGGGCGGCTCTTCGATCTGTGTGGGCTCCTTATACACCCCAACCGGCTCAAAAAGGCAGTTCTTCCTCCATATCAACCGTCTCCTGACGGAAATAGGGGCTACCTGACACATAATTGGGGGAGACTGGAACCTGGCTAGAGATGCGATATTAGACAGGACTGGGCCCTTGGACATCGCCAATAATGGAGATAGGGCCTTGCAAACCGATGTTATGCAGCATAATGGCCTAGTAGACTTCTGGAGGCTGATGCATCCAACGGATAGGGAATATATACCTTTTTATCCCCGCTCCACGGTATTATTTCCTTATCTCACATAGCATTGTGGCACAAACGCAGGATGCGTGCATACTCGACGGAGGTCTCTCGGATCACTCCCCGGTCTTTTTAGCCATCCAGTTAGGTCTGATGTCCCCGGGGAGTAAGCCATGGCGATTTGCTGTCCACCGCTCCTGCACCCTTCAAGGGAAGGTGCAACTGCAGGCACACGCATCCACTTATATCCACGATAATCTCGGCTCAGTGACGTCAAAAAGGGTCATATGGGCGGCAGCAAAGGTGACGATACGAGGTCACATGATGCTTGACGCCGCACTGGCGAACAGAGAAAGGAGGTGTCCGACAAACAGCCCTGGAAACCGAAATCAGGAGCTTAACATTCCAATATACTAACCATCCCTCCCTGTCCACTCGTAGACAACTGGAGAGAGACCGTATGGTGCTGAATGAGCTTTTCACCTCTCAAGCCGAATCTGCATTGCAACGCCTCCGTGGGAGACATTATGAACAGGGGGAGAAGACCGGACGCTTGCTGGCAGCTCAACTCCGTCAGAGGGAGGCAACCCTAGCCATACCGGCCATTAAGGCAAGTACGGGGGAGGTCTTCACGCACCCACAGCGGATAGTAGAAGAATTTGTGACCTTTTACCGCCATCTCTATGCACCAGAATCGCAATCCTCTCCTGCCCAGGTATAAACTTTCCTTAACAATATTGCTCTCCCCTCGCTATCTGATGAGGGCTGTGGGTTACTAGAGGGGGACATCACCCGCCAGGAGCTCTTACAGGTTGTCTTCAACCTCCCTTATCATAAGTCACTCGGAGAGGATGGATTTCCTGTGGAATTTTATAAATGGGTGGGGGACGATACACTAGATGTTCTGCACGACGCGCTCACTGAGGCGTGTCAGCCGAACTCTCTAGGGGAGATCTCCAACACCGCCATCATTGCTGTTATACCAAAGCCCAGCCGAGATCCATTGCTTTGCGGTAGCTACCGACCCATATCCCTCCTGAATGGAGACATCAAGATCCTAGCCAGTATCCTAGCGAACCGACTGCGTAAGGTCATACCGTCTCTCATCCATCAGAAGCAGGTGGGTTTCGTGCCGGGCCGAAACTCACGCAACCACTTACGTACCCTTTGCCATACCCTATGGAAGGCCCAAGATCTGCCGGAGGCTGCGCTGGCATTGTCCCTAGACGCAAAAAAGGCGTAAAGAAATTCAGACTAGGTGACCAATTTATATCCAAAATTCGCTTACTATATGAGCACCCCACAGCGCGGGTCAATTGTGGGGGTTTTCTTTCGGACCCCTTCCCTGTCTGCAGGGGAACCCGGCAGGGATGCCCTTTATCCCTCTTTTGTTCCTCTTGGCGCTGGAACCGCTGGCAGCTGCCATTCGCGCCTCTCCACTGGTGGTAGGTCTCCCCTGCCGGGAAGTACCTCTAACCTTTACCTATATGCAGATGACATCCTGCTAACGCTGACCGACCTTGAGCACTCCTTGCCCACCCTAATGGGGATCACAGATGACTTTGCACCCCTCTCCGGTTATCAGATAAATTGGGGGAAAAGTGAGGCCCTCCCTCTTTCACAGATAACGACGAAAGCAGCACTCTTGGGTTTCCCATTCCGATGGACCCCGAAACACCTCAAATATCGAGGCCTAGAATGCATGGTAGCAGACAATCTAGATCCCCTCATTGCTCGCATGCGGCTGGACTTCAACAAATGGACCCAGCTGGGTCTCTCCATGTGGGGAAGGCTGCAGGTGGTACGGATGGTCACAGTGCCGCGAATCACTTATATCTTGGGGCTTCTATCCCTCCAGATACTTCTCAACACGTTATGGTTGGTCGACGCTGCAATCAGATCCTTCGTGTGGGGTACTATGAGCCCACGGTTGGCGCCAGCCAAGTTAACAGCATGTAGATCCCACGGCGGAATGGGGCTCCCCTCTGTGAAGCGTTACGCCCTAGCTCTCCAACTGTCCCCACTGGCCGCAACCCTACCCGGTCATGCGGAATCGCCGTTGTGGGTCCCGATAGAGAAGGAGCTACTCTCCCATGCTGGAGGCTTTGATGGGTTCTATCAAATAACCCCCAATCCCCCATGCGATTTGAACCCAATACTGAAGACGAGCCGTGTGGCGAGGCAGAGAGCCCATCGTCTCCTTGGGGTTCACCCCTTCCTCCACGCCCAGGCTCCCTTGTGGCACAATGATAGCTTGCGTATAGGTGGAGCGCCTTTTGACTGACTAGGATGGAGGGAAGCTGGGATAGACCGCCTAGCCCAGGTGCTGGAAGATGATGGGCTTAAACCCTTTGCCAGTCTACAGGAGGAATTCTACCTTCATTCCAAACAGGAGTGTAGGTACCTCCAACTCCAGCACTGTCTGCATCAAAATACAGACGTTATCCAATGAGGACTCCAGGCCTCACCCATAATAGCGTACATGAAGACATGGGGGAAACACAAAGGAGTAATGGCTGGCCTGTATGAAGTTATTACAGGTCACCTATACTGGCACCTGGTACTGTACAACTTGTGCCTACAGTGGCAAACCCGTCACCAACAAGTTTTTGATGCGGAGGACTGGGCAGACATAGTGGACGCACTGGACAGAGGTACACGTGAAGCCCGTCTGAAATTCTGTCTCTTCAAGACCCTTCACAACTGGTACTGGACACCGGCGAAGTTGCATAGAACTGGCCTCCTTCCACACGCACTATGCTGGCCCTGCACAAAGGCACACTGTGATTTGCTCCATGTATTCAGTGGCTGTCCATCGGTTCAGCCCCTGTGGAAGGCTGTTGAGGACACCCTATCGGACTCCATGTCCCTACCATACCCCCTTCCCCCCTCCCTTATCATGCTGCATGATACGAATCCTCTTCCGGCCTTAGCTCGGCCGCAAAAAAGACTACTACACACAGCTCTGGCAACAGCAAAAATATGTATCTTGCAATGCTGGAGATCGGCTGGCCCTCCCACGCCTGAGGAATGGATAGTGGCGATGACTAGTATAGCTCAGCATGAAAAAATCATTTATAATCTTCAAGATCAAGCTGCTGTTTTTGCTCTGGTATGGGCCCCATTCCTCACAGATGCTTTAGTCACGCCGCTCCCATCACCGATTTCTAGCTAATTTCTCACGCCTTTCATTTCCCCTCCCCCTCTCTACTTCGGATTCACTCCATTTTCTCCTCTTCCTCTTACCCCCTCACCCTCTTCCTTCCTCCACCCCTTTTTTCCTTTTTGTCCCCTTTCCCCTATCTTGGAGACGCTATCACTACTCACCTGATCTCTTTTTCCCCCTTCCCCCCACCCCCCCCTCTCTTTCCCACTCCATATTTTATTTATACCCCCTCCTTGGTCTCAGTGATGCCAGCCCCCCCACCTTCTCCCCTCCCCATTTCTCTCTTCCCCCTATTTATCTCTGTCTCCTGCCTCTAACCCTAACCCCTTCCTCTCCTTTCCCTCCTCTCCCCTTCCCTTTTCTCTCTTTTCTCCTACTCTCTCCTCTCTTTTCTTCTCCCTTCTCACCGGCAATCCCTGCACTGGCTGGGGACACTCCCATTCCTTTTCCCTACACGGACCTTTACAGGCTCCCCTGCGGAAACAACCGAGAGCCCGATTCTGCTCTCCCCTATTCTCAAAAGTATCCTATCCGACCATCTCTGCCAGGGAGCAGAGCTCTAACGTGGGAAGATTGCAGGACCGTTGACCATTTAGACACTTGTCAGCGGGGGAGATGCCTCCTAAGGGCCCACTGATTACAGGCTATACATGGTAGACTCATCTCTGACTGTGACCCATTACGATGCTTGATACCCCCTCTAGATGCACGCTGGTCCAAGCTTACGCTAAATCTATGACCCTCCCTCTCTCCCATCTATCAATGTATCACTCTACCACCCTATAGTGATGCTCTCACCTCTGTCAGTACAGCTACCTCTTATCATTCCTATCTTTTCGTCTTTGTCTCTTTCGGCATTGTGCGTATACACTGCAGAACGCGAATGTGTCTTGGTTAATTATCCAGATTACGGTGGGCAGCAGTCTTTCATCATACCGCTTACAGAGGACGATATATAGCACTTGGGATATGCTGTTCCTTGTCTATCTTTGCTCATCATTGTTGTTGTATCATAAATGTACTCATTGACACTCTTAAACCAATAAAAAATTACAACACACAGAAAAAGTAATACAAACCCTGATTTTTTTCTTTCATTTACATTGGTAATAAATCAACTGAGTTTTGCAATCATTTTTTGAATGAGGATCTTTTCCTTTTCGCAATTAGCTTTGGTGTACACTAATTTGGTAAGGACTTTGGCAAGGAAAAGGGACATGTTAGATGTAGTCTTCCTCGTCAAAGTCCTTTATTACCTCCCAGCCCCCCTTAATGCAAGGAAGGGGGAGGAAAATTGATGAATAAGATTTTTTTCTTGGTACTTTCAGGAACCATATCTGTTAAGGCCCCACCTCTATGACCATATCCTTATCCACTTAGTGTGCAGCCCTGTTGGTGGGACATATGTTTTTTCTTTTTTCTTTAAGATGGATAAATACTGTGCATGAGCCACAGAGTACCTCATTTGGTAAGGACTGTAGTGAGGAAGACAATCACTCAGAGTAATGGAGGTTACAAGTAGATAACCAAGTCAATAACCATAATTACAGAATGCATTTTGGGGAATCTTGATTTGATTTGATGTGATTCAAATGCAACACACTGTTCCAAAGTTGTTTTTGAGTTTAGATACAGATTATAAAGCAGTTACCCTCAGTGGAAAACGAACAAAATAACTGTGTTTTAAAGCTTTCCTAAAGATGAGCGTCTCAAATATGTTTACGATGGTGGAATATCTGATTCTAGACCTAAAGGCAGTGGCGACTTAAGGATTTTGACACAAGATATATTTTGGGCTCACTTTTGTGAATTTATAATGCATTGTGGCTTTTTCAATACCTGATGATGCTGATGCTGATTTGTAAGTTAACCATTCAGAAATGTGGGCATGCCAGGATAGCCGAGAGATCGAGGTGACCGGAGTCTGACAGTCAAATACTATCAAAAGGAAGCTTGCGCAAACTTTTAAAAAGCCATTTCTTTTTGGGCGTATATCTAAATGTTTTTCTTTTATAACAACTTTTTACTTTTTACGTAGAATTCTAAACAGCTGTTCTTCCTATTGTAGGAAAGACACAATAAGGATGACTTCGTAGATGTTTCGTTATGTAGTGCATAAGAGCAGGACATAAGCACAAAGGGTTTCAAATTTGTTAAGGTTTGGCAACAACCTTGCACCACACAAATGGGCGAAAGGGTGACGCAAAATCTAAGTGAGATTTATCAAGCCATGCATGTCCACCTTGCGTGGCCCTCCATGGCTTGATAAATCTAGAATAACAAATTGCTGCCGTGTATTACTCTGCAGCATGAAGGCGTTCCATGGGTGGAGCGTGGGTGTTCTCATGCATTCACCCATGGATTTTGGCACATTCCCAGATTTACCATTAGTTGTAGAACTAGGAATGGTTCAAAATGCTGAACCTACCCAGGTGAGGCACAACGAGGGGAAATATCTTTATTTTTCTTCGTTTTTTCCTCTTTCTACATGTGAGGAAAATACCTATGAGGATTGTTTTTGTGCAGGAAGGTGTTTCTCCTTGCACAAAAACAATCCTGCCTACCATGCAAGCACCTTTGTACCATGACGCAAGGTTGCCTGTGTTGGCGCTAGGGAGCAAAAACTACAGCAGCGGTAGAAAAGTGCAGGAATGCATTGTATAATAGTAAATATGGTGCATTCCAACTGTTTGCCTTTCACGCAGTCAAATGAATGATAAAGCTGCCCCATTGCGCTTAAAATTGCAGTTTTAATTGCTGGATATTCTTCAAATCATATCTCCTTTCATAACTGGTATTTTTGCAGCAATAGTGAAAATCAAATCACTGCTGTGATGATTTTTACCATAGTCTCATGTGAAATCTGTCAATTTTCATTTCAATTCTCTGATCTTGCCTTCCCTTGCCTTGTCTGACCTCTATGTCTGATGTAAGTGAAACAGGGGGCCAGAAAAGAGCAGCGAGGTAATGAAAACGTCACAATGTGAGCAGTAAAATGAAAGAAGAAAGGAGAAGCTAGAGATAAGGTGGGAAGATAGTTGAGGGAGTGAAAGATATAAGATAAAGTAAGGTGAAGTAGCCAGATCGAAAGATATGAACGGTAGAAAGAGGAAGAAGTAGGGAGAGAGAGAAGGCGAGAGAGGGAGAGAGGAGATATGTAATGTTTTGGAGTGAGAGGAAGAGACATAATGAAATAAATGGAGAAGGAAATGTAGAAAGAGGGGTGAGTTAGAGAGAGGTTAATTAAAGACCGCTAGAGGCAAAGAGTAGCAGAGGTAAACATGTGCATAGGTGAGCTGGTCAGAGAAGCCCAGAACAAGGCAAGATAGAGTGGTGAAATGGATAGAGGCAACATCAGAAGTGAGGTATAGAGAGACAGGCTTGCTAAGGAGATTAGGGAGGCACAGAGAAAGGCAGAGTGAAGGGGATAAAGTGGAAGAAATGAGATGTGTAGAGAAAAGAGCTGAAGTACAGAAATGAGAAAGAGAAGGGGTTCATAGGTAGAGGGTGTGAGGTAGAGATAGAGAGATGAGGTAGATCTGTAAACAGAGAGGTAAAGATAGAGGTGAAATCGAAAGAGTTAGTTGAAATAGAGGAGGTATAGAGAGAGATAGAGAGAGAAAGAGAAAGAAAAATAAAAATAAATGATAAATTGAAAAGGGGTAGTGGTAAAGAAGGAGAGCTAGTGAGAAAGGAGTAAGGTAGTGAAATAAGTGAGGTAGAAGGATAGAGTTAGAAGGACAGAGTGCAAGAAATTGGGTTACTGGCTGAGGGGGTGAAGTTCTTCTCAAGCAATAACCTCAATCCTTGTCAGGGTAAAGCCACAAATCCCACATTAACCTGCGCTCAATCTTCCTGTAGCTTGACACAGAGCAGTCGGGCTTAACTGAGAGACAATGTGTAAAGTATTTATGCAGCACTTTAAACAGTAATAACGTAAAAACACAAGAAGAATCCCTCCACTTTTGTAAAATAGAGTGCATTTAATGAATAAATCAAGACCAAACTAACGAAAAACCAATCAGGAGAACCAAAGATATGCAAATTGAAAGATTTTAGTGAAAATACCACCAAAAAGAACAAAGCGCCAGCTGTGGTTATCTGGTTGTGACGGACTGGGACCAAGTCACAAGTTCAGGCCAACCACAATGGAGATTGGCCACCCACTTAGTACCTTAATCCTTGCTTCGAAGAGAGTCCTGTGTGGAGGATGCATCACGCATCGGCGCTTCCAGGAAGCTGCGAAGTACGATGCAATGTCCTCATTTGAAGATGTGTCATGCCACAGCAGTTTCGATGGGCTGCAATAAGCAATGCAAAGTTCTTGCACCTGGGAAATCTGTGCAGTAAAGTTGATGTATTAGTTCCGAGGGCGATGCACCGAGCAGCAGAGGCAATGTACCGGTTCTGTGGGAGATGTGCCGAGCCATAGAAGAATTTGGTTCTACTGAGTCCAAAGTTGGTCTGGCAGTTCACCTTCAGGCCCACTTCCAAGGGTCCAGAACTGGGTGGCACCACTTGGAAGAGCAGGAGCCACACATAGCAGAGTACAGGTACTGGCTTCAAGGTGGTTGGAAGACTGTATTGTCCCTGAGGCTTCTGATCAGGAGGCCAACCAACAAGTCCTTCGAGTCACTCTAGGATCCTGTGTTTAGAGATGCAGATCCAGTCCTTCTTATACAGGAAATAAGGCAGCAGAGCAGCAGGTCAGCACAGCAGAGCAGCAGTCCTTCAGGGAAGCAGTTCAGCAGAGTGGTAGTGCTTACAGCAGCACAGCAGACCATCAGTTCTTCCTCCTGGCAGAGACCACAGGCCCAGAAGTGCACTGAAGAGTCAGGGTCTGAGGTCCAATATTTATACCTGGTGCCAACTTTGAAGTTGGGTAAGCTTCTGCAAGTTTCCACCCCATGAGGTGCCAGGCATCTCCTTCTTCCCTGTCCAGGTCCCAGCTTATCTGGGGTCACAATGGGCCAGTCCCAAACCCTTTGTGAGAGTGCTCAGGCAGAGCCTTTTGTGATGTGCAAGTGTGGTAGGTGACAGCTCCTCACCCTCATATACTCAGAGTGGACCATCCTACCTACCTATTTTCCCTTTGCCTCACTGCCTAGGAGCAATATACAAACACCAACTGCCAGCTACATCTTGTCATGTGGCCCAGGATCAGGGTGCAGATGCCAAATTGTTAGGACAAGAAAATAGCAACTTTCCAAAAGTATCATTTTCAGAATTGTGATTAAAAATCTGACTTTACCATTAGAGGGTGCTTCTAATTACAATTCTTTAGACACTAACCTCAACCTATCGACCTGCTCCCCATTGCAAGTGCAAGCTTATTCAATGTAATAAGGTAACTCCTGCGTTATCCTATGGAAGAGGCATCCCATGTTTTCAATAGTAAAAAAATGAATTTGAGAGTTTTCGAACACCATGACATGTAAAACTTAAAAGCACATGTCCTACTTTTTAGATATACTGCACCCAGTCCATATGGCTGTGTAGGGCCTAGCCCAGGGGTAGCATATGTATTAAAAAGGAAGAATTAGGCCTGGCAGAAGGTTTATTTTGCCAGGTCAAACTGGTAGTTTAAAAACTGCACACACAGGCGGAAAGGCTTCTTAAGTGGGTGCTGCATGTCCACTAGTAGCATTTGTTTGGAAAATGGCACTCTCTGAAGGGTCACCCTAAACTTTGTTTTGCTTTCCTCCTCCTCTTTTTCTGACCTCATTTTTGTTAGCTGTAGGTCTCTGTACACTTTACCACTGCTGACCAGTGCTAAAGTGCACGTGCTCTCGCGCTAAAACATTTCATTTACTTGTATGTCCCTTGTAAAAGGGTATACCATATACTCAGGGCCTGTAAATTTAATGCTACTAGTGACCCTGCAGCACTGATTTTGTCACCCATTTCTGTAGCCCTTTAAACATGTCCCAGGTGCCTGTGTGTGCAGTTTTGCTTTCACCTCGACTTGGCATTCAAAACCCCTTGCCAAGCCAGCCTTAAGCTCCCCTTTTTGTTACACACAAGCCACCCTAAGGTAGGCCCTAGGTAGCACATAGGGCAGGGTGCTGTGTAAGTAAAAGGTAGGACATTCACTTTTAAGTTTTGCATGTCCTGGTATTGAAAAACACCTAAATTCATTTTTCACTACTGTGATGCTTTGGGCAGGAATGGGGTGGGGTGACACTTACATCTGAATGTGGAGTGCCTGTGCCCACACCAAGGGCTGATTACACCCTACTGATAGTCTGGAGCCAGGACTAAGGAAGAAAGGATATGTGTGCACTTCAAAGACCCTTCCTTGTAGTTGCCCCCATTTCAAAGGCACATTTGGGCAAACCAGACACTCCTGGGCCTAGAATTGGACTTTGTCAGAAGAACTGCTGTGCTGCATCAAGGACTTCCACTCTGCTGGATTGCTGACCTGGAAGGACAGGAATGCTTTTCTGCTGTGATGCCCTGCTGCTCTAGGACCCTGCTGAGGGAGAGCTACACTCTGCCTTGCACCCCAAGTGATCTCCAAGGGCTTGTTGGCTTGCCTCCTGTTGCTAGGGACTCAGGGATCCAGCCTCTATGCCTGCTAATGTGCCTGGCTTACTGGAAGTGGACCTAGAGACTTGCACCAACTAATTTGACACATCTGACTGCTGGAAGTGGCAACTGATGCATCAACTCTATTGCGGGAGCAAAACCAACGCATCGCACTTGGAGCCCGAGCAGCACTTTTGGAACTGCTGCATCAACCAACACACCCCCTGCCTTCTGGAAGTGGCACCCGGCACATTTGCATCAACACACTAAAACCACTGCATCACCACCATTGGTAAAGGAAGATCGACACATTTCTTCGACAGCACAGAGAAACCTGGAGCATCGGCTTTGGGATCAATGCCTTGTGGCTTTGAAGCTTATCTTCAAAAACCAATGCATCACCATCAATACATGTGAAAAATCAATGCATCCCTCGACTGCAGGAGTGACACATTCACTGGCGTATTGGGCCCGCATCTCGTGTTTGTGACCAGGATCAAGGTTCTCTGTTCCACGATCCTGCATGGCTCCAGTACACGGCCCATATTCGATTGCAGTTGACTTGAACTGTTGATGTGGCCCTGATCCAGCGTGACCTCAAGTAACCCCCTAACGTGCTATTTACTTCTAGGTGCTGGAACTCTTTTCATCTTCACAAATTCCTAACTCAAATTCTATGTATTAGATTTTTGTAATTTTGGTCTTTATTTAGCTATAAAATTATTGTCTATTTTTCTAAACTGGTGTGGAGTCTTTTATGGTGTTTTCATTGTGTTACTGTGTGTATGTGTTGCACAAATACTTTACACATTACCTTTTTAGATACTCCTGACTGCTCATTGCCATGGTACCAGAGGGCTATCTTTTAGTCTGTAACCGACTCACCCTGACTAGGGTGGTGATCCCTACTTGGACTTAATGCATACCACTGCCAACTAGAGATCCCATTTCTAACACATTTAAATTACAGGTCCTGGGCACATGTAGAGCCACTTTACTAGGCACTTATAGGTAAATTAAATAGGCCAATTAGGTGTAAGCAAATTCTACCATGGTTTGAGGTGAAAGCTTAAGCACTTTAGCACTGGTTAGCAGTAGTACAGCCTGCAGAGTCTTGTAGCCATCAAAAATTTAAGTCAGCAAAATGGGAGAACTGAAGGCAAAAAGTTAGGGGAGAACCACATCAAGGATGCCACTTTCAACATAGAGGAAGTGAAGAGGTTTGGTGAGGAAAGAATGCTGAAGATAATTGAGTGATTAGGCTGTGAGAGAGAAGGTACACAGAGATGAGATGGTAACATTTGAGATAGAGACATGCAGAAGAGCGTAGTGAGGCACAGAAAGGGATAATAGAAGGGAGAGAGTAAAGGTAAATACAGTGAAGTAGAGAGTAGTGGATAGAGATAGAGAGGTGAGGTTAAGAGAGGTGAAAACATGGACAAGAGTGACAGGGTGGTGAGTTGGAAAAAGTAGTGAAGTGCAGAGAGAATGGTGAGAAAGAGAGAAATGCCATATTAAGAGTTTCTTCAAAAAACGTTGCCTTGTTTCACTGCTTTTATAATTCAACAGATTCAACAGGACTTAAAATCATAACCAAAACATATGAAAGGCTGAAATTGATTACTCTAGTTGTGAATCTTTAATTTCTCAAATCCATGTGGGAACTCACATTCCCTAGGATACATTGATCCTTGATGGATTCTGCTACATCCCCTATTAATTTCTGTCCATCAGTTCCTTTGGTGATTTAAACCCCAAATATGGCCACATACTGAATACAGAAAGTTATTCCACTGTATATTTTAAAAGCTTTATTTTTTCTTTTTAAATGCATGACATCAACAAAAATAAAGACAGTTTCGCAGTAGGCATACAAAAAATAAGCTTTTACATTATAACAGTCTCCAGGCCGAATACAGCATGTTGTGCTGAGTTCATTACATATAAGATGATTGAAGTCATTGAGGGTTTAGATAGGCATCAGAATAAATAGTGCTTTGGATCTCAGACAGCAGTGTCTATAGCACAGGAATAGCAAGACAGATCACATTGCATTGGGAGTAGGAGATATGAACTGCTCTATGGGGAGGAATGCCAGCAGGTCAGTCAGATGTTTCAGAGCCTTGTGCCAATGAATAGTCACGCAAGGTCTGCCAAATGTCCCTAGGCCGGGAAGTTGGTGGTTGTAATGTGGCATAGGTCTCACTACTCATGTTGCAGTATACAATGCTTTTGAGGCATTTCAAGTCTGTGGGGCAATTTGTGCTGCACCAATGCAATGCCAACCCCTGCTTTGCGAGCAGCAGCACTATTGCAGTGAATGTGCCAACGCACTTTGTGACATCCTTGTCATATCCCAGAAGGACCAATAAAGGGTTTGACTTAAGCATTGTGTCTATTACGGTATATATCCAGGAGAGGATTGTCATCCAGTATGCCTGTATTCAAGATTAGGTCCAAGTCAGATGTATAAAGTTGGTGTCATCTGCATTGTATTTGAAACAGTGAGATGGTCACGTGGGGTCAATTCTGGCCATATCCCACTGGGTGTTATACAAATGGTGGAGACATTTATAGTGTAAAAGTGGTGTATGTGTATAGTTTAGGAAAAAGTGTTTAATTTGTGTGCAGCAATAGTGCCAAGCTGTGTCTGGTATCAGATGTCCCATGCCCCTCTCCCATCCTGCCCTAACCATACCACTCTGCTCTGGTTTCATGGCAATGTATGTCTGCTACAATCTGGAGACCAGCGTCCCCTGTCAGTTGTAGTAATGACCAACGTCAGTGGGGAGAAGTCATACAGGGCCAGTGGATAAGAAGGCAGGCGAGCTTGCAGCGTGCTGTGCACAGGCTGGAGGATGAAATGATCCATATATGTTGTATCCCCAAAGTGGGTAGAGTCACTGTGAGTAAGAACATGTCCATCTGGGAAGAGATCCCTAATCACGTGCAGATTGTGGGCTGAGTTTGTTCTACCAGTTTTTCCTGTGTGAAGGGAATCCAGGGATTACATGTCAGAGGAAGAGAAGGTGAGAAGAGCATGCCTCCACCAAGAAGGTGGCGAGCTTCCTCGATGCCCAGCTAGCAGCGTATAATGTAAAAATGTTGGAGGGGTCCATAGGTAACCCCTTTGGGTGTGGAGGGGAGCAGCATATCCCTAACTTGGTCTCTCTGAAGCCTCGTGTACGGCAGGCGGGCATCCGCATGGTACCAATCATATGCAAATTGACATTGTGCTGCAAGGTAATACAACAGGAAATTGGGAACTCCAACCCCGACCCCTGCTCTAGGGGAGCACCAAGGTGTCCCATTTCATCTGGGGCTCGTGTTCTGCTGAAAACAGGTGGGTCAGGAGGCTTCTCAGGTTGGCGAAAAAGCTGTTATTAAAAAGGATTTGAATTTCATAAATAAAGAATGAAAGGTAGGTAAGACCACCATTTTAATGATGGTGATATGCCCCTTTATAGACAAGGGCAATTTGACTCACCAGTCAATTGGCATTGTTGGTTTGTCCACTGCTGACCCGTAGTTAAATTGGATCTCTATGTCTTTCTGTCTGTACAGGGTTGTACCCAAATGTTTGGTGGTGTCGTCACACCAAGGCAGCGGGTAGTCCAATGCAATTGGCATGATAGCTTTGGTGAGTGGAAAATGTAGAACCCCAAAGCAGATAATTTCTCGTAACAGGGGAGCAAGGTTCACTGCGGGATGTTGTATAAAGAGCAGAATGTCGTCCGCATACATGGAGGCCAGCAAAAGGTCTAGACCAAATTGTAAACAGACATTGAAGTGTTTCTCCTGCCTGTAGATTAGCAGGGGGTCCATGGTGACAATTAAGAGGAGCAGCGATAGTGGGTGCCCCTGACAGGTTCCCCTTGACACCACGAAAGGGCCAATGAGAGCTCCATTTACCAGCAGCTGGGCCACTGGGCAGGAATATAGTAGCATAATAAGAGCTGTGTACCCACAGGGCAGTCCCAGCTTGTCCAAGGTTGCCCTTAGAAAGGACCACTACCAAGAATCAAATGCCTTTTTGGCATCTTAAAGGGTAACCGCCACCGGGATATCCAATTCAACACCACAAAGATCACTTGAAGATTTATGGAAGTGGATCTATGAAGGACAAAGCCCATGTGCACAGCTAATATGACCAGCTCCATGGTGCCTTGCCGGGTTTTAGCAGCGGGGTAATCACAGCTTCCCTGAGTGTGGGTGGCAAATCCATGGCTTCATGAGCCTCGGCATAGACCTCTAGCAGATGTGGGGCAAGCATGTCTTTGTACGCTTTATAGAATGCACCCATGAGTCCATGTAGCCTCGAGGCCTTAGACCCATCAAAGGCGTCTATCACCTGGACTATTTCCTCCCTGGAGATAGACTCCCTCAGTAACTGTCGTTGCCCATTGGAGATCCAGACTATCACTTTTCTGGCAGATAGTCTACAATTTGTGCGGCATTGCCCGTGGTCCGGGACTTGTGTAAGCCCTCACAGTAGTGTATCAATTCCCCAGTGATGTCCTCAGTGGTTGTCACTTGTCCCTCTCCCTCTGTTTGAAGCTCAGTGATACTCCTACTATGTCTATTAGGATGCTGCAGCTGGGCCAAGGTGTGACCAGGATGGTCTCCCTCCCAATAGCCCCAAGCCGCAGAACTATCGCCCCATGTAGGCTGCCTCTCTTTCTGCCAAAGTCCAGAACTTGGCCATTAGAAGAACGCAGCAATGTATATGAGTCTCACAGCGCTGACAGGAATCCTCCCAATCAGTGTTGGACAACTGAGTTTCAATTTGGGCGAGCAGGGCACGAATATCGCGCAGCACCCCTGTGTGCTTCAAAATACACACCCCAAGAGCATAGGCCTTAAAGGCCTCCCACAGGGTGCCTTGCTTGGTGATGGACCCTGTGTTGAGTGTAAAGTATTCAGCAATAGAGTCACAGAGTTTGGTATGGAATATTTTGTTGTGGTAAGCAGCCCTGGGAATTGGCAATGGCTGTCTAGACCAATCCCCCATAAGGTATCCTCAGCACCATACAAACCAGGCAGTGATCCGGTAGCATTTGTGGAGGTGAGTCGCATCCACCAGCCACATGGTCGCATGGTCGCATTCTTAGAAAGGACCAATGTTCAATATGTGTCTATACATTGTACAGTGTAGAATAGAACATGTATACCAGTGCTGTGGTGTTGCACGACCTCTATTCATCGACTAGGGTGTAGGTGTCTATAATGTCCCGAATCACCCGCTGTGCCCACGGTTTGCCATCCATGTATGAACCAGTACTTCAAAACATACATCCTAGATGAATGAAAAGGTGTAGCACCATAGTTTGTAAAACGACTCGATCTTTGTCCGTTTGTTAGGCATATTACTTCAGTCTAGAGAATATGGGGCTCCGAAGCTCTGAGGAAAGCGTTTAGATTCAAATCGAGCAAATTCTTTAATTGAAATGAATGCAGAAGGACAGATATTTTGACAAAGGAACATAGGCGATCAGCCACTGTTGACGAATTGTATTATTATTTTGCTGCTGTTTTTTCTCTTTCTTTCTGTACACAGATGGAGGAGGTATGAGAGTTATTTGAAAGATCCCCCGAGAAATTCCTTACTTTAAAGACTATCTTGGTAGGTGAAGTAGTAAGTTTTTGTGCCTTTTGGTAGAGGACTATGGTGCTACACCTTTTCAGTCATCTAGGATGTATGTTTTGAAAATAAGGTTAGGTAATTCCTTATACTTGGTTGTGTATTTATACAAGGATTCATTTGTGAACGGAAGTTGAAATTGGAAAATTGAACCTTGTTCGCATTATGTTTGAGGAAACTCATCAACATTGTCGCCTGGTATTTATTATCTTTTTACTAGTATGAATGCTGTTTTGGGTGATTTTACACATAAGGGAGATTTGTGTGCATGTATTTATTTGTTCAATTCACTTTTATTGGTGGTTTTTGGTTTCAAGTTTTCTAATCTTTTTACAGTTTTTTTATTTTTCATCACTTTTTATTTGATTTTATTGTGTTGTTGCACTTTCTTCTTTTTGTTTTGTATTTGGGTCTGTGGTACTATTTTGGTATTAGTCACTGGTGGGTAGTTGGATCTCAAGAACCTGGATCAAATGCATTATTTTGTTGTATTTTGTGTCTATTAGGATCCACATTAATGGGAAGGACGAGAACTTATAAAATCTGCGACATTATACATTAAGTATGGAAAAGGAACTGCCCTGATGAAGGCGGTCTTACAAATTTGATGGTCACCGCCGAAACGAGCGTAGGCTTTGTTCCTACTGTTGTTTGTATGGACTATGAACTTATGGTGTTAAAATATAATTTCTTTTCTTTATCAAGTAAGACGGAGACACAATCACGGCTTTGTTCCTACTGTTGTTTGTATGGACTATGAACTTATGGTGTTAAAATATAATTTATTTTCTTTATCAAGTAAGACAGAGACACAATCAGGATTCGAATAATAGTACAATATTATTATGAATATCATTATAGCTCTAGAAAAAGAAAGTGTATATACCTAGTCTGTTTTTCATTGTATTTCTGAAATCTTTATATGTTTGTTTCGTCTCATGGTTTTATTATCTTCACTGTCCTGTCTTGTGTGGCACTTTGTCTTTGTTTATTAATTTGTCTATATGTGTAGATATTTATAGAAATAGGTGTTTGTCTCCCCCCATAATCATGAAGTCAGCTTCCATCCGACCCATGCATGCCAAAAGTTCATGGTAAAAGTCTGCAGTATCTACATTGGGTACATAAACATTAACCAAGAGGATATGTTCGTCCACTACCACTCTGGAGACAAGAATATATCTTCCATTAACATATATAAAGCTAGCTGTATGAGCAAAGGGGACACTCCTGTGAATCAAGGTGCATACCCCTTGAGAGCAGGGGCTGTAGTACGAAAAGTAACTATTGTTCCCCCAGGCAGATGTCAATGTAAATGTATTTGTGGGTGCTAAGTGGGTTTCTTCTGGAAATGCTATTTCAACATTGTGCCGTGCCAGGTAAGAGAAGACTTGCTTACCCTCATGAAGGTTATAGAAACATTTAATGTTCCATGTCATAAATGTGAGTTCCACCACCTGCTCCCCTCCAGTCAGAGTTGCTGACATCTAAGAGCGCACAAAATCTGGTAAGCACACATATAGCCAAAAAAGTAATTAAGGACCTGACTGCAGAAAACAAGCATGCATATGAAACTACCCCCTTCACACACACCAGATGACAAGAGATGCAACAAATCACAGAAGAACAGGAAAAAAACCTACAAAAAACATATAACCCATCTATCAGAAACATGGTGCACACCCTAGGGAGTAAGCAGCATCACAGCAGGCGGGGCTCAAGTGAAGAGTGAAACCTGAATTATATAAATTGTGTCAGATTCCAGACTGAGAATCATGCATAGTCTGTGCAGGGCAAAAGAAACAAAGACAATGGTGGTATTGACACTGACTGAGATTTATCAGCATGCCACAAATGTTGGGCTTGATGGGATCAGACGTAGCTCCAGCTCAGGTTGAGGGTTCAATTTTTGCAGGAACCATAGGGGAATAACAGTCAGGTGTATTGCGATGGGGAGTAACTTTGCCTTTACCATGTTCTTTATAAAACTTCACAATTTCAGCTGGAGTGTTGAAGGTCCATGTTCTCCCACTGAACTCAACTCCTAGACGAGCCGGGTACAGCATCTTGTATTTCAGCCCCTGTTTGCGAAGGGTGTTTTTAACTTCAGCAAACTTGAGCCTTGCTCCCTACACGAGTAATGTGAAATCAGGGAACAGGATGATGGAAGAATCTTGAATTTGCAGGGGGCCTCGTTCCCATGCTAAGCACAGGGCTATGTCTCTATCCTTGTAGTCTAGCAGGCATGCTATGAGTAGGCACAGGGTTGCGCCAAGCGATCTGTGGGCTCGTCTCACAACACAGTTATCCGTAAACCTCTACCACATATAGATTTCAGTGAGTAGGCATTCCACAAACACCTCCAGATGACCCTTAACTGTGGATTCTGCCACCCCCATAATCTGTATATTATTATGGCTGGAGCGCTCCTCCAGGTCTTTTTTCTTTGCTGTGACCATTTTGAGGAGCCGCTCCAACTTTTCCAAATGCTCCGCCATCAATATATTGCTGTATTCTAGTGTCAAGATGCGTCCCTCAGCTCTGCCAAGTCCAGTGGAGTGTCTATCCAGTCTCCTGCCTATGCAGTCTAACTGGATGGTGAGGGTGTTGAAGCGGGCATCAATCAAATGGAAGCCTGCTCGAAGTTCAACAATTAGGGCTGCAATACCATCTGAAGGGCCAGGCATGGTGTCCCCAGTCACTCCATGTCTGAAGCTGAGGTCTGAAGTCTCGGAGCTTTGGGTGAGTCAAAAAGGAGCTTACATTGCCAGGGGTCTCACCTGGCCATCGTGCCATAACGATGTGAAGGGAAGACTAAAAGGGCCCTGGGTGTCCAGATCGGCTGAAACACACACTCCTGTAAGGAGGAGGGATGTGTGTTCTCGAGACTGGGCCCGTGGAGTTTCGTAAAGTTGTGGCAGTGGCCTGTGAACCACAGACAGTACAGGCAGTCACTCAGCAGTGGCTAGCAGGCCACACGATCCCTGACACTAATGGAAGTGTGCCCCATACATCGCAAACACAGAGGGGAAAAGAGTCCTGCAATCTCTCAGCACAGAGGCTCCCCAGGAGTGAGGGCCTTGTGGTTGTCCATCTGCCTCCAGTTTATATGTCCCCCTTAGCGGTGGTGTATCTGGTTGAGTGCACATGAGCATTAACAGGAGGGGAACTCACCAGTATCCAAGCAGGCCTTCCTCACCTCCTTCAGCACACAGGCCATCCCAGCAGTTTTATAGATGCAGGTGGGGTCGTCCTCTAGGTCCATAGACAGTCATGCGGCATTGCCCCCACTGGTCATTGGAGGGGCTGCTAGGATGCATTTTCACTGGGCCAGTGGTCAGGACTGCAGCTGGGTTCAGTGGGATCCCTTCTGCCAGTGTTCAGGACTCACCAGGCAGTCATGAGGCTACTCCTGTCATCGGGGCCCATAATGCACTAACCACATGACTTGCCCCATCATCTTGCAGAGAGTTGCCCAGCTCCACAGTCCACAGAGAGCTAAAGAGGCGCGGCACCACTGTGTGGCCCAACAAGGTCCGAATGTCTTAACTCAGGCTTACCACCAGCCCCTGTTGCTGTGGGGCCTCTGAGGTCTCTGAAGGACCTTAACAGCCCAAGGCTAAGCCACAGTTCAAGGGACCACCATGCCTCGTTCAGCCCCTGCAGTCCGGTCGGCTATTGGCAGCAAAGATCATCCTGCATGGTGGATGGTTCACAATGTCAGTAAAGATCTGAAATCTGGCTTATTTGAGCTGTCAGTGCTGGAGTTTCACAGTCAGACAGCCATCTTTTATTAACTGGTGTGGCCACGCCCCCATTGCACTATATTTTAGATATCAAAATAAGACATACTCAAGTTGGTAAGTGTAGCACACCCTTCTAATAGTTTCAATGTTTGTGTCAGCACACTCTGAATAAAGTTGTGCTTTTCATTGTCTGACACAGCTCTTTCAGAACTCAGCGTAGCTAGTTTATAGAATCTTAGTGGCATTTCACTTTTGGCCGATCACAGATAAGGACTGAGAATAAAGTTGCAACACCACCATTCAATTGTGCGGCAGACACAGTGATGGGATCAAGCAAGAGAGATAAATGCAGGGGGGCCCTCAGTTATGGCAGAGGAGCAGCGCCCCACCACCAAAAGGGAATAGAAAGCAGAAAAATAAAACAATGAAAGTGTTTTATTTTCATTTTAATTTTCTACTTAGCCAGTCCGCCGAGTCTAGGGCAGGGCGAGGCCATCCGCTCCGTCAGCAGGGAAAGGAGGAGTCAGTGCACTGTAAATGTGCATGTAAGTTTGGCCGGCCGTCTTAGGCCAGCCAAACTGGCATGCGTACTTAGAAAGTCTCCACCCAAGCTGTGTTGCACAGCCAGGTGGCGAGCCAGCGCAGGCTCCCAGTCCCTAAATGAGTGGCATTTCAACCTGCTCATGCCAATCACGGTGCTGTTACCCAGTGTGAGTGAAGTGCCCAGATTGGGTGTGGAGGGGAGCAAGCAAAGAAGCACTGAGCCAGCGGGAGCAGAAAACATGGAGTTCTGGCAGCGGCAGGTAAGTCTTTTATTTTTTTTATATTTCCCCTCCACTGCACGCTGCACCACAAAGCCTTACTGACAGCAGCCACCACTGGATAAATGATACTATATAAGAAAGGTCCGTCCATGTATATTTACATGAGTGCTATCCCTGTTCCCTTTTATGCACTCTGCAAAGTACACCAATTATGAAAAATATTAGAGACTGTTAACTTGCTATACAGTTGTCCCACACAGTGCTCCTATGTGGGGTTCACGATCTTCTTTTTATTCGATTTCTGCACTCTGACCTTTCCCAGTTTAGCCAGCTTGTGAGAACTAGTAGCTTGAGAAATTCTCCTTGCACGTAGCCTTCATTTTCTTAGCAATTAGGGCATTTCTAAAAGTGAAATAGGACTGGTGGAACATTTCTTGGAGGTGTTTTCATTTTCACTAACAAAAGGGTGGATTTTGCCTTTGTCAGTTGGTGCAATATGTTGTTTTTGCCCTTGTTGATTGGTGCAGATGTCAGTTCAAAATTGAAAAACAGTGATGCAAAATTGTTTTGCTCTGGTGCAAATGGCATATTATTGCCACAATCCTGGCCCTCTCTCCCTGCAATAGCTATTTCCATAAATTGGAGAGCTCAGCAATTAATGCGAATACATTGTGAATACTTACGGGCAAAGTTCTACTTCCAGGTACTCAGTGGTCTTACTATTGAGAAAAAATGACTCAACAACTGAAAAAAAAATAAACCTATATTAGAATAGTTGTGATGGGGCACTAACAAATTACATCAAAATACTGAAAGAGTGTAATTATGGCCTAAAAAATTGTAATTTTACGGATAGCTCCTAATTAATCAATTGTAGTTACAAGAAAGGATGCATGGAATAAACTACACATCTCAAGTCTAATAATACATGCAGGATATAGGAGAAAGAGGCCTTATAGGTTTCATGAAGAGGAGGAAATTGTGGGCATAGGGCAACAGTACATGCTTAGATACAATGTGTAAAAGGAAATTCTTTTAAAAACTGTGGCATTCTGTGCGAGTCCAGTAGACAAGGAACATAAATCAAATGGCAGGGGCACATGAGAAGCATGAATGTGAACAAAGAATAAAAAATTACAATAAAATTTGATAGTACACAGAACATTGTTGTATATATATATATATATATATATATATATATATATATATATATATATATATATATATATATATATATATATATATATATAAACCAGTGTCGCAGTCTCCACTGGGTAGTTATTTTAGGTCAGCATTTTTGTGATGCTAATATCTTTGGCACCGTTTGACGAATCTCCACGAAACGTTCCAAAAAGTGGTCTTTTTGTGCTTAGTTTGTGCATGGAAAGTTTCGGGGTGATCCATCAGCGTGGAGTTGCCTGCATGTCGAGGGATTTGATGCAGGGCCTGGCTGCAACGATCTGGTCATAATATTGTAGTTACCCAGCACTTTGTAAACTATAAAACAAACTCACACACGCATTGGATGATGTCATCAGTGAAGTCATCAGTAATGTTGATGTCACTTGAGGTGTCATCAGTGATGTCATAAATGATCATAAATAAATTATATCATAGAACATGTCATGGGTGATGTAATATGAGAGGTCATAAGCAGCGCATGAAAGGGGTGAAAGTTATTGCTAGCTGACTAACTATAACTCGCAAAATTGGTCCAGAGGGATGGGGTCCCCAAGGCCAAAACCGGCCTGGGGAAGGGTCTGTGTACCCCCACCTTCAAAATGGCGCTGGTGCAGAGTCCCAGGTGATGGGGTCCCCGTGGCCAAAATCAGCCCAGAGAGGGGGACCATGTGCCTCCCTCCATTCAAAATTGTGCTGGACCCCCAGGGCCGAAAGGTCATGGCCCTGAAAGCCCACCCAAATGCCCAGTTTTCTCATCAATATTTTCATTGCAAAGGTTACAGTGATATTATCAATGACGTAATAGGAAATTTCACGAATGATGTAATATGATGGGGTAGTTAGCAGTGCATGGCAAGGGCTTAAACAGAGCTGGTGAACTTCTGTGGTTTTAGTTTTTTAGTTTAAAATGTTGTGTTGTTACAGAAGATTTCACCTAACTATAATGTTACTTTAACCGTTGCCTTTTTCAGTAATTTTCCCCAGGTTTTAACAACGTAAAGTAATATTTTGTTACCTTAACAAAAAAGCCAACCCCGGCAGACAGCCAATCCCACACTACGCATAGTCTTCTGACCTGTGCAATGGGGGTATTGGCCGCAGGGCCTGCCAGCATCCAACCCCAGAGGCCAGAAAACCCCGCTGTGCATGACCTTCAGTCCTGCACAGGAGTGGTTTGGCCACTGGGCCTGGCCTACAACCAGACCCAGCTCTGAACGCCCCCTTCTCCTGCACCCAACCTCCCCCAAAAGCTCCCCAAAAAGCAAATAAATATGCAAATTGCCCTCCATGGGCATTATGGGATGCTCCCTATAGGAGCACTTAATAATAAATGAGCGGCTGTGGCTGCTCATTTATTATTCACTTTTTTGTGTTTATTTTATTTTGAGTTATTTTTCTGAGTGTCCCATCCCACCCAGGAAGCGCGCTGCTTTTTTTTTAATGGGGACTTACAGGAGCTGGCATTTTTTTTTATTATGGGGGCCCTGGTGTCCACCCGGGGCACCCCACACCAGTATACTTGTTTGGGGTTCTGAGGGGAGCCCCCTGCCCTCCACGGCCCTACTGTCTCCCTGCATCTGCATCTGCAGGAGCCGGCCACATGCTTTTTTTTAAGTGGCGTGGCTGGGTACCAGCCCACACCACAGCTGCTGGTCTACTGGCATCTGTGGAGGGGGGCCCCAAAGCCCCACCACCCCCCCTGCTAGCACCAATCATGGATGCAGCCGGAGATGGCATTGCTCCTAGCCCACAGGAGCAGTTTTTACTTTGTTCCTGTGGTGCAGGAGCAATTCAATGTATTTTCCCTGCGGAGAGCATGGGAAGGAAAATGTTTTGTTCTCTCACTAGGCAGGAGCAGCTTTGTGCTCCCACCTGGTGGGAGAACAGTGCCTGCAGGCAGGGAAACAGATGGTGTCTGGGGCATTGAGGATACATCCCTGAACTCATCCCTGGAGCCAAAAAAATAGTCTGGGAGGGGGGGAATGGAGCTCCCCTATCCATCTAGTCATTTGTGACCCCAGAGGATGAGGTCCCTGGGGCTTTTTCAGACATAGGGAGGAGGGCCCACCTCCCCTTTATTAAATTATCAGCCCTGGGGATGAGCTCTCGGGCCATTTAGGATTGGAAAGGAGAGTTGTGCCCCCTTAATTTGTTTTACGGCCCCAGAGGTTAGGGTCAAAGGTGCCTCTTGGAGGCTAGGGTAGAAGGGCCACACTCCCCCTTCCCCTAACACATATGCCGCACCCCCAAGTCCTGGCTCAGCCATGTTTTTTTTAGTGTAACTGCAGATTCACAGATCCTCCGCAAATTCACTACAAAATTTAAACAAAACATTTTTGTCCTAGGCAGGGTCCATCTAGGACCACACCACCAGGCCCAGTGGATCTACCCTGTCTCCTGTCTTTTTTATGCATTTTTATTAGGGCTCAAGACTGAGTCCTGAGTCCTAAGATGGCTGCCACCACCTCCTGGTTGATGTGGTAGCAGCTAATTAAAAAAAATGAGATCTGGCAGGTATTTGGATCCTCTGTGGTGTGAAATATACATTTTTAGCATTAATTGCTTACAAAACTACTGAACTGACTTACACCAAATAACAAAAAGCACTCATTCTGGACCAAGATCTAGCTTTCAGGCAAATTTGGTGGGAATCTGTTAAGCAGTTTGGGCTGTAGCTGTGTCTAAATTTCGTAGAAAAATGCATGGGAAAAACTTGTTTAGGGACCCCACCCCCCTTTTATCTCGGCCTCCACAAATCTTTTCATGTGCAAAGTCTCTCTTACACACACACACACATGCACACACAAACACACACACACTTGGAGTTCCATTATGAGTTGTGTGTCAGCGCCCCTCACTTTTCCTCACCAAGCAGAGGATCGTTCACCCAATCAAGAGATCTCATACAGCATAGAGGGCATTGTTTTCGTGACAGAGAAGGAGCACTTCCTTCAAAACCGTATGGCAGCCAGTAAGTTTCAGTATGTAAGAGGGTGTTTGTTTTTAAAATTCAATAGCCAATGCGTCTATCATGCAGGAAGGTATCTCTCTGTCCATAGCGTCCATTGATAACTTTTACTGCCTTCCTCTGTGTTGCCTAGCATAGTGGTCCTGGGCAGGAAAAGTGTGCATTGCAAGGCTTTTCCCAAATACACAGAAAGATTGACCAGACAGCACTGAGGCAGATGGGCTGGCTGATCATAGGTTACTCCTGCCAACATAAATCTAGTGGCCACCCTGCTTCTAAATGAGGCTGGGGAAGTGGGGCATTGGTGCGGAGAGTAGCCTGCTTATTTATAGTAGGCTCCTACTTTGCCAAACTGTGAATGTGTCTTGGCCTTAATTTTCCTCCTATAGGTAAGTCCTGATGCTACAACTCACTTGTAATAAGAACCGTGGTACAAAAATTGGCACTTTGGGAACCCCCCACACAGGCCTTTTGAACCCCTTTCTTTTCAGGACCAGAGTAGCAAGTCCCTAATTCATGGAATAGTGGCTGCAACATTTTCTGATATGTCGTAGCCAAACAATCAGATGGTTTCTGGTACCATGGTACCAAAATGGCTGTGGGGATAAAAATTCCCCTCATCCATTCACAAGCAGCTTTGTTTGAAATATTGTGGTAATATGGTAATACTGCATACCAAATGTCTAGTTAGCGCTAACATTTTCTGAGAGCTAACCCCTTCATGCTCATCCAAAGCCCAATTTAAATGATATTTTCTCAAAAAGGGCTCAATGAAATTAAACCAAATCAAAAAATGCATGCTTTCTAATTAAAGTTCTAACTTTGTGCCAATTTGGAAGCTATTCCAACCAGCCTTTCTGTATAAGAGAGTTGCACTTTTAGTACCCCCCTTTTTTTACCTGCTTGACAGATCATCACAAAACTTTCCAAAAAGGAGCCAAAGTGGAAGATTTTTTTGGGAAAGTTTTGCATAGATTCATCAAACAACACCAAAGTTCTTAAAGAAACAAAAAATGCCTTTCCATTTGAAAGATCAACCTATCTATAACTACACTGGTGTTACCGCCAGTGTACAATAAATATGTATATAGTTATAGTTAGGACCATGTTTCAATAGAAAAAGTGTTTTTTGATTTGTCTATATTTTTGGCATCGTTTGACAAATCTTCATGAAATCTTCCAAGAAAACTGTACCGGGGATTCTTGTTGTGCATGGGAAGTTTCGGAGTGATCCATTAAGCGGGGGCCGAGAAAAACGGGGGAGGTGTCAAAAAACATCAGTTTCCCATGTTAATTCCCATAGGAGTTTTGAACACGACTACAGCCTGAATGACTGGACGGAATGAAACCAAATTTGGCAAGAACATAGCATTCAGTACGCCGATTATGCTTTTTGTTATGTGGTGTAAATCCATTCATTAGTTTAAGAGAAATTAAAGGAAATCCAAATTTATATATCTAGGGCTCCGGATCCTCCTCGACAACTTTGCAAACAATAAGAGCTCATGCAGAGATCTACAGAGCTCTGATTGGCTGCCAACACTTCAACCAGGAAGTGTTGGCAGCCATCTTTGGACACAGATTCATGCAAGTCCCTAAAAAAAACTGAAAAAAAAGAAAGGAGGCCGGGTAGGGACACCCTGACCCCTTAGCTCTGGTGCTGGGTCCCAAATAAGCACTTTTTTATTAAAAAAAGAAATTGCTGCAAATTCACAGCGACGTTATAAATTCACTGCATTTTTTTTAAAAGTGTGGTCTACTGCACTTGTGTTAATAAATTCCCTGGGTGGGCCAGGTCCCAGGGGCATAGAAAAAAATAAAGGAAGAGGTGCACGAGCCCCCCTCCTGGGCTTGTAAATGCCCGGGGGCTGCTACATCCCCGGGGCTTTAATTCAATAGTATGCCGGGGGCCCTCCCCTGGGCCATTCATTGCAAGTAAGAAAGTAAGGGGGCTCCATGGCCCCCCACAGCCCTGGGGACTACCACCTCCCTGGGGCTGAATATTAAATTTATGCAGGGGGGCCAGCACAGCCCCCCGCAGGCCCAGGGACCACCACCTCTCCGGGGCAGAAAGAATATGATTAAGCAGACCACCACCTCCCCGGGTTAGATAATTACAAGTAAAGGGGGGCCCTGCAGCCCTGGGACTACCACCTACCCAGGGCTGAATTGAATAATGAAGGATGTCCATCATGGACCCCATCCCTGAGGACCACCACCTCCCCATGGCAAATTCAAATATTGGAGGGGGCCGCACAGTCCCCCTCTTGGAGGTATATATGGCCCTGGGGACCACCACCCCTCTGGGCTGGCTCCTGCTATGTCCCAGGGTGCCCACCCCTGGGAAACAGCTGTTTGCTCTGACTTGGCAGGAGCTTTAATAGCTCCTGCCAAGTCAGAGCAAACACTCCACTCCCAGCAAGCGAGAGCTGTCAAACAGATATGGGCAGGGAAACAGAGGAAAATATTGCTCTCTCAGATAGGGAGATGCATGTTTAGCAGCTCCCTGTCAGTGACAGGAATGCTGGGTCCCTTGGGAGGCAGGGAGCTGGCTGGGGCCGCAGGGGCCTGGAGGCTCCCCCTGTTCCCCAATGTTGGTGACAAGGCTGGGCCCTGAGGAATGGGGTTCCAGGGGCCAAGATGGGCCTGGGGAGGGATGCGGCACAGCCCCCATCCCAAAAAATAAAAAACAATATTTTGAGGCTGAGCCCCAGGGGATAGGGTCCTGGGGACCAAAATCATCCAGGGGTTTGGGGGGACGTGCGCCCTCTCTCCCCAACAAACAAATTCTATAAGGGTGGGACCTGAGGGATGGGGTTCCCGGCGCCGAAATTGGGGACCTGCATGGCCATTTAATAAAGACTGGGTCCTGGGGGATGGGGTCCCCAAGACTGAGATTGGCCCGGGCAGGGGGTCATGTGGCCTCCCTATTGAATTGCAGTGGACCCTGGGAGATGTGGTCCCTGGAGCCAAAATTGGCTGGGGAAGGAGGGCCACCCGGCCCACTCCCCCACACTGGCCCTTCAACCAACGAGGTAGCACTTACTAACTAACCAGTGGAAAGTGTTCCAGTTGAATAGACATTTTGTGCAAAACTGTGGATTCTTATTGGATAAACGGGCAGGTGAGTTTCTGTTCTGGCCATGATGCTCATTTCACAAAAATTAAACCTCAACAGGAAGCTCTTACAAATAGAAATGTAGAAGGTGCCCCAGTTGAAGCTCCACTTCTGGAAAGGACAAATTATCCTAACTCCTGGGCTTGACAAAGGCAAAGAAAGTGTGTTTACTCCATGATTCCATGTTGAAATCCTTCATGGATGTGAATGCATCTTTCATCTATTGGAGCACAACTAGACACTCTGACACCCAATCTCACACCCACATAGGCCCTCTCACACCAACTCACACCCAGACAGACACTCACAGCCACTTTCACACCCAGAGACATACTCTCACACCTATTTTCATACCCATAATGCAAGGCCCTGCAGCCAACTCTCATGGCGCCCAGCCAAAGACAGTGTGCTGCATGGGGTTGGGTGGTTAGGGGGGTTGGCCACAGCGACTGGCTGCAGCCATGCCCTGCGGCCAACCCCACCACCCATGGCTGAATGGCGTGCGTGGCACAGTGTTGGGTGGTAATAGGGGGATGGCCGCAGGGCCTGGCTGCAGGTGGTGGTTCGATTAATGTATAGTAATGAAACTTACTTTACACTAAAAAACATATAGAAATTTGCAGTTATAGTTAGTTATTTCAAGTAATTATAACTCGCAGCCTACGGTAACTCTAATTCGCACCCTCACTATGCACTGCTAATTACCCCAGATATTAACAGCACTCATGACAACTTTTATAACATCAATAAAAATATCAATGAAACATTAAAAGTCAAATTATTGAAGAAAAAACTGTGCATGGAGGGGGAGCGAGTTATCATTAGGAAATAAAATGTAAAAAACATAGAAATTAATTTAAAAATCTATAACTCACGCCCTACCATGCACTGCTGACATGTTCTATGGCATCATTGAAATTATCACTGCAACATTTGCAATAAAATAAAATAAAATTGCACCCCCACCATGTACAGTTTTTGTTGTGCAAAATTTTACTTCAAATATTAAATTGATTTTATTAATGATGTCCTCAAAGATGTCATGAGTGCTGTAATGTGTGGGGTAATTAGCAGTGAATAGAGAGAGTGCGTGTTATAGTAACATTAGGGCATGAGTTATAGTTACTTGAGATAACTCCAACTATAAGTGGTGAATTCTATGGTTTTGTACGAGTAAATTCAGAACTTATCTACAAAGTAAAGGTGAATTTCTATGGTTTGTATGTTTAAAATGTGAGCCTAACTATAACATCCCAGCAACCTTTGTTTTTTTAAGTACATTTTAATGGGTTTTTCAATTATATTTCCTATCTATAATGTCCCTGACAGCTTTGGAATTTTCAGTGAATTTCACTGTTTTTTTTAAAGTAAAGTAATTTTAATTACTATACGTTAATGTAACCACCACCGCACTCGACCTTCACCCTTCTGTGGCAGGCCCTGTGACCAACTCCCTAAAATCACCCATCACAGGCACTGCAGCCAACCCCCTTTAACCATTCAACCCTGCATCGCACACAGCCTTTGGCTGTTCGTGGCAGGGTTGGGTCTCAGAAGCAGTTGACAAGAAAGAACCCACTCGTCACAGTCACTATATGAGATATTGCGCTAAAAAAAGGCAAGGATGTAAACACTTCTATCAAGATTTACAGACAATTTTTCAAGGTGGTAATGCAAAGAAAATACACTTACTTTGCCTATGCCATGCACATGAAGTTAGACTCATTAGTAATTTCCAGAAGTGGAGCTTCAACGTGGGCACCTGCTTTGTTTTTATGTGTAATTGCTTGCCACTGAGGTTTAATTTCCGTATAAAGAGCATTGTACTAGACTGAATCCTGCCATGCATATTTATCCAAGAACAGGCCACTGTTTTCTACAAAATGTCTACCCAACCGGAATACTTTCTTCTGGCTATTTAGTAAGTACTACCGCACTGGGTAAATGTATAGTGCATCTCCTATGTTACAGCTGCATAAAGGATGATGAGGAAATGTCTTCATTGACCTTGTGTGTTTGTAACCTTTTCAATTTGATTGTTTCTCGAGCATCTTCACAATAATTTCAAGGTGGAACTGCACATCAGCACATCTTCCACAAACCGCATTCCCAGCTGGCTCCTGACTCCTGTGGGAGCCAGCATTGCTCATGCAAGCAGGGAGCTGCTTTAAATAGCAGCTCCCTGATTGCGGGAGCAATGTCTTCATCTGTTTCCCTGCACGCACAATTGCATGCAGGAAAACAGATGAAAACTCCGTTTTCTATAAGTAGGAGCTGTTTGACAGCTCCCGCTTGCAGAGAGCAGAGTAATGTTTGCTCTTGCTTTGTGGGGCTGTCAGCTCCCACCAAGAAAAAGCAAACAGCTACTGGGAAGTATCAGGAGCCGGTCCTTGGGGGGTGGTTGTCCCCAGGACCATATATGGATCCATGAGAGGGGACCACACAGCCCCCTCCTTCATTACATTTAGCCCTGGGGTGGTGAAAGTCCCCAATATGCGGGGGCCACATGGCCCCCCATACTTTATAAGGATTGCCCCGGGAGGTGGTGGTCCCAGGGGCTAGATGTCCACAATGGAACCCCTACAATAAGGTATTGCAGCCCTGGGGAGTTGGTAGTGTCCAGGGCTTCAGGGTGGCCGAGTCGGCCCTTGCTTCTATTATAGTACATTTGCCATCAGGAGATGGCAGTCCCCAGGGCTGTGGGGGGGGGGGGTGTGTGTGCCCCCCGCTTTTAATAAACAACACTTCCTTGGGGAGGTGGTGGTCCCTATATCTGAGAGCGGGCCACACTAGCCCCTCTGCATTAATTTAAGATCTTGTGCTCTGGAGCATGGGCGGGCCCAGTGGGCCTGCCTGCATACTTAATTAGCAGCACCCAGGGGTGGTGGTGGTCCCCAGGCCCTTGATGAGCCTTAGAAGGGTGCCTCATGTGACCCCTTCTATTTTATAGCAATTCTCCTGCGACTTCGCCCACCCAGAGTCTAAAACAAAAGCAAGCCCGGGAGACCACTCATGCTTTCTTTTTTTTTTTTGTAAGTTGCAGTGAAATTCACAGATAGTCATGTTTTTTGCTGTGTTTTTAAAGAAAATACTTTTAGCCCCCGGGGGACATCTTCACCAAGGCTAGAGGGGAGGATGAAGGTACCCTGCCCCCTTTTCTGTTTTTTTCTGTTTATTTTTTAGACTTGGCTGAAATTAGTTTCAAAATGGCTTCCAACACTTCCTGGTTGAAGTGTTGGGAGCCTATAAGATCTCTGCACGAGATCAGCAGTAGTCGTGAATTCGTAGTAACCCTAGATATACAAATTTGGTTTTCTCTAAATACTGTATTTTGAAAATTACCAAATGGATTTACACCATATAACAAAAAGCACTGTTTCTCGACCAAAAGCTACCTTCCTGCCAGATTTGGTATAATTCAGTCCAGCAGTTCGGGATGTAGTTATGTCTAGAATGTCTATGGGAACTAAAATGGGAAATGCATGTTTTTTGTCCCCCCCCCTTTTTCTCAGCCCCCGCTTGACGGATCACCCCACAACTTTCCATGTACAACAAGATTCTTGGGAGCACTTTCTTTGGAAAAATTCTGAAGATTAATCAAACGGTGTCACGGATATATGCAAGTCAAAAAACGCTTTTTCAAAGGATACTATGTCCTAACTATAATCAACTCCTAGCTGGAAAGTTTTGGTGGGGGAGGGGGTCTGTGGGAGAGAAAAGTGGGTCCCAAAACTCATTTTCCACATTCATTTTCCCGTAGGAACATTAGACACAGCTACAGCTCACACCGCTGAATGGATTTACACCACATTGGCCAAAAAGGTAGATCTTGGTGCAGAAAGGGTGCTTTTATGATTTGGTATACATTTGTTCAGTAGTTTGTAAGCAAGTTATGTTAAAAAAACTTTGCACATATCTCATGCAAAGGATCTTACAGATCTCAAACTGAGATCCAATTGGCTGTTGCAACATCAACCAGGAAGTGGTGGTAGCAAATCCTAGGAGTCTGGGCTCGGTCCAGAGTCCTAAAACCTAAAAAAGGTTAAAAAAAAAAAAAGACATAAGAGAACAGGATAGGGATACTATGACCCTCTAAGCCTGGTTTGCAGTTTCCCAGAGGGACCCAGCCAGGGGGCAAACATGTTTTTTTTATTTATTGTTATGCAAACATATGGAGGATCAGCAGCAAAGAGTTTTTAAAAGGTCCAATCTTTTACTCTACTAAAAAAAACAGGGTGTGCCAAAGCCCAAGTGGGAGGAGCAAAATATTTTATTAGGGGAGTGGAGTCATGGCCCCCCTCCCTGAGGCTCTGTGAGGCCCCTGGGAACCCATTCCTGGGGGCCAATGTGTTAATGAAGGGAGGTGGACAAGTGCACACCCTATGCACACGCCTTAGCAATGCAGGAATCTGTGACAGAGCCCAGGACTGGATCACCTCCTTTCTCACCATCAGAACTCAGAGAGTCGCCTCCCTCCATTCTGCTCTAAAGCCACCAAAATCATCTGGGGCGTACCCCAGGGTTCATACCTCAGCCTAACTCTCATCAACATCTACATGGCTCCCCTCGCTAACGTTGCCCGATCCCACAACCTCAATATCATCTCATACGCCGAAGACACCCAGCTGATCCTCTCCCTCACCAAGGACAAAACCAAGACCAACATCCATGAAGGAATGAAGGCGATCGCCGAATGGATGAAGAACAGCTGCCTTAAACTGAATTCCGACAAGATTGAGGTCCTCATCTTCAGCTCCACCCCCTCTGCATGTGATGACTCCTGGTGGCTTGCCACACTGGGAACCGCAACCGACACCCACCAACCACGCACTCATCCTAGACTCCTCACTATCTATGACCCAACAAGTCAACGCCATCTCCTGCTCCTGCTTCAACACCTTCTGCATGCTTCGAAAGATCTACAAATGGATCCGCACTAAAACCAGAAGAACAGTCACCCAAGCCCTCATAAGCAGCAAACTGAACTACGGCAATGCCCTCTACGCAGGAACCAAGGACAAACTCCAGAAAAGGCTGCAACGCATCCAGAACGGCTCCGCACGCTAGATCCTGGATATCCACACCACTGCCACATCACAGCCCACCTGAGAGACCTGCATTGGCTCCCCGTCAACAAGAGAATCACCTTCAAACTCCTCACCCACGCTCACAAGGCCCTGCACAACAGTGGAACAGAATACCTCAACAGATGGCTCTCGTTCTACACCCCGACCCGACAGCTTCGCTCTGCCGACCTTGCCCTCGCCACCATCCCACGCATCCGCAGAACAACCACCGTTGGCAGATCTTTCTCGTACCTCGCCACCAAGATGTGGAACTCTCTTCCCACCCACCTACCTCAGACCAAGGACCTCCTTACCTTCAGGAGACTTCTCAAGACTTGGCTGTTCGAGCAGTAGCAGCCCCCCCCCCAGCACCTTGGGACCCTTACGGGTGAGTGGTGCGCACTACAAATTTCCTGATTGATTAAGCATTTGTTGTACTCACAGTATAAATCATGCACCACACAATCAAGGAGTAACTCAAGACCAATTTTATAAAAACACTTCAGACTTTTATATAGTTTTTAAGACCAAGATGGTCCAGATACATTACGTACTTTTTGAGTTATGATTTTTCAAAGTTTTAATAAAGTTAGTCTTTCTCTGCAAAAATACGCACCATAGAAATCAATAGGCAGTCACTTTTAAAAATGAATAAAAAATTGGACGGTTGGGTTACCACTCTCTTGTTTTGCAGGATAATCGAAGCAGTCGGTGGACACTTTGTGCCTGCTGGAAAGCCTCAGGTGGCTCCCGATTCCAGAGGGAGCAGAGCTGGAAAGTCTCTTGGCAGAGGCACGGGGGCAACCTGGAAAAGGAGGTGGTTTGCAAATTTAAAGGTGGTTCCTTGGAGTCCCCTTGGGCTGTTGATGTCACAAAGGGTGAGGGACCTGTGGAGCACAGCTGGCTTCTTGTTCCAGGGCACAGGGCGGCCGGATGCAGGGTGAGTTGGTGATCCTGGAGCTGTGCGCAATGGAGCCCTTTGGAGCTGGAGGTAAGTCTTTTTAAAGGCAGCTTACAGGACAACAGTGACATGGTGGGAGGTCCAGGGCATTCCTGAAATCCCTCAACTGGGGCTTCCTCCATGTGTTAAAAAGGCTGCTCTGTTCACTCACTATGTCCAGGTGTGGCAGGAACACAGTGGGGGCATATTGCTCATTTAGCTATGCCCTCACATATAATATGGAGCACCTGCCTTAGCGCTATAAGGCCTGCCAGAGGGGTGTCTTACCCATAGTAAATGCAGTGTATGATGGACAGGCACACAGGCAGTGTGCCATGTCGAGGTTGAGTTTTAGATTTGCACCACGACACTCAGCTTGCAATGGCAGTGCTGGGTGCATCTGGATGCATGGCCCTGGAAGGTGGCATAATCAGTGCTGCTGCCCTGAGGGGCCTACCCTAGTACCCCATGCCCTGGGTACATAGGTAACCACATACCATGGACTTATAGTGGTAGTTAAGGGTGTATCCAATTGTGCCAATGCATCACAACAGATTTAGGGAAAGATCTCTGCCCCAGGGAACCTGGTTAGCAGGGTCTCTAGGCACTACCATTTCTAAAACATATCAACATCAGACAAAAAGTGGGGTGATAACCATGTCAAAAAGAGGCCCTCTCTCACACACCTCCCTGAGGTATAATTGAAAACATGGAGAGGGCTTTGTGGCCCCCCTTTTGGAGGCATACATGACCCTGGGGACTGCCACCCCCCAGGGCCGGTTCCTGCTATCTCCCAGGGTGCCCAACCTGGAGAGGTAGCTGTTTGCTTTTTGCAAGCTGTGACAGCTCCTGCCAAGCAAGAGCAGGCATTCTGCTTTCAGCAAGAGGGAGTGGTCAAAATGCTCCCACTTGCTGAAAGCGGACTTTTCATCTCTTTCCCTGCCCACTAACATGCAGACAGGAAAAAAGATTACAACACTGCTCCTGCATGCAGGGACCTGCTATTTGTAGCAGCTCCCTGCACGCTGGAGCAATGACATCTTCTCCAGGAGTCAGGGAGCTGGCTGGGACCGCAGATGCCTTGAAGCTCCCCTTCCCCAAGGTCCTGTCACTTTTTCTCTCTCTCTCTCTTCCATTCCATAATGGGATGGAAAAGAGAGAGAGAGATTGTAATTGTACTGGTCTCTCCATACAATGACTTTAAAGTGTCACACTAGCAAGATGTTTGGTTGGAATGTTATAGTTACCTTTTGATGCATAGCAGAACAGATACCTCTGGCCTACTGGTAAAGCTTCTGGAGTGTCACTCAGTAAGTTGAAGGTTCAAATCTTGGTATCTCATGGCAGTGTGTCTGTTTATGTAATTGTATTTTGAATGTTACACATTACTAGTGATGGAACACTTACGTTTTTTCCCATCACCATCTTTGGATAGAATGTCAAAGAGATGTCTGGACAATCTGTAGTAGTGGGAAGTCACCTGTGGCATAGTGGTCAAGTTCTAACACCGTCATACAGAAGGTTGAGTGTTCCAGTCTGTGTGTGTCAGCTGTCATTTCTCAGCTTTAAATTCTTTTAGACTTCAATACTTAAGGTACATACTGAAAGGTGATCTCATTATTTTTAATTGTCAAATATATTTTTTTTTCAATTTTTCAGAACATTTCTCATTCTAAATGGTGTGGGGTTGGGTGGCTATAGGGGGCTGGTTACAGGGCTTGGCCACAGGTCAGGCCCTGTGTCCATCCCCTCCCCTCGCACAGCCAAAGGCTGTGCGCAGCGGTGGTTGTATTAACATATAGTAATTAAAATTATGTTAAAAAACAATAGAAATTCACTGAAAAAGTTACGGGCCAACATAGTTAGGTTCTGAATTTAATCGCACAAAACCATAGAAATCCAGCAGCTGTAGTTAGAGTTATTTCAAGTAACTATAACTTGCGCCCTGACCATGCACTGCTAATTACCGCAGATATTACAGATGTCATGACAACTTTTAAAACATCTTTAAAAATATCAATTAAACTTTAGCAGTCAAATTATTGAAGACAAAACTGTGCATGGTAGGGGCGCGGGGGGAGCCTCAAGGCCCTCATGGTCCCAGCCGGCTCCCCGCCCCTTGCAGGACCTGGCATTGCTACCACATGCCGGGAGCTACTAAAAATAGCAATAATTTTACCGCTTTCACTGTCTACATGTCTGTGGGCAAGAAAAGAGATGAAATCTTTGCTTCCTGCAGGCGGGAGCATTTATAAAGCTCCCGCTTGCTGGAAGCGGAGTGTTTGCTTTTGCTTGGCGGGAGCTATAATAGAGGGCACTTTTTTGGGAAAATTCTGTGAAGATTTGTCAAACGGTCCCAAAGATATAGGCAAGTCAAAAAACGCTTTTTCTATGGAAACTAGGTCCCAACTATACCTACTGGCTAATATATATACATATATATATATGTATACATATATATTCAATTAAAAAATCAATGGTTACAGGGACGTTATATTTAGGCTCACATTTCACAGAGAAAAACCATAGAAAATCAGCAGTTATAGTTACCTGCACTAACTATACCTTGTGCCCCCATAACGCACTGCTTATGACCTCACATATTACATCACTCATGACATGGTCAGAGGCATCACTGATGACATAACTGTTGACATCATCCAGTTGGAGTAAGTGGTTGTATGGATGTGTGATTTGGTGTGTGATTGGGTCTATGGGTGTGCGAAATCCCACCACTCTCGATTCTGTAAGTCATGATTGGGATTTAGCTTTGGAAATGGATTTTTGTACATTTAAGGTTAGATGCTTAAGAAACTTATTAATCTGGACCTCTAAATGAGTTATTTTATTGGGCTTTCCTGATAAAAGAGAACTTCGTTTCACATGGAGGATCACGGAGAGGGTGATGGACGACTGAGAAAAAGGTTGTCATTTTAAGTGACTATTCATCCCACCATAATGGAGCACACACACATGAATGCAACTGATCCAACGCCCTGTATACTGAAATTGGGACTTATATAGAAAATAACTTGTTAATCATTCACTTTAAAGAGCACACTCAAAGCTAAAGTTATCGTCATTAACTTTACATCACTATCACACTGAGTAAAAAATGTCTGCAGCCATTCCTTAAGGGCTGAGGTGTTCTCGCGTGAGCTGAAATCTACAGAAACATTGCCATACTTGATTACGTTCTCAGAGGTATCCCTCATAACCAACCTAAACATTACAGTAAAAAACATCACTGAGGGTGACTTGGTACAGTGACAAGTTCAAGCGTTTTGAATATGCGCTTCGCCTTACTGTGATTCCATTACAGACGATTCGTGTCTTTACTATTTTCTGATGAGCATCCTGGGGAGGGGGAGCACTATACAGCATGAAATATATAATATTACAATAAGATTGCATCCACTACCTGGATCAGCCACTATATTGCACTAAAACCATATAATTATTAATCTTAGTTCCACTTATACTCACCACCCAAGGAAAGCATGGGCGGAGTTAAGAAGTGCAAATACATATTAAGGTATTGTAGAAGGTCAATGTATTAAGTACAAAATTATTGTCCACGGATAACAACAATCTTGGTATATTGTCACACAGCCACGATCTGATCTCTACCTTCTGAAACTTAACACCCAGTAGCATTGGGTGTAGGGTAACCTCTTAACAAATGTACAACCAAGATGTTAAAACGTGTATTTCTCAATACTGTTTCTCATTGTATTTGTTCGTCTATCAATATTAATAGAGGTGGTAAAGTAAAACTCGAACATGAATATATAGGTCGTATTGCTAGCTGAGGCTAAAGCATAAACATGAACTCACCCTCATAGTCCCAAAGCCCATTGAAAGGCTTTCCAGGCTCACCAGGGGGAGCATGAGGATCATCAAAAAATGGAGCACTCACTTCCATCAGCAAACCATTCTCATCCGGCTTAAATGTGATGGTGACTGGTGAATGCATTACTGTCAGGCTGTCCCAGGTGGTAGTTATCACGTACACAAGCTGAAGGGAAGAAACAAGGAACAATACTTCAATATTATTAATCCTAATCATCAAAATCCAGATCTGGCTAAACAAGCCTATCAATTAACATCTTTACCAGTAAGTGCAAAACCAAAATCTCAAATACGTTGCCCTTACTTGAATATGGACAGAATTCATTACAATTGCTGATACCAACGCTAAATCAGAAAAAAGCACTCTTCCGGTGGGGTACCATTATTAACTGTCTCTTGGGTGATGCAGCAGGTTTTGAAAGCAATATCAGTGGGCACAGAAAGCCAGAAAAGATGAGCGCTGTAGTTATAGTTAAAGGTATACAAATGTGATTTGTATACACATAATGGGCACAGTCTATCCTTCATTGCATAAGATATAAGTGTATCCCCACTGATATGAATCAAGTGTATTATCTCGTGCTTGTAACTGTGCCATTGTGAGCGTGTCTCTCTGTACTTCAATAAGAGCAGGTGTATGTCCATTTTCTAATCATTCCTGGTGAATATAGGAGTGATCAATTGATAAAGTGAATCTTCCCTGTGTTTGTGCATGCATTTGCATAGTCCTTACTGCTCAGTACCTCAGTGCTGTAATGTGTACTGCCTTTACTGTCTATATATATTTTTATCTTCAGTGAGTGTATCTCTAGTTTCTGCTATAAGAAGGTAATCTCTTTCTCGATGTGGTGTGTACATAGCTTGTACAGGCCATGTCTGTCCTGACATTAAGAGAGGACTTTTTGTACTATATGTGGAGCTTCCCCTGAAACAATGGTAAATGTTCAATGTAAGTCAAAGGCACTTCAGTATAAACCAAAGGCTCATATTGGGTTGCAAGATCTGCTTTAGTGTGTGAGCATCCATGCCGTATAAGCAGCCTCTGTTTTCATCCAACAGAAAGGCATCTCTGTCCTATATATGGGGTGTGCTCTGACAACCAGTAATATCTCACCCCCAATTAATGGGCCCCAATTAATGGGAATGCCCTTGATATCAAGTAGTAGAATATTGAGTAGAAAGGACTGGGTGAATGTTTTCAGGTATCTCAGTCTCCCCCAGTTCATTCCCCCTGATTATCCAGCCATTGCTCACAAAGACTCAATAATGGTAATCATGATGCAGGCTAACTCTTTATATCGCTTTTGCGCTTAACATCCCCCAGAAGGAGATTGGAATACTTCAGCTTACTAGGATCATACAACACCTTTGGGAATTTTTGGTTAAGAATGCAATTCACTTATTTCTAGTGTTCCAGGCCCTCAGGAGCCGTAAGGGGTCGAGCCCTGCGTTCTGGATGTCACATGTGATTCCCCACTTTTTGGTGTTGGGGCGCACACCTGGGTAGATCTCCTAGGTCCCAAGAGGATTTATAAGTAACATAGCATCTTTGGAAGAAAGAAAGGGCAGGTGTCTTTCACCCCACACCTCAATGAGTAATGTTTACTCAGATAAGGAGTGTTAGGAGTCAGACAGCCCTGTCAGTAACTCTCCTCTGCAGCAGGAGTTTTGCATAAATGTATATATACTTTGCACCCCACCCTGGCCTCTAGAAATGGTAGACACACACAGTTGTTGGTATTTCATAATTTATTTTTTATTATTCACTATTTGTATGTGTCAGAATCATTATAATAATTATTATGGTTATCACAGAAGTCATAATATAAACATGGTGAACATGAGAAATACCTCAGACATTTTACACCACACCACACATTCCTACTTTCTCTATTAGATTAGTCCTGTCACTATGTAATATCTACATATAAGTTAGCAGTCTCATAATTATTGTATTGGATGTAGGGTTATTAGAATAATCTAGCTATTTATATTCTAACACATGTATGCGAACACATGTACCTCAAAGAACCATTGAGTCTGCCGCTGGGTTGCACTTCAGTACGTCCTTTTTGCAATCAGACCTCATCGGCCCTTACAGACACAAATCTTAGGTATCTTTAATACCTTCTTTTCCAATAATTCTCTATGTATGGGGGAGGGGACTGAAAATAATATGGCAATATTGTACACACAGTGTTAGGGTTAAAATTCAATTTTAGAATTCCAAGGACGTGACCAACCAACATGGCTGAGTGGAGCTAAAACACACAAGCTCTGCTGCATTGATGCAAGAATCAAGGCAGTAGGAGCCATGAATGATCATGTCATCACTGCAGCAAAGCGATTCAACCCATGAGATTGAGCTGCCAATGGCAGGGCCCCTGAGCAGCATTCGCAACACCATTTTGCCGGCGGTAAGATCTGAGGCCTCTGACACGTGATGGTAACAGTCACGGCTGCCATTAGAGATCCCCACAAGTCGCTGGTGAGTGAACCTGCTGAGGCAAGAGACTGGCTTGAGCACGACCCCCTGTAATGTTCAGTTAGTAGTTGTGTTTATTATCTTTGTACATGTGTTGACCTTTGTACATGTTCAAAGTTGTTGTTCTTTGTAAGTCTCTTTCGTTCCAATTCCTGCACTCGTGATTCCAAGTTTGTTAATTCACAAGGTAAGGAACATTCCCGTACTCATCAGAGGTGAAGTTGAGGAAGAATTAGACAAGCTGGTTGGAGCTGACATTATTGAACCGATTGAATCTTCCGAATGGATTTCTCTGGTGGTGGTAGCAAAACGTGCAAATGGAAAGATTTGTTTATGCATAGATTTCCGCCACCTTAATAATAATATAGTGGTGGATAAGTTATAAAAAGGGGTCGAAATGGTTTTCCACCATAAATTTATCAGCTGCTTATCATCAGATTAAATTAAGTGAAGTAAGTAAGAAGTACTTACCATAATAGGATGTTTCCAATGTAAGAGATTGCCATTTGGTCTAGCATCGGCAGCAGCCATTTTTCAGAGGTTAATGTATCAATTATTTGGAAAACATACCAATGTGAGGTGTTTCCAAGATGACATTTTACTTTTTGGCAAGAATAGGATCGAACACGATGGAACAGGTTCTGGGTATATTAGAAGATAAAGGTTTGACTGTGGAACACTCTAAGTATAAGTTCGGAGTACAGTCAGTAACCTACCTTGGACATGTTTTGCATGATGATGGGGTGACTAAGGATGATGTCAGATCATTTCTAGGAATGATAGAGTTTTCTGCGAAGTTTGTGAAGGGTTTTTCTAGCAGAGTATACAACATTAGGCATCTGCTGAAAAACCACGTTAAATTCAATTGGTCACAAGAATGTGAAACAGAATTTAAGGCCGTAAAGAATACAATTGTACAAGCTCCTGTATTAAGTAGTTTTGATCCAGAATGTACAAGTGTTGTAACTGTGGATGCCAGCAATAAAAATTGGGAGGTGTGTTGACACAAAGTGATGCTTCAGGGAAGGAAGCTATAATTGCATTTGCTTCTCGTGCTTTATCACCGAATGAAGGAACATTTTCGGTGATAGAGAAAGAAACACTTGCGTGTGTTTGGGCACTGGAGCATTACAGATCTTTTGTGTGGGGATTTTTTATTTATTTTATGAGCGGATCACAAGCCATTAGTTGAATTACTGACCACTGAAGAGATGTTTAAGGCATCTGCGAGGATTGCCAGAATGTCAATGTGTTTGCAAGATTTTGTGTATGAAATTGAATACGTTCCAGGAAGGAGTAATGTTTTGGCTGATTTTCTGTCCCGTATGCCAACTGAGATATTGGAATGGGATGCGGATGAAGGGGAGGAGTTGCAAGTTGCATTAATTCATGATGAGGGTGCCCTGAGTGTAAAAGAGGAGATGTGGAAGGAAGGGTATTCCAAGGATACAGATTTACAGATATTGGTGGAATGTGCGATGAATGTTTGGCCTACCAAGTCTAAAATTTAAAAGAATCTAAGACAGTTTTGGGAAGTGAGGAGTGAGCTGTCAGTTGTTCAAGGAACAGTTTTTAGAGGTGATATAGCTATTCCACCAAAGACACTTAGGAATAATATTTTGAAGTTATGTAATGAAACTCATTGTGTGATAGTGAAAACTAAACAGAGAGTAAAAAAAGGGTATTGGTGGCCAGGAATAGACGTTCAAGCAGAAAGGATTGTCAGGGATTGTGTCATCTGTGCGAATTCAGATAAAACATTGAGGACATTGAAACCGAATATGTGTGAACCAATCATGCCAAATAAACCAAGGCATACAGTAGCAATAGATATCATTGGTCCCATTGGCAGTCCTGGGAAGTATATAATTGCCATGATTGATGTTTTCTCCAGGTGGCCCGTGGTGAAAATTGTGGATAAGGTAGATTCCTTACGGCTTTTGACATTCATGGACAATACTTTTGTAGAGGAAGGTCTACCAGTACAGATTATTAGTGATAATGGGGTGCCAGTTTGTGTCTAGTTTGACGAAGAAGTATTTTGAAAGGATTGGAGTTAAACATAGGACTACGTTTTTGTACAATCCTAGTGGTAACGGTATGATCGAGAGGTTTAATAGAGTTATGAAGGATGCAATTCAAATTGCGTGTAAAAATGGATGATTGGGAGGTTCAAGTTTTCAAAACATTGTGGTCATACAGAACGAGCTATCATGAAGCTCTTGGGTTGTCTCCTTTTGAATTAATGAGAGGTAGAGTACCTAGGACAAAATGCATCCCGAAATAGTTATTGGAAGCATCTGAATGTAAGGTGTCTTTTGACGATGTTAGAGATCAGATTATGAAGAAGCATCTGGATTATAAACAATATTTTGATGGTAAGAGGGGTTCAGTGAGAAATATGGACATTTGTGTAGGTAGCTGGGTAAAGGTAAAGTAACCATGGAAGGTAAGAAAGGGTGAGAGCCAATTTACAGAACCTATTCAGGTAAGCAAGGTTTTACGCAACGCAGTTCTTTTGAGTGATGGAAAAGTGTGGAACCTCAAAAGGATAGCTGTGTTTAGAGGACAGTGTGATACAAATAGACAAAGTTTGAGCGATTCCTTGGAAGATTATACTCTGTAGAGGAATAAAGTAAATGACAGTTTGGAAAAGGAGAATAGTATTGGAGATAGTGTTGGGGTTGGAGAGAACATATGAAGGAATAATCGGGAGCAAGATGTTGAAGAAGATGCTTCGGCGATTGCTGTAAGTAGGGATGGAGGAAATGATGAAGTTGAATCTATGAAAGAACAGTTAGTCCTGGGAGACATAGGTAATATTCCGGCGGGCAAAGTGAGTGGCAACAAGGAATGTACGGGGCATAAAGGTAACAGGGTATGTTCTAAACCTAAGTGGTTTATATGTGATTTTATTTCATAGTATTATATATATATATATATATATATATATATATATATATATATATATATATATATATATATATTTGTTTTTTTTTATTTAAAGGGGAAGATGTGTAATGCTTAGTTAGTAGTTGTGTTTATTATCTTTGTACGTGTTGACTTTGTACATGTTCGAGGTTGTTGCTCTTTGTAAGTCTCTTTTGTTCCAATTCCTGCGCTCGTAATTCCAAGTTTGTTGTTGGAATGTGAGGAAGAGTTGGAGGACAGAGACACGGAGCAGACACTCGGCGAGCCTCTGCTGTTGTTACAACTATAATAAAGATATTCATTTGAGATACGAAGACTCTGACTCTACACCCTCCCTCACACACACACAGACCATGATATGAGACTTACCCAGGGCCCGAAAATAGTTTTTTTAATCCTTTGGGAGTAGCTCACCTGACTCCAAGATGGTGGCCTTAAGGGACTTCAGGTTAGGAAAGAAGCAGCAAGAAACCTCCGTGCTCTAAACATGCAAGAGGAGTGCTCCTTAGGGGCCTAGACAGTCTGGCCTGACCACAGCTTTGTGCCACACTAGTTCTCTATCTGTTTTGGATGCTTTGGATGCTTGACTGACTCCTTTAGGGACTCCTTTAGGGGAGACCTCAAAAACATAATCCTCAACACTCTGTCTGACCGACTTGATCCATTCCTTATTATACCAGTGAAGGGCTCGCTCCCTACAGCAATAGCACCATTAATGTACAAGTGATATTTTCCCTGAGTCCCCTAGCCTCAGCGAACCATGGAACCAGTGCAGGAGCTTAAAGTTCCTAAACACCTTTGACTTTTTCTAAGGCAGGACACTCCCTACAACAAAGAAGCTCACAACACGCTCACCTGTAACCTATTGAGCGACGCTCCAAGCTATGATGTTCCTATACTTTTTTGCTAAGACCTCTGGCGTATGCCTACATGCCACCAAAAAAGGCACAGCAAAATAGAGTGTCCAGCTATTTTCATCTGACAGAAACTAAAGATGTACAACCTCTCGTCCCAGGGGATCGCGCCATGGTGCTAATGAAAGAAGACCTCTTGGCCTCCTTGCAGGACCTTAAGAAAGGGCTGCGGGAGAAACTAAATACCGATCTGTTCAGCTCTCTGGACACTCTCCATTCGGACCTCACAACCAGACTCTCTATGCTACAGCAAGATGTGGCTTCAGTAGGAGTGCGCACTTTAGACTTATAAACTAAATGCCAGACTTTAGAACAGCATATGGAAAAGCTAGAAGGCTCATCTACACAACTCCAAGACCAACTGCAAACTATGCTCTTGAAATGCGAGCATCTCAAGAACCACTGCAGATGGGATAATATTCACCTAAGGAACATGGAAGAAGAAGCCAAAGGTTCAGAACTCGATGGATTTTTAGTTGGCTTGTTAGCGGAACTTTGGGAGACAAGCAGACGAAGATTAAACTAGAGAGTGTCCATCAAGTAGGCTCACAGATGGCAAGCAATGGCAAGCAATAGCGAGCAACGGTAGGTGACCCTAGCAAAATTACAATCTTTCAAGGTGAAAGAAGCGATCTTGCAAGCAGCCAGAAAGGTAGAAATGGTTTCCTTCCAAGGGGCAGCATGCCCTATATTTCAGGACATTGCACTGGCCACATTGGCACGAAGACTTCAGTTCTGACCACCTACAGACAAACTGCACCACAAAAGCAGCAAATATAGGTGGACATACCTGTTTGGCCTTGTCTTTGACTGCCAAAATAAGACACATGATTTCACAGATGTGGCAGAAGCCACAACCCTACTAAGCATACCACTTCCCGACTCTAGAGACGCAGACGGACTCAGAGAGAATTGCAATACTAGTTCCTCAATAGGAAATGAAAAAGGACATTGGCTTCCTCAGAGATGCTTGAGACAACAGGGGAAATGATGGCACTGAGTGGACTCAGGCCATTCGTCATAAACTCTGACTCCAATTCATCACACAACCAGTTTGGTAGTATGATTTGAAATGTTTGCACCTCTTACGCCAGTTATACTTGATACACCGGGCTCATCCATGCCCAAATTTCCCAAATTCTGTATCCAAAGTGGGAATTGCTTCCCTTGACAGAGATACTTAACATTCAAAGTGTGATGTCATGTCTTTACAATTAATCCTTGACTTCATATACTTACGTTGAGAGTGCTCAAGCAGAAAGTGACTTTTACACCCTACAAATTAACACTTATTCAAGTTTGTTTTTCGTATCTGTTTTCCATGAGTGAAACCTTATTGAAGGGCATCGGGGTGGGGTTGGGGGGCCAGGATCTGAGTTCTCCTTCTTTACAAAGGTGAGATGCAGGCAGTCCAGTAGGGAACAGAAGGCTGGATTGGGGACTATTGCCTGACCCAATGACCCTATGTTGTACACTATAATGGTATTAACAACATTGACATGGCATTTAAAGGGCTTAAATTCCCCCACCAAACGTCATAAACTATGAAAATACATTTTACATAAACAACATGATATAGTAGCATCTCTAGATATTCATCCTAAATGAAGCAAAGACCATAGATTATGCCATAAAGCCTACCCCATAATCTACAAATCTTCAACTCTTACCAAGCATAATGGAGTAGAAAGTCTCTTTCACTCTTTCACTCCTCCCTTACATTCCAACCCTTAGGCTACAAATTTGAAAAAGAGGGAAGATTCTTGATGGTGAAAGGGAGTATTGCAGGCTGTTCATGCACAATAGCTACTAGTTATGCCCCTAATATAGCCCAAGTGGCCTTCATACAATCATGTCTTACTCAGTTGGGGGAATTTGGTGAAGGAGATATTATTCTAATGAGAGTCTTAAATCCTACCTGGAACTCCGCTCTACATAGCAAGCACCCAAAGCAAGCATTAATCTGGGGCTTCTCTAAAACCCTGAAATGAACAAAAGAGGTTATAGGACTTATAAGTGCTTGGAGAACTATTCACCCAGATACCAAGACTATACTTTTTTTACACATTCCCATTGCACATATTCTTGTCTTGACTTTACCATTATCAGCCAATCTCTCATACACTTCATCATAGATTCAAAATTCCACCCTATAGCTCTTTCAGAGCTCCTGTGGGTCTGATAGTGGAGTGGGCCCCTCCAACACCTGAATACCGTAGATGGCTATTTCCTATAAAATTAGTGAGAGACCGTCTCTTTAGGGAGGACCTGTGTAAGGCCATTAGGGAGTTCTTCAAAATGAACGACCCCTGGGATACTGATCCATCTAATAACTGAGAAGCCTTTCAGACTGTCATTAGAGGGAAATGTATTTCACTTATGTCCTTCCCGACTAAGCCAAAAACTCAAGATAGGTTGGCGTTAGAAGCGGAATTGCAACAAGCTGAATGGGCTCATAAAGAATCCCCTTCATTAAAACCCCAACAGAAAATCACTGCACTCAGGAGGATGCTAAACGCAGTGTATATCAACATAGCAAAGTTTACTTTGCTGCATCTAAAATATGGGATATACGTACAGGATAATATGATAGAAACACCTCTGGCATGCCAGCTGAGGGTTAAACATGAAAAGGAATACATCAGTCTAATTAATCTTGAGAAGGGGGGAGTGGCAACAACAGAAGTAGATAAAGCAAAAGCCTTAAGGATTTTTACAAAGAGTTATTGACAGCTGAATCATTGGAGGAGGCTGACCAACTCCAATACCTCCAACAAGTTAATCTTCCACAGGTCTCTGATGACCAAATTAATGTTTAAGCAGCCAGGTTGGAGAGTATGAGGTCCAGGTGGCCATTTCCAACCTTAAATTCCATAAATCACCTGGGCCAGATGGCTTCACAGCCCAATTCTATAAAACCTTCAGCTCTGATCTGGCACCACACTTGACTAAACTGTTTAATCACATAGCCAGAGCATGCAAGGTTACCCATTCAATGAGCAAAGCCTTAATATCTGTCCTCCTGAAGCCAGGGAAGGACATACAGATCCATCATCTTCCTAAACGTAGGCACCAAATTGCACACCAAGATCCTTGTGACCAGATTAGAAGACATTTTTCAGGACCTGATACATCCAGACCAGGTGGATTCATTAAGGGGAGGCAAATGCATGACTTGCGTCGGATAATCCCTCTAGTTGAGCAGGCTACTAAAAAACACACACCAGCGGTCTTGGTGGTATTGGATGTAGAAAAGGCATTTGACTGAGTTGATTGGTCATTCCTCTTCCAGACTCTTAGAAGATTTGGCATAAACAACAAATGTATCACCATGGTCCAAGCTAATTACGCAAATCCTCTCTAGTGAGTACTAGTAAATGTAATGGGCTCAAATACCTTTAAATTAGAGAGGGGAAATCGCCGGCGTCCCCACTTTTTCCCTTCCTATTTCCCCTCAGTATAGAGCCTCTGCCAGTGAAGGTGAGAGAGGAGGGCAAGATTCAGGGAATTCCCTTTGGGTCCCTTAGCCACAAAATGTCATTGTTTGCTGATCATGTTCTATTGTCCTTAACCTCCCCTGCAACATCACTCATAGCTCTACAATGAGAATTACCAAGCTTTGAAAGGGTTTCTGATTACTGCATTACTCTCCATAAATCATACCTTTTAAATGTGACTTTTCCTACAACAGAGATGGAGGCATTGGCACTCACTAAAAGGAACTCACATATTAGAGGATCAAAATTACTTCTAGACTCTCTGACTTGTATAAGGCCAACTCCTTTAAAGGCTTGGGCGCATCCATACAATTAAGTTGACAGTATTACTGTGATTCTTATAGTTATTTCAGGGACTTCCAATTGAAAAAGAGCAGCATTTTTTTTTACAAAACTTCACACTATTCTCACTAAATTTATCTTGCAGAATCGCTGAGTCCGACTCCGGTATAAATTGCTCCGCCTATCTAAAGCTGCTGGAGGCCTAGCTCTTCTTGACTTTCTCTCTTTTTATAAAGCAATCCAACTGAGAGTGATCTCTGAATGGTCTCTGACAGAATCGGACAAATATTGGCTTCAGGTGGTCTGGGCAGTGGTAGGCCGATATATCTGTGACCTATTATGGAAACCTAAAGCAGACCAACCCAACAATGCGTATTTAAGCACACCCACAAAAACAACTCTGAAAATCTGGGAAGACGTTAACCACTTGGCAGCCTGGGCAACATTTCCCTCACCATTTCCGCCTATTCATTTTAACCCAGCATTCCCCTGTGCTTTCACAGGGGCCTTTTGATCGGTGGACAGAAGGAGGGTACCTTATGATTTCAGACTTTTAACATGAGTGGGATATTCTTTCTTTTGAAAACTGCCAAAGAAACTTTGGTTTACCAAACTCTGAGTGATACCACTACCAAAACTACAAAATATGGTTATGTACCCAGATTTGATAGAGGCTGCAACGAGAGATCTTTCCCCAATTAAAAAAATTGTTGGGCACACCAGGTGAGCAAAGGGGCAACCTATTTTCTTTACTCACTTTTAATCAACACTACCCCTAACATTCGACCCCTACATATGGACTTTTGGTCCACTCTACTAGGGATAGCATTTTCTGAGGAACATTGGTGACAGACTAAGGTTCAACCATTTTATGGTTATGAGGGACGTCCTCTACAAAGTATTATATGATGGGTATATGGGCCAGTTTGAGAAACAACATCTCTGGACCAACTGCCCTGCCACCATCACACAACACATTCTCTTCTGGGGTAGATACATTGATGACATACTTACCATTTGGACAGGTAATAGGCAAGACTTACACACACTTATATACCATTTGAATGCTAACAAGTTCAACCTGGCCTTTACACACAAGGTTATTGGTGAACATATAGAGTTCCTTGATCTTCTCCTGTGCATTACCAATAACAAAATCTCTTCAAGAATATACAGGAAACCCACTGCATGCAACTCTATCCTGCATGCACTTATCGCGCAACCTACTGCTCAGATCAAGGCCATCCCATATGGCGAAATGATAAGAACCAGACGTAACTTGTAGCGATAATGAGATTTTCTCACTGGATATGGGATTATTGGTACAACGTTTTCACAACAGAGGGTATTCAGAGGAGACAATTTGCAACGCCAGTAAACGCACACTTTCTAAACAACATAACACACTACTCCTTAGGGGATACAAAAAATCTAGAAAAGACATGAGAAAGAATATTTCCCTTATTATTAGATTTAGTCTGGCCAGTGGTGTTTTGTTTCGTATACTCAAAAAACACTGGCATTTGTTACTTCTGTACAGCAGTCTTGGGAAGATTATAGGCCAGACACCATCCCTCACTAATAGCAGGGGACGCACTTTGAGAAACATTTTATGTCCTAGCTACATAGCGCCTCTTCCCCTAACTCACCCACAAATGTGGTTACCTAACAAACCTGCTGGTTTCTACAAATGTGGCTGTTGCATTTCCTGCCAATTTGCACTCAACAGAACCGTGACCTTCACACACAACACGGGAACAACCTACCATGTAAGACAATTCATCAATTGCAATATGAAATACACAGTCTACTGCATCATTTGTGTATGTGGACTGATCTATGTGGGTAGTACTTTATGCCCTCTCAAGGAACGTATCCAAGAACATATTAGAGCAATTAGGAACTACAACCCTAGCTATCCCCTTGCTGTACACTTCAATTTTCAACATGACGAATCTGACATTTTCACTATTATTATATACATGTTGGTACCTCACGCTTACACACTCGGTCACTTTTGTCATGTCTGTAAACATACTAATTTGCTCTTTTCCTTTATGTCTACCGTTCCAGTATTAACACATTTAGTTAAACCTCTGTATTGTATATTTCTTACAGCCTTGATAAAGTCACTGTTGTGACGAAACACGTGTTGGCTGTGCTTGATTGACTGTATTTCTGGACACATGACTATTGGTCCGAATAAGCAACTCTCTGGAACACTAAGAAGAGTACTGTACTATTAATTAACGGATTTGCTACACACAAGCTTGTACACGTATTCTGCTACTTCTTATGCTTTGACTCCTGTGGTCGTATTTGTTCATTGCACCTTGTGTATACTTGTATGCACTATTCTTGTGCCTTTGGGTAGTAGGGCACCTGACCACGTGCACCTACCTTTGTTTGACTATTATTATGAATGTACTATTGTGGACACCATTTGGAAGTGCGAAACAACTTGCCATTTTCTACCTCTGATTTCTGGGTAGTATCTATATCCTACCAAACTAAAAAAAAATCTTCCCCCAATACAACTGTTTTGTTAATGGGTTGCTTGAAATTTCCACCCTATCTGGTGGGACTGCCCCATAATTCGCCCCTTTTGGTCCGAAATTCTGGCACAAATGAAAGATATCCTCGGGTATCTGGTTCCTGCTACACCAGGGTTTACCCTTTTGGGCTGGAGAGACAAGTCTCTCAAATGCCAAGCTTCAGGCGATCACTCAATCATTTGGCTCTGTCTGGGGATGGTAAAAATGGCACTGGAGGACTCATGGAAAAAACTGCTGCTCCCACAATCACTCAATGGCACACCAGGCTATGCCAGGTCTTGAGAATGGCAGATATACTCCTGGATAACCTTAAGAACTTTGAGTATGCTTTGGGCCCTCTGGTGACCTTCCTATCCAAAGAGCTTCTACTTACTGCTTGTCCCACTCGCACCCGAGTGTTGCACCTTTTCAAATATAATTTCATAGGAGAGTTGATGTTGACCCTGTAATGGCCAAATGGCCAGGAGGGAGAGTTACCCTCGCACTCCACACAATACATGATTTTATAACCTTCACTCAATGTTTTTTTTGTATATTTTGTTAAAGGGGTTCTTTTTGGGGAGGAGGAGGGTAACACTCTGTGCAACAATATTACTGTTTGAGATAAGTTACCTGATGATGGTGTATCAGTTGGACTATTCTCCTATAAGATGGATGCCGCTCCATATTGAAACTGTATATATTATTTGCGCTTGAAAGTGAAATGCTAATGTCCAGCAATGTAGATTGATAACACTATCTGATGTTTTGCCCTGAAACCTCAATAAAGAAAGTTTGACCTAACTTCCAAATATAAGTTTTCTAGGTCCTAAGCCTGGTACACACATGTACCCCAAAGAGTTAGTGTTCTCATTTTGGTATACAATCAGGCCTGGCTTATATGGAACATTTTACCAGGAAAGCCCTGCCACACACAATACCAAGTAACTTGTACTTGAATTGTGAAACCTGCCACTGTTGTCACCTGAAGCACTGTCTCTCATGATGAATGCATTGATATACCTCAAGATGAGAGTAATCAGTGACAGAGTAGTGCCTTTGCTGAAATTTAACTCAACGTACAGTGAGAGTGTGCTACTGAGGTCAAGGGGTCTGCTTTGAGTATCCTTCCTGCAATACCCACTTTCACAGACATGTCTGTTGAGTAAACAGACATGACCTACAAACCATGTCATACCATACTTACCTGGTTCTCTGAACATATCCTTAAACTCACAAACTCGCAAAAATATTTGTCTCACGCATTAATGTCACCTATTCTATACGCTGGGCAGTCAAGAAGCATAGATGGCTGCTTGCACAATGGAGCCTTACTACCTCTTTCCAGATAAACCTAGACTCCTGGAAATTAGGCGATGGCTTTAATCAACCATTCTACAGTTTGGACAATCAAAAGGCAGACAGCTGCAGTTTTGGGACAAAGGCATTCACTGAGAATTTCTGTGTGTTTCGCAGAGACCTTTAAGCAACATCATCAATTTAACACTAGTTGTAGGTTGTTTATTTGTATATTGATCATATCACTTCCAGTGATGTAACCAAGGTCACAATTCTTGTATGGTTGCTACATTGAGACAGCTAAAGTAAAACAGTTTTGTACTGTTACTTTCTACAGTGGGATGCCAAGAGTATTTTCGAGGGGAGTAGGCTGAAACTGCTGGCGTTCACAGACGTGTTTGTGTGCTTCTTGAATCAAACGATAAGATATATTGCACCAAAGTTCAGCATCAACGCTGACATTATAGCTCATGAGGTTAATACTCTTGCTGTAGAAAACTGCTTTCACCTAGCAGATTCACTTAAGCTCATATTCTTTCAGGGTTCATCTAATGCCTACCCAGTGAGTTAGGTAACAGTAGTTCTATCACATCTTTTTGGAAGCACTTATGGACGGATTTGGAGGTGAGCAGAAACAGGACATCCAACATAAATAGGTGGATGTCTAATGCTGCCTACCTGTGGTTCCTCCAACTTAGTTAGCGGATCCTCGGTTGCCTCTGCCATTGAAATCTCCTTATTGGCAGCCATCTGAGTCAGGGTTTCACAAAGTACCACCTTATTTAGAGTGGTCTATCATGGACATATGTGTTTTTGTTTGCCAGAAACAAACCCATACTACAAGGGTTTGGTTCTGAAAAACAAAATAATTGACAAGCAGGCCACCATTACATGGCAGCCTGGCCAGCATTACATTTTCACCATAAGTGCTTCCTTCTTCAGAAACACTTTTAGCAAAAATTCTCAAGCAGCAGCTTGGGGAATTTTAAAGAAGGGGATATGACAGCTGCAGGGGCTACCTAGGTCGGACCTCTACCACCACAGAAGCTTAGCAGCTAATCTCCTGGGGTCTTAATAACCACATTAGGCACTCTAAATTTAGTATTGTAAACTATGGCCCATATTTATACTTTTTGACGCACAACTGCGCCAACGCAGTTGTGCGTCAAAATTTTTACAGCCGGCTAACGCCATTCCAACGCGCCATGCGGGCGCCTTATTTATGGAATGACGTTAGCCGGCGCTGCGGACTGGTGTGCGTAAAAAAAAATGACTCACACCAGGCAGCGCCGACGTATGGGAAAATGGGGGTTGTGCGTCAAAAAATGGGGCAAGTCAGGTCTGAGGCAAAATTCAGGCCTCAAACCAGATTTGCGCCATTTTTTTGATGCCCAACCTCCATTGACATGACTCCTGTCTTAGCAAAGACAGGAGTCATGCCCCCTTGCCCAATGGCCATGCCCAGGGACATAAGTCCCCTGGGCATGGTCATTGGGCATAGTGGCATGGAGGGGGGCCCAAATCAGGCCCCCCTATGCCGCAAAAAAATTCGGAAAAAAATACTTACCCGAACTTACCTTTACTTCCCTGGGATGGGTCCCTCCATCCTTGGGTGTCCTCCTGGGGTGGGCAAAGGTGGCAGGGGGTGTCCCTGGGGGCAGGGGAGGGCACCTCTGGGCTCCTTCCGAGCCCACAGGTCCCTTAACGCCTGCCCTGACCCAGGCGTTAAAAAACTGCACCCATCAGGCTGTGCGTCGTTTTTTAAGGCCCACCCCCTCCTGTGCGTCAAAATGACGTCAGAGTATAAATATGGGGCACAGGCCTTAAAGTCATTTTTTGGAAGGGAACGCCTACCTTGCATATAATTAACGCAAGGCTGGTTCCCCCTTCCAAAAAATGATGCACATGGTGGAATTTTGACGCCCGCGGGGTTGGACGTCAAAGTATAAATATGGGGCAGGGTTTGCGCCGATTGTGCGTCAAAATTTTTGACGCACATTCGGCGCAAACAGAGTATAAATATGCCCCTATATGTGTACAATGCTCCATGCAGATAGTATTATTATTAATATTTAGGGTAGCAGTAGTAGTAGCATGTAAAAATGATACTTAAGAATTGTTCTTTTGTTAAGAATGCGAGACACAGAAAAAGTAGAGAAGACCTTACAGGAGGAAAGCATAGACCTATTAAGTAGTCATGCAAATTATTTTTTCCAGTAAGTCTGTTCATGAGTACATCTGACTTTTGCACCAAATTATGGCTAAAGACATCACACATGGCTTGGGGCACATCATCATGTTGTGCATCAATATGTAGCACTCTACATCTCAAGGGACTCACCCCAATGCACCTTCAAACAGGGACAATCCACCCTGATACAATCAATGCACTCACCCCAGAGCAGCCACAAACCCGTGCTCACCTAGGGTCAGCACCTTAGTGAAAAAGGTGAAGAAGGCACTCGCTTGCACTCCAAGTGAGGACAGAGATAACCGTGCAAATGGGTGCAGTGAGTGAATGCAACCACTTTCAGAGGGAGGATGGGGCGGTCCATGGGACGCTCCTTCCCAACCTCAGAGGCTGAAGACCCTTTTGCCTCTGTGCCAGATTCCATAATACACAAAAGCAAATGAGGAAACTCCCCCACACTTTTTGTGTTACATAAGGGGCTGCACAAGCCTCTGCAACCATGTCTGTAATACTACACACCCCGGGGTACAGAAAATGGGCACATATTCTTACTGCGTTCCGGGACATTGTATCAAACACAGCCCCAAGTGTGCAATGCCTTAGGCTTCGCTAGTGTACATCACCTCATTCCCCTGATATATATATATTATATATGTCCATCCAATCCACATCATTCACTTCTCCACTGCACAGGGTTATGTATGAATGTTGAACTTTTCGCATTGATGACCTTATGTTTGTTGGTGTGTGTGTATTGCTGCTCGGTTGCTTACTGGATTTTGATAAAAATGTGTTGCCTTTAACAGTGTTGCTCTTTGTGCATGTTCCCTGTGTGTATGCCTATGTTTAATGTCCAGTGTGCTTCCAGTTACAAAAACCATACATACCGTGTGGCTCTATCAATGGTTGTGTTTTGTCTGTTCTAGCACAAAAGCTCCACTACTGCATCAATCACTGAATTTATCGAGACACAGCAAAATATGCTTCCATGAAAAACAGACACAGAAATATGGTAACCAAACTATGACGACTGTAATACTTTAGTGAATATTCTTTTCTGGTCACTTACCTCTGCGGCTCCAACTGCTCGTCTCTCAGTATTGGTATCGGAGATGTCATATTTAAACCTTTACATGGAAATTGGGATAAAAGAAATACAAATATCTTCATTAATTTACAAAAAAAGATGTGTCCGTACAGAAAATCCACGTTAAAGTACAGTTAAACAGAAAATCAGGAAAATGCCAACTACCAAGCTTCGAGCGGTTGGGGTTGTGAAGCAGCTGAAATGGAAACAATTATCCTTTTCAAGATCTCCTTGCACCATCTAGTGGCAAATGCTGGTAATAAGCATGGGCTATCACGGCACCCCAGCGATTCTACTGTCATCGGAAGCAGGTGAGCCGGTGGTAGTGCCATGTTTCATTCTTGAAAGGGATAAAAGAGAGGAATCCATTTTTCATAAGAGCCTTCAGGCGTGAAAGAAGTCAGTCCTGACAAATTAAGGATAAAAGCTCATTTCGCCCATGCAATCTGTTCAAGGAACTGCAGGACCGCAAACCATCAATGTCAGGGATCAGGGCCTGTTCGAGCTTGAATACAGACACTTTGTACCGTGAGGTTAACCTTCTCTTGCATACCTTGCGCACAGTTATTAACCATTCAGTAGCACTGTCAGAATTAAGAGTTCCATTTCACCTTCCTGGAAAGCCCACCAGCTAATGTATAATCTGGTTTAAATAGAATACTACGAAAAGCAAAGAAAGGCTATCGGGACACAATTTCACGAAAGAAAATGTATTGCCGGTGGCAGCTCCTGCAACGGCCACGTAGTGGGAGAGTTTCAGTTCCGCTCTGACTTCTCCCACTAAGGAGAGTAAACATCTATACCCGTATAACCTGCATCCAACCTGAAACATTAGAGAGTACACATACCACACATCTAACACACTGCAGGTACACCGTACAGGTGTGTATAAAAACGCTCACGGCAGCATTCCCTTCCCTGCAACTAAATACAAACTCAACATAACACATTAGACACTGCAAACAGTCTCACCTTAGCTCGGGTATTACATGCATTAGGGGATGATCAAGATCACAGTATCTTACGTGATAACAAGTAACACACACAAATGTGCACTGTAGGAAAATGGCTCCCCCCACTTTTTGCCCGATATTGATGCTGACTTGACTGAGAAGTGTGCTGAGACCCTGCTAACCAGGTCCCAGCACCAGTGCTCTTTCACAAAAAATGTACCATTGTTTCCACAGTTGGCACACCCCTGGCGCACAGTTAAGTCCCTTGTAAAAGGTACCAGTGGTACCAAGAGCCTTGTGCCCAGGGAAGGTCCCTAAGGGCTGCAGCATGTGTTTTGACACCCTAAGGGACCCCTCACCTAACACATGCCCACTGCCATTGCAGATTGTGTGTGTTGGTGGGGAGAAAAAGGCAAAGGTGACATGGCACCCCCCTCAGGATGCCATGCACTCAAAATACTGCCTGCGGCATCGGTAAGCCATCCCTCTAGCAGGCCTTACAGCTCTAAGGCAGGGTACACCATACCACATGTGAGGGCATAGCTGCATGAACAATATGCCCCTACAGTGTCTAAGTTCATTCTTAGACATTGTAACTACAGGGTGGCCATATTAAGTATATGGTCTGGGAGTTTGTCAAAACGAACTCCACAGCTCCATAATGGCTACACTAAATACTGGGAAGTTTGGTATCAAAATTCTCAGAATAATAAACCCACACTGATGCCAGTGCTGTAATTATTAGAAAAATGCACACAGAGGGACTCTTAGAAGATGCCCCCTGTATTTTACCCAATCCTTCAGTGCAGGACTGACTGGTCTGTGTCAGTCTGCCACTGAGACGAGTTTCTGACACCCTGGGGTGAGAGCCTTTGTGCTCTCCGAGGCCGGAAACAAAGCCTGCAACGGGTGGAGGTGCTCAACACCCACCCCCCCTGCAGGAACTGTAACACCTAACAGTGAGCCTCAAAGGCTCAGCTCAGGCTTCATGTTACAATGCCCCAGGGCACTCCAGCTAGTGGAGATGCCCACCCCCTGGACACATCCCCAACTTTTGATGGCAAGTCCAGAGGAGATAATGAAAAAAACAAAGAGGAGGAGCCTACCAGTCAGGGCAGCCCCTAAGGTGCCCTGAGCTGACGTGACCCCTGCCTTTAGAAATCCTCCATCTTGGTTTTGGAAGATTCCCCCAATAGGATTAGGGATGTGCCCCCTTCCCCACAGGGAAGAGGCACAAAGAGGGTGTAGTCACCTTCAAGGACAGTAGCCATTGGCTACTGTCCCCCAGACCTAAACACACCCCTAAATTGAGTATTTAGGGGTGACCCTGAACCCAGGAAATCAGATTCCTGCAACCTGAAGAAAGAAGAAGGACTGCTAACCTGAAAGCCCCGCAGGGACGACGGAGACATCAATTGACTTGACCCCAACCTTACTGCTCTGTCTCTAGACTCAAAGAACCTGCACAGCGATGCATCCAGCGGGACCAGTGACCTCTGAGGACTCAGAGGATTGCCCTGCACCTAGAGGACCAAGAAACTCCAGAGAACAGCAGCATTGTTCAGAAACTGCAACAACTTTGCAACTTTGAAACAACTTTAAAGAGACTCTCACTTCCCGCCAGAAGCGTGAGTCTTCATACTCTGCACCCGACGCCCCCGGCTCAAGTCCAGGACAACAAACACCACAGAGAGGACTCCCAGGTTACTCCAACGACGTGGACACCCTGAGTTGGCCTCCTTGCACCCCCACAGCGACGCCTGCAGAGAAGATCCAGAGGCTCCCCCTGACCTGGTAACAAAGGAACCCGATGCCTGGACACTGCACCCGCAGCCCCCAGGACCGAGAGGAACCACCTAACAGTGCAGGAGTGACCAGCAGGCAGCCTTCATCCTAGCCCAGTTGATGGTTGACCCGAGAAGCCCACCTGTGCCCTGCCTGCATCGCCAAACTGACCCCGGGGTCCCTCCATTGCTTTCTATAGCAAACCTGATGCCTATTTTGCCTACTCCAACCGCCCCCGTGCCGCTAAGGGTGTGTTTTGTGGGCTTGTGTGTCCCCCGCCCAGTGCTCTACAAACTCCCCCCCCCGGTCTGCTCCCCGAGGACGCAGGTACTTACCTCTAAGCAGACTAGGACCGGGGCACCCCTGTTCTTCATAGGTGCCTATGTATTTTGGGCCCACCTTTGACCTCTGCACCTGACCGGCCCTGGGTTGCTGGTGCGGTGGCTTTGGGGTTGCCTTGAACCCCCAACGGTATGCTTCCTATGCCCAGGAGACTGACTGTGTAAGTGCTTTAATTACCTGCAAAAACTAAACAAACTTACCTCCCCCAGGAACTGTTGATTTTTTAACCAAAACTGTGTATACTACCATTTCAAATCAAAGTTCTATACTTACCTGTGTGAAGTACCTTGCATTTTATGTACTTACCTCAAATCTTGAATCTTGTGGTTCTAAAATTAATTAAGAAAATATATCTTTTTATATAAAACCTAGTGGCCTGGAGTTAAGTCTTTGAGTGTGTGGTCCTCATATATTTCCTGTGTGTGTACAACAAATGCTTAACAGTACCCTCTGATAAGCCTACCGCTCGACCACACTACCACAAAAATAGAGCATTAGTATTATCTAATTTTGCCACTTTCAACCTCCAAGGGGAACCCTTGGACTCTGTGCACACTATCTCTCACTTTGAGATAGTATATACAGAGTCAACTTCCTACATTGGTGGATCAACGGTGGGGTCTAGGACTTTGCATTTGCTGAACTACTCAGCCAATACCTGATCACTCAATGAAAATTCCAAGAATTGTCATTAGAAATTGATTTTTTTAATTTGTTGCTATTTTTCTAAATTTCTAAAAGTCCTGTTAACGCCTTGTGTATGTCCCTGTTAGCATTTCTTTTAGAGTTTAAAAGTTTGTAAAAGTTAGGATTTAAGTTCTGGAAGTAGTTTTTACATTCTTAAAAAGTAATCCCAACATTTTGAGTGATATTGAGTCAAACAGATGAAACAGTGATGGAACTCAACCTCACATCTTACCTGCATCTAGGGATGTCAGAGTTAAGGTCTCTCTGTAAAATTAAAAAGATAAAGACTGGGTCCAACCCTACCAATGCAAAGCTCCAGGAGCTCTTGGCAGAGTTAACAAGGGACCACCCCACTGAGTTGGAGGATACTCCTTCAAATTGGGAAATTAGTGAACAGGAGTAAGAGCTCCCCCTCCTGTCCTAAATAGGGAAGACATGGTTCCCAGAACCCTGACTCCAAAAATCATAGTCAGGGAGCCTGGTTCTTCCGCAGGGGAGTCCAGTGCCTCCGTAAGCATTGAGGACAGCCTCAATGAAGAGGACATCCTGTTAGCCAGGATGGCCAAGAGATTGGCTTCAGAGAAGCAGCTCCTAGCCATAGAAAGGGAAAGAAAAGAGATGGGTTTAAATCCCATCAATGGTGGCAGCAACTTAAATAGGATCAGAGAGAACACAGACATCCTAAAAATCCCCAAAGGGATTGTAACTAAATATGAAGATGGTGATGACATCACCAAGTGTTCACAGCTTGAGAGGGCTTGTGCAACTAGAAAAGTAAGCAGATCTCACTGGGGAGCTCTACTTTTGGAAATGTTCACTGGAAAATGTAGGGATGGACTCCTCACACTCTCTGGTAAAGATGCAGAATCCTATGACCTCATGAAGGCTACCCTGACTGAGGGCTTTGGATTGTCCACTGAGGAGTACAGGATTAGGTTCAGGAGGGCTCAGAAAACCTCGAGCCAGAGCTGGGTTGATTTTGTGGACTACTCAGTGAAAACACTGGATGGTTGGATAACTGGAAATGAAGTGCATAACTATAATGAGCTTCATAATCTGTTTATGAAGGAACACATTTTAAGTAACTACTTCAATGAAAAGTTGTATCAATATCTGGTAGACCTAGGTCCTATTTCTCCCCAAGAATTGGGAAAGAAGGCAGACCACTGGGTCAAGACTAGGGTACCAAAACTTCTACTGGGGGTGACCAAAAGAAAGGGGTTACAAAGCCTCCCCAGGAGAAAGTGGGTGACACTAGAAATAAAGAAAAAGAGTCCTCAGTAAGCCCCCAAAAACCAATTCAGGTGGGTGGGCCCCAAGACACAACCCAAAACAAAGGTGGGTACCAGGGTAAGAAGTGTGATTCCACTAAGGCATGGTGCCAAAACTGTAGACAGACAGGGCACCACGCCAAGGACACTCCTTGTCCCAAAAACAAACCCTGTAGCAAAATCCCAGGGGTGACCAGTGTAGTCATTGGGGGTGACTCCTCAGATTAGGAGGTCTTCATAGCCTTCAACTGGAAAAAGGGCCCAACAGGTGAGTTGGAGATTCCAGAGGGAAGTAGACACTTCCACCACCTACTGGTGAATGGAATCCCAGCCACTGCCCTGAGAGACACTTGTGCCAGTCACACTATTGTGCCTGACAGGCTGGTGTTCTCAAACCAGTACATCCCAGTTGAGACTGCCAGAGTAAGAGTTAGCATCACTGATAGGCCTGTGGCTTTTGTGCCCGTAGAAGTGGGTGGGGCCTTTAGCTGGAGAAGGGTGGTAGTCAGTAAAGACCTCCCCCTTGATTGTCTCCTTGGAAATGACTACCAGAGGTTAGTCAGAGCCCAAGAGAGGAAATGATCCAGTGCCAGTCCTCTCCCAATGTATCTGGAGGTGCTGCCCCTGCAGTAACTGCAAGTAGGCCCTAGAAGAAAAAGAAAAGAAAACAGTGCAGGAAGGGTGGTCACCCTTTAGCCAAGGTTCCAGCAAGCCAAGGAGATTCTGCTCCAGTAGGGGACAACTCCAAAAGTGGCACTGGTAAAGTCCAACCTGACCCACAAGAAGTCCTGGCTAGTCAGGCAACTGTTAAGCCTGAGTGAGTGACTCCTCAGCTAACAGAAGAAAGAGTGGAAGAAGGGTGTTTACTACAACATGTAGTAACCCCCCACTCTAACAAATCAGACAAGCACCCTGACTGAACCCAAAGAAGCCTGTAACGTAGCCCTTTTCCTTGGTGGAGAAGAGCTAAAGGTGTGGTTCTGGGCACTGACAGCTGTCAGTGACCTCTGCTTGGTGTTAGCCTTTATGGCTGCACTGTCTTTGGCATGGTGGCCTGACCCCATGCCAAATAGCAAGTTAGGCTCCCTGACCCTGTTGGTCATGGTGGGGTTACTCCAGCTATGGATAACCTCAGTGGGTAAGCTAGGGGGGACCCTGGCTAAGATAAGATTAGCAGAGGTGAATACCTCTATCCCCAAAATAGAGAGAATGGGTGAAGACATTAAAAACACAGACAAGAGGCAAATCAGACTAGGTCCTATCTCTGTGGAAGTGGGTCTGTTCCCCAGAGGGAATGACCTGAACAGGAGGATGTAAGTGTCAGAGTCACCAGATCCTCGGGGTCTGTGCACGTTCCCAACACGTCCACCACTGAACAGCTCCAAGACTCTGATAGATAAATCACAGAGACTGAGAGAGTTCAAGAGGGGAAGAGGGGATTAGGAAGGGAACAGCAGGGAAGGAGACCTGTAGTAAGAAAAAGGTTAGAACACACAATATGAAAATTATATCTCCTGAAATCAATACTAGACTATGATTCTAAGCCTAGTCACTCTGAAAACATGAACAATCTAAGAGTTAAGTTTAAAATGACTAAGTTTCAAGATGGCCGGATACCTGTAGGGGAATCAAGATGAATTAAATGAAAACTTTCTTATTCAAGTACTTTCCTTTACATGAGAATCAGAAAAACATTCTGACTAAATTTTAAACCAGTCATATAAATCCTGTTTTTAGAATGTATACTAGGACCATACAATATTACATCTAGAAACTCTGGCCTTCTGTGTACTCTTAAAATGTTTCAACACAAATTGCGCATATTGCAGATATATATATATATATAGTAAACACCATAAAAGGATTGTGCAACATGAATAACACAATATGGATTCAGGAAACAAATCACATAACTTGTCAACTCGAATATTACATAATAAATATCTTAGAATAGTGGCATACAATAAACAACATGAATTAAACTTGAGGAGAGAATCGTGCTTCTTGCCGATTCGAGTGTCACCATGTAAAATACCAAGAAATGGTAGCCCAAAATGAATATCAAAGTCAAATCATCAATAATCGAATCGCGCGTCTTGCCGATTTGTAAAACACGATGTAAATGTCAAGAAATAACAGCTCACAATAAATAACAAGATCAAAGTACAATGAAACGAATCGCGCTTATTTTGCCGATTCTTAAGCCACCATGCCAATGTCAAGAAATGGTGGCGCGCAATGAACAACAAAGTTAAATCCTCATGAAACGAGTTGCGCGTCTTGCCAATTCGTAAAACATCATGTAAATGTCAAGAAATAGTAGCGCGCAATGGACAACAATGTTTAAACACCATAAAACGAATCGCGCGTCTTGCAGATTCTTAAGCCACCATGCCAATGTCAAGAACCGGTAGCACGCAATGAATAACAAAGTCAAACCTTTATGAAACAAATCGCGCGTCTTGCCTATTTGTAAACTACCATATAAATGTCAAGAAATGGTAGCGCAAGTAATCTGTTACTCATTTAAGAATTAAACCAAGAATATGAAAATTCTGAATAACGGTGTCGGGACAGTCCAACTACCGTCTTACCGCCCGGAACAATGATCACCAATGAAGGATGAAGGGCTGAAGACTGGAAGATCCAAATAGGCTGCCGGGACAGGAGCTCAGGAAGAAGCTGCTGCTCTGCACCGGGACCTCTGAATATTGAGCCCTGGGAGTTGGGCTGGCTCTCTTTTATAGAGTCTTGGCCCAGCCCAGAACCATGCCCAGGCATGTTGCAGGGAAAGTCTCTGGAAGGCCCTGGAAAGGGGCCACACTCTAACACACTCTGAAAACCTGCAGCAATACATTGCAAAGGAACAGTATTTGTAAACATATTAAAAATAAGTTTTCATGATTTAACTCTGCAATGCAAAAGGTTAAACCACAACATATCAGCACAATGCATAAATTACGTTGTTTTGAGAGTGCTGGGTCTTTGCATTTTTGTCGCCAATAGAGCGCGTACTGCTCTGGTGTTGACAGTAAGGCAGAGTAGGCCCTGCAACAAACCAGCCTGTTTTCCCTACTCTTCCTCGCCTGACAGTCTAGGAAGACTCTCCCAGCTTTGGCTGAGTCTCCTGGCCTGTGGGCGGGGGGGGGGGGGGCTTGTGTAGGAAAATGGCTCCTTGTTGCAGTGATATTGATGCTGACTTGATTGAGAAGTGTGCTGAGACCCTGCTAACCAAGCCCCAGCACCAGTGTTCTTTCACTAAAAATGTACCATTGTGTCCACAATTGGCACACCTCGGACACACAGGGTCACAAGTCTCTTGTAAATGGTACCAGTAGTACCAAGGGCCCTGTGACCAGGGAAGGTCCCTAAGAGATGCACCATGTGTTGTACCACCCTAAGGGACCCCTCACCTAACACATGCACACTGTCATTGCAGATTGTGTGTGTTGGTGGGGAGAAAAAGGCAAAGTCCACATGGCATCCCCCTTAGGATGCCATGCACACAAAATACTGCCTGTGGCATAGGTGCATCACCCCTCTAGCAGGCCTTACAGCCATATAGCAGGGTGCACTATACCACAAGTGAGGGCATAGCTGAATGGGCAATATGTCCCTACAATGTCTAAGTCCATTCTTAGACACTGTAAGTACAGGGTGGTCATATGAAGTACACTGAATACTGGGAAGTTTGGTATCAAACTTCTCAGAATAATAAACCCACACTGATGCCAGTGCTGGATTTATTAAACAAAATGCACACAGAGGGCATCTTAGTAGATGCCCCCTGTATTTTAACCCAATCCTTCAGTGCAGGACTGACTGGTCTGTGCCAGCCTGCAACTGAGACGAGTTTCTGACCCCCTAGCGTGAGAGCCTTTGTGCTCTCTGAGGCCAGAAACAAAGCCTGCACTGGGTGGAGGTGCTTAACACCTCCCCCCTGCAGGAACTGTAACACCTAGCAGTGAGGCCCAAAGGCTCAGGCTTCGTGTTGCCCCAGGGCACTCCCGCTAGTGGAGATGCCCACCCCCTGGACATAGCCCCCACTTTTGGCAGCAAGTCCAGAGGAGATCATGAGAAAAACAAGGAGGAGTCACCTACCAGTCAGGACAGCCCCTAAGGTGCCCTGAGCTGAGGTGACCACTGCATTTAGAAATCCTCCATCTTGGTTTTGCAGGATTCCCCCAATGGGAATTGGGATGTGCCCCCCTCCCCACAGGGAGGAGGCAGAAAGAGGGTGTAGTCACCCCCAGACCTAAACACACCCCTAAATTGAGTAGTTAGGGGTGACCCTGAACCCAGGAAATCAGATTCCTGCAACCTGAAGAAAGAAGAAGGACTGCTGACCTGAAAGCCCCACAGAGACGATGGAGACACAAACTTACTTGGCCCCAGCCCTTACGGCCTGTCTCCAGACACAGCGGGACCAGCAACCTGTGATGACTCAGAGAACTGCCCTGCACCTAGAGGACAAAGAAACTCCAGAGAACAGCGGCACTGTTCAGAAACTGAAACAACTTTGCATCTTTGAAACAACTTTAAAGAGACTCTCACTTCCCGCCAGAAGCTTGAGTCTTCACACTCTGCACCCAACACCCCAGACTCGAGTCCAGGACAACAAACACCACAGAGAGGACTCCCAGGCGACTCCAACGACGTGGACACCCTGAGTCGACCCCCCTGCACCCCTACAGCGACGCCTGCATAGAGGATCCAGAGGCTCCCCTTGACTGCGACTGCCTGGTTACAAAGGAACCCGACGTCTGGACCAAGCACTGCACCCGCAGCCCTCAGGACGGAGAGGAACCACCTACCAGTGCAGGAGTGACCAGCAGGCAGCCCTCATCCTAGCCCAGTTGGTAGCTGGCCCGAGAAGCACCCCTGTGACCTGCCTGCATCGCCCCGGGTCCCTCCATTGCTTTCTATAGCAAACCCGACGCCTACTGAAACCGGCCACCCCTGTGCCGCTGAGGGTGTGTTTTGTGGGCTTTTGTGTGTGTGTCCCACAGTGCTCTCCAAAAAAACCCATGTCTGCTCCCCAAAGACACAGGTACTTACCTGTAAGCAGACTAGGACCGGAGCACCCCTGTTCTTCATAGGTGCCTATGTATTTTGGGCCCACCTTTGACCTCTGCACCTGGCCGGCCCTGTGTTGCTGGTGCGGTGGCTTTGGGGTTGCCTTGAACCCCCAACGGTGAGCTGCCTATGCCCAGGAGACTGACTGTGTAAGTGCTTTACTAACGTGCAAAAACTAAACAAACTGACCTCCCTCAGAAACTGTTGATTTTTGCAGTGTCCACTTTTAAAATAGCTTATTGACATTTTAACCAAAACTGTGTGTACTACTGTGTTAAATCAAAGTTCTATACTTACCTGTGTGAAGTACCTTGCATTTTATGTACTTACCTCAAATCGTGATATTTGTGGTTCTAAAATAAATTAAGAAAATATATTTTTCTACATAAAACCTATTGGCCTGGAGTTAAGTCTTTGAGTATGTGTTCCTCATATATTGCCTGTGTGTGTACAACACATGCTTAACACTATCCAATTATAAGCCTGCTGCTCAACCACACTACCACAAAAAATAGAGCATTAGTATTATCTAATTTTGCCACTACCAACCTCTAAGGGGAACCCTTGGACTCTGTGCACACTATCTCTCACTTTGAGATAGTATATACGGAGCCAACTTCCTACATGCACAGTTCACAGAGCTGCTCTTGAGATGCATAACACACAAGTCAGAACTCTGAGCACACATGCACAACACAGACAGATATTTCAATTAGTTGAATACCACTGAGCTTACAACAATACCAACTGTAATATAACAAGGTTAACAACTTCTACCAGATTACAACAGCTAGAAAAATGTACACATGTCTAACTCAGGTAAGAAGAGTACTACATACTTGGACCTCACAATGCTCACATCACTCCACCCTTCGCAATACATCATAAATATACAACAGAAGACATAACACAGTAAGCGAACACCCACCTAGCAAACCACAGTAAGACAGATTTCGAGTGATTATGTGGACAAAAGGCAGACACCACATCTCAATGAACTCATAGACATACCTCAAGCAGTGCAATGCACATACCAGTCCTTCAGCTACCAACTATCTAAGTTGGCAAGATCGGCAACTACACACATCAAAAAGCATTAACTCGCTTAAAACCAGATATCTACACGAAATATTATTAATCGTGCCAATACTACTGGTGATCGTACTCAAACAGAAAACGGGCTTTAGTCTGTGAAGGAATACAATGAATGTATTTATTTATTGTTGTGATTTTATATAGCGCGGACATGGCCTGTGGGCAACTTGGCGTTTCACATGAAGCAGAGCGTATTTCTAACAAATAGATAATATAATGTAACATTAAAGGTGGCGAGAACTCCAGGTTAGCCTTCCCTTGAGGCAGAGCGCTTCAAAACCCAGGGGGTGAAGGTTCAACCCTGACAACACCTCTAGGCCATACTAATGACTCTTTATTGTAGATACGCAGAACTCAAGATTGCTAACAATCGTTCATCTTAGCCGCACACTGTAAATATCTTTAAATGATGTTCTAACGATCAAATCTAACCCTTTCCCCACTCCTACACATTACTTTCCTTAAGGTTCTATGGGCCCCTCTCCACAAAGAACGTTCAACACCTTGAAATGTTCACCTGATAACTCCTATTTCTCTTTGCTCTTGAATCTCCATTGCATTCTTCTTTCACCTGACCGCACTAGGCCCAGGCTGCCTTCTATGCCAACTTCGATGAGATCTTTCCAAGTACTTCTGTTCTAACCTTTCCATTGTTCCCCTGCTTTATTCTGAGCCTGCAGTTTCCACCACCAGGAAATTCCTCCTCTGGTTGCGTGGTTGTTTCTATCCTCCTCCCTTTCTTCAGCCCTTTTTCCTCACCAATTTACTTGCAATTCTATCGCTTTCATTGTATAAATCCTGTTCCTCGGGATAGAACAGCGCACCCTATTTTGGCTAAATATCATCAGCCAGGTATCCCTAATGTCCACGTGGCTCACCACCCCAATGTTGCATGCCTTACAAAAACCTGTCACTTGCCCTGTGGATGGCAACTGGTTTCTTAGCAAACCTCTACACCCTTCTGGACAACAATTGTGCCCACATAATGTCCATCCCAGACCAGATAGCTGTACTAAATCATTCTCATTTAGGTGCAACAAAATCAAATCAAACCTTGACTGACTCCAGATTAAACCCTACAATATGGGCAGGACTGGGTCCGATCTCATCCCCCCTAATCCATGCCAACCCACAACCATTATGTTGTCTTCTAATAACATTTGCTGCCATTTGGATTGTTGTTTCACATTCCTATCCCCATTTCCCAAAGGAGTGGCCACATATCCACATTTCTTTCTTCATCGCTACTGCCTGCTCTATTCCTAAGAGACAACACCTATGAGCGAACTGCACCTGAAGGCTGCACCCCAGGCCTAACATGCTCCACATTCTGACCAACCTCCCTAAGCCCTTCCGTCTGTCTTTCTTCCAAGTCAGTCTGTGTACCTCTGTTACTACCCCGGCCATGAAGGAATGTTTACCCAAACCCATCTCTGCCCAACATGCATTTTCGGAGCATCCCAAACACCTGCCTGTTCATCACCCTGACCCTATCCATGGAAGAAATTCACTCACTGGCTGTGATGCTCTGACCTCCATGTACCTACCATATGCCTCCAATGGACAAACCCCGGTCCTGCTGGACCTATCCAGAACAACCAACGCCTCTTTCCCTGTTGATCTGTTTTACACTTGCACACCGTACATGTGGCCTGTCCAAGACTAACCTTAGGTCCTCCAATCCTAGGCCCCTTAAAACTTTGCCCCAACTAATTCCGACATCCTGAACTCTGCAAAACACATTACTGAACATATTGCTCGAGACAGCATAGCTTCCCATGTGGATGCATCCAAGTTGCTTCATTATTCTTTCTTGTATCATCCTCCTTCCTCCCTAGCACCTCGATTGTCCTACACATGTAGTCTTGGCCCACTACAGTCATGACTTGAAATCAGTCTAAATATGGAGTGCTGTCCTTTTTTAGGTCATCACTCAGTGCTGCTTTGAAGACCCTCATAGACCCATTTGGGTTCATCATCGGGTCTTATCCTGGTCCCTATAATTAGGATGGGCTCAACCATATATCAGGGAGCACTTAAGATATTTTCTTCTACCAGGATCCTATGCTAGGAATACATAGAAAAACACCTAAGGTTTCCCTTTTATTAGTGGTGTTTTCTGGTGTGATTAAAATAGAAAATATGGGGAGTTTATGGAAATTGTGATCCTATGCCCTTTCTATAAAAGTCAACATGTTCCAGCCCTATTTTTGATAGGGCAAAGGGTCCAGGGCTTTCATCAGGACTTGCAAAGACGTATTTTTGTGGCCTGAGGCAGTTCTATTTCCAATTTTTTTCTGACACAAGAAAACCAGTGGAGGATCTATGGGAACAGGGAGACTCGAGCATTTTGTTTGCTGGATGGCCTCCAGTGATATTGACGAAGACAACGTGTATACAGGCATGGACAGGATTCATTATGAATGGAACCAAGAAGAGAAGTAATGTGACCAGGATGGGGACCGGAGGCAGGATGTGGTGAACTTAGTGATGCAAAGTGACATTTACAGGAAAATTGGAAAGCACAGCCTTCTTTGGGAAATGTTTTGGGGGTGTAAACAAGTTAGTGTGTTTCAGAAGTGAATAGTGGAGAGTGGGCCACAGACAGACAGAAGAAGGAGGATACTGCTATCACAAATGTTGTAGAATTTTGTAGAAAAACAAAAATTCCAGAGGGGACAAGAGGAAAAGAAGCATAGGACATAACCACCTTTCACCTACTCTAGCACCTCGAGTGTCCTACACACATAGTTTTGGCCCACTACAGTAGTAATTTGAAAATAATCTAAACATATAGTATATAGTGCTCCTCTTACAGGGTATCACTCAGTGCCCAGAGATCCTCCACTGGTTTGCCTCTGTAACCAAATCAAGGAACCTCGATCCCTGAAAACAAGACAGAATGACTGCCAGCTCACTCTCAAGGCCAGGGATACGCCTAATGTGGAAAACCACATTCACACGCAATCATCTCCAGAACAATTGTCAATGTCACCACCACCACCCCCTTTTCTATCATGAAAGCCATTTTCTTTTTGGTAAATTCATGTCCCCATAAATCCATTGCCAAAATCGCTTGAAAAAATAAGAAATACAAGAAGGTAATGCTGTGTTTGCACCTCTTCTAGTCTTCTGGCCACCCTTTTGCACACAATCGTCCTTTCCAGTATATTTGGAAGTCACCCGACTCAGAAGCATCAGAAAATATTGTGATGGCCCATGTATAAGGCTCAGAACTCCTCTAAAATTTCACTCCATTATGGTCGTCAAGGAACCTCATCCAGGTCTGCATGTCTTGTTGTACTCCCTCTGTAATCCAGACCCTGTGGTGCAGCTTTGTTGCTACACTCTTGGCAAATGCTATGTGTCTACAGAATGGTCCTCCAGATGCCACCACCTTGCAGGCAATCCGCAAGTGGCTCAGGATGTGCTGCAGCTTCTTCAGTTCACCTTTAAGTCTACTCACTGCATTCAGCAATAGAGACCTCAATGTTTTGAGTTTATCTGCTGGCAACCTAGACACCATTGCCACTGAATCCATCTCTGCACCCAAAAAAAGGTGAACATAGTTGCAGGTCCCTCTGTTTTTTGCCTGTGCCAGTAAGGCTCTCAGTTCTTGTGATACTTGTTCCATCACTCTTCAGTCAAGTCTAGTTGTCCTGACCTTCAGCCTTCGCTACAAAGATAAAATCATCAAGATAATGCAGCACTTGATCTGATTATGTCACTGTCCTACCGCCAGTTCTAGGAAAGTGCTGAAGGTTTTAAACAACACATAGCCACTGAACACCCCATGGGGATAGACTTTTTCACAATAAAACGGACCCCAAACTGTATCCCTTACAAGGGAAAATATGCTCATGCAACAGCCGTAGGTAAAATGCCAACCATACAAACATCTTTCTCACCTTGGCTCATTTTTAGTAGCTTCACAATAGAGCCACTCTTTCCTCAAAGTCAGTGTGAACAGACTGAATATTCTTTATGGGTAGTAGTCGCCTACTGATTCCTCCACGGCAATGATAACTCATCCTGTACTCTCTGATGTTTGTTTAGCCTGATTCCCAAATAGGAGACCATTTAATTTTGACATAGGTAGCTTCTCCAAGGGGCCTGCCATCCATATCAGCTTATACCTCCTTCAACAGGCTGGTATGTACTACCTCCATCTATTTTACAGATTTCAAGTTATAAATTCAAAGCATGGAATTGAGGTCGGTTGGTCCTGAAAAGCCACATATGGTAATGGCACCACGCTTGCAGTGTGAACCTTCAGTATAGGTCTGGTTAATGCTGCTACCCACATGTCTATATTTGTGGGTAGGTTTTATGACAGAATACTGAGGAGAAAAATATTGTGTGACAAAAATACTGTTGCAAGACTATCAGAGACCAAAATATAGAGAAGGTAAGTGCAAATAGGTAATAATAGATTTACTATTCTTAACTCCACAGCTACTGACTTGATATATATATATATATATATATATATATATATATATATATATATAATCAAAGAGCATATAGGTGGAGTTATCATATTGTAAATGTGCATAGCCATAAACACTTGTCTTCAAAATGTTTTTGTCCTTGACATTTCTGCAACACTATATTCAATCAATCAATCAATCAAGCATTTGTAAAGTGCACTACTCACCCGCTAGGGTCTCAAGGCGCTGAAGGGGGGGTGGGAGGGAACTGCTACTGCTCCAATAACCAGGTCTTGAGGCAATTCCTGAAGGTCAGGAGGTCCTGGGTCTGTCGTAGTTGGGAAGGGAGGGTGTTCCAGGCCTTGGCGGCAAGGTGGGAAAATGATCTGCTGCCTGCTGTAGTTCGATGGATGCGAGGGATGGCGGCAAGGGCAAGGTTGGCTAGGCGGAGTTCGTGGGTGGGAGTGTTGAAAGTGAGTCGCTCATTGAGGTAGGCAAGGCCGATGTTGTGAAGAGCTTTGTGGGCGTGGATGCGGAGTTTGAAGGTGATCCTCTTGGTGACAGGAAGCCAGTGTAGGTCTCTGAGGTGGGCTGAGATGTGGTCGCGTTGTGGGATGTTGAGGATGAGGCGTTGTGAGAAGGTAGCCTCTTTCTAGCCTTGTTACCCCCACTTTTGGCCTGTTTGTGAGTGTATGTCAGGGTGTTTTTCACTGTTTTCACTGTCTCACTGGGATCCTGATAGCCAGGCCTCAGTGCTCATAGTGAAAACACCATGTTTTCAGTATGGTTGTTATGTGTCACTGGGATCCTGCTAGTCAGGACCCCAGTGCTCATAGGTTTGTGGCCTATATGTATGTGTCACTGGGACCCTGTCACACAGGGCCCCAGTGCTCATAGGTGTGCATGTATATGTTCCCTGTGTGGTGCCTAACTGTCTCACTGAGGCTCTGCTAATCAGAACCTCAGTGGTTATGCTCTCTCATTACTTTCAAATTGTCACTAACAGGCTAGTGACCATTTTTACCAATTTACATTGGCTTACTGGAACACCCTTATAATTCCCTAGTATATGGTACTGAGGTACCCAGGGTATTGGGGTTCCAGGAGATCCCTATGGGCTGCAGCATTTCTTTTGCCACCCATAGGGAGCTCTGACAATTCTTACACAGGCCTGCCACTGCAGCCTGAGTGAAATAACGTCCACGTTATTTCACAGCCATTTTACACTGCACTTAAGTAACTTATAAGTCACCTATATGTCTAAACCTTTACCTGGTAAAGGTTAGGTGCAAAGTTACTTAGTGTGAGGGCACCCTGGCACTAGCCAAGGTGCCCCCACATTGTTCAGAGCCAATTCACTGAACTTTGTGAGTGCGGGGACACCATTACACGCGTGCACTACGTATAGGTCACTACCTATATGTAGCTTCACCATGGTAACTCCGAATATGGCCATGTAACATGTCTATGATCATGGAATTGCCCCCTCTATGCCATCCTGGCATTGTTGGTACAATTCCATGATCCCAGTGGTCTGTAGCACAGACCCTGGTACTGCCAGACTGCCCTTCCTGGGGTTTCACTGCAGCTGCTGCTGCTGCCAACCCCTCAGACAGGCAGCTGCCCTCCTGGGGTCCAGCCAGGCCTGGCCCAGGATGGCAGAACAAAGAACTTCCTCTGAGAGAGGGTGTGACACCCTCTCCCTTTGGAAAATGGTGTGAAGGCAGGGGAGGAGTAGCCTCCCCCAGCCTCTGGAAATGCTTTGTTGGGCACAGATGTGCCCAATTCTGCATAAGCCAGTCTACACCGGTTCAGGGACCCCTTAGCCCCTGCTCTGGCGCGAAACTGGACAAAGGAAAGGGGAGTGACCACTCCCCTGACCTGCACCTCCCCTGGGAGGTGTCCAGAGCTCCTCCAGTGTGCTCCAGACCTCTGCCATCTTGGAAACAGAGGTGCTGCTGGCACACTGGACTGCTCTGAGTGGCCAGTGCCACCAGGTGACGTCAGAGACTCCTGCTGATAGGCTCCTTCAGGTGTTAGTAGCCTTTCCTCTCTCCTAGGTAGCCAAACCCTCTTTTCTGGCTATTTAGGGTCTCTGTCTCTGGGGAAACTTTAGATAACGAATGCATGAGCTCAGCCGAGTTCCTCTGCATCTCTCTCTTCACCTTCTGATAAGGAAACGACCGCTGACCGCGCTGGAAGCCTGCAAACCTGCAACATAGTAGCAAAGACGACTACTGCAACTCTGTAACGCTGATCCTGCCGCCTTCTCGACTGTTTTCCTGCTTGTGCATGCTGTGGGGGTAGCCTGCCTCCTCTCTGCACCAGAAGCTCAGAAGAAATCTCCCGTGGGTCGACGGAATCTTCCCCCTGCAACCGCAGGCACCAAAAAGCTGCATTACCGGTCCCTTGGGTCTCCTCTCAGAACAACGAGCGAGGTCCCTCGAATCCAGCGACGCTGTCCAAGTGACCCCCACAGTCCAGTGACTCTTCAGCCCAAGTTTGGTGGAGGTAAGTCCTTGCCTCACCGGGCTGCATTGCTGGGAACCGCGACTTTGCTGCTACTCCGGCCCCTGTGCACTTCCGGCGGAAATCCTTTGTGCACAGCCAAGCCTGGGTCCACGGCACTCTAACCTGCACTGCACGACTTTCTAAGTTGGTCTCCGGCGACGTGGGACTCCTTTGTGCAACTTCGGCAAGCACCGTTTCACGCATCCTCGTAGTGCCTGTTTCTGGCACTTCTCCGGGTGCTACCTGCTTCAGTGAGGGCTCTTTGTCTTGCTCGACGTCCCCTCTCTCTGCATGTCCAATTTGCGACCTCCTGGTCCCTCCTGGGCCCCAGCAGCGTCCAAAAACGCCAAAGGCACGATTTGCGTGTAGCAAGGCTTGTTGGCGTCCTTCCGGCGGGAAAACACTTCTGCACGACTCTCCAAGGCGAGAGGGATCCGTCCACCAAAGGGGAAGTCTCTAGCCCTTTTTGTTCCTGCAGAAACCTCAGCTTCTTCTGTCCAGTCGAAGCTTCTTTGCACCCGCAGCTGGCATTTCCTGGGCATCTACCCATCTCCGACTTGCTTGTGACTTTTGGACTTGGTCCCCTTGTTCCACAGGTACCCTAGATTGGAAATCCACAGTGTTGCATTGCTGGTTTGTGTCTTTCCTGCATTATTCCTCTAACACGACTCTTTTGTCCTTAGGGGAACTTTAGTGCACTTTGCACTCACTTTTCAGGGTCTTGGGGAGGGTTATTTTTCTAACTCTCACTATTTTCTAATAGTCCCAGCGACCCTCTACAATGTCACATAGGTTTGGGGTCCATTCGTGGTTCACATTCCACTTTTGGAGTATATGGTTTGTGTTGCCCCTATCCCTATGTTTCCCCATTGCATCCTATTGTAACTATACATTGTTTGCACTGTTTTCTAAGACTATACTGCATATTTTTGCTATTGTGTATATATATCTTGTGTATATTTCCTATCCTCTCACTGAGGGTACACTCTAAGATACTTTGGCATATTGTCATAAAAATAAAGTACCTTTATTTTTAGTATAACTGTGTATTGTGTTTTCTTATGATATTGTGCATATGACACTAAGAGGTACTGTAGTAGCTTCACACGTCTCCTAGTTCAGCCTAAGCTGCTCTGCTAAGCTACCATTATCTATCAGCCTAAGCTGCTAGACACCCTATACACTAATAAGGGATAACTGGGCCTGGTGCAAGGTGCAAGTACCCCTTGGTACTCACTACAAGCCAGTCCAGCCTCCTACATTGGTTGTGCAGTGGTGGGATAAGTGCTTGAGACTACTTACCACTCTTATCATTGTACTTTTCATAAGAGAAAAATATAGAAAACAAGGTCAGTGTGTATACACATAGCCAAAAAGTTTTGCATTTCCTCTTTTCACTCTTTTCTAAGTGCTGAAAAGTACTCCTAAACTTTCAAAAAGTTCTTAAAAGTTTAAAAAGTTTTTTTCTGTCTTTCCAAAAAGTTCTGAAAACTTTTTTCTCTTTTTCTATCACTTTAACTCTCTCTAAAAAATGTCTGGCACAGGCAAAAATGTTGAACTGTCCAAACTTGCATATGATCACCTTAGCTGGAAAGGAGCAAGGAGTCTCTGCATAGAGAGAGGTTTGAGTGTAGGGAAGAATCCTTCCTTAGAACTGTTAATTAATATGCTTAGAGTACAGGATAAGGCCATGAGTGCCAAATCTGGTGAAAAAGTAGCTAATGGTTCTCAATCTGATCCAGGGACTCCCCCAGGAAAAGGTTCAGGAAAGAAACTTCTCAGCCTGCCCATTACTAGACAGTCTAGCATAGTTGGTACAGAGGTTGAATCACACCATACTGATGGTGTGCTCTCACATTATACTGGTAGCCAAGCTGTTAGGGTGCCCTCTGTAAGGGACAGGTCTCCTTCTGTTCATTCCCATCATACCTCTGTATCTAGAAATGTCCCTCCCACCCACCCTGATGACAGATTGTTAGAAAGGGAGCTCAATAGATTGAGAGTGGAACAAACCAGACTGAAGCTCAAGAAGCAACAGCTGGATTTGGATAGACAGTCTTTAGAATTAGAGAAGGAAAGACAGAAGTTGGGTTTAGATACCCATGGTGGCAGCAGCAGTATTCCCCATAGTCATCCTGCAAAAGAGCATGATTCCAGGAATCTGCACAAGATAGTTCCCCCTTATAAGGAGGGGGATGACATTAACAAGTGGTTTGCTGCACTTGAGAGGGCCTGTGCTGTACAGGATGTCCCTCAAAAGCAGTGGGCTGCTATCCTATGGCTATCATTTAGTGGAAAAGGTAGGGATAGGCTCCTTACTGTGAAAGAAAATGATGCCAATAACTTTACAGTTCTTAAGAATGCACTCCTGGATGGTTATGGCTTAACCACTGAACAGTACAGGATAAAGTTCAGAGAGACCAAAAAGGAGTCTTCACAAGACTGGGTTGATTTCATTGACCATTCAGTGAAGGCCTTGGAGGGGTGGTTACATGGCAGTAAAGTGACTGATTATGAAAGCCTGTATAACACAATCCTGAGAGAGCATATACTTAATAATTGTGTGTCTGATTTGTTGCACCAGTACCTGGTAGACTCTGATCTGACCTCTCCCCAAGAATTGGGAAAGAAGGCAGACAAATGGGTCAGAACAAGGGTGAACAGAAAAGTTCATACAGGGGGTGACAAAGATGGCAATAAGAAGAAAGATGGTGAAAAATCTCAAGATAAGCATGGGGATAAGGGTAAAACCAAAGATCCCACTTCAAATCTTAAACACTCTTCAGAGGGTGGGGATAAAACAAATTCTTCCTCTTCTTCCCAACCTGCACACATTAAAAAGCCTTGGTGCTTTGTGTGTAAAAATAGAGGCCATAGGCCAGGGGATAAGTTATGTCCAGGTAAACCCCCTGAGCCTACCACCACTAATACATCAAGCTCTAGTGCCCCTAGCAGTAGTGGTACTAGTGGTGGGACTGCTGGCAACAGTCAAGCAAAGGGTGTAGTTGGGTTCACTTATGGGTCCATAGTGGAAACTGATGTAATCAGTCCCAAGACAGTTTCTGTCACACCTAGTGGCATTGGCCTTGCCACACTGGCTGCTTGTCCCCTTACAATGGATAAGTACAGGCAGACAGTTTCAATAAATGGTGTTGAGGCCTTGGCCTACAGGGACACAGGTGCCAGTTTCACTTTGGTGACTGAAAACCTAGTGCCTCCTGAACAACACATCATTGGACAACAGTATAAGATTATTGATGTCCATAACTCCACTAAGTTTCTTCCCTTAGCTATAATTCAGTTTAGTTGGGGTGGAGTTACTGGCCCTAAGCAGGTGGTGGTATCACCTAGCTTACCTGTAGACTGTCTCTTAGGTAATGACCTAGAGGCCTCAGGTTGGGCTGATGTAGAGTTTTATGCCCATGCAGCCATGCTGGGCATCCCTGAGGAATTGTTCCCTCTCATTTCAAGTGAAATGAAAAAGCAAAGGAGAGAAGGCCTGAAAACTCAGGATCCCTCTCCATCAACAGGTAAAAAGGGTATCACAGTATCCCCTAACCACCCTACCATTCAGGATACTATTCCTGTGGTGGGAGAAACCTCTCCTGGGGTGGCACCTGTTCCAAGGGAATCATCAGCTGGCAAAGCTGGACTCCCTGAGGTGGAAGTACCTCTCTGTGGGATAACTAACATTGGTGAGAAAAACAGCACCATTTTAGTTAACATGGAGCATCCCTCCAACCCTCCCAGAGAAACTTTAGTGCAGAAACCCTGCACTACCTCACAACACTTAGGACAGCATCCCTGCCCTAGTGTGGAGCTGATAGGACAGCATCCCTGCCCTGCTCCAACCCAAGAGAAACAGCATCCCTGTTCTCTCTTCCAGCCATATGGACAAAGTTTTTGCCCAGCTATGGCTTTTCCGAGACAGCATCCCTGTCTGGCATTTCCATCACTACAAATAGGTTCAGTGGACAATTCCCACTGCTCTAAACTAAAACTTACTGATAGAAACTCTGAAAATACATCTTCACATTGTTGCTTAGCTAAAAAACTTCAAACAGGGTGGTTTACATCCCCACAGGGAAGTAACCATATAGTGGATGATAAAGGGAGTAACCAGTCTATTGCAGAGCTACTCTCTACTTATCACCACTTAGACAATAAAGTCTCAACTGGCCAAGGTTAGCCTTATTGTCCTTCGTTTGGGGGGGGGGTTGTGTGAGAAGGTAGCCTCTTTCTAGCCTTGTTACCCCCACTTTTGGCCTGTTTGTGAGTGTATGTCAGGGTGTTTTTCACTGTTTTCACTGTCTCACTGGGATCCTGATAGCCAGGCCTCAGTGCTCATAGTGAAAACACCATGTTTTCAGTATGGTTGTTATGTGTCACTGGGATCCTGCTAGTCAGGACCCCAATGCTCATAGGTTTGTGGCCTATATGTATGTGTCACTGGGACCCTGTCACACAGGGCCCCAGTGCTCATAGGTGTGCATGTATATGTTCCCTGTGTGGTGCCTAACTGTCTCACTGAGGCTCTGCTAATCAGAACCTCAGTGGTTATGCTCTCTCATTACTTTCAAATTGTCACTAACAGGCTAGTGACCATTTTTACCAATTTACATTGGCTTACTGGAACACCCTTATAATTCCCTAGTATATGGTACTGAGGTACCCAGGGTATTGGGGTTCCAGGAGATCCCTATGGGCTGCAGCATTTCTTTTGCCACCCATAGGGAGCTCTGACAATTCTTACACAGGCCTGCCACTGCAGCCTGAGTGAAATAACGTCCACGTTATTTCACAGCCATTTTACACTGCACTTAAGTAACTTATAAGTCACCTATATGTCTAAACCTTTACCTGGTAAAGGTTAGGTGCAAAGTTACTTAGTGTGAGGGCACCCTGGCACTAGCCAAGGTGCCCCCACATTGTTCAGAGCCAATTCACTGAACTTTGTGAGTGCGGGGACACCATTACACGCGTGCACTACATATAGGTCACTACCTATATGTAGCTTCACCATGGTAACTCCGAATATGGCCATGTAACATGTCTATGATCATGGAATTGCCCCCTCTATGCCATCCTGGCATTGTTGGTACAATTCCATGATCCCAGTGGTCTGTAGCACAGACCCTGGTACTGCCAGACTGCCCTTCCTGGGGTTTCACTGCAGCTGCTGCTGCTGCCAACCCCTCAGACAGGCAGCTGCCCTCCTGGGGTCCAGCCAGGCCTGGCCCAGGATGGCAGAACAAAGAACTTCCTCTGAGAGAGGGTGTGACACCCTCTCCCTTTGGAAAATGGTGTGAAGGCAGGGGAGGAGTAGCCTCCCCCAGCCTCTGGAAATGCTTTGTTGGGCACAGATGTGCCCAATTCTGCATAAGCCAGTCTACACCGGTTCAGGGACCCCTTAGCCCCTGCTCTGGCGCGAAACTGGACAAAGGAAAGGGGAGTGACCACTCCCCTGACCTGCACCTCCCCTGGGAGGTGTCCAGAGCTCCTCCAGTGTGCTCCAGACCTCTGCCATCTTGGAAACAGAGGTGCTGCTGGCACACTGGACTGCTCTGAGTGGCCAGTGCCACCAGGTGACGTCAGAGACTCCTGCTGATAGGCTCCTTCAGGTGTTAGTAGCCTTTCCTCTCTCCTAGGTAGCCAAACCCTCTTTTCTGGCTATTTAGGGTCTCTGTCTCTGGGGAAACTTTAGATAACGAATGCATGAGCTCAGCCGAGTTCCTCTGCATCTCTCTCTTCACCTTCTGATAAGGAAACGACCGCTGACCGCGCTGGAAGCCTGCAAACCTGCAACATAGTAGCAAAGACGACTACTGCAACTCTGTAACGCTGATCCTGCCGCCTTCTCGACTGTTTTCCTGCTTGTGCATGCTGTGGGGGTAGCCTGCCTCCTCTCTGCACCAGAAGCTCAGAAGAAATCTCCCGTGGGTCGACGGAATCTTCCCCCTGCAACCGCAGGCACCAAAAAGCTGCATTACCGGTCCCTTGGGTCTCCTCTCAGAACGACGAGCAAGGTCCCTCGAATCCAGCGACGCTGTCTTAGTGACCCCCACAGTCCAGTGACTCTTCAGCCCAAGTTTGGTGGAGGTAAGTCCTTGCCTCACCTCGCTGGGCTGCATTGCTGGGAACCGCGACTTTGCAGCTACTCCGGCCCCTGTGCACTTCCGGCGGAAATCCTTTGTGCACAGCCAAGCCTGGGTCCACGGCACTCTAACCTGCACTGCACGACTTTCTAAGTTGGTCTCCGGCGACGTGGGACTCCTTTGTGCAACTTCGGCGAGCACCGTTTCACGCATCCTCGTAGTGCCTGTTTCTGGCACTTCTCTGGGTGCTACCTGCTTCAGTGAGGGCTCTTTGTCTTGCTCGACGTCCCCTCTCTCTACAGGTCCAATTTGCGACCTCCTGGTCCCTCCTGGGCCCCAGCAGCGTCCAAAAACGCCAAAGGCACGATTTGCGTGTAGCAAGGCTTGTTGGCGTCCTTCCGGCGGGAAAACACTTCTGCACGACTCTCCAAGGCGAGAGGGATCCGTCCACCAAAGGGGAAGTCTCTAGCCCTTTTTGTTCCTGCAGAAACCTCAGCTTCTTCTGTCCAGTCGAAGCTTCTTTGCACCCACAGCTGGCATTTCCTGGGCATCTGCCCATCTCCGACTTGCTTGTGACTTTTGGACTTGGTCCCCTTGTTCCACAGGTACCCTAGATTGGAAATCCACAGTGTTGCATTGCTGGTTTGTGTCTTTCCTGCATTATTCCTCTAACACGACTCTTTTGTCCTTAGGGGAACTTTAGTGCACTTTGCACTCACTTTTCAGGGTCTTGGGGAGGGTTATTTTTCTAACTCTCACTATTTTCTAATAGTCCCAGCGACCCTCTACAAGGTCACATAGGTTTGGGGTCCATTCGTGGTTCACATTCCACTTTTGGAGTATATGGTTTGTGTTGCCCCTATCCCTATGTTTCCCCATTGCATCCTATTGTAACTATACATTGTTTGCACTGTTTTCTAAGACTATACTGCATATTTTTGCTATTGTGTATATATATCTTGTGTATATTTCCTATCCTCTCACTGAGGGTACACTCTAAGATACTTTGGCATATTGTCATAAAAATAAAGTACCTTTATTTTTAGTATAACTGTGTATTGTGTTTTCTTATGATATTGTGCATATGACACTAAGTGGTACTGTAGTAGCTTCACACGTCTCCTAGTTCAGCCTAAGCTGCTCTGCTAAGCTACCATTATCTATCAGCCTAAGCTGCTAGACACCCTATACACTAATAAGGGATAACTGGGCCTGGTGCAAGGTGCAAGTACCCCTTGGTACTCACTACAAGCCAGTCCAGCCTCCTACAGGCGTGCAGAGACATTCTGTATATGTTGAAGTTTCTAGTTGGAGTCCTGCATAGAGCGCGTCGCCGTAGTCCAGTCTGCTGCTGACGAGGGCGTGGGTGACCGTCCTTCTTGTTTCGATGGGGATCCATCTGAAGATCTTGCAAAGCATGAGGAGGGAGTTGAAGCAGGAAGATGAAATGGCGTTGACTTGATGGGTCACGGTGAGTGATGAGTCTAGGATGAAGCCTAGATTGCGTGCGTGGGTGGTGGGTGTAGGTGCGGTTCCTAGGGTGGCTGGCCACCAGGAGTCATCCCATGTGGAGCGGTTGGAGCTGAGGGTGAGGATCTCTGTCTTGTCTGAGTTAAGTTTGAGGCGGCTCTTATCCATCCAGTTGGCGATGGCATGATGTTGAGGTTGTGGGATCGGACGATGTTGGCGAGCGGTGCCATGTAAATGTTAAAAAGAGTTGGGCTGAGAGAAGACCCCTGGGGGACGCCGCAGATGGTCTTGGTGGCTTCCGACAGGAAGGGCAGGAGGCAGACTCTCTGAGTTCTGCCGGAGAGGAAGGATGTGATCCAGTCCAGGGCCTTTTGCCGGATCCCGGCGTCATAGAGGCGAGTGCATAGGGTGTGGTGGCAGACGGTGTCAAAAGCAGCTGGGAGGTCCAGGAGGATGAGGGCCGCGGTTTTGCCTTTGTCGAGCATGGTCCTGATGTCGTCAGTTGCGGCGATGAAGGTGGTCTCGGTGCTGTGATTCCTACGGAATCCGGATTGGGAGATGTCTAGAGTGTTGTAGTCCTCCATGTCTTCCAGGAAATATTTTTCCTTTGATAGTCTGATCGAGCACTGGTGAGAACATTGGGTCGCTTAGCCAGCTCCCTTTCTTTATCTTTTGACCCCGCTTTGCTTCCTGTGTCCCTATGATACAGTTTAAATATTTTGACATACTCACTAGCCCAAATCTTCTCCTGTGTTCTGGTCAATCAGTGGCTCTCCTAGAGTAATCTGACTGCCCAGTTTGTCCCTAACCTCCGGCTGTCTGTGACCAGCTTCTCACACTGTCCTTCTGTCCCTATTGTCTATGTCTGCTTATTGCCCTCAGCTCCCTCTATACCAATTGCCATCCGAGATCAACATTAGCCTTTCATCCCTTCAGCCTTGTCTGCGCCTTCCACTTCACCTATGTCAGCTTCCTTTCCTGGTGTTACCCTATTTTTCTTACCGCCTTTCACTTTCCCAAAAATTTTCCTATGATTTTCACCACTTCATTTGGAATCCCTCAAAAGAGGGAGCTCCACTATCCTCTCCCTCAAGCCTGCATCAAAGCACCCTGTCTTGTCTCTCCTTCATTCAGTTTCCCTTTCCCAGCTTCATGCTGGCCACCAGTCCCCACTCTGGGTCCAGCAAAGACCTCGACCATATCAGCCTTTGTTCTGAGGTATCTGAGAAAGTTGTTCTTTCGCTTTGCTGTGTCCCCTATCCAACTGATGCGGACAGAAGTTCAGCCTCTTTCTCTCCTCTCTACCTCCCGTTTCACCCTCTGGTAGCACCAACCCCAATGTTGCCTTCCATATCCCTATCCAACTGCACTGATGACCTGAACCGATTTGTCATCCTCCATACTGCTTTGTTGTTGTGTCATTGTTAACCCAAAAAAAGAACCTACGTTGCAGAGAAGCTTTCAATGAAAAGTGCAGCTGAAACTAAGCATAAGTCTGTTTTTACATAGAAATTTTAGTGTCACAAAAAGCTCCCTATGTCTTGATCTTTTTTTGGGGGGCTTAAATGTGAAATTTCATAATAGCAAAGTTGGAGAGAGAAGTAATGGTTCCAAGTATGCAACGAGCAAAGTTGGCAGCCCTGCCTTAACCCCTCAGGTGCCAGGCCTTTTTTTGGCTATTTGGGACAGTTTGCGCTTAGGCCCTCATAACTTTTTGTCCACATAAGCTACTCATGCCAAATTTACGTCCTTTTTCCCAGCATCCTAGGGATTCTAGAGGTACCCAGAGTTTGTGGGTTCCCCTGGAGAAGACCAAGAAATTAGCTAAAACACAACGAAAATGTCATTTTTTTTTAAATAAAAGGGCTGCAGAAGAAAGCTTTTGGATTTTTCCCTGAAAATGGCATCAACAAATGGTTTGAGGTGCTAATATCACCATATTACCAGCTTTCAGGAACAGGCAGACTTGAATCAGAAAACCAAATTTTTCAACACAATTGTGGCATTTTCCTGGGACATACCCCATTTTTACTATTTTCTGTGCTTTCAGCCTCCTAGTGAGTGACAGAAGTGGGTGTGAAACCAATGGTGCATCCCAGACAGCTAAACATTTCTAAAAAGTAGGCAACATTTTAAATTCAGCAAGGGTTCATTTGTGTAGATCCTTCAAGGTTTTCCTACAGAAAATAATAGCTGAAATAAAAAATATTGAAATTGAGGTGAAAAAAAGACCATTTTGTCCATGTTTTCTTCTATAACTTTTTCAGCTCCTGCAGATTTTTGAAAGCAATATACGGTTACATCTGCTGAACTCCTCTGATTGCGGGGATATATAGGGCTTGTAGGTTTATTAAGAACCCTAAGTACCCAGAGCCAATAAAGGAGCTGCACCTTGCAATGGGTTTTCATTGTATACCAAGTGTACAGCAATTTATTTGGTGAAATATAAAGAGTGAAAAATAGGTATCAAGGAAACCTTTGTATATCCAAAATGGGCACAAGATAAGGTGTTGAGAAGCAGTGGTTATTTACACATCTCTGAATTCTGTGGTGCCTGTACTAGCATGTGCCTTACACGGCATTTCTCAAATAGACACCTTTTGTACACACTGTCTTACATTTGGAAGGAGAAAATATAGAGAAAGACAAGGGTTAATAACACTTGTTCTGCTATTCTGTGTTTCCCCAAGTCTTCCAATAAAAATGGTACCTCACTTGCATGGGTAGGCCTAATGCCCGCGACAGGAAAGCAACATGGACACATCACATTTTTACATTGAAATCTTACATGTTTTTTGGAAAGTGCCTAGCTGTGGAATTTGGCCTCTAGCTCAGCCGGCACCTAGGGAAACCTACCAAACCTGTGCATGTTTGATAACTAGACATCTGGGGGAATCAAGGATGTGGTGACTTGTGCAGCTCTCACCAGGTTCTGTTAACCAGAATCCTTTGCAAACCTCAACATTTGGCACAAAAAAAACACTTTTCCCTCTCATTTCAGTGCTGCAAAGTTCTGGAATCTGAGAGGAGCTGCAAACTTCCTTCCACCCAGCATTTCCCTAAGCCTCCCGATAAAAATGGTACCTCACTTGTGTGGGTAAGCCTAGTGCCCATGACAGGAAATGCCCCAAAACATAATGTGGACACATCAAATTTTTCCGAAGAAAACACGTGTTTTTTGCAAAGTGCCTAGTTGTGGATTTTGGCCTCTAGCTCAGCCGGCACCTAGGGAAAGCTGGGAAATCTATATATTTTTGGAAACTAGACACCTAGGGGAATTCAGAATTGGGTGACTTGTGGGGCTCTCATCAGGTTCTGTTACCCAGAATCCTCTGCAAATCTCAACATTTGGCAAACAACACTATTCCCTCAGATTTCGGTGCTGCAAAGTTCTGGAATCTGTGAGGAGCCACAAACTTCCTTCACCCAGAATTCCCCCAAGTCTCCCAATAAAAATAGTATCTCACTTCTATGGGTAGGCCTAGTGCCCACGACTGGAATAGATCACAAAATGGTCAATGCTGATCCTTACATGAGGGTAGGAGTTGACCCTGGGGTGATCCAATCCTGACGCAGGCACTAGGTACAGGCACTCAAGTGGGGTAGTGTTTTTATCAGGACAGGTGGGGAAACACTGGGTGGTACGAATTTTGTGGATCCCAGCATACTCCTGTAGTTTGTGTGTCAGAAATGCGAGAAAAAATTGAATTTGTATTCAACATTTCACATCTGCAGGGTATTCTGGGTAAGAAAATGTTGGGGAATCCACACAAGTTACACCTCTGTGAACTCCCCCGGAGGTCTAGTTTCCAGAAAAGTCTGGGTTTGGTAGGTTTCCCTACAAGGCCCCCGAGCCCAGGACCAAAAACACAGATGCCTGCCTTACAAAACCAGGTTGTTTTGTGATAGATAATTTTGATGTCTCCACAATATGATTTGGGCAGTGGAATTTGGGGCTGAACTAAATTGGGGAGCTCCCAAGAGAGCACTCTCTCTGTGCTTGTCGACACATATACCTGGTCTCTGGGTTGGGCTAACCCGCTATTGTCCGCTACACAGATTGTGCTTGCGAAGGGACAGCAGGACCGTCCTCATCACCTCCCTCATAATTAATGGAAGAGGAAATATGGAATGGGACTCCTCCGACTGAAAAATCACTCCCAGAGTCTACGCCATTGTCCTATCCTTCAGATGCTGTCTCAGTATTTGCTGTCTCAGTCTCTGATCCTACATCAGAGCTGCCCTCTATAACCCGAGTGAGGGCTTGAGCAGCAGTCATCCAACAAGATGCCATCTCTGCTACTCGCTAAACTGTTGCTCTAAAACATTAGCCTATGTAGACAGTCACAAAATTGTTGGTGGGTGTGTGTGTGTGATACGTGCAACAGTAGAGGTCACCTTACTTAACTTCTTCCCTCAATCAGCACGTTCTTTCAAGACACACAAAAAAAGACACACTATTACTTCACCTTGTCACATACCAATCGTCACAGTCTTTAGCGCCTCTAGCGCCCAGTCCAACAATCATTATTGGTGCTCCCACTCCCATGACCTCATCCTCAGATTTCCTCACTACCACCCATCAAAAGTGCCCTTCATCTCTCCATAGCCCCACCGCACATACATTTCATTTGTATTATAGAGCAGGTAATGCCTGACTTTACTAATCTACTCAGCTATTTACATAAAATGCAGATTTCATCTTTGCAGTAGGCATATAAACATTCTGCGCTACTTTATGGCATCAAAACTGCCACCAGACAAAAGTCAGATCCTTTTGTAGCAGAAACATAATCACAAGACTTACTTGACTTTTTTATTGCTGCCTAAAATCTACAGTTGAAATACGTCAGTTAAAGTATGTGCATTGCTTTGAAGACACAAGCTGCAACTGCAAGAGAACTGGTGGCGAATATATATATATATATATATATATATATATATATATCACTTTTATATGTGGGTGTGTTTTAACTGGGGGTCGATCGCAGCCCCCAGGGAGCCCAGGCACGCATTGACAAAAGTGATCGCTATATCTATCTATCTCTCTCTCTATATATATATATATATATATATATATATATATATATATATATATCTATATATAGACATCTATATTTAGACATATCTATATATAGATATATCAATCTATATAGATATACATATGTATCTATATAGGTAGATATATCTAAATAGATATGTCTATATATAGATCTATATATTCTTTTGATAGCTGTGTGGTTTCCTTGGGGGCCATAGTGGCTCCCAGGAAAACCATACAACTATTAAAAAAATAATTGCCCCCCACAGGGGGTTAACCCCGGGGTGGTGGCCCGTTTGCCGAGGGAGCTGACCCCGCCCCCAAGTGAAATCCCTAGTGTCTAGTGGGGGTTTCTGGCCATCAATCGCAGCTGCGCTGTGATCAAGGGTCATGAAACCCATTCAGGAAGGCCTCGTTTGAAAGAGGAGAGTCTCCCCTTTCAAACGAGGCCTTCCCAAACATCAGAAAAGCTGTTTGGGGCTGTTTTCCCCACTGGAGCACGAAGCGACTGCAAGGCCGCTTCCTGCTCCGGTGGAGAAAACAGATATCGACTTTAGCGCACCTCGCGATGCGCTGAGGCCACAAAAGGGAGGGTGGGGGGTGGGGAGAGACACGGAAGACCTTCCATGTCTCCCAGGGTATTTTTAAATTTAAAAAAATCCTCTGGATGCACCCGAGGATTTTTTAACCCCCCTCCCTGGTGTCGGCCACTGGTCATGACCCGCACCAGGAAGGTATTGTGGGTGTGGCCAGTGGCAAATGCCCGCACTGTAGGGGTTAAGGAAAGACCACTGGCGTAGTGAAAACTTATTATCATCACTCCTGTTCCAGCCTTAGAGGCTATCACAAAGGCTAGCATCCCTAATGCAAAAGTGTTCCATCCTAGATGGATACAATGGGCCACTTCCTTTACTCCTACTGATGTAGATTATGTGTTTGACCATAAATTACAAACTGACAAATTTCTCCAGTATGAACTGAAATACCCCATGCCCACTAACATTTTGCCTCTTGATCAGTATAAATACATAGTATATAC